>NC_064644.1:564741601-565373971 GCF_023864345.2 Schistocerca serialis cubense
TTCCTCCCTTTCTCTATCCAACTCTTCTCACCCACTCCCATTTTTAATTGTATTACTCATGTCTCGCCTTCCTCATATTCTTTTTTTAAGGGGTACAGCTCATATAACAAAGTACAGAGAGTACAGACAGAAACTTACAAAATCCAAAACTCACAACAGCGGTACTTTTGGGGGTAAATCGGACCCAATCCAGAGAATAATGAAGTGGAAAATGGAGGTAGTATTTGCACTACTCACCATAAAGATGACACACTGAGCTGTAGATGATCACAATGGAGAATGTTTGCTTTCAGCCAAAGCCACCTTCAGAAAAGATAATGCACATTCACTCAAGCAAGCATACATTATTGCTGTGTCTGGCTGCTCCAGCCATAATTCAGCAGTCACATCAAATAAAAGGAACAGGAAGGGTGACAAATAGCAGCATACAGATGTGGTGAGGGAAGAGCACTGTCTGACAGGGTGTGCAGGGTCTAATTGGTAGCAGGACAAGGCTGCTGGAACAGCATCTGGAGGCTGTTGTGGAGTGGGTGGGGAAGGATATGGGAGGAAAGGGAGTGGAAAAAGAAGAGGAGCAGAGAAGGGGAGAAATACCAGTGGGTGCACTGGCAGAGAGCAGCACACAATGAAGGTGAGGGGACATGAATAGAGGGTGGTGTGGGACAGATGCAGCAGAATCTCTTGGGTAGAGGGTGTGGGAACAACAGGTAACAGAAGATTGAGGAAAGGATAATTGTGAGAGTGGATAAAGTGTTGAAAGGGTAACTACCAGTGCAGGGATGCTGGTGATGGAGAGCATGATCCTGTTGGCACAGGTTGTGAAGTAGCCACATACAGTAAATAGAGCATGTTATAGACAGCTGCATGTCATTTCACATGGTGAGCCACATATCGCTCAGCCACAGATGGGATGTGGCCATTCATTCAGGCTGACTCCTGGTCGCTAGTTCTACCAATATAAAAAGCTGTGCAATGACAACAGCAAAGCTGGTATCTGATAAGGCTGTTTCCACATGTGGCCTGTCCTCTGCTGGGGGTGATAAGCCTGTGACAGGACTGGAACTGCAAGTGCTTTGTTGGTGGATTGAGCAGGTTTTGCACCAAGGTCAACCCCAGAGGTAATATATCTGCAGAAAGGAGGTGGAATTGGGTGTGCTAAGGGAATGGACTACGATGTTGTGGAGATTTTGTTGGCACATAAAATCATTTTAGGAGGGTTGGGAAAAATCTGTGTTAGGATGTGCCTCATTTCACAGCACAATGATAGACAATCAAAGCCCTGTTAAAGGGCTATGCTCTCCTCATGCCCTGAAAAGAGGTACTTCCTACCCAAGATCCCTCCTACCTATCCAGAACAGTTCTCCACTGCCCACCCTACCCCTGCAACATCTTAGTGCATCCCTACACCACTTCTCAGTCCCCAACACATGCGCCGCCGCCGCCGCCGCCGCCCCCCCCCCCCCCCCCCCCCCCCCGTGAAAGACCTATGCGCAAAATCTGCACTATCCAACCACTGAGCACTTCCAAGTCTAGACCTGTCACAGGACTATCCCAACCCATCTGAGGACAGACCACAAGCAGAGATAGCCTTATCATATAACAGCTCTGATGCACTCACCGCACAGCTTTTTTTGAGGGGGCACAAGAAAAAGGAATTATTTCTTAAATGCTATATAGTTTCAAATCGTTTACAAAACAACCTTATTCCTTTCAAAATACTCTCCATTACAATTGATACATTTGTTCTACTGGTGCTTCTTCTGTTCAAACATTTTTGTAGTCATCTTTAGAAATGGCTGACAGCTCCCTGCTCATTTCTTTCTTGACTTCTTCAATGTTGTCAAATCAGTGTACCTTTGTGGCCTTCTTCAGGCATGGAAATAGTAAATAGTTGCATTAAGCCAGATCGGGCAAGTAAGGTGTGTGGGTCACCAAAACCATGCCATGCCATTTTTACCCAAAAACTAACAGATGGCTGTGTGTACAGGTGCATTGTCATGATGGAAGAACCAGTCTCCTGCCTGCCATAAATTGGGACATTATTGTGCAATTTTCTTAACACTTCCAAATACAAGGTTTGATTGACAGTCTGACATTGGGGGAACAAATTCTGATTGAGCTATGGTCTTGGCATCAAAAAAGCAAATTTTCATTGTGACAATGTTCGATTTGACTTCACTACTTTTACTGGATGAGGTGGCGATGACTTCTTCCACTGGCTTGACTCTTGCTTTGTTTCTGGGTCATAATCATAGCACCATGATTCATCATCAGTATGATCTTTGACAGAAAATCTGTGTCATTTTCAAGTTGCTGTTTCAAAACATGATATGTTTCAACTTAGCGTTCCTTTTGATTGTCAGTCAGAACCTGAGGAACAGACTTGTCAGCAACCCTTTTCATTCCCAAATCGTCCATTAAAATTCATTGAACAGAGTTCCAAGACAACTCACTAATCTCTGACAGTTGATCAATTGTCTGTCAGTGTTCTAGGAGCACAAACTCTCTACCTTTTTCAATATTTTTGTCAATTTGGGCAATGATGGATGTCCAGAACGAGGTTTGTCAAGAATCGACGCCACAATTTTTAAATTGAGCAAACCAATTCTACACTTCAGTTTCTCCATAGCATCACCTCAGTAAGCCATTTTCAACATCAAAACAGTTTCAGCAGCATTTTTACCGAGTAGAAAATAAACTTACACAGCTGCGCATTGTTCATTTAAACTTGCCATCATAAAAAATGATCCAAGAACAAATCAGTGCCAGCAAAACCAATCACTGCAGATGTACAGAACAAGCTAGTTGAACAACACAAATGGCACTGAACTGGCAATTAGTTGTGTTATGTAGTATACAATTCTGCAGCTAGGCATATATAAGCTCAACCCACAGCAAAGTTATTTCAGTTTTTTTCTGGGTACCCCCCACATATATTGATAGGTGGTGTCAACCAGGATGAAAGGCCACCACTAAACTGTGGCCAAGAGTTATGTGGACCTCCCTGTGAAGCTACATGCAGCTTAATGTGGCTGTTTCATAACCTGGGCCACCTGGATTCTTCCCTCTACCACCAGCTTTTCTTAACTGGGCAGATGGGAATTATCTTTACAACACAATCTCCACTTCTGAAATTATCATGTCCCATCATTCTCAGAGTGTTGTTGGTTGGTTGTTTTTGGGGAAGGAGACCAGACAGCGAGGTCATTGGTCTCATCGGATTAGGGAAGGACGGGGAAGGAAGTCGGCCATGCCCTTTGAAAGGAACCATCCCGGAATTTACCTGGAGCGATTTAGGGAAATCACGGAAAACCTAAATCAGGATGCCCGGATGTGGGATTGAACCATCGTCCTCCCGAATGCGAGTCCAGTGTCTAACCACTGCGCCACATCGCTCGGTCAGAGTGTTGTTCTCTGAAAATGTGCCCACCAGTATTTTTCGCCTTCTCTGCTCCACACCTCCTCCACTCACTTTTCTCCAGGCTCCCTTCCCCACAGCTGTCTGATAGTGCACCTGGTATCCTTATTGTGCCGCCATCTAGCCTCTGCTTGCTCCACCAAATGACGTTCTTCTCTCACCCAACCTGCAGACTGCTATCCCTCTCCCTTCCACAGCCCACTTTGAATTGCTGTTTTCATTCAACATGATTATCACATTCTGGCCACAGCAGCCAGAGGTAGTGTTTACAACTGGGCAATATGTTCTCGCTTGTGAGAATGTGTGTTCAGTTTCTCTTCTGAAAAAGGCTTTGGGCAAAAGTTAAGTGCAACTGTAATTGTGTTGTACCTGTCTGCCACTCAATGTGTCACTTTTATGGTAAGTAGCATTCTGTCTTTTCTATAATGTTGTTGATATTCCAACCTAGAATTTCAGTTGTTTGGGGTGGTATATTTGTCAAAGTTGACAATCAAACCTAGCCAAGTGGGAAGTGAATATGCATGCAAGATTGATTGAGCAAGACTTGGTATCTAGTGTGAGCACATACACGTAATTAGACTTTCCTGTCAATCACCAAAGTACCTCATATCTAACAAAAACTTCAGAGAACACAGTTCACTAGCGCATAAATTACTCAATCACACTGTCATTGCTGGGGGAATCTTTAAACACCCACCAACCATTTGAGAAAATCATCATTTTGTAATATGTCAGTATGACATAACATCCTGTTAACCACCACAAAAGCCAACTCATGATGAAAATATAGGTTTAACTAGATGACATTACACTTGTTATGATCTTTTGTCACTACGACTGCTTCACATTCATGGAGTCTCAAATCTCAAATTACAAAGGTGAGCTAGAACTAGCAGGAAACACTATGTATCCAACCAACTAGATAGAGTCGCTGCCGTGTCATATCTCTAAGAGGATTTCAAAAGAATTACCTCTGGGCTGGAGAATATAGAAGGGCTGTGGCTGAAGTTTAGAAGGAAAGTCAACCATTTGCTGGTTATATATGTACATAGTAGAACCATTCCCGATGGAGGAACACTTGATGGTATGGAGTCACTGTGGGAAAACTTCAAAACTAACAGATTACTGCATAAAAACATGTAGAACAAAGCTTAGAGCTATAAACAGAGACATGCTGCCATCAAAAACTACCACAGTCAAACTTTATTGAAAGACTTCCCACAAAACCAATGTTAATTCTGCTCATACATGAACACTGTTAGTAGCACCAACATTAGTATCCAGAGACTTATGCATGAAAGGAATGGGAAATGGGTAGTAAACCAAACAAAACTCCAGAACTCAGTGGAATCCTTGTAAGATTTGATACAAAATTCACAACTGAGTAAGCTCCTGTTTTAGTTGTTACATACTGTAGATCCCTTGAACAAAAAACATGTAATCAGCTAGTGAAAGAAAGCACAGGTAAAATTTGTCTTGAGAAGGGTAGCATATGTGACCTACAAAACTTATATCCAATCTACTAATACCCTTCTGTTGTAGAACACTGAGATATGTCATGTTTGAGTTCAAAGAGCATGAACTCAGCACCATCATTATATGGACACTGGTTGATGGGGATAACATCAATTTCTCCTTTTGTTACATTGTGTCCTGAAAGCCAGGGACTATGGCAATTACGAGCAACTTAAATTGGAAATACCAAATAGATAATATTGTGGGGAAGGTGAAACAAAGGTGTGCTTTGCTGGCAGAACACTGAGGACATGCAACAAACCTACATTACACTTGTCCGTCCTCTGCTAGAATATTGCCGAACAGTATGGGATCCTTACCAGGTAGGATTGATGGAAGACATCAAAAAAATACAAAGAAGGGCAGCTCGTTTTGAGTTATCATGCAATAGTGATGAGAGTGTCACTGATATGCTATGCGAGTTGGGGTGGCAGTCACTGAAACATGGGCGGTTTTCTTCACGGCGAGATCTGTTTACAAAATTTCAATTACCAACTTTCTCTTCCGAATTGCGTAAATATTTTGTTGACACTCACCTACATGGGGAGAAACAATCATCATAATAAAATAAGAGAAATCAGAGCTCTTATGGAAAGATTTAGATGTTCCTTTTTCCCACACGCCATTCGAGAGTGGAATGGCAGAGAAGTAGTATGAAAATGGTTCGATGAACCTTCTGCCAGGCACTTAAGTGTCAATTACAGAGTAACCATGTAGATGTAGATGTAGATGTAGATGCAGTGTATCTCTAGTTCTGAAAAGCATCTGACTCTCTACACCATGAATGTTTATTAATGAAAGTGTGACAGTGGGGGTTATTAAACAAAACTTGTTTCCGTATTGATGATATGTAGGTAGGAAAGAAGGAGCATGTTATGTAGAATGGAGAGTCACATCAACAGAATTATAAGGAACTTCAGGCTTTCCTCAGGGAAGTGTGTTGGGTCTGTTGCTGCTTGTATTGTGTATGGATGACATGGAAGACATTAGAACTAGTAACCTGATGGTGCAGGTATCTATAAGTACTGTCTGGAGAAAGCTGCACAAATATCCAGAAATATCTTGGCAAGATTTCAGAGCATTGCAACAACAGGTAACTTGTAATAAAGGTCCAGAAATGTAAAACAGTGTCCTGCACAAAACAAAATGTTGTATCCTATGACTATGACATTCACTACAGAAAACAGCCATCAGTTAACTCAGACAAAATATCTGAGTGTATCAGTTCATTGGGGGTATCAATTGGAATGGGCATTAGGCTTAATAATAAGTAAGGCACATGGTACATGTCACTTCACTGAGTGGGTACTAGGAAAATTGAGTCCATCTGCAAAAGAGACACTGTACGATTGATTAGTCCATCTCAAGTCCAAATACTGCTCATTTGTGTGGGACTCTTACCAAATAGGATTAACATGGGATATGGAATGTATACAAAGATGATAGCAGGTATTTTTTCAGGTTAGTTTGACTTACTGGATAGCGTCACACAAATTGCTAGATTCACCCCATAACTGCCTAATTATGAAGTTTTCAGGTCCAGAATTAAGTGAAGAATATGGGGATATTCCTGATCCTTCTATGTACCACACCAGTAGGGATTGCAAAAGCAAGATTAGTTTAGTTAAACTCCAGAGCCATTTAAGTAGTCAGTCTACCTGAACTTCAGATATGATTTGAATGGCAAGAAAACTTAATATATTACAATGTTAAGTATCCTGTGCCATGCACTTAACAGCAGTTTGAAGATTATATAAAACTGCAAACAAAAGTTTCTATTTTGGTTGCCTTTTTTCTTTTAGGATGGACTCCCCACTGAAAGTGCCATATACAATACCAATTTCACTCACTATGTATTATAATGCCTGAATGAGAAATTCATTTGCAGTATTTTTATTTTTATTGTTATCTGGATGAGGCATGAATTATTTCCCGAAGAATGGAAAATCTAGTAGTAGCTGACCTCGTGGAAGATGAGTTTGGATTCTGGAGAACTGTAGGGACACATGAGGCAATACTGACCCTAATACTTACCTGAGAAGATGGATTAAGAAAAGGCAAATCTATGTTCATAGCATTTATAGACTAAGAGAAAGCTTTCGACAATATTGACTGGGAAACTCTCGTTGGAATTCCAACAACCTCAGGGGTAAAGTACAAGGAGTGAAAAGCTATAGTCAAGGAGCATGAAAGACAAGGAGTAGTTGAGAAGGAATGAGGCAGAATTGTAGCCAATCTCTGATGTTATACAGTGTGTATATTGAATGACCAGTAAAGGAAATCAAAGAAATATTTGGAGTATGAATTAAAGTTCAAGGAGAGTAAATCTGAGGCTTGCCAATGACATTATAATTGGGTCAGACAGCAAAGGACTTGGGAGAGCAGCTGAACAGAATGGACACTGTCTTGAAAGGAAGATATGAGATGAACACAACGAAAGCAAAACAAGGATAATGGGATGTACTATATTTACTCGAAGCTAAGCCGCACCTTTTTTCCAGTTTTTGTAATCCAAAAAACTGGCTGCGGCTTAGAATTGAGTGCAAAGTAAGCGGAAATTCTGAAAAATATTGGTAGGTGCCGCTACAACTAACTTCTGCGTCGAATATATGTAGCGCTACACAGGCACGCTTTGCAGGCACAAATCTCTGCGTCAGTAAATAAATTTTTAAAAAAATTTGAAAAAATAAAAAAACGGTGGAAGACGAGCTTTTTTTCTCCACACCGAGTTTCGACCACTGCATTTTCATACATTATCCAATGAAATGGATACAAATTCTGTATTGTTCATCTTCGAATGTAGCAGCATTTCAATGTACTACGAAAATCCGACTGGCAAGACTGTTTGGGATGTTTGTCAATATGGCTAACTCTACGTTCTGAATTTTTTCCTACCTGTGAGAAGAGATGGTTGCTAATAGGAACTTCCGTGAATTGTGAATCACATGCGGTATTCTCTTCACCATAAGAATAATATGAATATAAACATTTTGCCACGTATTCTTTCGTGTTTGCTGCTATCTCATTTAAATCCTGTGTCTAATAAACTACGAAACTAGAGTGAGACAACAGCAAACGTGAAAGAATATACATATCATGTCATGAAACTCGTATTCTTCTTATGCCTAATAGTGATACAGTTAGAAATGAAGAATGGCAATTGACTAGATTTTAAATCTAAGATGCCTCTAATTTCTGTGCAGAATGCAATGTACTAAGGAGGCATCTGCAAAGATTTTGAAACGGCGAAAAATTTTAGCTAAACTCTCGTTCAGAATATCTTCTATCATACGCAGTCTATTATTTGGTTCTTTTTGATCATTATCAAAGAATGCAGCAGTGTTAAGTAGCAACAAATAGCAGTCTCTTGCCATTGTTTCGCTAATGAGATGGTTCCTCTCTCTCTCTCTTTCTTGTTTTTATTGTAAGCGGCTGTAGCGTGCGCAATAGCAAGCCATGCCGCGAGTGGCGACAGGCCATAAATACTCTTATCAGAAGCGACAAACAATGCATGACACAATACAGTAATGCATTTTCAGCTTAAAGTGAAGTAAACACCTATAACAAAGAGAACGGCACTTATCAGATCAAAGAAAAGTAAGCAATCAATTCAAACCAGACGGAGAGCCTGACGCAAAGCAATGGCTACCTGGTAAAGCTTAACTGCTAAGCTTACAACTCGAACCAAACTACTATAGCTGTATCATCATTCATTCGACCTAAATTGTCTCATATTTCAATGGACCAACTTTGTTTCGATTTGGAGGTGCGGCTTAAAACTTTTCTCTCCCCTTGAATTTCGAGTCTCAAATTTCAGGTGCGGCTTAGAGTTGGGAAAACTTTTTTTCCTTAATTTTGTGTCTCATTTTTCAGGTGCGGCTTAGATTCGAGTGCGGCTTAGATTTGAGTAAATACGGTAGTTGAATTAAATCAGGTGATGCTAAGGGAATCAGATTAGGATATGAGGCACCTATAGTACTCCATGAATTTTCCATTTTGATAGCAAAGTAACTAATGGTGGCCAAAGTAGAGAGGATACAAAATATACAAAATGTAGACTGGCAATGGCAAGAAGAGCATTTCAGAGAAATTTGTTAACATTGAACATAGCTTTAAGTGTGAGGAAGTCTTTCCTGGAACTATTTGTCTGGAGTGCAGCCATGTATGGAAGTGAAACATTGACCATCAACAGTTGGGACAAAAAAAGAATAAAAGCTTATGAAATGTGGTCCTACAGAAAATGTTGAAGACTAGGTGGGTGGATGATGTAACTAATAAGGTGGTACTGAACAAATTTGGGGAGACAAATTTGGGGCACAACTGGACTAAAAGAAGGGATCAGTTGATAGGACACATTTGGGGTCATCAAGGTGTCTCCAGTATGGTGGGGAGGGAAGCAGGGGGGAGGGGGCTAGTAAGAATCTGGGAAGGGAACCAAGAATCAAGTGATGAATACAAGCAAATTCAGAAGGATGTAGGTTGCATTAACATCGAGAGCTGTAACAAACCAGTCTTCGGGCTCAAGACAAGAACAAGAAGAAGAACAATGAAAACAACAACAACAACAACAACAACAACATGAGGAACTGAGATGCTTTTGAGGTACAATGAGTAAGTGGTCCACTTCTTACTTAACCAAAAGGACGCAAAGTACTGTGTCAGATAGAAGATTCATCATGATAACATCTTGAGTGGAGAGGGGACAAATTGCTACTGTTGTCCTGTAGGATTCAACTGCAGAACCACTCCTGTTCTTGTTTCATGTATCTGATCTTCCACTTTACACTGGTAAAGCAGAAAGCGTACTGTTTTTGTATGATGCAAAAGTCATAATCCAAGCTACAACACCATGTCCCATAAATTAAATGTTAAAAGGTATCACTAACTGATTTTTAGTAAAAGTCTATCACATAGCTTATATAAGGTACAGTTCATTCAGTTATGTACAAGTTAAGTTACATCATAGCAATCAAGAACATGGGACATCAGGCAAGATAACCTGCACAACCAGCTGTTGAAAATTCCTCAGTGCCCTTTTAATTTTAACTGAAAATCACATGTTATAGATGTTCAGTAACCCTCAGTTTCAGAAACTTTGCTCTCTGCATCATTTCAGACTTTTGTGAAGTAAGCTAATTTTGTGAAGCTTTCATCACCTACTTCTATTCACTGGTGTCAAATGAAATAATTTTCTGGGTCAGTTCTATGCAATACACAATGTATTTCACAGACATATGTAGTAAGAATATTATCCGATTTATTTACATCTGTAGGCAAGAAAGCTAATGCACATCTGTGTAGGAGCTCAATGCTAAGGTTTGCTGGTTTGAATCCTGGTGGTGGAGAAGAACTTCAATGTTAGTATTTGGCCGGCGAGGAGAGAAGAGGTGGAGGCATGAAGGTCTTGCAGACTTATTTGTGTGAAAGTCCTGCATTAAATTCCAAACACTACCACCATCACCTTGAACCAACACAAGCATGACAAGCTCTCACAAAAGCTATCCACAGAACATGTAAAAAATTGAACCAAACCAAACTTTGTGACACTTTCTCCTCACAGCACAGTCCACTCAGTCTGTGATCTGAGTGAGATGCCCCATTTTCCTCAACCTTCACTAACCAATATTTCCTACTCCAAGGAAGAAGAAATGTACAACTCAAAAACCTAGGTTCTTTCTTCTTTTTGTTTTTGTTTTTCTTTTTGCCAAGTATGGCACTATTATCAGTTTTAGTACTGCATTATGTTGTCAGAAAAGTGCACATTGGATGAGGTAACAGTAGAAACTGAACCCTAGTATGTCAGCTGCCATAGATACATTAGTAAAGATTTGTTGGGGAGCAGTATCTGACACCAGCACAGAAGAGGCAGTCATGACATTTTAATCACCATCTTGAAAAAATAAAATCACATAATAACTGTTTGATTGTTTCCAGGCAAATCTCTGCAGGCCTGATAAATTGTGTAGCATTTTCTACATTTAAAGGAGGACAATGTTGCTACAATCCGAAATTTAGTGGAAGTGTATGACATTGTGTCATCACAGGATGCAATTATCAGATGGCACAGACACTTTCCGAGTTTTTTTGTTTAAAAACTTTACAATCTGGATGACATTGGAAGTTCACTGAGGCTTTTTGCAGATGATGCTGTGGTGTATCGAGAGGTTGTAACAATGGAAAATTGTACTGAAATGCAGGAGGATCTGCAGCGAATTGATGCATGGTGCAGGGAATGGCAATTGAATCTCAATGTAGACAAGTGTAATGTGCTGCGAATACATAGAAAGAAAGATCCCTTATCATTTAGCTACAAAATAACAGGTCAGCAACTGGAAGCAGTTAATTCCATAAATTATCTGGGAGTACACATTAGGAGTGATTTAAAATGGAATGATCATATAAAGTTGATCATCGGTAAAGCAGATGCCAGACTGAGACTCATTGGAAGAATCCTAAGGAAATGCAATCCAAAAACAAAGGAAGTAGGTAAATTGGGTCGGAAAACGCTTGTTCGCCCACAGCTTTTTTTTCTTTTTTTCTTTTTTTCTTTTTTCTTTTTTTTTCTTTTTTTCTTTTTTTTGTGGTTTTAGGGCGCAAAACTTCTATGGTCATTAGCGCCCAGCCCGTGACGTAGAAACCAGGAAAAAAACGAAATTTAAAATCAGCAGCAATGGGAACAAAGTCATAAAATTTGAGAAACTAGAGGCAGAAGGAATGCTTAAAAATCCACTATAGAAAGGGGGTTGGATGTCCCCAAAAAAAGATTCAAATGACTGACGTCTTTTCACTGTCACTAATAAACTGTAGAACGCAGTCAGCTGAGCACGTGTCATCTGCTAAAATCGACGCTAGATCAGGCGATAGCTGTAGACGGGAGCGTAACGGATTAAAATAGGGGCATTCAATTAAAAGGTGTCTGACCATCCACAGCTGAGAGCAGTGGGGACAGAGTGGTGGAGGATCGCCACTTAAAAGATGTCGATGACTAAAAAGACAGTGCCCTATCCGGAGTCTAGCTAAAATTACCTCCTCCTGACGACGCGTTCGGGAGGAAGAGGTCCAAGCGCAAGGAAGGGCTTTCACTTCCCGCAATTTATTATGGGGAAGTGTTGACCAATGCGCATGCCATAAATGAGCAACTTGGCGACATAAACCGCTCCGTAGATCGGTAAACGGAAGAGACTGAATAGCTGGCCGAGGAAGAGAGACTGCAGCCTTGGCCGCTATATCGGCCGCCTCATTCCCACAGATACCAGCGTGTCCCGGGAGCCAGAGGAACACCACTGAGATGCCCCCCAGGTGGAGCAAGCGCAGACAGTCCTGAATCCGGTGGACCAGAGGGTGCACAGGGTAAAGAGCTTGGAGACTTAGGAGAGAGCTGAGAGAATCTGAGCAGATTACGTACTGTATCCGCTGATGGCGGTGGATGTAGTGGACAGCCTGGAGAACAGCGTAAAGCTCCGCAGTATAAACCGAACACTGGTCGGGAAGCCGAAAGTGATTTGGGGTGTCGCCAACAATATAGGCACTCCCTACACCTAACGATGTTTTCGAGCCGTCTGTGTAAATAAATGTGGCTTCCGGCATTTGTGCACATAGAGCAGCAAATGCCCGACGGTAAACAAGTGTAGGGGTACCATCCTTGGGAAATTGACATAGGTCTCTGAGCAAGTCGATCCGGGGACGGAGCCAAGGCGGTGCTGTACCCCAAGTTGTCAAGAAGGTTTTAGGAAAGCGGAAGGAAAGAGAATGGAGCAGTTGACGGAAGCGGACTCCCGGGGGTTGTAGGGAGGAGGAGCGGCCTGCATACCCGACATCAAAGGAGGCGTCGAAAAAAAGGTCATGGGCTGGATTAGCAGGCATGGAAGACAGATGGCTAGCATAACGACTCAGAAGGACTGCCCACCGATTGGACAGCGGAGGTTCAGCAGTCTCAGCATAAAGGCTTTCCACAGGGCTGGTGTAAAAAGCTCCAGACACTAAACGTAATCCACGGTGGTGGATAGAGTCGAGACGCCGAAGAATAGACGGCCGAGCAGAGGAGTAGACTATGCTTCCATAATCCAATTTCGAGCGCACTAAGGCGGGATAGAGGTGGAGAAGGACCACTCGGTCCGCTCCCCAAGAGGTACCATTCAGGACACGGAGGGTGTTAAGGGAACGCAGACAGCGAGCCGAAAGATAGGAAACGTGGGAGGACCAGCACAGTTTTCTGTCAAACATAAGACCCAAGAATTTAGCGACGTCGGAAAACAGAAGGTTGACAGGACCTAGATGTAAGGAAGGCGAAAGAAACTCCTTAAGTCGCCAAAAATTAACACAAACGGTCTTACTGGGTGAGAAACGGAAGCCGGTTTCGATGCTCCACGAGTGGAGGCGATCGAGACATCCTTGAAGATGTCTTTCAAGAAGGCTGGTCCATTGAGAGCTGTAGTAGATCGCAAAATCGTCCACAAAGAGGGAGCCCGAGACATCAGGAAGGAGACAATCCATAATTGGATTAATGGCGATGGCAAACAGTACAACACTCAGCACGGAGCCCTGGGGTACCCCGTTTTCTTGGGAGAAAGTACGGGAGAGAGTAGTGTTCACCCGCACCCTAAATGTGCGCTCTGCCATAAATTTGCGAAGAAAAAGGGGCAGCCGGCCTCGAAAGCCCCAAGAGAACAGTGTGCGGAGGATGCCTGTCCTCCAACAGGTATCGTATGCTCTCTCCAGATCAAAAAATATTGCTACCGTTTTGCGTTTCCGGAGAAAATTGTTCATGATATAAGTGGAGAGAGCAACAAGATGGTCAACGGCAGAACGATGCTTTCGGAATCCGCATTGGGCTGGTGTTAAAAGACTGCGGGATTCCAGCCACCAAGCTAAACGGTAATTCACCATACGCTCCAAAACCTTACAGACACTACTCATGAGAGAAATGGGGCGATAGCTAGAGGGGAGATGTTTGTCCTTTCCAGGTTTCGGAACGGGAACGACAATAGCTTCCCGCCATCGCCTGGGAAAGGTACTGTCGGTCCAAATTCGATTATAAAGGCGAAGGAGGTAACGCAGGCTATGGGTTGATAAATGCAGCAACATTTGGACATGGATACCATCCGGTCCTGGGGCAGAGGAGCGAGAAGAAGAGATGGCATGTCGGAGTTCCCGCATGGAGAAAACAGTATTGTAGCTTTTGTGATTTTGAGAGGAGAAAGCAAGATGTCGCACTTCCGCTGCACATTTCTTCGGGAGAAACGCTGGCGGGTAATTTGAAGAGCTCGAAATCTCAGCAAAGTGCTGACCCAATGAGTTAGAAATTGCGACGGGGTCCACTAAGACATCATGCGCGACAGTGAGCCCAGAGACCGGGGAGAAACTAGGCGCGCCTGAGAACCGTCGAAGCCGACTCCAAACTTCCGAGGAGGCAGTGAATGTGTTAAATGAGTTACTAAAGAATTTCCAGCTTGCCTTCTTGCTATCGCGGATGACGCGATGGCATCGCGCACGGAGCTGCTTATATCGGATACAGTTGGCCAAAGTTGGATGGTGACGGAAAATGCGAAGAGCACGTCGCCGCTCACGTATTGCGTCATGGAATGCCTCGTTCCACCAAGGAACTGGGGGGCGCCGGGGCAATTCGGAGGTGCGTGGTATTGAACGTTCCGCAGCTGTGAGAATAACGTCGGTAACAAGTGTGACCTCATCGTCGGCGCTGGGAAAGCGACGGTCATCGAATGTCACTAGAGACGAAAAAAGTGTCCAATCGGCTTGGGCAAACTTCCAGCATCGGGAGCGCATATATGGCAGTTGAGGCTGCAGTCTAAGAACACATGGAAAGTGGTCACTCGAGTGTGTATCATCAAGGGCGAATCATTCGAAGCGCCGAGCTAGCGGAACAGTACCGACCGCAAGGTCCAAATGAGATAAATTTGCCGTGGAGGCAGACAAAAATGTGGGGACCCCAGTGTTGAGGCAGACTAGATCCGCTTGGTGGAAGACGTCTAGCAATAGTGAGCCACGTGGACAAGGATGTGGAGATCCCCAAAGCGGGTGGTGGGCATTGAAGTCCCCAACCAGCAAATAGGGGGGTGGAAGCTGATCAAGAAGATGAAGGAGATCAGCTCGTGTCATTGGTGTAGACGATGGAATGTATACCGTACAAAGAGAGAACGTGTATCCAGAAAGGGAAAGACGGACGGCGACAGCTTGGAAGGAACTGTTTAAGGGGATTGGGTGGTAATGGAGAGTATCATGGAGCAGAATCATGAGTCCTCCATGGGCTGGAGTGCCTTCAGCAGAGGGGAGGTCATATCGGATGGACTGAAAATGAGGGAGAACAAAGCGGTCATGGGACGCAGCTTTGTTTCCTGAAGACAGAAGATGACCGGCGAGTAGGATCGTAAGAGGATCGACAATTCATCCCGATTGGCGCGAATGCCGCGGATATTCCAGTGGATAATGGACATAGGGTGAACAGAAAATGGAGGAACGTGACCAAGGGTGCTGTCAACTCAACGACTTCTCAGAGCTTGCGACCGACAGCATGGAATGGCATTCAGTCGAAGGCAGAAGATCCTGATCCATAGGTTGGTCAGGAGCAGGTCCTGCCACCAATGATCGGCCAGTTGACCGGCCACCAGCAGTGCGCCTCGGCGACACAGAAGATGGCCGAGGGCGATTTCCGCCAGGTGGTGCTGTAGATGGGACACGTCTTGGCAGAGAAGGAGAGGAACTGTGTTTCTTCGTAGCCTTCTTGGAAGTATGATGTTTAGATGAAGGAGGAACCAATGGTTGTGAAGTTGCAGTACGTAAAAACTCTTCATGAGAATGCTCTTTTTTCGAAGACTTGGCGTCTGACTTTTGGGCTCGAGATTTAGCAGAACCCGACGAAGGGTGAACCATAGAGTGGGCAGGCGAAAGTGGTGAGGTTGAACGGGCGATCTTTGCGCTGGCCGATCTGACGACCGTGGTACTAAATGTGAGGGCGCAAGTCTGCGTGGCCGCCTCCTTTGTTGGCCGAGGAGAAACAAGGACAGTGCTGTATTTTCCTTTCTGAGGCACGGTGGGCTGTCGACTGGCGAGTAACTTTCGAGCAGCATAGGTCGACACCTTTTCCTTCACCCTAATTTCCTGGATGAGCTTTTCGTCCTTAAAAATGGGGCAATCTCGAGAGGAAGCAGCGTGGTCACCCATACAGTTGATGCAGTGAGGGGATGGAGGTGGACAAGCACCCTCATGGGCATCCTTGCCACACGTAACACATTTGGCCGGATTGGAACAGGACTGGCTGGTGTTATTGAACCACTGACATCGACAGCAACGCGTAGGGTTTGGGACGTAAGGGCGAACGGAAATTATCTCATAGCCTGCTTTGATTTTTGATGGGAGTTGAACTTTGTCAAATGTCAAGAAGACAGTGCGGGTTGGAATGATGTTCGAGTCAACCCTTTTCATAACCCGATGAACAGCCGTGACGCCCTGGTCAGACAGGTAGTGCTGGATTTCTTCGTCAGAGAATCCATCGAGGGAGCGTGTATAAACGACTCCACGCGAGGAATTTAAGGTATGGTGCAGTTCCACCCGGACAGGGAAGGTGTGGAGCAGAGAAGTACGCAGCAATTTTTCAGCCTGGAGGGCACTGTGTGTTCTAACAACAGGGTGCCATTCCGTAATCTGGAACAAGACTTTACAGGACCCGCAATTGCGTCGACACCTTTCTGAATAATGAAAGGGTTGACCGTGGAGAAGTCGTGACCTTCGTCAGACCGAGAAACAACAAGGAACTGTGGCAACGATGGAAGAACCGTCTGTGGCTGAGACTCAGTGAACTTATGTTTGTGAGCAGACATAGTGGAAGGTGAGGAAACCATTGCGGAAGAATCCCCCATGATTACCGGCGTCTCCGATGGCGCGCTCCTCCCTTGTGGGGGCCCTCACCGAGGGCACACCCGCCTTAGGTGATTGTTCACACCTCAGGTCACACCTCCCGACAAACGGACGGAGGGACCAATCGGCACTTTCGGAAGGTATCAGCTCGGGTAATCACCCCTCCCTGGGCCCGGCCGTTACCAGGGGTACGTACGTGTCCTACCTGTCTACCCGGGGTGGGGAATTACGCGTTACCCCATCACCGGCTACGCATGGAAGTGCGTGGGTCGGCCTTCAGACACGCACAGGGAGGAAAAAAGAGAAAGGGAAAGGAAAGAAGAGGGGGTCTCAAATGCCGCAGCGGAGAAAAGGGCAAGGAGAAGAGGGAAGGAAAAGAGAAGGACAGAGGAAGGACGAGGAATTGCAAGTCTAGAAAGCAAGGAATTTGGAACAGTTTCGAGCGTCCGTCTCCGGATGTAGGCACAAACCATACTCCCAGAGGGGGAGAAAGGGAAGGAAAGAGCCAGTGGTGAGGGGGGAGGGGGGGGGGGCGAAGATGGGTGACGGGGAGGGATGCGGAAAGGGAAGGGAAGGTATGCAGCCCGGAAAGGAAGGAGGGCCACATTAGCTCGGGGTCCCGTGCTCGCTACGCACGTGTCCACAAAAGAGTTGTGGACCCCCTGGGGGGACCCGCCTCGCCCACTGCTTGAATACTGCTCAGCAGTATGGGATCCGTACCAGATAGGGCTGATAGAAGAGATAGAGAAGATCCAACTGAGAGCAGCGCGCTTCATTACAGGATCATTTAGTAATCGCGAAAGCGTTACGGAGATGATAGATAAACTCCAGTGGAAGACTCTGCAGGAGAGACGCTCAGTAGCTCGGTACGGGCTTTTGTTATAGTTTCGAGAACATACCTTCACCGAAGAGTCAAGCAGTATATTGCTCCCTCCTACGTATATCTCGCGAAGAGACCATGAGGTTAAAATCAGAGAGATTAGAGCCCACACAGAAGCATACCGACAATCCTTCTATCCACGAACAATACGAGACTGGAATAGAAGAGAGAACCGATAGAGGTACTCAGGGTACCCTCCGCCACACACCGTCGGGTGGCTTGCGGAGTATGGATGTAGATGTAGATGTAGACCATAGCCTTGACAAACCATGCTGAGAAATGAAACTGCTTAAGCTGTGAAACCCTTTTATTCTTAGGCACTATCAGTTTCAGAACACTTCCAGCTGCATCTTCAGTGAAAAAACAACCATGTAGAAAATAAATATTCCCAAATATAAGGTGAAACTACAATGAAACATGTACTCACTGGAGTTAAATGATTTATACAACTATTATAGGAAGATCCAGCACTCACTGTCAGTCCCATAAAATACGTTATCCCCAGAGGTGTGTATGTTCTAGAAGTACTAAGACTGTGTTTTCATCCTTCTTCATTTGTTTTATGTAAGCATTCTCCACCCTAAGGAGGAATTTGCACAATGCCCTGATGAATAGGAAGGAGACTTAAGAGGCAGTTGCCAAATGTTACTGTGTAAATCAGAAAACACTATTGTATGCTACCTAGGTGACAGTCTACTGGCTAAAGACTTTTGACCACTATAATACCAGTGTGTCAAGGAATCTGTACTGCCATATATCGAGTCCCATTAAAACCTAGAATAAAAATTGATTCTATAAGAAACAGGTGTAATCCATGACCTGAATGGTTGGCTAGCAACAAATAACTTTCACACAGTAAGAAAATGACAATAATTTAATTACATAGATATAAATCTACTAATCAAGTGGTGGCAGAAAATGCACATAAAAGAAGGTTGTAATTAGGCGAGCTTTTGAAGCCAGTAGCTCCTCCTTCAGGCAGAACAGTTGAAGGGGAAGGAAGAGGGCTTAAGGGAAAGGACTAGAGAGGTCTAGAAAAAAAGGTAGATTTTGGGAAGGTCAGCTGGAACTGCGGGTCAGGAGAGACTTACCACATAGGGTGAGAAGGAAAGACTGATTGTTGGGGACTGCATTGTATGAGATTTAATAATTTTGGAGCTGAAAGGTGGAAGACTGGATAATATGCAAGATGCAGATTACTGATTAAACATCACACATGAGTTAATAAGCGTGAAAAGATAAGTGGATTGTATGTAACAGAGGTCAGATGGGGCAGTGAAAAATAGACAGGTAAGACAATGAAAGATGTAGAAAACTAAAAGTGAGTGACAGAAGGAGAACTTACTGTGAAGAAATGCTGAGACAGAAGAAATTAACGTAAATTAATGCCAGGTGGGTGGTAAGAACCAAGGACATGTTTTGGCACTAGTTTCCCCCTCCAGAAATCTGAGAAACTGTTGCTTGGGGGAAGATTCCGAACAGTACATGTGGTGAAACAGGCACCGAGGTCAAAACTGTGATGTTGTAGCACATGCTCTGCAACACTATATTGTGTGTTGCCAGTATACACCCTCTACCTACTCCCATTCATCCTAATTGATAATTTGTTGATAAAAGGCCAAACAGTGTTTACGTAACAGTTTGTGTATGACATGTGTCGGCTGGAACAGTTGATGGTAGGAGGGTGCATGGAGCATGGTACATCTTGCATTGGAGCAGTTGAAGGGTAGGAGCCATAGGGTAGGGAGATGGGTGCAAAAGGAGCACAGGGTCTGACAAGAATATTGCAGATATTGGGAGGGTGGCAAAAAGCTGTTCTAGGTGTGGAGAACAAAATTTTAGATACAATGGATCTCATTTCAGGTCATGAGAAATTGTATTAGAACACATTATATTAGCATACACACACACACACACACACACACACACACACACACACACACACACACACACACACAGTCTCTGGCTGCTATAGTGTGAAGAACACTTACTGAAAAAGCCCACCAAACTGAAGCACATAATCCACACACCACCACACAGTGCATGGTGAAGGCATATTGCACCACTTCCAGTCATTACCCCAAAAGGAAGAAGCATAGAAAGCAGAGTAAACATGGATTCATGACCAATAAAACAAGCAAAGATGAAAACATCATCAGGTAAGTTGATGCAGAATGTTCTTTGGAAGTTCCATTGTGTGTTGCTATCAGATTATAACGATAAGGAGGAAACCTCCACATACTGGTGAAATCTCCAAATGAGGTAATGCAAGGCTGTCAGGGTGAAGTGTCACAAGAAGCTTAATGAGGTCATATTTTTGCTCAATGACAATGTATCAGCTTATTCTGTACAGAACAGACATGTCGTCTCTTTCAGCTAACAAATTTTGCCTCATCCCCATATTCTCCACTTAGTGATTTTTTCCTCAGACATAGAAACCATTGGGTGGCAGCCAT
This sequence comes from Schistocerca serialis cubense, assembly GCF_023864345.2. Lineage (NCBI taxonomy): Eukaryota > Metazoa > Arthropoda > Insecta > Orthoptera > Acrididae > Schistocerca > Schistocerca serialis. The sequence goes on from NC_064644.1 coordinate 564,761,742, forward strand.
TTTTCAAATGGAACGGAGTAAATTTTTAGGGTGGAACATTTTCTGAACAATCAAAATGCAGACTTCTACAACTGAGGTTCTGTCAAGAAATACAAAATTGGAAAAAATATGTTACATCAACCTTTCTGCCTAAACACAAAAAAAATATGCCTTGTTCTATAATCAGTTCAGCACTGTAAACCAAGTAAGTTACTGTACATGCACAATTGTGTATGTACAAAATCGTTACAACAACATAGTCAAATTGTTGCTGGCTACTCTCGTGGACAGTATACAAGGATTCTCTGAATCCGAATACAGCAGACTAAGTGACAAATCAAAGAAGACTATGTTGTTGTTGTTGTGGTCTTCAGTCCTGAGACTGGTTTGATGCAGCTCTCCATGCTACTCTATCCTGTGCAAGCTTTTTCATCTCCCAGTACCTACTGCAACCTACATCCTTCTGAATCTGCTTAGTGTATTCATCTCTTGGTCTCCCTCTACGATTTTTACCCTCCACGCTGCCCTCAAATACTAAATTGGTGATCCCTTGATGCCTCAGAACATGTCCTACCAACCGATCCCTTCTTCTGGTCAAGTTGTGCCACAAACTTCTCTTCTCCCCAATCCTATTCAATACTTCCTCATTAGTTATGTGATCTACCCATCTAATCTTCAGCATTCTTCTGTAGCACCACATTTCGAAAGCTTCTATTCTCTTCTTGTCCAAACTATTTATCGTCCATGTTTCACTTCCATACATGGCTACACTCCATACGAATACTTTCAGAAATGACTTCCTGACACTTAAATCAATACTGGATGTTAACAAATTTCTCTTCTTCAGAAACGCTTTCCTTGCCATTGCCAGCCTACATTTTATATCCTCTCTACTTCGACCATCATCAGTTATTTTGCTCCCCAAATAGCAAAACTCCTTTACTACTTTAAGTGCCTCATTTCCTAATCTAATTCCCTCAGCATCACCCGACTTAATTAGACTACATTCCGTTATCCTTGTTTTGCTTTTGTTGATGTTCATCTTATATCCTCCTTTCAAGACACTGTCCATTCCATTCAACTGCTCTTCCAAGTCCTTTGCTGTCTCTGACAGAATTACAATGTCATCGGCGAACCTCAAAGTTTTTATTTCTTCTCCATGAATTTTAATACCTACTCCGAATTTTTCTTTTGTTTCCTTTACTGCTTGCTCAATATACAGATTGAACAACATCGGGGAGAGGCTACAACCCTGTCTTACTCCCTTCCCAACCACTGCTTCCCTTTCATGTCCCTTGACTCTTATAACTGCCATCTGGTTTCTGTACAAATTGTAAATAGCCTTTCGCTCCCTGTATTTTACCCCTGCCACCTTTAGAATTTGAAAGAGAGTATTCCAGTCAACATTGTCAAAAGCTTTCTCTAAGTCGACAAATGCTAGAAACGTAGGTTTGCCTTTCCTTAATCTTTCTTCTAAGATAAGTCGTAAGGTCAGTATTGCCTCACATGTTCCAGTGTTTCTACGGAATCCAAACTGATCTTCCCCGAGGTTGGCTTCTACTAGTTTTTCCATTCGTCTGTAAAGAATTCGTGTTAGTATTTTGCAGCTGTGACTTATTAAGCTGATAGTTCGGTAATTTTCACATCTGTCAACACCTGCTTTCTTTGGGATTGGAATTATTATATTCTTCTTGAAGTCTGAGGGTATTTCGCCTGTTTCATACATCTTGCTCGCCAGATGGTAGAGTTTTGTCAGCACTGGCTCTCCCACGGCCGTCAGTAGTTCCAATGGAATATTGTCTACTCCGGGGGCCTTGTTTCGACTCAGGTCTTTCAGTGCTCTGTCAAACTCTTCACGCAGTATCATATCTCCCATTTCATCTTCATCTACATCCTCTTCCATTTCCATAATATTGTCCTCAAGTACATCGCCCTTGTATAGACCCTCTATATACTCCTTCCACCTTTCTGCTTTCCCTTCTTTGCTTAGAACTGGGTTTCCATCTGAGCTCTTGATATTCATACAAGTGGTTCTCTTATCTCCAAAGGTCTCTTTAATTTTCCTGTAGGCGGTATCTATCTTACCCCTAGTGAGATAGGCCTCTACATCCTTACATTTGTCCTCTAGCCATCCCTGCTTAGCCATTTTGCACTTCCTGTCGATCTCATTTTTGAGACGTTTGTATTCCTTTTTGCCTGTTTCACTTACTGCATTTTTAAATTTTCTCCTTTCATCAATTAAATTCAATATTTCTTCTGTTACCCAAGGATTTCTACTAGCCCTCGTCTTTTTACCTACTTGATCCTCTGCTGCCTTCACTACTTCATCCCTCAAAGCTACCCATTCTTCTTCTACTGTATTTATTTCCCCCATTCCTGTCAATTGTTCCCTTATGCTCTCCCTGAATCTCTGTACAACCTCTGGTTCTTTTAGTTTATCCAGGTCCCATCTCCTCAAATTCCCACCTTTTTGCAGTTTTTTCAGTTTTAATCTACAGGTCATAACCAATAGATTGTGGTCAGAGTCCACATCTGCCCCTGGAAATGTCTTACAATTTAAAACCTGGTTCCTAAATCTCTGTCTTACCATTATATAATCTATCTGATACCTTTTAGTATCTCCAGGGTTCTTCCATGTATACAACCTTCTTTCATGATTCTTAAACCAAGTGTTAGCTATGATTATGTTGTGCTCTGTGCAAAATTCTACCAGGCGGCTTCCTCTTTCATTTCTGTCCCCCAATCCATATTCACCTACTATGTTTCCTTCTCTCCCTTTTCCTACACTCGAATTCCAGTCACTTTACTTTAAGAAGACTATACCGTAAAGTAATTGTCTACTGTTGAAACTACGGATGTCGGAGAAGAAAATTCTGCAGACGAATGGATTCCAAGTAAGAAAGATGCTGCTGCTTCAGATGCTGAACATGTTGTTTGCACTTTCAGTGATCAATAAGTCAAAAGAGATGAGCAATAATAGTAGGAATGACACTGGTAGATCTGATTAAGACACTAAAGCCATTGTGTCTTCTTCAGACACTATGTGGTAAATATAGAACCAAGAAGAGTATAGTTTTTGAGGGAATAATTAGAATTTTACAACCACTTCCTCATACCATAGAGCAAATGGCAGCTCTGCTTACAAATGGCATATTCTAGAAGTTTGTGTCAGTGTTCTGTGATCCATTTTACATTTTCTAATGGCAACTCCCCTTCATGCTTTCATCACAACAGATGCTGGCATGAAACTGGACTGCACAAATTTACTGGTTTCATTTCTCAATGGCTTTTTGAACCAAACATTTTTGTCATTATGCACAGTTGACCTGCACAGTCCATTTTCTGGATTTGAAAATGTGTGTTCTTCATGGCTTAAAAAATTTCTCTGCAGAAAATCGCATTCTGTCTGCTGTCATGTGCTGTCTTTTCATTTGAATTCCTTCATTTTTGGGACAGAGCCAATGAAATTACCCTCATCAGAAATTGTTTTACAGCATATAATAATCAAAAACAAATTAGTTTATCTATTTGTAATGTTTACAGTGTAACCACCGGTGTTTCTACAAAACAGCATATCACACCTGGCCATTGAGCTTTTCAATTTTCAGTACAAGGAATATTCTTATATATGCATTAGTCCCTAATCATGATCATAGAAATAGAGACAGAACCTGTTGGCCTTTCAGTTCAGCACTTTGGCATGCAGTTGTTTTGGTGGCTGGCTGCTCTACTTCACACCTGAAATGTGTGATATCACTATGGTGATGGGAGAGGGCACATGCAGCAGTCAGTCACTAACTGGAGTTTACATGGTCACTTTGTGAAAAGAATGTTGTTTCAGCTGTCTATTCCAATCTCATTGGAGATTTAATAAATCTCTCTGCTTTATAATAGTTCTCCGACTCCAACCAGAAAAAAAAGAATTAGGAAAATCTGAATGTAACTAGCTTCTTGTGAACATACAATTTGACTGATTAATGTGTGCCACTGAATAATTTATCATCTGGGTTTCTGTATGTATCTACATGTATTGTCAGCTTTCTTATCTTGAAATTATACTTCAGTATGAGAACCAACTGGATTTAGATTACCATTTCATTACCACTGAACTAGCTCAACAGCTTGACTTATTGGCAAGTCTGGTGGCTTCAAATGTGACCACTAACTAGGCTGCAGACTGAGATAGGTTTATATCACCAATACACATTCTCAGTCAAAGATAAGGCAACATGCTGCAAACTTACATGATGTCCAAAACCCCTGGATCAGTTCCAACCACATTTGGCACACCAACAACAAGTTCACAGGTATTTGCAGTGTGGGTGTTAGAAACCCCTAGCTGACACTGAGGCTGAGATGTGGGCAGATAGCACAGCTGGCATGTCATGTCTGTGTAGTATCAGTCTCTTTATTCAATTCTTTGGCTCCTGGAGGGGCAGTACATGGGCAGGCAGAGGCAGGGAGGATGAGATGGAGAGAGGGAAGGGAGGAGTTGTGGAAGAAATGTACATGTACAGGTTTGAGTGTAAGGTGGTCGAAGTGTGGGAGGTAGAGGTAGAGGTAGAGATAGAGGTAGAGGTAGACGTAGACAGAGTGGAGGGAGGGAGGGGGGGGGGGGGGGAATGGGGGGTATGTATGTGTCAGATGCAGATGTAGGTGTAGGTGCAAGCAGGGTCACAGGAAAAATGCTGGATTGGATTGTGGACAAATGCTGTGCACAGGGTGCTGCTGCTTCACCCACCTACCTCACGAGATCAAATGAGTCAAACACGTGAACATCTTTACAGAGAAGCCTGTGTGTTGTTATTACTCTGTTGAAGGCTATCATTCTGATTTTTTTTAAAACTGTCCAAAGCATTCCAAACTACAAGAACTTTCCTTATGCTGGACTGACTACTGGGGCCTGTAACAATCCGATGCATCACAGCTTACTCAAATAATGATTCATTTATCTGGACTTGTCTTAAGGCGGTGTATCTGAATGAAATATTTAGATAACTTTGGTAATGTTATTAATGTTATTAATGGAATTAGGCTTGTAGACTGGTCAGAAGTTTTGTTATTTTTCATGTATGTAAACTGATAGCGATGGACACCACACTTGTTCAAGACAGAATAGTACTTGCAGCCTCAGGACAACTCACAGCACAGTGCCTGCAGAGCATTACATTATTCTGTGCTACAGCATCCTGTCTTGAAGATGTGTGTTAGGCCAGTCAATTTTAGAACTGTCATTCAACTGTCAAACTGGGTTCACGTTATGTCAGATCAAATGTATGAACATTGTTTAAGCTATGTTACCTTGCATACAGCGATTTTAACCAAAGGTGCTATTGCAATATACCTCTGCTCACAAGACACCTTTTATTCTCTCTCTCTCTCTCTCAAACGCACACAAATGTACGCCTTCCAATTGATTGCTACCTACCAGTGAGATCTAGCTTTTCCTGCTCACCTCATTTCTGATGTGCATCATAATAAAAATTTAATAGTATGCTGCACCCTACTTTCTTCTAGAGCTCAATCAGTTTCCTGCCCTCAACCAGGTAACAGGCTGTATTCATTTTTCACTCAAAAATAAGGGAATTATCCAAACTGCTGCCGTTAACTCTACCTTGATTCTTTTCATCCCCTCCAACAGAACTAAATTTTTTCTATCTCAATCTGAGCTTAAACGACAGAAAGCTTTTATCTTTGCCATTAGTTCTGTGATCTTCATGTCTTTTACGCATAACCTTCATAAGCCCTTGGCCAGTCTCACTGGGAATCTCTTGTCCTGTCCCAATACAGTTGCCCCTGCATCTGAAGAGAGTTCTGTAGTCATGTCGTCCAAAGTGTCAGGTCTTAGGTTACAGTTGGTACCTCAGAACAGCCACAAATGAGAGTTTCCAATGGAAACACAACTTGCTACAATACACAGCATCCAAAATGAAGAAACGTTCTTTTATTTGATGAAACTGTGTGACATAGGACATCAGGGAAATCAGCCATTGTAAGGCCCTTATACTGAGAAACACATTAAATGATCCAATGTAGTAATTCTAATATGAGAGAATAAATATCTTGTGGGGCAAACAAATGACCTAAAAAGATTTCTTATAGTCACAGGATGGCAGAGGCACATTCTGGAAGTGAGAATAACCGTAACAGAATTCAGAATTACTTTGGTCCAATTGTGGAGTATCATCCAGATCTGTAAGTTATCATAGTCCGTTCATCCCCAGGATCACACTACATCATCAGTAGGGGAGTCAGTGTTTACAGCAAGGTACACGAGGGGTGGTCAAAAAGTTTATAGCCTGAGTTAGTTACCATAGTGCCTTGCACACATACCACCACCTACTTTTATGGTGACCCCTTCTTGGTATGCAAGTCAAATTTTGCATCTCCAGCTTTGTTAGTTTTGCCACTTGAATGTGTTTTATATCTTAGTGTAAGCAAAATGGTGAATATTGAGAGAATAAGGAACTGTGCTGTGACTGAGTATCTTCATATGAAGGGAGTGACACCCAAGGAAATTGTGGAGGACATGTGAAATATACGTAAGGACAGTGCTCTGTCTTATGAAACAGTGAGAAACTGGGTGTCCAACTTCAAACATTGAAGAACGAGTGTTGAAGACATGACAAGCAGTGGAAGACCTATCGCCATTGCCACTGATGAAACAGTGACTGCAATTCATGGTACGATTTTGTAGGATCATCGAACAACATTGCAGCACACTGAAACCACATTTGGAATCTTTCATGGGCATGCTCACAACATTGTTGTTCATATTTTGGGAATGCAAAGTTTCATCTCAGTTGGTCCTGGAAGACTTGAATGCAGATCAGAGGTGGGAACATGTGCAGCATTATGAAGAAATCATCCACCAATCTGAAGTGGATGAAGACAGCTTTCTTGCAAGGAATGTGATAATGGACAAAATGTTGGTTCACCACTTTGAATCCAAGACAAAATAGTAGTCACAAAAATGGAAACATCTTTCATCCCCTACCCCAAAAAGATTCCAGGTGCAAAACTCAGCTAGTAACTTATTGGCATTGGTCTTCTGGGATGCAGAAGGGGTAAACATGGCAGATTACTTGCGAAAGGGTGCAACTATCAGTGGATCATACTATTGCACCCTCCTGCACCATTTGAGAGAAGAGATAAAGGAAAAAAAGTGTGGAAAATTGGCACGTGGAGTTCTTTTCCATCAGGACAATGCATCAGCACACAAAGCCCTTGCAACACTGTGACGGTGGGTTTGAATTTTTACATCATCTGCCCCATTCACCAGATTTGGCTCCGTAAGTCTTCTTTTTCTAAACCTAAAAATGACCTCAAAGGACAATGATTTTACAATGATGATGCAGTGAATGCTTGGTTGGATTTGAAATTAAAGAATTTTTATTTGAATGGTTTGCAGAAGTTATCTGAGTGTGCCCACATATGTATTAGTGTACATGGGTATCATATTGAAAAATAAATTGATATAACCCCCTATCATAGAGTGTCCTAAGTAATTTTAAATTGGTGAAATTAAGGAACTAATTTGAAACCATGGGGGTACTTGCCATGAGAGCAGTAGACTCTTGTCAGGAGAATCATTGTAATTATCATGAATACCTTTGAGTGTGCTGGTGCAAAACAGACTTCAAAATGGCACTGGTGGAAAGAGAGAAAGTCACAAAATATAATTGGACAACAAGGTAGACATGTGAAAAATTAAGAAACCGGGGGGGGGGGCAATGAATTCCCCCTGAGTAATATGTAAACTCAATTTAGAGTTCTAGATGAAAATGGCGCATCTTATTTTGAAGCATAGACTGGGGTAATACGAGGGCAACAAAATCACTTGCCAACAGAAAAATGCTCCTATCTGAGCACAAAAAGGCAAATATGCTCCTGTTTAATAAAATGATTAAAAAGTGGGGTACTAGCTGCCACAGCCGGCCGAAGTGGCCATGCGGTTCTAGGCGCTGCAGTCTGGAACTGTGTGACCGCTACGGTCACAGGTTCGAATCCTGCCTCGGGCATGGATGTGTGTGATGTCCTTAGGTTAGTTAGGTTTAACTAGTTCTAAGTTCTAGGGGACTAATGACCTCAGAAGTTGAGTCCCATACTGCTCAGAGCCATTTGTGAACTAGCTGCCACATTCTATCTTCCACACCAATTTTAAAAATTTTCCCAAAAATTTTGGCATTTGATCATATCCTTATCTTTTCACATGCACCTCACCTCTGACTCCCACAAGCTCTCCTAACTGTAACTCGCTTACACTCACTAGCCATCACACCAAGTCGCTTATACCCATCAATCATTGTCATTTTCTCTCTCTATCTCTCTAACTGTCCCCTGTGTCATAGTCATAGTTCCCTTCCTTCTGTCGTCCTGCTATTATCTCCTTTCACTGCCACTGCCTCCCTCTTACTGCTAATGTCTCATTCTATCCTTTCAATTGCAAATGTCTTCTCACTACTGTTATCTTCTCTCTTCTTTGTTGCCATTGTTGTTGACTGTCTCTGATTATCACTGGTTCTCACTCATACTAATTTCTTCTTCTGTGGATTTTTCTCCTAACGGAACTGTCTTTTACTATTTTCTTTGCACTCTTCTGCCACTGTCATGTGTGTTCCACTCCCACTTTGTTCCTCTCTTTCTCTCAAACTCTCACTGTCTATTTCACTCCACCCTTTCTATACCACAACCACTGTATAATATCATCCATTATTTATTACTTTTCCAGCATTTAACTGCTGTTTCCCTTCTTTCCCTGCTATTGAAACGAATGTCATTTGTATGACAAGTATTTCATGGGTCAGTAACATTTTGAGATTATGCTTCTGTGAAACCGAGTAAGTCAAAGGTAAATTTACACCTCAGTCCAGAATTTACATGCACAAAACTTTCATATGTGCTCAAATATTACAAGTTTAGGTTCCAGAACCCTTCTGATGACAACAGACACTTCACTTCTCCATTACTAAGTCACTTTATTGACTTTGTAAACAATGTTTTTTGCCTCACACTGCATTTTATGTGCATATTTTACAAGCACAGGTATGCTAACTTTGAAACACAGTATCTTGGAAATGGTTACAGATATCTATAAAATTTTCAACTTTTTTCAGGGCTGGAATCTTAAGAATGTGTCATAAAAATTACAGCCATTTCTTGTACATAGCCATCTTGGAATCCGTGGCTTGGATTTTGTACTCACAAATCACATTTTTGGGGTATTTCATGATAATGGATACTGATATTTGAAAACAGGAAGATGGTATTTCTAGATAAATGCATAGAGATTATATCCTTAAAACTTCAGCAGTTTGCTCTTGTTAGTTATTTAATTTATCCAGAGCTGACAAACAAATGCTAAGAAACTTTTTTGTTTTTGTTTTGGGTCTTCGCGGGAACCACAAATGATCTAATTGGTACCTCCATGAGCTTCTTAAGGCACACTGTAGACCACATTGAACACAAAAACAATCAACCTATTTGCTCCATTTGCCTAACTTGAAAAACTTGTGTAATATTTAAAAAACTGACCGTGTACTGCAGGATAGTTATAGTTACACAAATGCTTCCTAGCCCAAGGGCTATGCAAAACACTTGACCCTAACTTTCTGTCACCAATAGACCCCAAAGTCAGAGCCCTGGAAAAACGACTTTGTATGCATTTGGAAAGCACTGGTACGACTCACAGTCATATGTATTCCAGTTGAGGTTGACCAGGCAACAGATAATGATAGCAAGGGCCACATTAACAAATGTCAATTATATGGTAAGTTTTATGGAAGGATGTGAACAGATTATTAGTCAAGGACTGAAAAGGCTCAGTCTGCATACAATACAATTCAAAAACATCATTTATCAAATGCAGCAAAGGGCTGTTATATTGATACCACTGATGTATATTTAAAAACTGAAATCTACTCACCAAGCAGTGGCAGAACACCACACACACACACACACACACACACACACACACACACACACACACACACACAGGTGAAACTTATAGAAGCTTTCAATGCCAGTGGTAACTCCTTCCAGTGGAAGAGTTGAAGTTGTGGGAAGAGCAGTGAAGGAAGAGGACTTGAGACTGCACCAGATGAGAATTTAAATTGATTACTTTCATTGTTAAACTATAAAATATTACCTGCTAATTACATTAACTGTAAATACTCAATAGGATATTTTATAACCCCCATTTATACTCATGTTCCATTAGTTAAATATTGGAAACTTGTGAAGGATGCCATTTGAGACAAATCATTCCTAATAGAACTTGCAGGGTACAACAGTTACCCCAGGTGCCAAAAATAATTGATCTTTATATATGCATTCCTCGCAATACCGTAAGCTATATGTTAAAATTCCTGTGGTAGACAAGGGTGTGTTTCCTTTATACAAAATTTTGTCACTTCCTATTGAAGTAGACGTAAAAAAAAATAACAGTAACTTGTTGTACTCATATAGCCCAAGGCAAGGAAATGACATTAATTCATGATGCCAAATGTCAATACACAAAATGAAGCAAGCATCATTAAGTAATGATCACTTAAAAGTGATCAGAATAGCATATGCAAGCAAATATTTGTTTCTCCTCCCCCCCCCCCCCCTCACCCCCCCCCCCTCCCCCCCCTAACACCCTAAGGCACCATGAGATAATTTCCTAGAATTTGAAACTTATTGCTTGTCCAATCTTCCCATTGTAGGTATTATATTCTTTTCTGAGCACTGGATGAAGGCTAATGAGCTCTCATTTTTAATTTTCCAAATTATCTCGTGGCACTAGATATTGCAGAGCCACTGAAAGGGGTGGTGACTGAATAATACAGCAAACAGTTATTACTTGCAGCTACAGATCAACAGATGGAAACATTGTTCACTTTCTAAAAGTCTGTAATTTGCAATTACTTATTACATTTCAAAAAGCAAAAAAAGTTATTGTGTACTTTTATTTTAATGTAAATTAGCAGTGGTGTCACGTGAAGCCAGTGATTTAAGAAAAGAACTAGCAACTTTCTCAATGGAAAATACTCTAAAAGAACCTACTTGACTAACTCCAACTTTCTCTTCTTCCATTGACACTATCACTGTAAATACCTACTCTGCCCCAGTAATAAAACTTGAGAACTTGTCAAATGGTATCTCTGATGGCCAAGGCCTCCTGTTAGATGTAAGCCTACAATATGAAGTAAATTCCATGTCCACCTCACTCAAAATAATTCACTGGAGGTGCATTTATGATCCTGATAGTTAGCAATTATTTAAGAATTTGGTAAAACACAGTCTTTGGTAAATGTTTACCTGGAAGAAGACACTCACTCATAAAAAGGCTAAGAATTTTGTTGACACTCTGAACCTGAAAATGAAGGGTTGATAACACAATGAATATTCAGCTCCTACACAACTAAGCAAAGACTGTACAAGGAAAGAAAAAGTAACAGACACCCCAGTTTTCTTAATTATTTCAAAAAATATGAGAAAGTTCTTCAGAAACTGATATCCAAGTCAGTTAAGCTCTCAGTCAACCAGTACATTAAAAATTCAATCTACACGAATAAAGCTGTGTGGAAAGTTGTCAGTGGTACTACAAGAACAAAGCCTAAGCAACCACTGCCTTATTTTCTAAGTGAGAATGGGAAAAAATATCAGATTATAAAGAAATAAGCAAATTTTTTTAATGCACATGCCACAAATAATGTGAGTATTCCTTCTTCAGGAATGACCAAACAACAAAAAAACCTTTTTGAAATAATGCTAAAAAAATCAGACAGGTCAATCTTATTAACACCAACGCCAGCTGCAGAGGTTATAAAAATTATCAGAGAAACAAATATCTCATGCTTTTGTGGTACTGATGGTTTGTCTAACTGTTTAATAAAAAACTGGCCACAGAAACTGCTGGATCCCTTTATGATGAAATAAACAGTTCATTAAGCAATGACTGCTTTCTGGAACTCTTCAAAATCTCAAGAGTCATTCTGAGAGTTGGCTGCTTTCCTGACTTCACGAAGGAAGCAACTGCATCAGTTTCAACGGACATTAGGAGACAGCTAAAAAAGGCATGTGATAAAAGGACTAAAAAACAGTATACAAAAGTGGAGGTCTAAAACTAAAAATTAAATGGCCTTTGCCGTATTGCTTCTGTAGACAAAAAGTGAAATGCAGTCGACCACCCACAAGGCATTCGCTAAAACGGCTGATAAATCAGATGGCAAATCCATGCTGGAATGTCAATTGGTAAAAAAAAAAAAAAAAAAAAAAAAAAAAAAAAAAAAAAAAAAAAAAAAAAAAAAAAAGGCATTCCAGCAGGAAGTGGTGGACAGTTAAATTTTGGGCGCAATGCGTACAAAGTGGTGGGGCAGCACCACTGAGAAAATGACAGTGACTAACAGTGATTAAAAAGGCAGGGCCCAATACGCAGCCGAGTTAAAATAATCTCCTCCCGGTGAGAGGGCCGAGAGGAGGTCATCCAAGGTGTTGGGAGAGGCTTAAAAAGCCTAAGGTTATTCTCATGAAGGAGGAACACTGGTGATGCCAAATCGGCACCACCTCCTGACAGACAGAAAGTCAGATCACTGGAGGGAATAGAGGTACTCGTGGGCTGAGGTACAAGTTTGGTTGGATGGTTGGTTCAGGGGTGGGAGAGAGGACCAAACCATGAGGTCATTGGTCCCTTGGTCCTAAAAAATAAATGTCACAAGTGTGAGAGTAAAATGGACGAAACATATAACACAAAACAGAAAGAAAGGAAAAGCCACAAGAACAAAGAGAAGGCAACAAATACTAAAACGTACAAAAGAGGACAAGAAAACAGAAGCTAGAAATAGAAGGGAGTAAAACATGAAAGCAGATTACAGTGGCTGGCCAACCACGAGAATAAAAAGGGAAAGCCATCCACTCTGCAATACATTAAAACCTCCACCCTAAAAGTACTAGGGTGGAGGACACAGAGGGACATGCACTGAAACCTACATAGTAGTATAAAACCCACTCCCATGGATAAAACGTAGAACTAAAGCTGTGGAGGCATTGTCACCCAATACCAAAGGAAGGGTGCTGGGAAAGTTAAAATTCTACTGCAGGGCGGCAAAAAGTAGGCAGTTCAGCAAGAGGTGGACTACTGTCATTTGGGAGCCACAGTGAAACTGAGGTGGGTCTCACGATGGAGTAGGTAACCATGCGTTAGCCACGTATAGCCAATGCGGAGCCGGCAGAGGACAACTGATTCCCTGCGAGACGCCTCCATGGAAGACTTCCACACATTCATAGTCTCCTTAATGACACGCAGTTTATTATGTGTGCTGTTATGACATTCCATCTCCAAAAGCCAGAAAACACTGCAGTGTAAGACAGAACGCAGGTCGGCTTCAGAGATGCCGATCTCCAGAAGCAGTTTCTGCATTGCCTGTTCGGCCAGCCTGTTGGCAAGTTCATTGCCGGGGATTCTGACATGTCCTGGGGTCCACACAAACACCACAGAATGGTAAGATTGTTCCACAGCACCGACGGACTCCTGAATGGACGCTACCAGAGAGTGGTCAGTGTAGCACTGGTCAATTGCTTGTAGGCTGCTCAGTCAGTACACAGGAGAAATGACTCACAAGGGCATGAGCGAATGTGCTCAAGAGTATGAGATGAGGCCACCAGCTCTGCAGTGAAAACACTGCAGCCAACTGACAAGGAGCGCTGCTCAACATGTCCTCCATGAACAAATGTGAAGCCTTCGTGACCATCAGCCATTGAGCTGTTTGTGTAAACCACTTCAGGGCCTCCGAACTCATCAAGAATTGAGAGGAAGTAACAGCAGGGAGCCACAGGGTTAACAGAGTCCTTAGGGCCATGCAAAAGGTCCAGGCAAAGCTGCAGCCAAGGCATACACCATGGAGGCGTACATGAACGGACTGCATGTAGAGATGGTAAAGGGAAGGACTGCAGTACGGAGAGAAGGGACGGCACGCGAACCACAACCATTAGCCCTGATTTGGGCCGCCAATATGGGAGATGGACTACCATGGGCAGGAAAAGGAGACAGTAATTCAGATGCTCAGAGGAAATACGAATGTGTGCTGCGTAACTGGCGAGCATCCTCCACCAGTGCACTCGTCACCGCACTGGTCCTAAAAGCTTCTGTTGCTAATCGAACCCCATAGTGGTGCACAGGATTGAGTAAATGCAATGCTGAAGGCACTGCTGAACCATAAACCACACCCCCATAGTCAATTCGGGATTGGACAAGGGCTGTGTAGAGCTGTAGCAGCGTACAGCAATCTGCATCCCAATTGGTGTTGCTCAGGCAACGGAGGGCATTGAGGTATTGCCAGCACTTCTGCTTAAGCTGCCGGAGATGAGAGAGCCAAGTCAATCAAGCATTGAAAACCATCCCTAGGAACTGATATGTCTCCACTACAGTGAGTGGATCATCATTAAGGTAAAGTGCGGGTTCCGGATGAATGGTATGATGCCGACAGAAGTGCACGACACACGACTTTGCAACTGATAACTGGAATCTGTGGGCTAGTACCCATGACTGCACCTTGTGGATGGTTCCCTGGAGGCGCTGCTCAGCAACAATAGTACTGGAGCAGCAGTACGAAAAGCAGAAGTCGTCTTCATACAGAGAAGGTGAGACGGAGGGCCCGACAGCTGCTGCTAGACCATTAATGGTCGCTAAAAATAGAGAGACAATACAGATCCCTGCGGGACTCCATTCTCCTGGATATGGATGGAACTCTGGGACTCACCAACATGGACATGAAAAGTACGGAGAGACAAGAAGTTTTGGATAAAAATTGGAAGTGGTCTCCGGAGACCCCACTCATAAAATGTGGCAAGGATATGATGTCGCCAAGTCGTGTAGTAATCTTTACGTAAGTCAAAAAAGATGGCAACCACGTGTTGCCATCTGGAAAAGGCTGTTCAGATGGCAGACTCAATGGACACAAGATTATCAGTGGTAGAGCGACCCTGGTGGTAGCTGCCCTGACATGGAGATAGCAAGCCACGTGACTCCAGGACCCAACCCAACCGCTGACATACCATACATTCTAGCAGCTTACAAAGAACGTTGGTGAGGCTGATGGGCCAATAGCTATACACATCAAGCTGCTCTCGGCACTGGGATGGAAAGATGCCATCGCACCAGATCCAGTTGAAGCTGAACAGAATATGTCATTTGTAGTCTGATGAGAGATGTTTAATCATCTTGCTGTGGATATGATCAGGCCCAGGAGCTGTGTTGGGGCAATGTGCAAGGGCACTGAGGAGCTCGCACTCTGTAAATGGGGCATTCTAGGAATCAATGCAGCATGTAGTGAATGAGAGGACATTCCCTTCCAGCCACCGTTTGAGTGTGCGAAAGGCTGGGGGGTAATTCTCAGACACAGAGGTTCGAGCAAAGTGCTCAGCAATCGCGTCTGCATCGGTACATAACTCGCCATTTGTGGTAACACCAGGGACAGCTGTTGGGGCCTGGTACCTGAACAGATGTTTGACCTTTGCCGGACTTGGAATGGTGCAGACGTATCTCTCCCAACACTCCTGAATCCGTCATCTGGTAAGTTGGCAAACTTTGACACAAAGAAGTTTAAAGGCTGTGAGGTGCTCCAGGGAAGGGTGCCGCTTATGCTGCTGTGGAGCTCACTAACACTCCTTAATTGCTTCAGCGACTTCTGGCGACCACCAAGGGACTGCCTTATACTGCAGGCACCCTAAAAAGTGAGAGATCAAGTTGTCTGCCGCAGAAACAATTGTGCTAGTCACCTGCTCAACCATCATATCGATGTTGCCGTGGGGGGAGAGTTTCAGTGGTGACAGCAGAGGTGAAAGTTCTCCAGTTTGCCAAAGCCCATCTGGGCAGGCGTCCATGTGCCTGATGCTGGGGCAGTGATAGGAAAATGGGAAAGGGTCACTACTACACAGGTCATCATGTGCTCTCCAATGGATAGATGGGAGAAGTCCTGGGCTGCAAATTGATAAATCAATGGCCGAGTAACTATCATGAGCCACAATGAACTGTGTGGCGGCCCCAGTATTTGAGAGGCACAGGTCGAATTGCGACAGTAAAGTTTCGACATCTCTGCCTCGGCCAGTAAGCACGGTACCACCCCACAAGGGCTTATAGGCATTAAAATCTCCCAGAGGTAGGAAAGCTTTAGGGAGTTGATCGATCACTGCAGCTAATAATTTAAGGGTACTGCACCATCTGGGGGAAGATATACATTGCAGACAGTTATTTTCTGTGTCGTCCTTATTCCGACAGCCACAGCTTCAAGAGGGATTTGAAGGGGCAAGTGTTCACTACAGACCGAGTTTAGGACATAAATGCAAACTCCACCAGACACACCATTATAGTCACTATGGTTCCTGTAATATCCATTATAGCCATGAAGGGCAGGGGTCCACATGTCTGGGAATGAGGTTTCCTGGAGGACAATGCAGATAGCAGGTGTAAAGCTTAACAGTTGCTGTAGCTCAGCCAGGTGGTGGAAAAAGCGCCGCAATTTCACTGCAGGATGATGTCATTGTGAGAGTGGGAAGGCATGGAACATTCAATGAGGCAGTTTACACCTCAGAGTCACCTGCTGCCACCAATTTATTGCCTGAGCAGTCTATATCCATTGTGTCTGAGGATGTTATCAGATCTAGGTCCTCAGCGGACACCAAAATCTCCACCCCCATTCTCAGCCGCAGAGCTTGTAGATAGCAATTTCCTTAGTCTTAGGGATTTTCTTTTTGATTTCTCTCGCTGCTTCTTGGTTTCCTCTGGCTGGGAGTACTTCACTGGCTCAGCCTCCAGGACTGAGAATGAGTGTGAAGCACTACGACCAGTTGCTTTTGGGCTCTTCAGCCTCTCGCAGGTGACATCTTTTCCACTAGGAGAAACCTGGGAAGGGAGTGACCCAAAGGTCCCTTTCCTTGTGAGAGAAGCCAAAGAAGACTTACGATTCTCCAGCTCACAAGTGGGGACGGACGTCCCTGATGGTTTGTGGGTAGGTGGCGGGGTGGGGTGGGGGGGTGAGGGGAGGGGAGGTTATTGCTCCCGTAGTAGATGATGCAGGAGCAACAGGGAGGGAAATTCCCCCACCATCAAGCGGGAAGATGTAGTCTTCCAGCTCTGAGAGGTGACCTGGTTTGGCGGAGCTGATGGTGCCAGAGCTGTTGTAGCGGCTGCGAAAGACGATGTCATACGCAGAGGCTCAAATTTTGTCTAGGCCTCAGTGTAGGTGAGTTTATCCAGAGTCTTGTACTCCATGATTTTCCTTTCTTTCTTGAGAATCCTGCCATCAGGCGAGCAAGTCGAATGGTGCTCTCCACAGCTGTCACAGATGGGAGGCAGGACACATTGAGTATTGGGAAGTGATGGGTGTCTGCAGTCTCAGCATGTGATGCTGGAAATACAGCGGGAAGACGTATGGCTGAACTTTTAGCACTTAAAGCACCACACTGGGAGAGTGATATAGGGCTTTACATCACACCGGTACACCATCACCTTGACCATCTAAGGCAATATATCACCCTCAAAGGCCAAGATGAAGGTATCGGTGGCAACCTGACAACCCTTCAGACCCCAGTGGACACGCTGGATGAAATGTACACCTCACCCCCTCTAAATTGGTGTGCAGCTCATAGTCATACTGCAAAAGAATGTCTCTGTGAAATATGATACCCTGGACCATATTTAAGCTCTTAGGGGGGCGTGATGGTTACAGAAACATCCCCCAGATTGGCACAAGTGATTAACTGCCATGACTGGGCAGAGGATCCTGTTTTGATGGAGACTAACCCAGATCTCATTTTCGACAAGCCCTCCACCTCGTCGAACTTGTCCTCTAAATGCTCGACAAAAAACTGAAGCTCCATCGTCATGAAAGATTCCCCATCAGCTCTCTAACATACAAGGTACCGGGACGAATAAGATCTGTTGCCATCCTTAGCCTGACGTTTCTCCCATGGTGTGGCCAGGGAGGGGAATGATTTGTACTTCTGTGCGCTGAATTGAGCTCATGATCACTTGGAGACTGCTGGTGTTTGACCACCAGCAAGAGATGATGGACTACGCTTCATCGAGCATCATCCGCCATGATGCCACCCTCTCCGACCAGGAGCCCTCCCCATGCGCGCCACCTAGCTGCAGCAAATGCTACCTGGCAGGATGGCCATTGCTGGGAGTCCCAATGCAATGCCCTAGGGAGTGGGCATATACCCCTTGGCATATGTGTGGAGTTAACAGCGCAGGCATCAGCAGAGTGATCCATGTGTGGTCAGGGGGGTACAGTTAACAGGGAACATGGTGGTGCCACCACAATGGACTGGCTACCGTTCTGGATATCAGGTGCAAATACCTCCATGGTTAGTATTGACGCAGAAATCGACACTGCGTAGTGCATGGTGGAAAACAAACCCAGGAAAGTGTCCTCACCCAAGAGACAAAGAATGGGCAGGACTGCAATGTGACAATGAGAAAGTTGGCTAAAGATCTCAATGCACGATGGACACAATGCACCTTTTAAGGTGCCTTTCCGGAATTGGCTAACTCTTCAGAAAAATTTTGAAGAATGGAGGTCAAACCCTACAGGGGACCATCACATAAATGCCGAAATGTGTGAAATCCCTTTTAGTCACTTCATATGACAGGCATGAATACCTCAGGCTATTCTAGCCTCTCGACCCACTGGCAGACCAACATCACCAGGGACTCACAGAAAAGAGACATTGGCTCCACCAAGAGTGAGCAAGTGACAGTTTTCCTGTACCCGCCACACTAAGGAATGAGGAGTGTACAGTGCACAAAGACGCTGGAGGGAGCTGGTATAAACAGAAGAGGGTGGTTCGATTGGTAACCCAAGAAGTACCATTGAGGGCATGGAGGACATTGAGGAACAGCATACAGCGGGCTGCCAGATAAGAGGCATGGGAGCACCAAGAGTGTTTCCTAAAGTGCGTGAGCCTCAGGAATTTCTTAGTGTCAATGAATGGAAGGGCAACAGGCCCAAGATGTAGAGATGGTGGGAGAAACCATTTATGCCACCAGAAATTCATACAGATGGGTTTTGTCAGTGGAAAAGTGAAAGCCATTGGTGATGTTCAGGAGTGAAGATGATAAAGACAGCACTGAAGACATTGCTCAGTTAGACAGGTCCATGGAGAACTGCAAAAGATCACAAAATCATTGACAGAAAGGGAGTAGGAGATGCCTGGTGGGAGACAGGTTATTACAGCGTTAATGGCGATAGCAAAGATGATGACACTCAGGACGGAACCCTGAGGAACACCATTTTCCTGAATATTGGTGTCCAACAAGGCACAACACTCACGCAACTTGAAAACTCAGTGTTGTAAAAATGGGCAAAGAAAACACGAAATCCACACTGTGCATTTGTGGGTACGTGGTGAGACTCCAGCCACCACACCAGCTGGGCATGAATCATATGTTCTATTACCTTGCAAATGCAGCTGGTAAGAGAGATGGGGTGGTAGCTAGAATGAAGGTTTCTGTCCTTACCGGGCTTAGGTATGGGTATGGGTATGATGGTGGCTTCATGACAGCATCCTGGAAATGTGCCCTCAGCCCGTATGTGGTTGTATGCGTTAAGCAGAAAGCACTTGCCTGCAAGAGAGTGGTGCCGCAACATCTGAATGTGGATAGAGTCTGGCCCTGGGGCGGAGGACTGAGATGAACTGAGAGCATGATCTAGCTCCCTAATAGTGAATGCATCATTATAGCATTCATGATTTGGAGAAGGGAAGGGTATTGCCTGAGCCTACGATGACATTGGCACCTACTGTCAGACCAGAAATGGGGGAATGCATCTTGGTTCCAGAGAGCCATCAGAAGCTGGCCAACACTACAGAGGAAGGTGTGGAACTGTTAAAGGAACTAGTGAATGAAATCCTGTTAGCTATTTTGCTATCCTGAAAAACTCGATACTTTGCACACAACTGTTTACAATAAATGCAGTTTTCCAGTGTAGAGTGGCACATCTCCATGCACAAATTGCATTGACAGGAAGAAGAGGTTTAGTTGATGAAGAAGATCAGCCAAGAGGGCACCTCTTGGATGGGTTCTGTGAGAACCCCAAAGGGGTGCTGCCCATTAATGCCACCAAGAAGCAGAAATTGGTGAGGTACCTGCCCAATAAGCTGAAGAAAGTCTGCCCTGGTGACATCAAAGGATAGAGGTACATAAATGGTACAGAGGGAGAAAGTCAGGTGTGGAAGGAAAAGGCAAATGGCAACAGCTTGAAGATGGGTAGTCAGGGAGACAGGATGGCTGCGTAGGTAATCCCGTATGAGCAGCACGACACCCCCATGAGATGAGATGCTAATGTCAGGGGGAAGATCAAAATGGATCGATAAGTAATGTGGAAGCTCGAAGCCGTCTTGAGGGTGAAATTTTGTTTCCTAAAGGCAGAGATCAAGGGGATGCTCTGATGCCAGAAGCAGCCATAAATCCTCTCTGTGGGACTGAAGGCTGCAAACTTTCCATTGGAGGACAGTCATGAGGTCAAAGGACGTAGGGGTGTCAACTCGGCGGCTGCCGAGGGACAGCTGGTGTGGAGTTGCTACTACAGGGCACAGAAGCAGAAGTATCCTGCTCCACATGTTCCACAGAAGCATTGGAATGCTTGTGAGGTCAGTCTGTGGAGTCCAGTGCCGAGAAACGGTCAGTGGTGTGCACGAGAGACAGAGGCCTTCCAGGCAATGTGATCACGTGGCAAGACTGTCAAGCAGGACCTTTGAGTGGGTGAAGGAGAAGACTGTTTGCCCTTAGTGCACTTCTTCAAGCCCTTCTGGTCAAAGGAAGACTTTGGTGTTGTTTGGCTGGAGGGAGTACTACTCCTGTCCTTTTCTGCCTGCCAGTTGCATAGTGGGTAGCTTTGCCCCTTTAGGTGAGAGTTTAATGGTTAGGTGCTCAGTGGGTTGGGGGGGAAGGTGATGCTACCTTGACACTGAGTGGCTTCACAATATCAGAGCCAAATTTGGGGTTGCATGTCTGCATGACCACATCCTTCATGGAGCGAGGGGGGTAACAAAAATGGAACTATAGATGCCAGACAGGAGAATACAGGGTTTGCAACTAGCCAGTAACTTGCGAGCTAGTGGGTAAGGCACTTTTTCCTTTACCCATATCTCCTGAACAGCCCACTCGTGTAGATAAATGGGACAATCCCAGGACGAGGCGGCACGGCCACCTTTGCACACAGCGGGGAGGATGAGGCAGACATTTGCCCTTGTGTGCATCCATGCCACAGGTTATACCTTTGGCTTGGTGTTGACAAGATGTTTGAGTATGTTTAAACAATGTCACTGATAGCAGTGCATTGGATTCGCAATGTACGGGCAGACTGTGATAATTTCAGAGCCTGCGTTAATCTTGGACTGCAGCACCACCCTATCAAAGGTGAGGAAAATAGTGCGGGTGGTCAGCACAGAGGAATCTACCTCTTTCATTACACTATGGACAGCAATGACACCCTGATCAGAGAAGTAAGTCAGCCTCGGTTAGACCATCAAGCAGCTTGGTGTAAATGACACCATGGGAAGAATTCAAAGTTCTATGTGCCTTGACACGAACAGGGTAGCCATGGAGAAGCGAGGCAGCAAGCAGTTGTTGTGCTTGAGAATCAGAAGCAGTCTCCAAAAGCAAAGTGCTATTTCATAAATGAGAGCAGGATTTCAGAGAGCCAGCAATGGCATTAACACCTTTCTGAATAATAAACGGATTGACTGGGGCGAAGGACCAACTCTCTTCAGTATGTGATATGACAAGGAACTGCAGTGTAGTCTGAAGGATCTGTAGATCAGTAGCCTCAGTAAGTTTACGTTTCCTCAATGTCGATGGAGAGGATGATTGACTCATCATGAGGATATCCCAGATGATTTCCAGCGTCTCCAATGGCATGCTCTTTCCAACTGGGGGACCCATTCACAAGGGGGCTCACCTACCTTAGGTGATTGTTCACACATCAGGTCACACCTACTGAACAACTGATGGAGGGACCAATTGCAAGTCAGGAAGGTTACAGCTCAGGCAGTCCCCTCCCTGGGCCTCAGTTGTACCTGGGGGTACGTGCAAAACCTACCTGTTGACCCGAGGATGGGAATTATGCATTACCCAGTCACCTTTTGTGTGTCAGACACTTGGGCCAGCCTTCAGAAGTGCACAGGGAGGAAGAACAAGAAGAAAAGGATCCTCTAATGCTGAAGTGGAGGAACTAGAGGGGGAAGGGAACAAATAAAGGAAAAGGGAGTTTAAAATAAAGTCAAGAGCATTCACAGGTCAGTGACAGAATGCAGAATGTTCCCAGTACTACCTCAGACATGTTCCCCAATGGACGAGAAGAAGAACAGGAAGAGGATAGAAATACAGCATAGAAGGGAAAAAGTGCTGCAAAGGTTGGGGCCCCATGCTATCCATGCACGAACCCGCCAAGGAGTGGCAAGCCCCCTGAGGGGGTTTTTCATTTCCATTTAGAGTTGCAGGCTATAAATGTGGGGAGGTACAATAGTGAATCACTGTCCTAAAAGAGAAATGATCAAATATAAACCTGCTGAAGACATTTCAGAGAGAATAGGGAAGAAGTGTTTGGAAGAACACCCATTAGATATGAAGTATGTAGTAGTGATGTAACATCTGAAATAAACAATGTGTCAAGGCAATATTTAGGGGATGTATAGAGAAGTCAACCATCGATGTTTATGTCAAGAATAGGCAAGAGATGAAAATAAGTGGTTTTAAAAGACTTGAGTGTATTCATATTGTAATCATAATAATCCTGTACTGTATATGGGTACTGTGTGTTATTCATGATAAGAGAATGATAAATGTTTGTAGATTTATGTATTGAAGATGTTTACATACAAATCAGATTAAACAATTATTTTTATGTTCAAGATAAAAGATTGCATTTTATAATATATTCATGTATTGAATGACTATGATTAACTGAAAAAGATGAATTCATTATGCATACTGGTAAATTTATATGGTGAAAGATTTAGGTTTACTGGAAATAGATGAATTAAATGTATAGAGAGGTTAATCCATATATTAAAGGATTTATAGAGCAATTAAAAATTAATTATGTAATGAAGATAAATGTGTGTGTGTGTGTGTGTGTGTGTGTGTGTGTGTGTGTGTGTGTGTGTCCTGCATGAAACTGACAGAAATACTTTTGGAGTCCAAGGACAGACTACAAGACTTTCTCTCAAGGGGCAAGTATTGCAAATGATTTACATTAGGTACCTTGAGTAGTTTCAAAGAATAATATGGCATAATGTGTACATGCAGAAGTGAAACTTTATTTCAACCAGGTTGCTGAGAAACTGTTCTTTGGCTAAGGACAGTAAGACTACATTGCAATAAATAGTGAAGCTGGGATGGAAGAAGCCCAGGTGATATATGCAGCATGCAATCCATAGGTGTCACATTTCGGAGCCAATATAAACACTGCAACAAGCATTGTGAGGTATTCAAATGACTGCTTGCCTTAGACACAGGAACTGCTATGCTCTGCTTCTGGAGTGGGGCTAACTTTCTCACAGCACTTAGATGCACAGGGTAGAAACAGGATTATACAATATTGAAGATGTTTAAGCAATGGGAATTCTTGATTTTATCACAGAATATTTATTTATTCATCAATTTCAAATTTGTCCCTTTGGTAGTATTTGCCCTCAGCTATAAAACACATGTACCAGCACTTTATCCAATCTTCAAACTTCTTATGGAATTCACTTTCTGTTGTGTCCTTCAGCTCCTTCAGCAATTCTGTTTTTACCTCATAGTGGCAAAACAACATCCTTACACAGTTCTCCTCAGCCTCAGGAATAGGAAAACACTGCAGGGGCTATGTCTGGAAAATACCCTACCTGAGTAAACACCACAATTTTGTGGCAAGAAAAAACAAAACCGTAAACAGGCATTGAGGTGCGAGTGGGAAAATTATTGTGATGCAATTTCCGTGAGTAGTTTTGCCACAGTTCTGGTCATTTTCTGTGTATTGCTTCACACAAATGGGGCTTAACTTGTGGGTAGTATTACTTACTGACTGTACAACCATGAAGCAGGAACTCTTGATGCAATATCCCATTTTAATCTAAGAAAAGAGTGGGGGAACTCTCACATGAGGTTAAATTTTTAGAATTTTTTTCAGTCTTGGCTCTTCAGGCAGTTTTCTTTGCTGGGCCTCAGTTCCTCAGTTTCATTATCCATTATACCTTTCTTTGGAAGTTCTGGATCATTGCTGACCCAATTCAACAATTATTGAGCAGTGTTACACAATTTCTTTTTTGGTCAAAATTCAACAACTTCACAGAAAAACTTAGTTCCTACAGGTTTCATGCCCAAAACATTCAAAAAATTTGCTTGGAATGGGCCAAAGGATATGCCAACATCATCAGCAAACTCTCAGATTTTCCAGAACCATTTTGTTTGCTTCTTTCACACTGTCATCAGTTATTGGTGTGGTTGGGCATCCAGGGTGGTCATTGTCTTCAATATCTTCAACCCTCTTTGAAACATTTAAATCACTTTTAAATTCTTTCCTATTTGGTAGTAGATTTGCCAAAACCCACAGCCAACATTTTGTTGTACTTCATTCTGTTTTAAAACTAATTTTAATGCAAATTCATTTATCCATCTTTCATCGATTACTAGAAAATATGTATCACTTTTTCAACTGTCAACAAGAAACTAAATATTCAAAACAGTTGAAAATTCAAAAATACATCAGGAACTGTGTGTATTAACAAGATAAAAGATGAAAATATGATGTATAAAGCCTACAAAATTAAGAAATTCCCGCTGTTTGATCACACCTTATACAAACTCATTGTGTTATTACCTCATTGGATTAATCCCAGTTTCTTATCATACACAGCTGTCTGGCATTAGATATTTTGTTCAAAATTTCCTTATCATTTTGCAGCAAGTTCCCTAGCTGGAAACCTTCCAGCTTGTAATTTTAGACACCAATGCTATGAGTTGGAAAAGCCTACTACACAACTGCAAATTAACATTAGTCAGCTCTGATCCTGATCAACTTGCAGGATGCTAAAGAAAACGCAAGTACCTGGTTATCTTCCTACTTATTCAGCATTTCCTAATTTCCCATCTGTAAACTACTTTAATTCTCAGACATCATTACACAAATGAGGAAATTAATAGTAGGGTTAAGAAAAATTGACAAATAAAAAGTTGAACAGGAGAAAGACAGCAAGGTCCAAATACAAACATTTCTAAAAAGTACAGCTGCTTATGATATATGTAATTATTGGAATACTTACAATTACGAACATCATGAAGTTCACCGATCAGCTGGCAGGTGTTGCCACCACTGAGCCTGACCTGACTGCAGCTCTGACCCACTCTTGATGTCACAGCTGCAGTCAGGTATTTTGTTTTGTTTCTGCCAATGTATCTAATGAACATCACAAAGAGAATTAGATGTGTACATTACTTTACTGTAAATGACATGCAAGAAAAGAAAATAATAGGAAAATTTAAGTACAAAATGCTTCACTGAAACTTAATAATCATGAAACTTGGGTTGAGAACTGCAGCACTTTCAAATCTCCTGCTTCAGGGTACATAAATAACAGAAATGAGTACCTCTGCTCTGTGGGCCAAACAGGAGCCCAACGTGTGGACGATGTTTTGGGTATTTTTCACTGGGTTCCCTTCTGAGTGATGAAGGAGGTACTCTTTCAACTCAAGAGTGAAGGATGTCCACAGAACACTAATTACCCTCCTAGCTGTAAATATACCACATTCTCACAGCCACTGTTTTTGGCATATGAAAATGGTATGTGGTGTCATAATTATGACAGGGACTGACAATGACATGCTCTTCTCAGTTTGTGTGTACCATGTAGTCAGAGATTTGAAAGTAGTTCAGTCTAGGAACACATTTTATGTCCAAATGGTAACACCTTGGGTATGGGTCCATTATAAAAATGTATCTACAATTTCAGCACTTTATCTGTAGTGCATGGCACCCAGAAACACATAAGAGAATACTTTCCACTGGCTCCAGAGCTCTTGTTGTTTCTCCAGTACAAATGCTTTCCCACAATTGTGGCATTAAATATTGGAGGTGCAATTTCACCTCAGTAGCCACAAAATATTAGAAATTTTAGGACATGCATCTTTTCTCCATTTGTTCCTACAAATCTCTTTTAGTACCTGGTTAAGATCATAAATATAAACAAGCTGAAAGTATGACATCAGTGTAAATTGTTTTTAGATTCCCAGATTTTCCAAGCATCTACATTATTTCCTATCGGTCCCATAATAACCCCAGTTCTCTCTCTTTCCTACCATTACAATTTTTGCACTTTTCAACCACTACCACAAGTTTCAACATAAATTTGCATGTTGATTTACATGGAAATCAAATTCTCTTCTTGCTCATGCTCAACCAGTAGGTTAATGCATAACAAAACTCTATAGTTGCTTTCAGAATGTTATTCTATTTGGGTTCATTTAGAAATATATTTGGCATATTTAGAGCTGCTCTCAAAATGGTTCTATAAGATTTCATTACCCAATTGCTGAAGACAGAGTTGTATCTGGAGCATATTATACCTAATAACTAATGTTTTCTGGTCTGGTCAGTGTTTCAGTCTTGCAAGTGATTTTAAAATCACACAAATGAATGTGCAGTAGAATCTGCCATAAGCTGATCCAGCCATTTTTGACTAGTTTTGTTGCTTTCCGACATGAGTGCAAATTTTGTAAATATTATGAGTTCTACATATTTAAGTGATGTATAATGTTTCATAGGTATTTGGAAGAAATTTTTCATTCTTCAGCTACAGAGGCCTGTGGTGAATATAATTAATAAGTTCTTAAAATATATTACATAGCAGGCAGACTTGTCTGCCCACACATCATCAGCTGCATGCCGTCTTTTACCTCGACACAGAAGGCGGACTTGTACTGTAGCAATATTTGCAAACAAACAGTTTCTTTCATGTCTAAAAATTTTTCCTGTCTAGAAAATGGAAATTTGTGTTAGTTGCCAAAAGCTTCTGTTTCACAGTATTTTTTACTTTTAACTAATTTTTGATAATGCTACTTCCTAAAATGGCATCTCTTACTTATTATTGGTGTGTGGTAGATTATTAATGTAAAACAGACTATCAAATACATTATTAACAAGATTTCTCAATTACAACACTTAAATTTGATTAGGACATTTCTTCATATGTACATCAACACAAGACACTTTGGAACAGTTTTTCACATTTCGAGCACTCTTACTTCTGTGGAGTAATTTTTGTAATTTCATAAGACACAGTGAATTCGACAACAGCAAAATGGCCTAGAAAATTCTGGAAATTTTTGTCCTTCCTCTAAACTGTGATCAGTCATCAAAAATAGCATTTCAGTTTGTTTTTTCTCGTAAAGGCAAGTCATTTTTCATACAAAACAAAATGCAAGAATCATTTGATTAGTGTGTAATAATTTCACAAGATGCTAATTTATGAGTTATCTACACTTTTCATTTGGTTTGTCACAATGTTTACCAAATTACTTGACTTTTCAAGTGCATCTTTATTCCATTTGAAATTCTCATGCAATTTTGCACATTTATGAAACCTTCTGGAATTTATGAATTGATAGTTTATGACTGTTCTATGATGACTGCTATTCATTATGTATGGCTGAAAAAGCATACACAACTTAGACAGTATATGTTTATCTGCTTCACAATAAACAAGCTATTGACATAATGAGAGTCAGATGAATCTCATTGGTCCACTATCTGGTTTACTGGGATTCATGATGTGTGTGCATGGAATGAGATGCACATATCACTAGGAGTTTGACAGGACATTCTGGCCTGAACTGCTTTCACATCTGGGCAATTTGCCTCCACTTCTGGCCTGACCTACTTTCATATCCATGCAACTGACCCGCACCGTCATAAGAAATGTTATGCAATCTTATAGTTCAAGTGCTCAAGTGCATATAATACCACAAACTATTTCTAAGCTCTTGAGCCTGAACGTTCCAGGTTTGAGCTCCAGCATGTGGTCTTATCTTAATTATCATGTAATTTAATCAAAAAGTAGCATTTAATTAATTAATTAACACAAAAACATGGCATCAAGTAAAAACATTTTAACTGGCTCTGTCATGTGTAAAATACTGTGACATATTTATCCCCATTTGGGGTATGTGTTGCCTGCTTGGGGCCCATAGACCCATAGTGTTTGACCATAAAGCTATGTCATCATGCACAAATAGTTTAATTTTCTCCAAAAGCATTCAGTTTTGTCAAGAAAATACAGGCTAACAGTTTGTGTGTAAAGCAGATCTCAGGCAGTTAATAGTTCACATTCCAGAGGTTGCTGAGAGCTGTAATCTCACACAAATATTTCATATATGAGATGCTTCCTCTTTGAGAATGGTCACATCAGAACTGATATCAGTGAGCATGATGCAGTTGTGACTACAATTATTACCGAAGTATAAAGGACCACTCTAACTAGCAGAAAGTTACATATGTTAAGTAAACTAGAAAAAAAAATCAGTAATATTTCAGCTCAGTGAGGAACTTTAACTTTCAGCACAGGTCAGGAAGATGTAGATAAACTATTGCTCAAGTTTAAAAGAATAGTTGACCACACACTAGATGGTTATGTACCTAATAGAACAGTTCATAATGCGAGAGAGCTTCCATGGCATACAGTCCACTCCAAAGAAACTTCAAAAGAAACAGAGCTGACCGCATAATAGAAGTAAAACAAAGCAATGGACTATAGGTAGAGAGATGATGAATGGACATTTGGCAGTCAAGATAGCAATGCAATATGTCTTCAATGACTTCCATACAAGAATATTATCAAATGATATGTCACAAAATGCCCAAAATAATTCTGGTCGTATGTAAAGGCTGTTACTAGTATCAAAGCTAGTGTCCAGTATCTAGAAAATGAGACTGGAACTGAAATTCAGGATAGCAAAGCAGAAGCTGAAATGCTGAACTACATTTTCAACTGTTTCTTTACCAAGGAAAACCAATGAGAACTCTCCAATTTAATCATCATACCACTGAAAACAAGAATGAAATAATTATTCATGTCAGTGGTGTTGAGGAACAGCTGACACCATTACAGCTGAACAAAGCTCCAATGGAATTCCTGCAAGATTCTACACTGACTTTGTGATTGAGTTAGGAACTGTTTTCACTATAGTCTATCATAGATCCTTTGAACAAAAAAATAGTGCCCAGTTCTTGGAAAAAGGCACAGGTCATACCCATCTACAAGAAGGATAGTAAAAGTCACCCACAAAGAAGCTACTGTCACATATCCTTCACACTGATTTAAAGTCGGAAATTTGAACATACTATGGGTCAAACATAATGAGGTATCTTTAACACAATGACCTCCCCAGTAAAAACCAGCACAGTTTTTGAAAATATTGATCAGGTGAAACCCAGTTCGCACTTTTCGCACATGATGTACTGAAAGCTTTGGGTAAAGACAATGAGGTAGATGCAGTGTTTCTTGATTTCAAAGAAGCATTTGTCTCAGTATGTTGTATCAAGTGGCATTTGTGAGTGGACTGAGAACATTTTGGTAGTGAGGACACAGAATGTTGCCCTGGATGGAAAGTCATCATCAGACGAAGAAGCAACTTCAGGTGTGCCCCAGAGAACTGTTTTCGGACTCCTGCCATTCATGTTGTATATTAAAGACCTTGCAGACAGTATTAATAGTAAAATCAGGCTTTTTCCAGACAACACAGTTATCTATAATGAACTACTATCTGAGATAAGCTGCATAAATAGTCCATCAGTTCATGACAAGATTTCAACTTACCTCATATACAGCACAATTTAAACTCAAGGTCAGTGCCACAGTAAATATGACTTTGAGCCCCCTGAGTAAACTCCACTCAGACCTGAAAATCTGTTATCACAATGTCCTTGAGCAACAAAACTGATGACTTAAGCATTTTGCTGACCAGTGATTCAGTGGTATCTCAGTAGTATGCCTAGCAGAGCACTGGCTCTGCACTTAGTTAAGTTAACCTCACTACCAAATTTCAAATTGTGTGAACACTACTCCAGATCAAATGATGGACATGGTGGGGTTGCCATCTTCTTAAAAGAACACGTTGAATATAGACCACTTCCTACCTTAAAGGAAATAACAACAGACTAGTTCATTTAACGTGCAGCCATAAAGCTTACAGATCTAAATCAAATTGTAGCTACAATTTACCATCCCCCTCCAGTAGTATTAACGATTTTCTGTTACAAATGGACTTGTTTCTATCCAAAGTAAGTCAGTGCAAACAGGATGTGATTACACATGGTGACTTTAATATAGACTCTCCCATCCACAACAGAAACAGGGAGACATTGATTAACATTGCAAAAACTTATAATCTGCATGGCCTTGTAAGCGAGCCCACTAGAATAACACCCACAACCAAGACAGCTCTAGATCAAATTTTTGCAAACAGAAATAAACTTAACCCAACTCTTGAAGTATACAATGCAGGATTCAGCGACCAACAAGCTGTCATTCTAAAGGTTGATGTTAGCAAAGATACCTCAAACCCAGTCCCACCTAAAACTTTATGAAGGTTTTTCACTCAAAATAACTTGAATAAGCTCCTCAGTAAAGAAAAGTGGACAGAGATGTACACAGCCAATGATGTCCACATGAAATTCAACATATTTCTTGACAAAATAATTCACCACTTGGAAGAGGCTTTTCCACAAAAACCAGTAAGAATAAATAATAATAAGAGAAACAAGACTTGGATTACATCAGCTATAAAAATCTCTTACAAACATAAAAGAATACTCCACATGTTATGTAAACAAAGTAATGACCCCCATCTAACAGAATACTATAAAAACTACACATGTATCCTAAGAAGAGTGGTAAGACAAGCCAAAAGGATGCAAAATGATGTGTACATTGACAAATCCAGTAATAAAGTAAAAGCAACAGGGAATATCATAAAAAGGGAAAGAGGGGAAATGAAAGCTACACACACGAACATAGAAATCAAACTCAACAATGAATCTGTATCTAATCCGGAAGTTGTGGCGAACTCTTTCAACAATTTCTTTATGAGCATAGCTGAAAAATTGGTCAAAAATAATCCTAACACAAACTACCAACCAGCAAACCAAATATATCACATATGCAAAGTCAATTTTCATTACCAAAGTCACTGAAAATTATGTTGCAAAAGCCCTGAGAGAGTTAAGAAATTCATATTCAGCTGGAACTGATGGTATCCCAGCAACTGTAATCAAAAATTGTGTACACACACAATTGCTGAACCATTAACTAACCTCTGTGACTGTTCTTTCCTGGCAGGTACTTTCCCTGAAGCTCTGAAGCTTTCTAAAGTAATTCCTATCTTCAAAAAAGGTGGTAATAAAGCTATGAATAACTACAGGCCTATCTCAATCTCATCCTGCTTTTCTGAAGTTTTTGAAAAAATAATATACAAACAAACTGATGAACTTCATTATATAAAAAAAAGATTTACTAAGATTAGCTCAACATGGGTTCAGAAGCAAAAAATCTATTGAAACTGCAGTATATGATTGCATAAATATGCTATTAGATTTGTTAGATAGAAAACAACCCTTAACAGGCATATTTCTGGATCTGTCCAAGGCGTTTGACACTGTTGACCACAAAATATTGCTGGAAGAAATAGAACACTATGGTATCAGAGGAATTGCAAACAATTGGATTGCTTCATTCCTAACCAATTGGATGCAGAGAGTTAGCATGAAATACACTAATAGAAAAAACCAACTCAATACCCGAAATCCTATCAAGTAATAAAACTGTAAGGCAAGGTATGCCACAAGGCTCAGTATTGGGACCCCTACTTTTCCTTTTGTATATCAATGACTTGATCCTGAATGAAGATGCACACAAAACAATAACATTTGCTGATTACACAACTGTACTCCTCAAAGGGGATAATACAGAGGCTGTGCAAAAAACAGTGAACTTGGCCACTGAACAACTCAGCAACTGGGTTAAAATCAACAGATTAACTGTCAACACCAAAAAGACAGCTTCCATGAACCTTCACACAACACAAAATGCAAATTCCTCTCAGCCACTTATCACTGTAAATAACCAGCCAAAAGATACTGACGCTGTTTTCTAATTCCTGGATCTGTGGGTCAAGATAACCTGAAATGGAACACACATACAAGAAAGGTAAATGCCAGAATTAGTACTGGCTGTTATGCATTGAGTGTACTGAAATCGTGTGCTAGCCTGAAAACATTACCCAACACGTACTATGCTTACATACACGCCCACCTAAAATATGATGTGATATTCTGGGGAAATTCTTCAACTGCTCTGAGCACATTCAAAATCCAGAAGAGAGCAATGAGGATTATTACTGGGAGCAAACCCAGAGACTCCTGCAAATCCATCTTCAAAAAGTTGGAAATCCTCTTACTGTCTTTCCTACACATTCTTGAGACTCGAATTTTTCAGAAACCACATAGTGCCAACTGACTCCAGAGTCAAAGAATAATGAAATACATAACCACAACACCAGGAAAAACACAAATCTGCATGTTTTAATGAGAAACACTCAACTGTGAAAGAAGGGATCTTTCCATATGGGCTTCGAACTCTTCAACAATCTTCCCACTAGTATTGAGTCCACCGAAGACAACATAAAATTTAGCAAAGCTGTGATGTCATATTTGTTGTGTCACTGTTTTTACTCTATAAATGAATACTTAAAACAGCAATATTGTGATCTGTGTTATATTGAAGAAATTGCTCAGTTTGAGTGAAGTAAACTTAACCAATATTTGCAATATAATACATTAGGATAATTTTTGTCAATTTATGTTAACAATGTTAACTTATATTTTCCGACATCTGCAACACACTGTGTACCATCAGATCACATGGAATGAATGAATAAATAAATAAATAAATATATATATATATATATATATATATATATATATATATATATATATATATATATATATATATATATATATATATATATATATATATATAAAATTGCTGTGTATAGCTACAACAACATAATATCATTATTGTCTTGGTATACATGATTGCATGCAGTGATGTGACTAATTTTTACAGAAATTGCAGTGTCTTCTACATAAACTCACAAAAGAAAATAAGAGCTTATTGTAACTGACTGGTCAGTACTGGGGAAAAGAATTTGAATAGAAATGATCCCTTTCTACCTAATAATATATGCTCAGTCATATTAGGCCTGGCTGACTATAGCAAACAAAATATCCTGACATTATCAACTCACTCATATCAACTTCGTTTTGAACATACATATATATTTTCTTTAAAAAACTTTTCCACATCTTCATGCGAGGCCTGTTCAAAAAATTCCAGAACATTTGCAATTTTGCAGCAATGGTGTGTTGAAATGAGATGTGGTCAGCATTCCTGCACATGCCTGTAACTTCCACAAGTTTCATTGTCGTATGTCTGTTAGTTGCTGTTCAGTGGTCTATTGAGGAGAGCACTGTCACACAGTTTGAGAATGCTAACATGTCAGAGTTAGAGGAGCAACATATCTGCATTAAATTTTGCATGGAACTCAAGAAAATCTTTACAGAGCTACACCAAAGGGTGGAGAAAGCTTGCAGTGGTAAGTGCTTAGACCATACTTGGCATTACAAATAGTTCACACAGTTTAAAAATGGCCTGCTGGAAGTTGAAGATGAGCCTCATTCATTACGTCCTTTGACACACCTACTGATGGTGCTCGTGTCAGGAACATCAATAAAAATTTGTGTGCCAACTAAAGACTGGCTGTCCAAGAGACTGCCAAAGAGTAACATTTCAGCAGCATCTTGGAATGCATAATTTTGTCACTTTCAATTTCATCCCATGGCTCACGAGTCAAGAACAGAAAGACCGTCACCTCACAAGCAGTGAAGAGCTTTTGGATTGTGCAAATGAGAACAAGACATTCCTTAAGAGAAGTGTAAGTGGTGATGAGATGTGGCTCTACTGTTATCATGTTGAGACCAAGGTTCAATCTTCACAATGGGTCGGGAAACAGATTTCTTTGTCTTTGAAGGATTAGTTCATAATGAATTTGTGCCACAGGAATAAACTGTTAATCAACTATGCTACTGGGGCACGTTGCAATGACAGTGAGAGAATGTGACAAGGAAATAGGCTGAAATGTGGTCAGATAATTCATGATTCTTGCATCACGATACCTCACATGTACACTCATTCCCATCGGTGTGTGACTATTACACAAAAGACAAAGTGTGGTGTCACCGCCAGACACCACAATTGCTAGGTGGTAGCTTTAAATCGGCCGTGGTCCATTAGTACATGTCGGACCCGCGTGTCGCCACTGTGTGATCGCAGACCGAGCGCCACCACAAGGCAGGTCTTGAGATACGGACTAGCACTCGCCCCAGTTGTACGGACGACTTTGCTAGCGACTACTGATGAAGCATTGCTCATTAGCCGAGCCAATAGTTAGAATAGCCTTCAGCTAAGTCAATGGCTATGACCTAGCAAGGCGCCATTAGTAACATTGCATGTATCTAAAGAGTCTCACTTGTATCGCCACAATCTCCAGATGTACCAAAAGGATGGATTAAAGTTAAGTATTCCAGAAGCTACGTACTTTTCTTTATAGCATTCATTACGTATCCTGTTTCAGACCTCACGCAATCCTGCTTTGGCTTAGTGCGTGCCTTTCGGCTTCCTCTCATTGTGTCTAGGCTGTCTTGTCTAGACACAACACAAAGTCTCTGTGCTGCATCATCCTCCATACTCTCCAGACCTAGTCCCTGCAGAATACTTTATTTCCAAAGCTGAACACCTCTAATTTTTTTGTTGTGGTTTTAGGGAACACAACTACAATGGTCATTAGGGCCCAGACAAAGTTAGGAATGCACCATGAGGTACAAGGTTAAAACAGCAACTAAAAGAGACAACACTATAAAAGACATTACCAGGCAAAGGATTAAAAAAACAGCATAATCAAATGTCCTTAGACAGGTTTGTCAAGTGTATAAAATGAAGAACGTGAGCAGCTGCTCCTGGTTCATCTGCTAAAGTGGCATCCGGAGTACATAGAAGGCGAAGATCAACGTGCAGTGTATTAAAATTTGGACAGGACGTTAAAATGTGGCATACCGTCTGCAATTGCCCACATGGGCAGAACGATGCTGGCGCAGCCATCAGCAAATGGCGGTAGCAGAACCAGCAGTGTCCAATTTGTAACCATGCCAAAACGACGTCCTCCCACCGAGAAGAGTGTGAAGAGGTCGTCCAAGCCGTGGGAAGAGGTTTTAAGGCCCGAAGCTTGTTGTCCGTAAGTGTAGCAAAATCAGCATGCCACAGCGATAAAATGCGCTGACAAATGACCCTCCTACAATCCGATGAAGGGACACAACAAGAAGCTGTCCAAGGCTGGAGGACCACAGCCTTGGCTGTGGCATCTGCAGCTTTGTTCCCAGGGATACCGACATGGCCAGGAACCCACATAAAGGTAACCGGAGAACCATCGTCCGCCAGCTGCTGAAGAGAGCGTTGGATCTGGTGCACGAAAAGGTGAACTGGATATGGATCACTGAGGCTCTGGATGGTACTCAGGGAATCAGAGCAGATGACGTAAGCAGAATGTCAGTGGTGGCAGATGTAACAAACAGCCTGGTAGAGGGCAAATAGCTCAGCTGTGAAGACCGAACAATGGCCATGGAGCCGGTATTTGAAACTGTGTGCCCCGACAATAAAAGAACACCCGACACCGTCATTGGTCTTACAGCCATCTGTATAAATGAAGATCATATTAATGAACTTTGAACGATGTTCAACAAAATGGGAGTAGTATACCGAACCTGGGGTACCCTCCTTTGGGAGCGAGCCGAGGTCAAGGTGAAAGCGAACCTGAGCCTGGAACCAAGGTGGCGTTTGGCTCTCGCCGACTCGAAAGGTTGCAGGGAGTAAAAAATCAAGGTGCTGAAGGAGGCAACGAAAGCGAACTCCAGGGGGTAGCAGGACAGAGACATACAACCGGTATTGACGGTCGAAAGAGTCGTCAAAAAAGGAACGATAAGACGGGTGTTTGGGCAGTGACAATAGCCGACAGGCATACCGACAAAGCAGTATATTGCGCTGGTAGGTTAGTGGCAATTCACTGGCTTCGGCATGAAGACTCTCGACGGGACTAGTATAGAATGCTCCGATCGCAAGACGTAAACCCCGATATTGTATAGAGTTGAGGCGGCGTAAAACGGACAGCCGTGCAGAGGAGTATATGAAGCTCCCATAATCCAGCTTTGAGCGGACGATCGACTGATATAGGTGAAGTAGGATGGTTCGATCCACTCCCCTGACGTACTGTTGAGAACACAGAGGACATTTAGAGAACGGGTACAACGGGCAGCTAAATATGACATGTGGAGACCAGCTAAGTTTCCTGTCAAATGTAAGACCTAAAAATTTTGTTGTCTCGACGAATGGGAGAGCAATGGGTCCGAGTCATAAGGATGGTGGGAGAAACTCTTTGTAGGCCAGAAGTTAATACAGACCGTCTTCTCGGCAGAAAAACGGAAGTCATTGGCGACATTCCAGGAGTAAAGACGGTCAGGACAAAGCTGAAGACAGCGCTCCAGGAAACATGTACGCTGTGCACTACAATAGATGGTAAAATCAACCACGAAAAGGGAGTCTGATACATCAGCTGGGAGGCAATCGATTATTGGATTTATCGCTATGGCGAAGAGAGCGACCCTCAAAAGTGAGCCCTGTGGCACCCCATTCTTCTGGCGAAAGGCGTCGGACAGGACAGAACCCACACGTACTCTGAACTGTCAATCCATTAAAATGGCAAGAATAAAGAGAGGGAGGCGACCACGAAGGCCTCATGTATGCATGGTGCGGAGAATGTGCGCCCTCCAACAGGTGTCTTAAGCCTTCTCCAAATCAAAGAATACACCTGCGGTTGAGTGCTTCTGCAAGAAGTTATTCATAATGAAGGTCGACAAGGTAACCAGATGGTCAGCAGCAGAGCAGCGCCTATGAAATCCACATTGTACATTGGTAAGTAGACATCAAGATTCAAGCAGCCAAACCATACGAGAGTTAACCATTCGCTCCATCACCTTACAGACACAGGTGGTAAGCGAGATGGGTCGATAACTGGAAGGCAAGTTCTTGTCCTTCCCCGGCTTAGGAATCGGGACAACAATAGACTTGCGCCAGCATGTGGGAACATGACCCTCAATCCAGATGCAATTATAAGTACGAAGAAGAAAACCTTTACCCACAGGAGAAAGGTTCTTCAGCATCTGAATATGAATAGAATCAGGCCCTGGAGCAGAGGACCGTGACCGGGCAAGGGCATTTTCGAGTTCCCCCATGGTGAATGGGGCATTATAACTTTCATGATTTGAGGAGTGGAAGTTAGGTGGCCTAGCCTCCTCTGCCTGTTTTCAGGGGAGAAAGGCAGGGTGGTAATGAGCGGAACTCTAAACCTCTGCGAAAAAGTGGCCGAAGGCATTGGAGACATCCTCAGGGATCACAAGGACGTCATTCGCGACCGTCAAGCCAGAAACTGGTGAGTGGACCTTAGTGCCAGATAGCCGGCACAGGCTACCCCAGACAACAGAAGAAGGAGTAAAACTGTTGAAGGTGCTTGTGAAAGCAGCCCAGCTGGCTTTCTTGCTTTCTTTAATAACACGACGACTCTGCACACATAATCGTTTATAATTGATACAATTCGCCATCGTAGGGTGGTGTTTGAAGGTGCATAAAGCATGTTGACGAACACACAAAGCATCTCTACATGCTGCGGTCCACCAGGGGATTGGTACGTACCATGGAGAAGAAGTAGTGTGAGGGATGGAGTATTCAGCAGCAGTGAGAATTACTTCTGTGAGGTGTGCGACCTATCGCAGCTCGTGAAGGTTTGATCCTGAAAGGTCGCCCTGGAAGAGAAGAGCCCCCAGTCTGCTTTGGAGATGTTCCAACTAGTTGAGCACGGAGAGGGGGTATGATGTAGGAGATGGATAACACAAGAAAAGAGGTCACTCGAATACGTATCAGACAGAGTGTACCACTCAAACTGACGTGCAAGTTGGGTAGCACATATAGAGAGGTCTGAATGGGAATAGGTGTGAGTTGTGTCCGAAAGAAAAGTAGGGGTGCCAGTATTGAGGCAGACAAGAGTGAGGTGGTTGAAAAGGTCTGCTAACAGGGAGCCTCTTGGACAGGATGCTGGAGCACCCCAAAGGGGATGGTGGGCATTGAAGTCTCTAGTAAACAGAAATCGTGCAGGTAGCTGAGCAATAAATTGCATCATGTCTGCCCTTGTAATGGCAGACGACGATGGAGTATAAACGGTACAAATGGAAAATGTAAAAGTGGGGAGAGTAAATTGGACGGCAACTGCCTGCGGACCAGTGTGCAATGTGATGGGATCGTAATAAATATCATCCTGGACCAGCAACATAACCCCTCCATGAGCCGGAACACCTGCCACAGGGGGTAGGTCAAAATGCACAGAGGCATAGTGTGCCAAGTCAATTTGATCGCATGGGCATAGCTTCGTTTCCTGGAGAGTTACGATGGGCAGACAGTGCAAGTGTAGCAGCAACTTCGAGTCCTCTTGGTTGGAGCAAATGCCACGAATATTCCAATGAAGAAGTGCCATCGAGAGAAGAAAAAGAAAAAGGAGAAGCAAGAAGGGGTCACCTCGTAGGCCGCTGAGGGCCTGGCTTCAAGCGAGCACTGCCACTGCTATCAATAGGTGGAGAGTCATCATCCATTGGTTCAATAGGTTAGTCGGCCATCTTGTTAAGATGGCCGGGAGGGGGAGCTTCCTCCGCCGGTGAATGGCCAGATGTTCGCCTACCAGTGGTGCAGCCAGGCAAAACGGATGACGGCCTGGGGCAGCAACCACTGGGTGGCACAGGAGAAGAAACGCGCCATGGCGGAGAAGGAGAACTTTCCTTCCTATGAGCCTTCTTGGAAGGTCGTTTAGTGGAAGTACTGGTCGGTGGCTGGGAGTTTGAGGTGCGTAGGAAGTCTGTATGGGACGGTTTCTTCTTGAAGGCCCGTGCATCTAACTTCTGGATCTTAGTCTTGGCAGAAGCTGATGAAGGTGCTAGTTTCTTAGGGGTGATGGAAGGAAGAGGAGATGTTGACCGGGTGATCTTAGCACTGGCCGAACGGACGACTGTAGTGCTGAAGGTCAGATCACACATCTGCATCGCCACCTCCCTGGTAGTGCGAGGAGATGCAAGGAGAGTACTTTATTTCCCCACTGGGAGCAGCGTGGGCTTCCTACTAGCAAATAGCTGGCGAGCAGCTGAGGTGGACACTTTCTCTTTGACCCAAATTGCCTGTATACAGCATTCATCCTTGTAGATGGGACAGTCGCGGGAGGATGCTGCATGGTCACCCTGACAGTTCACGCAGCGAGGAGACTGAGGTGGACAGTCACCCTCATGGGCGTAACCTGCCACAAGTGACACATTTAGCCACATTAGAACAAGACTGGCGAGTGTGATTAAGATGCTGACTCTGTCAGTAGTGCGTAGGTGTCAGGACACAGGGGCGAACAGAAATAATCTCATAGCCCGCTTTGATGCGCGATGGCAGCTGAACATTGTCGAACGTCAAGAAAAGTGTCCGGGTGGGAACAAGGTCATTGTTGACCTTTTTCATGACACTATGGACAGCCATCATGCCCTGCTCAGCCAGGAAAGACTGAATCTCCTCGTCAGTCAATCCGTCGAGTGATCTAATATATACCACACCACGCGAAGAATTCAAAGTGCGGTGAGCCTCCACCTGGACAGGGAATGTGTACAGGAGTGTGGCCCGAAGCAGTTTTTGTGCCTGAAAGGCTCTCTCAATTTCTAACAACAAGGTAACGTCACGCATCATGGTACAAGAACACCTCTATGAAAGGATAAAGCTTTGCAACAATAGATGAGATAAAAAAGTTTCCAGATGGCACTTCATGTGATCCATTAAGAGGTGCACCGAGACTGGTTCTGGAAGTGTTAATAGCATTGCGAGTGGTGTATCAACTGTGGAGGAGAGTATATCAAGGGTGTCCATGCACTATAAGTAAAGGGTAAGTGTAGAAAAAAAATTGTGGACAAAGTTCCAGAATATTTTTTACAGACCTAGTATCAGATATTAAAAGACATTGGGACAGGAACTAAAGTAGCAACATTTGAATTATATCATGATAACACAGCAGCACCACTACCTGATAAGGTGGAACCAAACTCAGTCTTTATGTGTGACTATGTTCCATGCAAGAAACATAATCAGATTAAGAATTATTCCCACTTTGAGAGAGAGCTGTATTTCTTATTTCTGAGACATTCAAAATACCTAAACAATTGATGACATGCTATAATAGTTTAGTATGTGTCAGCATGTCAACATAATAGAAAATTCTTGTCACATATCATACAAAAAAATCATGGTTGTTAACACATGAACAGCAGACTGGAGATGAGTACCTCAAAGAAAAATTTAAACCTGTAACTGAAAGCACTGAACATGTCACTTAATAACACAACTAATCACGAGGATGGTGAAATGATCAGTCAATATAATAAACAGCATAGAGCTGCAGATTTAATTAGTACATATAGTGCGGGCATTGAAAGACCAGATAGACATGGCAAACGTCCAATAAAATTAGGCAGGAAATCAATATATAACGGAGACCGAGTTTGTATCTAAACCTGGTTTACTTATCCTGATACTCTTAAAGAAGTTATCAGAACTCAATAGCTACACACTAGAATAGGTAAAAATGTTTGCCAGAATACTACACATGGAAAAAGTACATGAGAAGACAAGAATTAAATAAAAAGCAAGCGTAGCAACAAATATAAAAACGTTATTAATCCTGCATTGAACAGTATGTTGGTCTTGGTGGTGGTGGTGGTGGTGGTGGTGGTGGTGGTGGTACATTTATTGACACTCAGCATAAGAAACTTAATACTTTCTCTGCACAGTTCATATATTATTACAATCCCAATAAGTTTGTACAACATTTAAGATATTTCCAAACTATGAGAACTAAACATTATTGAATAAATATGGACACTATAACTAACAAACTTCACCGACTTGCATTGAAAAACTTTTCATGAAGTCCTGTAATACAGCAATTGGACAATTTATGGCAGGCAGATCTTGTACATGGGAAACAAAATAAAAAAAAAAAACTGATGTTTCAAATATATCCTTATGATCATTGAAACATACTTTGTTTTTACAAGTACAGCCCATGTAAATTTAAAGACAAGAAATTTAGCTGCATGGATAATGGAACAACTATATCACACTGGAACCAATATAGTTCCGAAGATCTTCAGAAAGATCACAGTGGAGGATTTTACAATCACTGCTTTGCAACTGTGATGAAATACTATGGAATATCCTACAATTCAATGTTTTCACACAGAAAGTATCCACCATGGAGCAATTGAATAGAACTATAAAATGCCATTATGCGGCAACAACTAAATTTACATTGATAGTAGAAATGGACTAATATACCTCCTCACTTATCTCTACAGCTTAACCTCACCATACATCATATGGGTGTGTGAAATCATTTCATACTCATGATAACACACTTCTAAATACAGTATACAGTCATAATGGCTGATTTACGCAGTCAGAGATTTAATGTCAGCAATTTCATCTGAATGTCCTCATTAAGGACACCATTTGATGAATCATATTTACCACACTCATTGACTGAGATATTTACAGTTTTGAAAGTACAGTGAAGAAACCCCAGACTTCTAGTCTGATAGATAGAAAAGGTGATGAAATAGTGGAGGAGTTTTACATGGAGTAAACACAGGAAATAAATGAAATAGGTGTGTTTCTCAATGAAAGAGT
The DNA here is from genome assembly GCF_023864345.2 of Schistocerca serialis cubense. NCBI lineage: Eukaryota > Metazoa > Arthropoda > Insecta > Orthoptera > Acrididae > Schistocerca > Schistocerca serialis. The sequence continues at coordinate 564,803,658 of NC_064644.1, forward strand.
TGTTAGGTGAGTATGAAATGGAAAACTGGTTCAGTGGTTCAGATTCCCATCATCACATGATAACTGGATTCAAATGAATGAATATTACAAGGAAGTTCATTCTCCATTAGACCTGAGCGAAGAAATATTTAATACTGTATCGAGAACTTTTGAAGCATATAACTATTCCAAATATCACATCATCAAACTGTAAACTACATTTAACAAGTGATGATGTTCAGATTCCATGTGTTATGTATGATGATGGTGATTTAAACACATACTCAAAACAGAAAATAGAAGTCTTCAAATTATGTGCTAACACCAATACATTTAAAGCAGAGGTATGAGCAGCTGTACAAGGTACAGACTTTACAAAGGAAGGTTCAATAGGTTATCTAACAGTGAGTGCTGAGAAGGTGTATGAGTTGAACTGCCTATACATATATTACTAACCAACCAACCAACCAACACACACACACACACACACACACACACACACACACACACACACACACACACACTATTAAATGTTGTTAAATACAATTTATCTTTCCGTGGATTTTAATTTACCGGATATAGACTGGGAGACTCAAACGTTTGTATGGGTGGCAGGGACAAAGAATCCAGTGAAATTTTTTAAAGTGCTTTATCTGAAAATTACCTTGAGCAGTTAAACATAGAACCGACTCGTGGCAATAACATATTAGACCTTCTGGTGACAAAGAGACCAGAACTATTTGAAACAGCTAACGCAGAACAGGGAATCAGCGATCATAAAGCGGTTACTCCATTGACGATTTCAGCCGTAAATAGAAATATTAAAAAAGGTAGGAAGATTTTTCTGTTTAGCAAAAGTGACAAAAAGCAGATTACAGAGTACCTGACTGCTCAACACAAAAGTTTTGTCTCAAGTACAGATAGTGTTGGGGATCAGTGGACAAAATTCAAAACCATTGTACAATATGCAATAGATGAGTATGTGTCAAGCAAGATCATAAGAGATGGTAAAGAGCCACCGTGGTACAACAACCGAGTTAGGAAACTGCTGCGGAAGCAAAGGGAACTTCACAGCAAACATAAACATAGCCAAAGCCTTGCAGTCAAACAAAAATTACACAAAGCGAAATGTAGTGTGAGGAGGGCTATGTGAGAGGTGCTCAATGAATTTGAAAGTAAAGTTCTGTGTACTGACTTGGCAGAAAATCCTAAGAAATTTCGGTCTTATGTCAAAGTGGTAGGTGGATCAAAACAAAATGTCCAGACACTCTAACCAAAATGGTACTGAAACAGAGGATGACAGACTAAAGGCCAAAATACTAAATGTCTTTTTCCGAACCTGTTTCACAGAGGAAGACTGCACTGCAGTTCCTTTTCGAGATAGTTTCACAGAGGACAAAATGGTAGATATCGAAATAGATGACAGAGGGTAGAGAAACAATTAAAATCGCTCAAAAGAGGAAAGGCCACTGGACCTGACTGGATACTAGTTCAATTTTACTCAAAGTACACAAAGGAACTTGCCCCCCTTCTTGCAGCGGTGTACCGTAGGTCTCTAAAAGTGCGTAGCCATCTAAAGGATTGGAAAAGGGCACAGGTCATCCCCGTTTTCTAGAAGGGACATCGAACAGATGTGCAGAACTATAGACCTATATCTCTAACATCGATCAGTTGTAGAATTTTGGAACACGTATTATGTTCGAGTATAATGACTTTTCTGGAGTCTAGATATCTACTCTGTAGGAATCAGCATGGGTTTCGAAAAAGACGGTCGTGTGAAACCCAGCTTGCGCTATTCGTCCACGAGACTCAGAGTGCCGTAAACATGGGTTCACAGGTAGATGCTGTGTTTCTTGTCTTCCGCAAGGCATTCAATACAGTTCCCCATAGTCATTTAATGAACAAAGTAAGAGCATATGGACTATCAGACCAATTGTGTGATTGGATTGAAGAGTTCCTAGATAACAGAATGCAGCATGTCATTCTGAATGGAGAGAAGTCTTCCGAAGTAAGAGTGATTTCAGGTGTGCCGCAGGGGAGTGTCATAGGACCGTTGCTATTCACAATATACATAAATGACCTTGTGGATGACATCGAAAGTTCACTGAGTCTTTTTGCGGATGATGCTGTGTTATATTGAGAGGTTGTAACAATGGAAAATTGTACTGAAAGGCAGGAGGATCTGCAGCGAAATGATGCATGGTGCAGGGAATGGCAATTGAATCTCAATGTAGACAAGTGTAATGTGCTGCGAATACATAGAAAGAAAGATCCCTTATCATTTAGCTACAAAATAGCAGGTCAGGTAAACTACAAGTGGTACCTTAAATCATTAAGTCTGAAAAAATGTATTATTTTCTATGGCACTGCCCACAGAATATGATGAATGAGTTAGTTATGTGGTACGAGTACGTTTCACACAAACATTATACATCAAGAATGTTTAGTAATTTTGATGAGATAAGAATAACAATCTAGCATGAATATTCTATTCTATTTATAGATCAAAAGGAAATCATACACATGGATGGATCTGATACAAAAACATCGGATCTAATACATAATACTTTTGTATTTCTTTTTGAAGGAACCAAACAGGGTGGAGATAGATCGATTTTCCTCCTGTGGTTGTGACATCAACTCCCAAGACCTACGTTTCAGCATCCACATATGACTTTAATGTGCTGAAATTTTAATGGGATACTTTGAAGATATGCAGAAAGTTCCTCTTAACATGAAACAAGAATTAATTCTCACAGAAAATGCTACAGGGAGTAACTTTTACATTCAAGGCACTGATGAAACACACAATCTTGTAACTCACAAATCAATATGGAAGGTCCCACCCATTTCTGTAAATGATCAAGAATGTCTGAAATTATTAAACATTATCAACAGATGGGTTGCATTACCATTAACCTTTATTTCATGGGATTTGCTCAAACATGTACCACTACTGCCTTCTTCAAGTGATGTATGGACTTTAAAAGCAGTGTTGCAGTTTTAATCACCTTCATATATCATACTCATATATCACCTTGATATATCAGACAAGCCATAAAATGAATCCTGTAAATAATTCTGGTAAATTTGATCACTGCAAGTGAATGGATGCAAAGATGTTTTCAAACAATGCTTTCTAACCATCTGTTAACCTTCAACACGATTATAGAGAAACATTTACACTCAGATATACAACATGTATGCAAAATTTCCTAATTTGTATTAGGAAGTGCTAAAGATGATTGATGTGTGTTCTAAAAGGACACTATTTTCTAACAACCTTCTTTGTATAAATAGGTAATACCAAAAGGTTTTGTAAATCTTACACAGGTTACAATTATCTCAGCTGTTTCACTAAAAGAATTTCATACAATTTTTGTATGATGTATTATATTTCAGGCTAAAATGTATAAAAAGAAATTAATTGTTAAAATAAATATGTACAGTTAAAATTACTCCTTTCAGAAATATTTGAAACTACAGAATGTCTGGCATACTTAAAATTCATATTATTCATTGCTCATTCTAACACTAATTACTGAGTTTATTTCTGGAACCATTTATAAAATAATGATTTAACTTTGTGAAATACTACTTTTGTCAAGAAATTTTGTAAATTCTTTTCTTTGTAAACTGTCTTGAGTACTGTAAGTACCTCAGAATGAGTGAGTAGTAGTGGGCATGCCTCTGATGGAAATGCATTTATTTTTCATTTTTGTGAACAACAATGTAATCTTTGATTTTTTGAAAATGGGGTTTGTGGAGTCAGTGTGACATAGAAGAATGGGGTAAAATAGTCATAGCAACAGAAAGAATTTCATCAACTGTTCAGTTCAACAGGACTGCATGATGTTACAAAAAAATTATAGCCTCAAGAATGTACCCCTAGATGCGAGTACTGCATCCAACAAGAAGAGAAAATGAAGGTAAGTAAAAAGTTTCTCTTTTGTATGTCTTAAACCTCTCAAAGATTTTGAAACTAATGAAGACACTAAGAAGAATTTAATGGTGATGTGTGGGAGAGTAAGATTACAATGTCAAACATTAGAGGGTTAAGGAATGCAGCACCTAGTGTTGTATTTGATTGCTCCAAACAGAACAAATCTTTAAAAACTATGTTACTGAAGTAATAATTTTGTTTGAAGGTAATAAACACTTTTCTTCAAAAACATCAATATAAGCTTTAACTATACTTGAGTGTTTATTCAGTTAGCACTAGCTAAATACATTAGTACAAAGTTCCGTTAGTGAAAATGTGAGGTTTTAGCCTTAGAAGTGTTTCTTTCATGGTGCTTGGAGAGGAGAGATGTATTATCCCAACATACAACACAGTCTTAACAGATGAATACCATTTAGTGTAATCAAGTGTGCAAAGACACACAGCTCACTGACACGCAGACAATTTCCATAGACTTGAAAGGGACACCGATGGTATCCATGTTCAAAACCTATGATCATTCACTTAGTATTTTCTGTGTAAAAGGAGGCAAAAAGCTTGTTGGTCATGGGCTACTATGTTTCAGTGAGCTGAAGTGTGCGACATAAAAGATGAAGGATGTTTGACACTACACAGTTTGACATCTTTAAGTGAAATTTAAGAATGTGTATAATAATGTACAACTACTGCTAAAATGGCCAGAAAATTTTTTTAAATTTTTGTTTAAAACTGTTTTACTCAACATGCTCATACTCCCGGTTCAAGCCTGTAAGCAAGTGACTGGAAAAATGCGACCCTCTTTTCGCTCCCAGTACACTTAACAAGGCTTAAACATTTTCTGAAGCAACTGAGAATGCTTTTCCAGAACAGCAAGAAAGTTTTTAGAAAAATTTAACTCTTCTGTAATATTCTGTCTGTTCTTGAAGGAATGTAGACACATTAATAACTTGAATACAGGGTACTAATGTCCCCCAATAATATTTAATAGTTTGTTATGAGCCAGCTTTCAGCTTCTCAGGTCATCTCCAGATTTTTAATTTAACACTAAACAGATAGTCCACATAAGTTGTGCAAAAATTCATAGCTGTAGAAAGATATATGGTAATTTATGAGTATATTGACACAAAACACAACTATGATGCAACACCTAGAGAGACTGAACAAATAAACCCTACATTACAGTATATTCAAATAATAATACTATGCGAATGTACAACACAGAAATGTCTGACAAGTGAGCAGTGGCACAGGCCACCACGCCATACTGACAAACTGGTGAATGTGATCAACAGAGAAAATAAAGGGACGGGGAGAAAGACATACATGGAATGTGGGAACGGAATAGTTATACCAATCTTATTATCTAATTTACTACATTACTTGAAATTCCAGTCATTAATAAACACCAATCAAAGAATCCTGATGTAGTCCTTAATTACCAAAAACAGTTGCATTACTCACTCTTATCAAGGTAGCAGCCACTTGATACTCCTCTTACCATTAGATAATAAGCATGTTATAACTGTTCCACATCCATATACCACAAAATTCTTTCTCCACCTCCCTTTATTTGGTCTCTCTATCACATTCATCAGTTTGTCCATATGACAGGGTGGCTTCTGCCACTCCTCATTTCTGTGTTGTACAGTCACATTCCCCCCACCCCCCATGAACCATACACCTTGTCGTTGGTGGGGAGGCTTGCGTGCCTCAGCGATACAGATAGCCGTACCGTAGGTGCAACCACAATGGATGGGTATCTGTTGAGAGGCCAGACAAACGTGTGGTTCCTGAAGAGGGGCAACAGCCTTTTCAGTAGTTGCAGGGGCAACAGTCTGGATGATTGACTGATCTGGCCTTGTAACACTAACAAAAACTGCCTTGCTGTGCTGGTACTGCGAACAGCTGAAAGCAAGGGGAAACTATGACTGTAATTTTTCCCGAGGGCATGCAACTTTACTGTATGAATAAATGATGATGGTGTCCTCTTGGGTAAAATATTCTGGAGGTAAAATAGTCCCCCATTCGGAACTCCGGGAGGGGACTACTCAGGAGGACGTAGTTATCAGGAGAAAGAAAACTGGCGTTCTATGGATCAGAACGTGGAATGTCAGATCCCTTAATCGCGCAGGTAGGTTGGAAAATTTAAAAAGGGAAATGGATAGGTTAATGTAGGATACAGTGGGAATTAGTGAAGTTCAGTGGCAGGAGAAACAAGACTTTTGGTCAGGTGAATACAGGGTTGTAAATACAAAATCAAATAGGGGTAATGCAGGAGTAGGTTTAATAATGAATAAAACAATAGGAATGCGGGTAAGCTACTACAAACAGCACAGCGAACACATTGTTGTGGCCAAGATAGACACGAAGCCCATGCCTACTACAGTAGTACAAGTTTATATGCCAACTAGCTCTGCAGATGACGAAGAAATTGAAGAAATGTATGATGAGATGAAAGAAATTATTCAGATAGTGAAGGGAGACGAAAATCTAATAGTCAACCGCGACTGGAGTTCGGTAGCAGGAAAAGGGAGAGAAGGAAACGTAGTAGGTGAATATGGATTGAGGGTAAGAAATGAAAGACAAAGCCACCTGGTAGAATTTTGCGCAGAGCATAACTTAATCATAGGTAACACTTGATTCAAGAATCATCAAAGAAGGTTGTATACATGGAAGAACTCTGGAGATACTAAAAGGTATCAGATAGATTATATAATAGTAAGACAGAAATTTAGGGACCAGGTTTTAAATTGTAAGACATTTCCACAGGCAGAAGTGGACACTGACCATAATCTATTGGTTATGAACTGTAGATTAAAACTGAAGAAACTGCAAAAAGGTGGGAATTTAAGGAGATGGGACCTGGATAAACTGACTAAACCAGAGGTTGTACAGAGATTCAGGGAGAGCATAAGGTAACAATTGACAGGAATGGGGGAAAGAAATCCAGTAGAAGAATAATGGGTAGCTCTGAGGGATGAAGTAGTGAAGGCAGCAGAGGATCAAGTAGGTAAAAAGACGAGGGCTAATAAGAATCCTTGGGTGACAGAAGAAATATTGAATTTAATTGACAAAAGGAGAAAATATAAAAATGCAGTGAATGAAGCAGGCAAAAAGGAAAACAAACGCCTCAAAAATGAGATCGACAGGAAGTGCAAAATGGTTAAGCAGGAATGGCTAGAGGACAAATGTAAGGATATAGAGGCTTATCTCACTAGAGGTAATATAGATACTGCCTACAGGAAAATTAGAGACCTTTGGAGAAAAGAGAACGACTTGTATGAATATCAAGAGCTCAGATGGAAACCCAGTTCTAAGCAAAGAAGGGAGAGCAGAAAGGTGGAAAGAGTATATAGAGGGTCTATACAAGGGTGATGTACTTGAGGACAATATTATGGAAATGGAAGAGGATGTAGATGAAGATGAAATGGGAGATATGATACTGCGTGAAGAGTTTGACAGAGCACAAAAAGACCTAAGTCGAAACAAGGCCCCAGGAGTAGACAACATTACATTAGGACTACTGACAGCCTTGGGAGAGCCAGTCCTTACAAAACCCTACCATCTGGTGAACAAAATGTATGAGACAGGAGAAATACCCTCAGACTTCAAGAAGAATACAATAATTCCAATCCCAAAGGAAGCAAGTGTTGACAGATGTGAAAATTACCGAACTATCAGTTTAATACATCACAGCTGCAAAATACTAACGCAAATTCTTTACAGATGAATGGAAAAACTGGTTGAAGCTGACCTTGGGGAAGATCAGTTTGGATTCCGTAGAAATATTAGAACGCATGTGGCATTACTGACCTTACGACTTACCTTAGAAGAGAGATTAAGGAAAGGCAAACCTACGTTTCTAGCATTTGTAGGCTTAGAGAAAGCTTTTGACAATGTTGACTGGAATACTCTCTTTCAAATTCTAGTGGAGGGTAAAAATCGTAGAGTGAGACCAAGAGATGAATACACTAAGCAGATTCAGAAGGATGTAAGTTGCAGTAGGTACTGGGAGATGAAGAAGCTTGCACAGGATAGAGTAGCATGGAGGACTGCATCAAACCAGTCTCAGGACTGAAGACCACAACAACAACAACAACAACAACAACAACAACAACAACATTCACATTGTTTTAATATCTGAATATTCTGTAATGTAGGGTTTATTTGTTCAGTCTCTTTAGGTGTTGCATCGTACTTGTCGTTCTCTATTGATATACTCATAAATTACCACATGTCTTTGTACAGCTATAAATTCTTGCTGAAGTTGTATGGACTTTCCATTTAGTATTAAAATATCCGACAATGGTCTAAGAATCAAAAAAAAAAAAAAAAAAAAAAAAAAAAACGACAAATTCTGCAATGAATATCGATCACAAGTAATTCTACACACACATTACGTTCTTTGAAGTACAGTACATATACTCAGATATCTGTATACTTCTTTTTTTTACAGAACTTCTTGCAAAGGATTTCCTCCCTCTCCTTAGCTGGAGTTTTTTTGGCCTGCAATGATAAGTGCATAAGACTACCCAATGGCAGTGATGTTACCATTTCCCATCATGAAGTGACAATGAAGGCAAATCCATGGACTCATTGTCATATTCGTGATCATTATTTATTTATTCAAGCTCTTGATTTATAGACATGTCAAGCTACAAAGCTTAATCTACACTGAACAGCCAAAGAAACCGGTATACCTGCCCAATATTGTGCAAGACCTCCCCCCACGAGCATGGAGAAGTGCTGCAACATGATGTGGCATGGACTCTACCAATGTCTGAAGTAGTGCTGGAGGGATTCGACACCATGAACCCTGCAGGGCTGTCCATAAATCCATAACAGTATGAGAGGGTGGAGATTTCTTCAGAACAGCATGTTGCAAGGTATCTCAGATATGCTCAATGATGTCCAAGAACTTAAACTCTAAAGAGTTTTCCTGGAGTCACGCTGCACTGATTCTGGATGCTTTTTGTTTTGGTTTTAGGGCGCAAAACTACTATGGTCATTAGCACCCGGTCTGTGACTTATGAAAAGGTAAAAAACGAAAATGGAAACCAGCAGCAATTGGAATGAAACTCAAAAAATTGGAGAAACTAAAAGCAGATGGAAAGCTTAAAAAACCACTACAGAAAGGGGTTGGTTGTCCCCAAAAAGAGCTTCAAATGACTGATGTCATCTCACTGGCACTAATAAACTCGAGAACGCGATTGGCTGAGTGCGTGTCATCTGCTGAAATGGACAATATTTCAGGCGACAGCTGTAGACGGGCGCATAACAGAGTAAAATAGGGGCACTCAAGTAAAAGGTGTCTTACCGTCCACAGCTGAGAGCAGTGGGGACAAAGTGGGGGACGATCGCCGCTTAAAAGATGTCTATGGCTAAAAAGACAGTGCCCTATCCTAGTTAAAATTACCTCCTCCTGATGACGCGTTCGGGAGGAAGAGGTCCAAGCACAGGGAAGAGCTTTCACATCTCGCAATTTATTATGGGGAAGTGTCGACCAATGTGTATGCCATAAAGTACAACACTACAACATAAAACACTCCGTAGATTGGCGAAGGGAATCGTGTGAATAGCGGGCCAAAGAAGAGAAACTGCAGACTAGGCCGCTATATCGGCCGCCTCATTTCCACAGATACCAACGTGTCCTGTGATCCAGAGGAACGTCACCGAGATGCCCCCCAAGTGGAGCAAGTGGAGGCAGTCCTGAATCTGGTGGACCAGAGGGTGGACAGGGTAGAGAGCTTGGAGACTGAGGAGAGAGCTGAGAGAATCTGAACAGATAACATACTGTATCCGCTGATGGCGACGGATGTGTTGGACAGCCTGGAGAACAGCGTAAAGCTCCGCAGTATAAACCGAACACTGGTCGGGAAGCCAAAATCGATTTGGGGTGTCGCCAACAATATAGGCACTCCCTATAACAAACGATGTTTTTGAGCCGTCAGTGTAAATAAATGTGGCTTCCTTCATTTGTGCACATAGAGCAGAAAATGCCTGACGATAAACAAGTGATGGGGTACCATCCATGGGAAACTGACAAAGGTCACGGAGCAGGCAGGTCCGGGGATGGAGCCAAGGCGGTGCTGTACCCCAAGTTGTCAAGAAGGTTTTGGGAAAGCGGAAGGAAAGAGAACGGAGCAGTTGATGGAAGCGAATTCCTGGTGGTAGTAGGAAGGAAGGGTGGCCTGCATACCCTAAATCCAAGGAGGCATCGAGAAAAATGTCATGGGCCAGATTAGCAGGCATGGAAGACAGATGGCTAGCATAATGACTCGGAAGGACAGCTCACCGCTTGGACAGTGGAGGTTCAGCACCCTCAGCATAAAGGCTTTCCACAGGGCTGGTGTAAAAAGCTCCAGACACTAAACGTAATCCACGGGGTTGGATTGAGTTGAGACGCCGAAGAATAGACGGCCGAGCACAGGAGTAAACTATGCTGCCATAGTCCAATTTCGAGCGCACTAAAGCACAATAGAGGCGGAGAAGGACCACTCTGTCCGCTCCCCAGGAGGTACCATTCAGGACATGGAGGGTGTTGAGGGATCGCAGACAGCGAGCCGAAAGATAGGAAATGTGGGAGGACCAGCACAGTTTTCTGCCAAACATAAGACCCAAGAATTTAGCGACGTCCGAAAACGGAAGGTTGACAGGTCCTAGATGTAAGGAAGGTGGAAGAAACTCCATATGACGCCAAAAATTAACACAAATGGACTTACTGGGAGAAAAGCGGAAGCCTGTTTCGATGCTCCAAGAGGAGGCGATCGAGACAGCCTTGAAGACGTCGTTCAAGAAGGCTGGTCCATTGAGAGCTGTAGTAGATCGCAAAATCGTCCACAAAGAGGAAGCCCGAGACATCAGGAAGCAGACAATCCATAATTGGATTTATGGCGATGGCAAACAGTACAACACTTAGCACAGAGTGCTGGGGTTCCCCGTTTCCTTGGGAGAAAGTACGGGAGAGTAGTGTTTACCCGCAATTTAAATGTGCGCTCTGCCATAAATTCGTGAAAAAAGGGGCAATCGACAGTGAAAGACCCAAGAGGACAGTGTGCTGAGGATTCCTGTCCTCCAACAGGTATCGTATGCTATCTCCAGATCAAAAAATGTTGCTACTCTTTGGCGTTTCTGGAGAAAATTGTTCATGATATAAGTAGAGAGAGCAACTGCAGAAAGATGCTTTCAGAAACCGCATTGGGCAGCTGTTGAAAGACTGCGGGACTCCAGCCACCAAGCTAAACAGCAATTCACCATACACTCCAAAACCTTACATACACTACTCGTGAGAGAATTGGGGCAATCGCTAGAGGGGAGATATTTGTCCTTTCCAGGTTTTGGAACAGGGACGACGATAGCTTCCCGCCATCATCTGGGAAAAGTACTGTCGTTCCAAATTCGATTATAAAGGCAAAGGAGGTAACGCAGACTATGGTATGATAAATGCAGCAACATTTGGATGTGGATACCATCCGGTCCTAGGGCAGAGGAGCGAGAAGAAGAGAGTGCATATTGGAGTTCCCGCATGGAGAAAACAGTGTTGTAGCTTTCGTGATTTTGAGAGGAGAAAGCAAGAGGTCGCACTTCAGCTGCATGTTTCTTCGGGAGAAATGCTGGTGAGTAATTTGAAGAGCTCAAAGTCTCAGCAAAGTGTTGACCCAATGCGTTAGAAATTGCAACGGGGTCCACTAATGTATCATGCACGTCAGCGAGCCCAGAGACCAGGGAGAAACTAGGCGCACCTGATAACCATCGAATCCAACTCCAAACCTCCAAGGAGGGAGTGAAGGTGTTAAATGAGATAGTAAAGAAGTCCTAGCTTGCCCTCTTGCTATCGCGGATGACGTGATGACACTGCGCACAGAACTGCTTATAGCGGATACAGTTGGCCAGAGTAGGGTGGTGTCTGAAAACGCAAAGAGCACGCCACCGCTCACGTATTGCGTCACGGCATGCCTCGTTCCACCAAGGAACTGGAGGGGGGGAGGGGGGGGGGGGCGCCGGGGCAATTCGGAGGTGCGAGCTATTGAACGTTCCGCAGCCGTAAGAATATGCTGTAAATATGAGTGACCTCATCGTCGATGCTAGGAAAGTGATGGTCAGTGAATGTCGCTAGAAACAAAAAATGTATCCTGTCGGCTTGGGCAAACTTCAACATCTCGGGCGCATATATGGCAGTTGTTATTGCAATCGAAGGACACATGGAAAGTGGTCACTCGAGTGAGGGTGAACCATTCGAAGCACCGAGCTAGCGGAACAGTACCGACCAAAAGGTGCAAATGAGATAAATTTGTCGTGGAGGCAGACAGAAATGTAGGGTCCACAGTGTTGAGGCAGATAAGATCCACTTGGTGGAAGATGTCTATCAATAGTGAGCCACGTGGACAAGGATGTGGAGATCCCCAAAGCGGATGGTGGGCTTTGAAGTCCCTAACCAGCAAATAGGGGGGTGGAAGCTGACCAAGAAAATGAAGGAGATCAGCTCATGCCATTGATGTGGACGATGGAATGTATACAGTACAAAGAGAGAAGGTGTATCCAGAAAGGGAAAGACGGACAGCGACTGCTTGGAAGGAAGTGTTTAAGGGGATTGGGTGATAATGGAGAGTATTACGGAGAAGAATCATGAGACCTCCATGTGCTGGAGTGCCTTCAACAGAAGGGAGATCAAATCGGACTGACTGAAAATGGGGGAAGACAAAGTGGTCATGGGGACACAGCTTTGTTTCCTGAAGATGGAAGATGACCGGTGAGTAGGATCGTAGGAGGATCATCAATTCAGCCCGATTGGCTCGAATGCCTGGATATTCGAATTGCCACCAGCAATTGGCCTGTTGATCAGCCACCAGCAGTGCACCTCGGCGACACAGAAGATGGCCGAGGGTGGTTACCGCCAGGTGGTGCTGTAGATGAGACACGCAATGGTGGAGAAGGAGAGGAACTGGGTTTCTTATTAGCCTTCTTGGAAACATGATGTTTAGATGAAGGAAGAACTGATGGGTGTGAAGTTGGGGTATGTAAAAAATCTTCACGAGTATGCTCTTTTTTGGAAGTCCGGATGTCTGACTTTTGGGATCAAGATTTAGCAGAACCCAACGAAGGGTGAGCCATAGATTGAGCAGGCAAATTTGGGGAGGTTGAACGGGCGATCTTTGTGCTGGCCGATCTAATGACCATGTCACTAAAGGTGATATCACAAGTCTGCGTGGCCGCCTCCTTTGTTGGCTGAGGAGAGGCAAGGACAGTGCTGTATTTTCCTGTCTGAGGCACAGTGGGCTTTTGACTTGCGAATAATTTTCAAGCAGCAAAGGTCGACACCTTTTCCTTCACTCTGATTTCCTGAATGAGCTTTTCGTACTTAAATATGGGGCAATCTCGAGAGGAAGCAGCGTGGTCACCCATACAGTTGATGCAACGGGGGGATGGAGGTGGACAAGCACCCTCATGGGCATCCTTGCCACATGTAACACATTTTGCTGGGTTGGAACAGGACTGGCTGGTGTGATTGAACTGCTGGCACTGATAGCAATGCATAGGGTTTGGGACGTAGGGGCGAACGGAAATTATCTCATAACCTGCTTTTATGTATGATGGGAGTTGAACTCTGTCAAATGTCAAGAAGACAGTACGGGTTGGAACGATGTTTGTGTCAATCCTTTTCATAACTCTATGAACAGCCGTTACACCCTGGTGAGACAGGTAGTGTTGAATTTCCTCATCAGTCAATCCATCGAGGGAGCATGTATAAACGACTCCATGTGAGGAATTTAAAGTGTGGTGCGCTTCCACCCAGACAGGGAAGGTGTGGAGCAGTGAAGTACACAGCAATTTTTGTGCCTGGAGGGCACTGACTGTTTCTAACAACAGGGTGCCATTCCGTAATCTGGAACAGGACTTTACAGGACGTGCAATTCCGTCGACACCTTTCTGAATAATGAAAGGGTTGACCGTGGAGAAGTCGTGACCTTTGTCAGACCGAGAAACAACAAGGAACTGTGGCAACTATGGAAGAACTGTCTGTGGCTGAGACTCAGTGAACTTACGCTTGTGAGCAGACATAGTGGAAGATGAGGAAACCATTGCGGAAGAATCCCCCATGATTACCGGCGTCTCCGATGGCATGCCCCTCCCTTGTGGGGGCCCTCTCTGAGAGCACTCCTGCCTTAGATGATTGTTCACACCTCAGGTCACACCTCCCGAGAAATGGACGGAGGGACCGATCGGCACTTTCGGTAGGTATCAGCTCGGGTAATCACCCCTCCCTGGGCCTGGCCACTACCAGGGGGTACGTATGTGCCCTACCTGTCTACGCGGGGCGGGGAATTACGCGTTACCCCGTCACCGGCTACGCACGAAAATGCATGGGTCGGCCTTCAGACATGCACAGGGAGGAAGAAAGAGAAAGGGAAAATCAAAGAAAGGGAAAGGAAAGAAGAGAGGTCTCAAATGCCGCCGTGGAGAAAAGGGTAAAGAGAAGAGGTAAGGAAAAGAGAAGGACAAAGGAAGGAGGAAGACATGCAAGCAGAGAAGGCGAAGAATGCGTTACATTTACGAGGGTCTGTCTCCGGACGTAGGCACAAACCATATTCCCAGAGGGGGAGAAAGGGAAGGAAAGAGCCAGAGGTGTGGGGAGGGGGGCGAAGATGGGGGATAGGGAAGGATGCGGAAAAGGAAGGTATGCAGCCCGGAACGGAAGGAGGGCCACATTAGCTCAGGGTCCCGTGCTCGCTACACACATATCCACAAAAAGAGTTGTGGATCCCCTGGGGGGGATTCTGGATGTGTGGGGTGTCAGACTTTCCTGAAGGAACTGCACAAGTCTGATGGAATGCACAATGGAAACGAATGGAGGCAAGTCATCAGACAGGATGACTATGTAAGTATCATCTGTGAGAATCTTATCTAGACGTATCAGAGGTACCATATCACTCCAACTGCACACACCCAACACCATTATGGAGCTTCCACCAGCTTGAAAATTCCCCTGCTGACATGCAGGGTCCAAGAATTCATAGGTTGTCTCCATACCCATACATGTTCATCTGCTTCATACAATTGGAAACAAGAATTGTCTGACCAGGCAACTTGTTTCCAGTCATCAACAGTCCAATGCTGGTGCTGACATGCCCAGGCAAGTCATAATGCCTTACATCATGCAGTCATGAAGATTACCTGAGTGCGCTTTTGGCTCATAAGCCTATATTGATGATGTTGATGGCCCAGCATTGAATTCTGCAGCAATTAGCAGAAGGGTTGGACATCTGTCATGTTGAAGTATTCGCTTCAGTCATCATTATTCCCATGCTTCCACGGTCTTGACTGGGTATATTCTGTTCTTGATGATGTGTGTGAAATTACTAAATGATCATTTTTTTCTAAATTTATGTTCACCAGTACCAGCAGCAGCACCACCAGCACCAGCTGCTGCCTAATGCTACTGGAATGCTTGTACCCTTATCATGTAGGTAGTACACTTACTTTATAGACATGTTAAAATAGTATTTAACTGCATATTCTAGCATACATATTTCTTTTCCACACATGAAAATATATCTGAGGGAGAGTTACAAAACCCTGTACTACCTGACACTTCTTTTCTGTGGAGGTGCTGTTCTTCCATGCTGATTCTGTTTTTTATGTAACAGACAATACTTTAACATCTCTGACAGATCCAGTACTGAGCTGATTGAAGAACGTGGGGGGATTTAACACCTTGTTGGTTCACCAGACCCACGTGGTAGTACCTTGCAATGTTTCCTTGCCAGGACGATAGTGAATATCTCAACAGCAGTTAAGGTGGAGATTAAGACTCACAGAATGACAAAAATGGTGGAAGAGGCAGGCTTTTATACAAAAAGCACAAGACTGTAGTCTCTGTTCCAACAGTGAGCAACTACGAAAGCATGTGTTAGTGGTGGCCTCATTTGTAATTCTAAGCTAAATGCTTGAATTTAAATCACAGAAAGATTCAACTATCTTTCTTCCAACTTAACTTTAATCTAAGGCATGATGGTAAATTTCAATAGGAAAACTTCTCCATGAAATAATTAATCTTCCTTCCGTAGTCATGGTGGTGCAACTAGGCCTTTGGACTATGGAGATCTTAGTAAATCATACACTCCTGGAAATGGAAAAAAGAACACATTGACACCGGTGTGTCAGACCCACCATACTTGCTCCGGACACTGCGAGAGGGCTGTACAAGCAATGATCACACGCACGGCATAGCGGACACACCAGGAACCGCGGTGTTGGCCGTCGAATGGCGCTAGCTGCGCAGCATTTGTGCACCGCCGCCGTCAGTGTCAGCCAGTTTGCCGTGGCATACGGAGCTCCATCGCAGTCTTTGTGCCCGTCGACCTGGGACCGGACCGCAGCGACGCACGGATGCACGCCAAGACCGTAGGATCCTACGTAGTGCCGTAGGGGACCGCACCGCCACTTCCCAGCAAATTAGGGACACTGTTGCTCCTGGGGTATCGGCAAGGACCATTCGCAACCGTCTCCATGAAGCTGGGCTACGGTCCCGCACACCGTTAGGCCGTCTTCCGCTCACGCCCCAACATCGTGCAGCCCGCCTCCAGTGGTGTCGCGACAGGCGTGAATGGAGGGACGAATGGAGACGTGTCGTCTTCAGCGATGAGAGTCGCTTCTGCCTTGGTGCCAATGAAGGTCGTATGCGTGTTTGGCACCGTGCAGGTGAGCGCCACAATCAGGACTGCATACGACCGAGGCACACAGGGCCAACACCCGGCATCATGGTGTGGGGAGCGATCTCCTACACTGGCCGTACACCACTGGTGATCGTCGAGGGGGACACTGAATAGTGCACGATACATCCAAACCGTCATCGAACCCATCGTTCTACCATTCCTAGACCGGCAAGGGAACTTGCTGTTCCAACAGGACAATGCACGTCCGCATGTATCCCGTGCCACCCAACGTGCTCTAGAAGGTGTAAGTCAACTACCCTGGCCAGCAAGATCTCCGGATCTGTCCCCTATTGAGCATGTTTGGGACTGGATGAAGAGTCGTCTCACGCGGTCTGCACGTCCAGCACGAACGCTGGTCCAACTGAGGCGCCAGGTGGAAATGGCATGGCAAGCCGTTCCACAGGACTACATCCAGCATCTCTACGATCGTCTCCATGGGAGAATAGCAGCCTGCATTGCTGCGAAAGGTGGATATACACTGTACTAGTGCCGACATTGTGCATGCTCTGTTGCCTGTGTCTATGTGCCTGTGGTTCTGTCAGTGTGATCATGTGATGTATCTGACCCCAGGGATGTGTCAATAAAGTTTCCCCTTCCTGGGACAATGAATTCACGGTGTTCTTATTTCAATTTCCAGGAGTGTATAAGGAGAGTTGGATTTTCGTAGAACTACTTCAGAGATAAAGACCCAAGGAAAAACACCTACTGAGCACATTTAACATCAACTCACTTATGAAAGATGGAAAACAAGTACCTAACTGACACCTTCATAAATGCAACATATATTATCACTTTAAGAAACAAGGCATCTGGATGAAAATGCAATTGATTTTGGTGGACACAGAATTTACAAATGAAAACTAGCCACTAGACATTCCAATAATATGACTGTTAGGGGCAAGACTTATGGTCAAATAGGAACTTACTCAATCAATAATTTTAGCTCTCCATCAGAACAAACCTCATTTCTGACTTAAATCAGGCAATGAACATTATACTATTACAAATGCACATACACCTATTAACCAATGTAATGGAACAGATTTTCAAAAAGTGGAAGATTTCTGGGAAATGCTAAAATACAAAACATTCTAACTACCATAAAATATATCAAAGTTTTAGTGGGAGACTTTAATGCACAAGTTGGTAAAGAAAGTAAATTTAAATCAGTAGTTGGAGACTATCCGACAAATGAAGGAACAAACAGAAATGGGGAAAAGCTCAGACTTTTGTAAACTGTTTAACCTAAAATTCAAGACAACATTTTTCAGGAAACGTGCATGGAAAAAAAACCATGGGTTATCACCTAATCCAAATCAAGCTGAATATCAAATAGATTATCTGGCAATAACTACTAATAACCACAGAGAAATCTTGGATGTCAGAGTGAGGAAGGGACTAACAAACTCAGACCATTATCTAACTGGAAGAAAGACTAAGTTTCAACCAAGCAAACCTAAACTAAAACCAAAAAGAATTCCAAGAGTAGACACTAAATTTCTCACACAAAACCTGCATACATTTTGTGGCTTATTAAATACATGAAAAATGGGAGGTTGGGAAGACATTAAAGAAACAATTATAGGAGTCATTAAAGAAATGGGACAACCATTAAGAATACCAAGACACAGATGGTGGATTGAGTTGTGTGATGAAGCAATTGACAATGAACTAAGGGCATGGAAAAATGGAACAGTTATAAGAAACATATAGGATAGAGATTAAAAAATCATCAGAACAGTGAAAAGAATATATGGCAAAGACAGGCAAGATGAAATGGATCCAGACTTTAAAAGAAACACTACTCTTTCAAACAAGTTTTAACAGGATTCCAGTCACCAAGTTTACACTTTAAAGATAAAAATGGAAACATGGATTTCAGCAATGAAGGAAACCGTCAACTTTTAGCTGAACACTTTAAACTATATTAAACTGTGAAGAGCTTATTGGCAGATTACAATTTCAAAAGCCAGAACATAAAGATCCACTATTGGAGCCACCTAAAATACAAGAAATAGAAAAGATTAAGTTGCTGAAGAATAACAAGGCACCAGGTGAGGATGGGATGATAGAAGAAATGTGCAAACTAGGGGGTGTATCTGCATTGCAGAATATTCACATGGTAATTGAAGACATTCCTACAAAAGGAATGATACCCAGTGACTGGAAATAAGCACTCATCCATCCTTTCCATACTGATAACATAACAAATAAACAATGTGTAAAGAAAGAAGAATTTGGGTACAAATTTACACTAAATTACTACAATAAAAAATCAATAGCCATCCCAGTGAAGATTACACATAATAACTCAGTTATTATGACACAAATAACATATGGATTGGAGTGCCTAGCATTGAATAAGAAAGGTGAACTAAGTGAACTAGAAAAAAAAGAGCGGAAAATACTAATAAATATTCTAGGTCCTTAGGGAAACAATGAAAACATATGGATTTAAAGATGAAATGGACATATATGTAAAAGTGCAGAAAACAATCACAGATATAATGAGGAAGAGATGGCTAAAATAGTATGGACATTTAAAAAGAAAGGAAGAAACATTGATTACAAAGAGAATTTTTAATTATGTTAATAAACCAAAGAAAATTCTAGCACAGATAGAAGTATTGAAGAAAGATGCAAACAACATAGGTGATACAAAAGAAATAATACACAATAGGAATCACTTCAAGTTACTGACAGAAAATGCTACCTCTGAAGAAAAGCCAAAAACTCAACCAAAGAGAGGGTGGACAGATGATCAGAAATGAGCAAAAGGCTGTGAGCACTATGGGACTTAACATCTGAGGTCATCAGTCCAATAGAACTTGGAACTACTTAAACCTAACTAACCTAAAGACACCACACACATCCATGCCCGAGGAAGGATTCAAACCTGCGACCATAGCAGTCATGTGGTCTCAAATTGAAGCACCTACAACTGCTTGGCAACAACGGCCCGTTCAGAGACGAGCAGCCTGAAAGAAAATTAAGTACTGGGAAGATAGGAAGAAAAAGAAACACGTTAAGTCTTCAATTGTATGTGGTACATAGCTAGCCAAATTTAATAACTTTCCAACTTTGAGTTGCAGTGAGTATAGTACTAGTCTTGTACTATCAATTGTTTATCATACATTTTATATTGCTTTTTGGTTGGTTGGTTGTTTGAGATTTAAGGGACCAAACAGCAGGTCATCAGTCCCTTGTTTCAAATATGCGCCATTCCGCTAATGGGACAACTCAGTAGTCAGAACAATAAAACGGAAAAAGGGAAAACACGTAAAAAGGCAGTCATGTTGTCATTGGTAAAAAACAAAATGAGGGAAGTCGGCAAGAGAACGAACCCAACACTATGCTGAAGCAGCATAGGCAAGACCACCAGTGACTTAAAAGGTACAACAGCTATAATGTAGAAAGTATGTATGGGAATAGAAAGACTAACCAAGCCTTTTTTTTTTAAAAAAAAAAAAAGGGTAAAAACAGAGTAAAAGGGGAAGAAAAGAGGATTTCGGTCAGGGAGGTGAATCAGGAATCTCCGAACACTGCTTACAGTGGGAGACACCCAAACACTCACCGCCCTGCCCCAACACCAGAGAGAGATTAAAAACCTTAAAACTGAGAATAAAAACCGAGAACCAGAGAGACCATCCGGGAATCGTCAGCCAACATCAAAGGTCAAGTGTGGGGGAGCTTGTACTTAGCACGCAGAGCCAAAAGAAGGGGGCATTCAACCAAAATGTGGGCTACCGACTGGAAGGCTCCACAACCACATAGTGGGGGTGGCTCATCACGCAAAAGAAACCCATGGGTCAACCACATATGGCCAATGCGGAGACGACACAGTGTGGTCGAGTCCTTTTGGGAGATGTGAAAGGAAGAATGCCACGGGCCTGGTGTCACCTTAATTGCACGAAGTTTATTAGACAGGGGAGTAGCCTCCCAAGAATTGGCCCATGACTGCGCGAAGTGGGTTTGATGTGAAGCCGTAAATCCGCTGAAGGAGGGGCTACAGAAAACGGGAGGTAAGTAACTGCTCCCCCAGCCAAACGATCAGTGAGCTCATTACCCGGGATACTCACATGGCCAGGGACCCAAAGGAAGTCAATGGAACAGGCAGCACGGTGAATATCAGCGAGATGGTCATGGATGGCAGAGACCAAGGGATGGCGGGAAAAACACCGGTCACTAGCAAGAAGGCCACTCATCGAGTCCGTGCATAACAAAATGCGGTTGTGTTGGGACTGTTTAATAAAGGTAAGGGCCTGGGAAATTGCCATCAATTCCGCAGTAAACACCCCACATGTAGGTGGCAGCATACGACTTTCCGTTCCAACAGAGGACGTGAAGGCATACCCAACACGATCAGCAGATTTAGAGCCATCAGTGTAAAAAACAACAGCATCCCGAAACTCCCATAAAATTTGGCAGAAAAAGGAACGGAGCACCACCGGGGGGGATGGAATCTTTTGGACCGCGGCGGAGATCCATCCGAAGTCGAGGCCGAGGAACTAACCAAGGACGGGTGGAGGGGAGGGAGCGAGGAAGACAGGACAAAGAAGGAAGCTGAAAATCACGGCAAAGAGACGCAAGGCGCAGCCCAACTGGAAAACCCGCCCAAGGGCGGGAGTTGGGTGGGCGACACCCATGGTCTGGGAACAGGATAGAATAGGAAGGATGAGTGGGAGAGGAACAGATAGTGAGTGCATAAGACACCAGAAGATGGGACTGCCGGACAGAAAGGGTGGGACCCCAGCTTCAACCAGGAGACTATCAACAGGGCTAGTAGGGAAGGCACCGGTGGCCAAACGGATACCACGATGGTGGACTGGATCCAGTACGTGCAGTGTGGAAGGAGCAGCTGAACCATAAACTTGACAACCATAGTCCAAGCGAGACAGAACTAGAGCATGATAAAGACGGAGGAGGAGGGAACGGTCCGCACCCCAAGAGGAGTGGGCAAGAAAGCATAGGACATTGAGTTTACGGAAACATCCTACCATCAGGAGTCTTATATGGAGCAGCCAAGTGAGCTTGTTGTTTTTGTTTTCTTTGTTTTTTTTGGTTTTAGGGCGCAAAACTTCTATGGTCATTAGTGCCCAGCCCGTGACTTAGGAAACAGTAAAAAACCGAAATTTAAAACCAGCAGCAATGGGAACAAAGTCATAAAATTTGAGAAACTAAAAGCAGAAGGAATGCTTAAAAATCCACTACAGAAAGGGGTTGGTTGTCCCCAAAAAAAGATTCAAATGACTGTCACTAATAAACTGGAGAACGTGGTCGGCTGAGCGCGTGTCATCTGCTAAAATCGACGATAGATCAGGCGAGAGCTGTAGACGGGAGCGTAACGGATTAAAATAGGGGCATTCAATTAAAAGGTGTCTTACCGTCCACAGCTGAGAGCAGTGGGGACAGAGTGGTGGAGGATCGCCGCTTAAAAGATGTCGATGGCTAAAAAGACAGTGCCCTATCTGGAGTCTAGCTAAAATTACCTCCTCCTGACGACGCGTTCGGGAGGAAGAGGTCCAAGCGCAAGGAAGGGCTTTCACTTCCCGCAATTTATTATGGGGAAGTGTTGACCAATGCGCATGCCATAAATGAGCAACTTTGCGACATAAACCGCTCCGTAGATCGGTGAAGGGAAGCGACTGAATAGCTGGCCGAGGAAGAGAGACTGCAGCCTTGGCCGCTATATTGGCCTCCTCATTCCCACAGATACCAGCGTGTCCCAGGAGCCAGAGGAACACCACAGAGACGTCCCCCAGGTGGAGCAAGCGCAGACAGTCCTGAATCCGGTGGACCAGAGGGTGCTCAGGGTAAAGAGCTTGGAGACTGAGGAGAGAGCTGAGAGAATCTGAGCAGATTACGTACTGTATCCGCTGATGGCGGCGGATGTAGTGGACAGCCTGGAGAACAGCGTAAAGCTCCGCAGTATAAACCGAACACTGGTCGGGAAGCCGAAAGTGATTTGGGGTGTCGCCAACAATATAGGCACTCCCTACACCTAACGATGTTTTCGAGCCATCGGTGTAAATAAATGTGGCGTCCATCATTTGTGCACATAGAGCAGCAAATGCCCGACGGTAAACAAGTGTAGGGGTACCATCCTTGGGAAATTGACAAAGGTCACGGAGCAAGTAGATCCGGGGATGGAGCCAAGGCGGTGCTGTACCCCAAGTTGTCAAGAAGGTTTTGGGAAAGCGGAAGGAAAGAGAATGGAGCAGTTGACGGAAGCGGACTCCCGGGGGTTGTAGGGTGGAGGAGCGGCCTGCATACCCGACATCAAAGGAGGCGTCGAAAAAAAGGTCATGGGCTGGATTAGCAGGCATGGAAGACAGATGGCTAGCATAACGACTCAGAAGGACTGCCCACCGATTGGACAGCGGAGGTTCAGCAGTCTCAGCATAAAGGCTTTCCACAGGGCTGGTGTAAAAAGCTCCAGACACTAAACGTAATCCACGGTGGTGGATAGAGTCGAGACGCCGAAGAATAGACGGCCGAGCAGAGGAGTAGACTATGCTTCCATAATCCAATTTCGAGCGCACTAAGGCGCGATACAGGTGGAGAAGGACCACTCAGTCCGCTCCCCAGGAAGTTCCATTCAGGACACGGAGGGTGTTAAGGGAACGCAGCCAGCGAGCCGAAAGATAGGAAACGTGGGAGGACCAGCACAGTTTTCTGTCAAACATAAGACCCAAGAATTTAGCGACGTCGGAAAATGGAAGGTTGACAGGACCTAGATGTAAGGAGGGCGGAAGAAACTTCTTACGTCACCAAAATTTAACACAAACGGTTTTACTGGGTGAGAAACGGAAGCCGGTTTCGATGCTCCACGAGTGGAGGCGATCGAGACATCCTTGAAGACGTCTTTCAAGAAGGCTGGTCCATTGAGAGCTGTAGTAGATCGCAAAATCATCCACAAAGAGGGAGCCCGAGACATCAGGAAGGAGACAATCCATAATTGGATTTATGGCGATGGCAAAAAGTACAACACTCAGCACAGAGCCCTGGGGTACCCCGTTTTCTTGGGAGAAATTACGGGAGAGAGTAGTGTTCACCCGCACCCTAAATGTGCGCTCTGCCATAAATTCGCGAAGAAAAAGGGGCAGCCGGCCTCGAAAGCCCCAAGAGAACAGTGTGCGGAGGATGCCTGTCCTCCAACAGGTATCGTATGCTCTCTCCAGATCAAAAAATATTGCTACCGTTTGGAGTTTCCGGAGAAAATTGTTCATGATATAAGTGGAGAGAGCAACAAGATGATCAACTGCAGAACGATGCTTTCAGAATCCGCATTGGGCAGGTGTTAAAAGACTGCGGGATTCCAGCCACCAAGCTAAACGGTAATTCACCATACGCTCCAAAACCTTACAGACACTACTCGTTAGAGAAATGGGGTGATAGCTAGAGGGGAGATGTTTGTCCTTTCCAGATTTCAGAATGGGAACGACAATAGCTTCCCGCCATTGTCTGGGAAAGGTACTGTCGGTCCAAATTCGATTATAAAGGCGAAGGAGGTAACGCAGACTATGGGTTGATAAATGCAGCAACATTTGGACATGGATACCATCCGGTCCTGGGGCGGAAGAGCGAGAAGAAGAGAGGGCATGTTGGAGTTCCCGGATGGAGAAAACAGTATTGTAGCTTTCGTGATTTTGAGAGGAGAAAGCAAGATGTCGCACTTCTGCTGCACATTTCTTCGGGAGAAATGCTGGCGGGTAATTTGAAGAGCTCGAAATCTCAGCAAAGTGCTGACCCAATGAGTTAGAAATTGCGACGGGGTCCACTAAGGTATCATGCGCAACAGTGAGCCCAGAGACCGGGGAGAAACTAGGCGCGCCTGAGAACCGTCGAAGCCGACTCCAAACCTCCGAGGAGGGAGTGAAGGTGTTAAATGAGCTAATAAAGAATTTCCAGCTTGCCTTCTTGCTATCGCGGATGACGCGACAGCATCGCGCACGGAGCTGCTTATATCGGATACAGTTGGCCAAAGTTGGATGGTGACGGAAAATGCGAAGTGCACGTCGCTGCTCACGTATTGCGTCACGGCATGCCTCATTCCACCAAGGAACTGGGGGGCGCCGGGGCAATTCGGAGGTGCGTGGTATTGAACGTTCCGCAGCTGTAAGAATAACGTCTGTAATATGTGTGACCTCATCGTCGACGCTGGGAAAGCGACAGTCATCGAATGTCGCTAGAGATGAAAAAAGTGTCCAATCGGCTTGGGCAAACTTCCAGCGTCGCGAGCGCATATATGGCAGTTGAGGCTGCAGTCTAAGAACACATGGAAAGTGGTCACTCGAGTGTGTATCATCAAGGGCGAACCATTCGAAACGCCGAGCTAGTGGAACAGTACCGACCGCAAGGTACAAATGAGATAAATTTGTCATGGAGGCAGACAAAAATGTGGGGACCCCACTGTTGAGGCAAACTAGATCCGCTTGGTGGAAGACATCTAGCAATAGTGAGCCACATGGACAAGGGTGTGGAGATCCCCAAAGCGGGTGGTGGGCATTGAAGTCCCCAACCAGCAAATATGGGGGTGGAAGCTGACCAAGAAGATGAAGGAGATCAGCTCGTGCCATTGGTGTGGACGATGGAATGTATACCGTACAAAGAGAGAACGTGTATCCAGAAAGGGAAAGACGGACGGCGACAGCTTGGAGGGAACTGTTTAAGGGGATTGGGTGATAATGGAGAGTATCATGGAGAAGAATCATGAGTCCTCCAAGGGCTGGAGTGCCTTCAACAGAGGGGAGGTCATATCGGACGGACTGAAAATGAGGGAGAACAAAGCGGTCATGGGGATGCAGCTTTGTTTCCTGAAGACAGAAGATGACCGGCGAGTAGGATCGTAAAAGGTTCGACAATTCGTCCCGATTGGCTCGAATGCCGCGGATATTCCAGTGGATAATGGACATAGGGTGAACAGAAAATGGAGGAATGTGACAAGGGTGCTGTCAACTCAACGACTGCTCAGAGCTTGCGACCGACAGCATGGAATGGCATTCAGTCGAAGGCAGAAGATCCTGATCCATAGGTTGGTCAGGAGCAGCTCCTGCCACCAGCGATCGGCCGGTTGACCGGCCACCAGCAGTGCGCCTCGGCGACACAGAAGACGGCCGAGGGCGATTTCCGCCAGGTGGTGCTGTAGATGGGATTCACCTTGGCGGAGAAGGAGAGGAACTGTGTTTCTTTGAAGCCTTCTTGGAAGTATGATGTTTAGATGAAGGAGGAACCGATGGTTGTGAAGTTGCGGTACGTAAAAACTCTTCACGAGTATGCTCTTTTTTCGAAGACTTGGCGTCTGACTTTTGGGCTCGAGATTTAGCAGAACCCAATGAAGGGTGAGCCATAGAGTGGGCAGGCGAAAGAGGTGAGGTTGAACGGGCGATCTTTGCGCTGGCCGATCTGATGACCGTGGTACTAAAGGTGAGGTCGCAAGTCTGGGTGGCCGCCTCCTTTGTTGGCTGAGGAGAAGCAAGGACAGTGCTGTATTTTCCTATCTGAGGCACGGTGGGCTGTCGACTGGCGAATAATTTTCGAGCAGCATAGGTCGACACCTTTTCCTTCACTCTTATTTCCTGGATGAGCTTTCCGTCCTTAAAAATGGGGCAATCTCGAGAGGAAGCAGCGTGGTCACCCATACAGTTGATGCAGCGAGGGGATGGAGGTGGACAAGCACCCTCATGGGCATCCTTGCCACACGTAACACATTTGGCCGGATTGGAACAGGTCTGGCTGGTGTGATTGAACCGCTGACATCGATAGCAACGCGTAGGGTTTGGGATGTAAGGGCAAACGGAAATTATCTCATAGCCTGCTTTGATTTTTGATGGGATGTCAAGAAGACAGTACGGGTTGGAATGATGTTCGTGTCAACCCTTTTCATAACCCTATGAACAGCCGTTCCGCCCTGGTCAGACAGGTAGTGCTGAATTTCTTCGTCAGACAATCCATCGAGGGAGCATGTATAAACGATTCCACGCGAGGAATTTAAGGTACGGTGCGGTTCCACCCGGACAGGGAAGGTGTGGAGCAGAGAAGTACGCAGCAATTTTTCAGCCTGGAGGGCACTGTGTGTTTTTAACAACAGGGTGCCATTCCGTAATCTGGAACAAGACTTTACAGGACCTGCAATTGCGTCGACACCTTTCTGAATAATGAAAGGGTTGACCGTGGAGAAGTCGTGACCTTCGTCAGACCGAGAAACAACAAGGAACTGTGGCAACGATGGAAGAACCGTCTGTGGCTGAGACTCAGTGAACTACGTTTGTGAGCAGACATAGTGGAAGATGAGGAAACCATTGCGGAAGAATCCCCCATGATTACCGGCGTCTCCGATGGTGCGCTCCTCCCTTGTGGGGGCCCTCACCGAGGGCACACCCGCCTTAGGTGATTGTTCACACCTCAGGTCACACCTCCCGACAAACGGAGGGAGGGACCAATCGGCACTTTCGGAAGGTATCAGCTCGGGTAATCACCCCTCCCTGGGCGTGGCCGTTACCAGGGGTACGTACGTGTCCTACCTTTCTACCCGGGGCGGGGAATTACGCGTTACCCCGTCACCGGCTACGCATGGAAGTGCGTGGGGCGGCCTTCAGACACGCACAGGGAGGAAAAAAGAGAAAGGGAAAGGAAAGAAGAGGGGGTCTCAAACGCCGCAGTGGAGAAAAGGGCAAAGAGAAGAGGGAAGGAAAAGAGAAGGACAGAGGAAGGACGAGGACTTGCAAGTGTAGAAAGCAAGGAATTTGGAACAGTTTTGAGCGTCCGTCTCCGGACGTAGGCACAAACCATACTCCCAGAGGGGGAGAAAGGGAAGGAAAGAGCCAGAGGTGAGGGGGGAGGGGGGGGGGGGCGAAGATGGGGGACAGGGAAGGATGCGGAAAGGGAAGGGAAGGTATGCAGCCCGGAAAGGAAGTAGGGCCACATTAGCTCGGGGTCCCGTGCTCGCTACGCACGTGTCCACAAAAGAGTTGTGGACCCCCTGGAGGATGAGTGAGCTTGTTGTCGAAAGGAAGACCCAGGAAACGAAACTGTGGGACCACAGGCAATCGTTGTGCAGCGAGATAGAGCTCTGGATCAGGGTGGATCGTAGTACGGCGACAGAAGTGGACCACTCACGATTTTAAAGGAGAGAAATGAAACCCGTGTGAGAGGGTCCATGCAGAGGCACGCCGTATAGCTACCTGGAGCTGCTGCTCTGCATATGCCATCGAGGAGGAACTAACCCAAATGCAGAAATCATCCACATACACGGCAGGGGCGACCAAGGGACCGACAGAGGCCACAAGTCCTTCGATAGCAATGAGGAAAAGAAGGACACTCAAGACAGAACCCTGTGGGATGCCCGTCTCCTGGGTCCATGGAGAACTAAAAGCAGTACCAACTCGAACTCTGAATGACCGATGGATCAGGAACTGGCAGATAAAAATCGGGAGTGGGCCCCGAAGACCCCACTGATGAAGGGTAAGTAAGATGTGATGGCGCCAGGCCATGTCATAGGCCTTGCGAAGGTCAAAAAAC
This sequence comes from Schistocerca serialis cubense, assembly GCF_023864345.2. Taxonomy (NCBI): domain Eukaryota; kingdom Metazoa; phylum Arthropoda; class Insecta; order Orthoptera; family Acrididae; genus Schistocerca; species Schistocerca serialis. Next base: position 564,831,810 of record NC_064644.1, read on the forward strand.
ACTGCAACCAAATGGCGGTGCTGGGAAAAAGCCTGCCGAACTGCAGATTCCAGGCGAAGTAAATGATCGATTGAAGACCGTCCCTCTCGAAAGCCACACTGGTAAGGCGACAATAGATCCCGAGATTCGAGGACCCAATTGAGCCGACGGGCTACCATCCGTTCAAGTAACTTAAAACAACATTGGCCAAACTAATTGGCCGATAGCTGTCAACAGATAGGGGGTTCTTACCAGGCTTAAGGACAGGAACCACAGTGCTATCCCTCGACTGAGAAGGGAAGTCACCCTGGAGCCAGATACGGTTAAACACCCGAAGAATATGTTGCCGTTTTGGAGCACTGAGATGTTGAAGCAGTTGGTTATGAATGGAATATGGGCCAGGGGCCGTATCATGAGAAGAAGATAGAGCAGAAAAAAATTCCCATTCAGTAAAAAGTTCGTTGTAAGATACTGACTCACAAGGGGTGAAACATAAGGTGGAAGCTTCAGCCAGCTGTTTTTGATGAAGGAAAGCAGCTGGATAGGAGGCTGACGCTGATGCCACTGCAAAATGGGTCGCAAGATGTTCTGCAAGAACTAATGGGTCTGTACAAATGCCATATGGGAGGTGAAGGCCTGGGAGGGTGGACTGCCGATGGCAACCTTGGAGAGAACGAAGTGTAGCCCATACCCGTGACAGAGGGACAGTAGAACCAAGGGAAGAAACGAATCGTTCCCAACATATCCGCTTACTCTGTTTGATTAAATAACGGGCTTTAGCACGGAGGTGTTTAAAGGTAGTAAGGCTGGCTACGGATGGGTGCCTCTTGAAGTGTTGCAAAGCTCGACGGTGATCACAAATGGCAATGGCAATGGCCGTACTCCACCACGGGACTTGCCAGCGACGAAATGGTCCAGATGAGCGCGGGACAGCAAGGCTAGCAGTGCGAACAATCGCGTCAGACACGTCACGTAGGACGTCATCAATACAACCCGACAAAGTGGGAGAAAACACGACCTGTGCAGCGTATAGAGGCCAATCGGCGCGTTGGAAAGACCAACGAGGTAACCTGTCCATCGGGGAGCGGGAAAGGAGCGTGATAATCAACGGGAAATGTTCACTATCACAAAGGTCGTCATGTGGCGACCAGTGTAATGAAGGGAGGAGAGAGAGAGAGAGAGAGAAGAAAGAGAAAGATCAATGGCAAGAAATGTACCATGACCGGCACTGAAATGAGTAGGGGAGCCATCATTAAGAAGGCACAGGTCGTGGTCTGCAATAAATTGGTCTATAAGAAGACCTCCTCTAGATGGAAAGGCACTGCCCCACAAAGGATGATGAGCATTAAAATCCCCAAGGAGGAGGAAGGGTGGAGGAAGTTGCTGAAGAAGGGCGGTTAAGGCAGCAGGTGTAAGAGTCCTGTCAGGAGGGAGATAAAGATTGCAAACTGTGACTGCAGAGTCTAAGTGGACCCTAACAGCAACCGCTTCCAATGTAGTTTGGAGAGGAATCCACATGCTAGCAATGTCTGTACGGACCAACGTACAAACGCCACCAGAAGCCCGCAAGGGTCCGACCCAATTTAGACAGAAAACACGGAACCCACGGAGGGTCGGTGAGTGAGCATCAGTAAAATGAGATTCCTGGAGAACCACACAAGCTGTAGAGAAGGACGAAAGAAGGAATTTCATTTCCGGAAGGTGACGATAGTATCCATTACAATTCTATTGGAGAACCACAGAATGATGGTTTAAATGGGGGCTGAACACGCTAAATCCAGTCATACCGCCGGGTCCCCACCCGTCACCGACAAGGAGGGGGCGACATCCATGAATGACAGGTCAGAATCCGGTTGTGAAGTCGGGGAAGGGACCTCCGGTGACACCAGAGGCTCTTTGTCCCGGGACTTATGTTTCTTCTTTTCAGGCTGAGATCGAGGAGGGCTGTGTGGGATAAAGGAGCCAGCTGCAGCAAGATCGGGAACAGAAAGAGACCGGGCAACCTGGGGGCCCACAGACCGCGGCTCTCGCGGTCGTCACGCAGCAGCAGACCTTTGGCCTGGAAGGTGCCGGGAAGGGGCATCCCAGGAGAGGCGCCCTTGACCGGCAGACGCCGAAGGAGTGGGACACTTCTATGGCTGGCTGGGGAAGGGGAGCAGCGCCCATAGGAGAAGGTGTGGGAGCCGCAGGGGAGGGGGGGAGGAGAGGGGTCCGGGATGGGGGTAAGGAAGGGGTGAAGATGTAACCAAGGCGTAACTAGATGTCATGGACACAGGGTGCAGTCATGCATATTTCTTACGGGCCTCTGTGTAGGTGAAACAATCGAGGGAATTATACTCCTGTATCTTTTTTTCTTTCTTATATACTGGGCAATCTGGTGAATGTGGAGAATGACTACCATGACAATTTACACATACAGGAGGGGGAAGACAGGAACTCCCCTCATGGAGTGGACATCCACAGTCACCACAGAGAGGGGCCTGGGAACAGCGAGAAGACATGTGGCCAAAACGCAAGCACTTAAAACACCTCATAGGAGGTGGGATGTACGGCTTCACATCACAGCGATTGACCATAATCTTAACTTTCTCAGGGAGGGTATCCCCTTAAAAGGCCAGGATAAAGGCACCAGTATCAATACGATTGTCTTTAGGACCCTTCTGAACATGCCGAACAAAGTGAACACCCCGCCGTCCGAGATTGTCCCGAAGTTCCTCATCAGTTTGAAGGATGAGGTCCCTGTGAAAAATCACACCTTGTACCATATTTAGAGACTGGTGAGGGGTAATGGACACAGGAATTGTGCCAAGATGGGTACAGGCACAAAGGGCCGCAGATTGGGCAGCTGAAGCAGTTTTTGTCAGCAACAAACCGACCGCATCTTGCTCAGGGAGTCCACTTCGCCAAACTTGTCTTCAATGTGTTCCACAAAGAATAAAGGTTTGACACTGGTGAAAATATCTCCATCAGTCCTGGTGCAAACTAGATAACGGGGGAAAGGTTTTGCCCCTAGACGACGGTCCTGATCCTCTTCCCAGGGGGTAGCCATGGAAGGGAAGGCCGAAGGGGCAAGAGAAGCAGCACTTGAGGATTCAGTTCCACGCAGAGAGACGGCCGCAGAAGAACGGCCAGAGTTTTGGACCCGTATGCGTTTCATCTGCATAACGTCCGCCCTGATACCACCCACTCCGATCAAGGGCTCTCCTCACGGGCGCCACCCAGCCACAGCAAGGGCTGTCTGGCACGGCGGCCATTGTCGGGAGTTCCGATGCTCCAGAATGACGAGCAACCACTCCAAGGCATGCATGAGGAGGTCACAGCTCAGGTATCAGAAGTGTGATCCCTGTGTGTTCAGGGGGCTCAACCAAAAGGTACATAGCGACCCTACCACACGGGCTGGCTACCGTGCTGGCTGTGCACCCTAGTATCAGACGACGACGTAAAAGAAAAGGTGGAATGTACTAGGAGGGCGCACGTCGGAGACACTAGGTAAGGTGCTCTTCCCCAAATGGCTCACACTACGGAGGATAAATTTTGGAATGGAAGTCAAACCCCAGAGGGGGACCAAGGAATGCCAAAAGGAGGAGATGATTATGCAACAAAGCCGAATTGGAAAATCAACAGAACCAGGACGATAGGGGGGACAACATAAGCAAGGACACCAAGAGAGGTAGAGGAGAGGGCGAGGGGAAAGGAGCAAGGAGGGGAAATGAGGGGAAGGGAAAGGAAATGCAGCCCTGGAGAGAAAGAAGGCTGCAATGGCTCGGGGCCCCGTGCTCGCCACGCATGTATCCACAAAAGAGTTGTGGACCCCCTGGGGGTATATTGCTTTTTGTTATAGAAATTACAGAGTAGTTGCATCCCCCGCGTGCAAATGTTGATTCAGCAGGACTCTAAAACTGTATACAGCTGTATAAGTAGTAGTCTGATACTGATTTAGAATGACTACAACTGTGTAAAGCTGAGAAGGTTTTTGGCTGACAGTTTGACGCAGATGACGATTTTGAGGAGATGACCACACATGATGATTTCATGCTTATTTGAGAAGGAGATATAGAGATATTCCAAATCTTCAATGGGGTAGAGAAAGAACTTACTCCTATTACTCTCCCCCCCCCCCCCCCTCTCTCTCTCTATCTCTCTATCTCTCTATCTCTCTATCTCTCTATCTCTCTATCTCTATCTCTATCTCTCTGTGTCACATTTAATCAGTTCTGTTGTTGAAAGGTGTAACAACAGTAGCATTTCAATAATGGATTGCCTGCCTCCCAATTAAAATATTCAGTGACCTGGGTGTGCTCAGAGAATAACATAAGTCCAAATTGAGAATAAGGCCAGTTAGTGTGATACTCTTATATTTGTAAATGTATGTTTCATAATGTGTGAATGAGGGAATCCTCAATAGCCCTCCATTAAATTTAAAGTAATTCTGGGCAGCAAGTTTGCAATTACAAGAATGTCTGCTGCTAGTGACTTAACTGTCATACATTTATGGAGTAGAAACAAGGTAATATTTCAAACCACTTCATTCACTTGTTGGTACAAGAAATTTATTTATAACTGTTTACAATCGAGGTTAACAGAGTTTGAGGTGAGAGATTCAACTGAAATATTAAGTTAAATGCTGCAGTTTCACATGTTCACATACGTCTCCAACCTTCGTAGTGAAGGATCTCCACATAGCAAACTCCTGAGAGGTGTTGCATTGAAACATGCCGTTATTAACGTTCAAAATGAATATAAATTTTCCTGAATAGAGTCTCTTATATCACGCAAGAATAATTTCAAGGAACATGCAAACTGCCACGAGAAATATCACACAAACAATGTTTCAGTGTTTAAAAACACTGACACACACACACATACATACATACATACATACATACATATACATACATACATACATATTATATATTCATAACCTCTTGCTTCATCCCTATGAAATCCCCAAATCACCTTCCCTACCCTCTGGCTCCTACCCTTGTAACCGCCCCCTGGTGTAAAACCTGTCCCATGCACCCTCCCACCCCCACCTAAACCAGTCCTGTAACCCGGAAGGTGTACACGATCAAAGGCAGAGCCATGTGTGAAAGCACCCACGTGATTTACCAACTGACCTGCCTACACTGTGAAGGTTTCGTTCATGCGAATGGACAGTTTGTTGCTGGTCATTCCCACATAGGACACAGGCAGACAGTGTTTGTTGGAAATGAGGATCAACCTGTGGCTAAACATGCGTTGGTGCATGGCCAGCACATCTTCGCACAGTGTTACACCGGACGGGTTATCTGGATACTTCCCATTGACACCAACCTGTCAGAACTCTGGAGATGGGAACTTGCCTTTCAATATATACTCTCTTCCCGTTACCAACCAGGCCTCAACCTCTGCTAATCTCAAATTGCCACCCCTCGTACGTCACCTGTCACTCAGCAACATCTTTGCCTCTGTACTTCCGCCTCGACTGACATCTCTGCCCAAACTCTTTGCCTTTACATATGTGTACCTGTGACTGTATATGTGCGTGTGCCTGTGCCTGTGCGTGTGCGTGTGCGTGTGCATGTATACCTGTACCTTTTTCCCCCCTAAGGTAAGTCTTTCCGCTCCCGGGTTGGAATGACTCCTTACCCTCTCCCTTAAAACCAACATCCTTTCGTCTTTCCCTCTCCTTCCCTCTTTCCTGATGAAGCAACTGTGGGTTGCCTGAAATTTGTGTGTGTGTGTGTGTGTGTGTGTGTGTGTGTGTGTGTGTGTGTGTGTGTGTGTGTGTGTGTGTGTTTATTGTGTATCTACCAGCACTTTCTCGTTTGGTAAGTCACAGCATCTTTGTTTTTTAATGTATATAGATTTATTTATTTTGCATAGAACATGAGTGATAAAATAACTGCACATTAAATTATAGATCCTATTCACTTCTGCAAATTATTTGCTGATCCAAGGCAGAAACATGCAGAATTACTGCTTGTCACTCGTGGTGTTAAGCAGGATTACTCTGGGTTAAATTAGATACTTGAATACATCATACACAGTGACATCCTTGTTACTCACTAGTGTGCCAAGTGTGGAGCGAGAGTAGAATTGTCATCACGAGGGTGTAATGTAATGTGGGTTACAAGTAACACATTTATCAAGCGTCCAGAATTATTGTGGGTCAGCTGTCGGCAAATACTAAAAACTATACTGACTAGTGGAAAAGCAACTTTTTTTTTATAAAAAAAGGGTTAATATAATTATATGGACTGTCAATTTTATGCATTCACTTCTAATTGCATGCCACAGTTTGCCATGTGAATCACATATTTACATGTAAAATTTATTCAAGCATCTACAACAAATGTTGCCCACCATGGTGATTACTTAATTGGGATGAAATAGGCCAAGAAATGTACTTTATCCCAGAGTAATGCTGCTTATTGCCATGAGTGATGAGCAGTAAATCTGCATGTTTCTGCCTTGGGCCAGTAAATAATTTGGAGAAGTGAATCGGACCTGTGACGATAATTTCAATGTATATGACCTGTGGTGATTTACACACAAATTTATCTATATAAATGAAAATAATCAATTATTGACAATATAATGTAAATGGATAAATAAAATATCTACTCACAAAGTGGTGGAAATGGTACAAGTACACAAAAGGGTTTAACTTTTACAAGCTTCTGGAGCCAGTGGCTCCTCCTCCTGGCAGAATATTTGAAGAGGAAGGAATAAGGATTAAGGGAAATTAACTGGAGTGGTTTAGGGAAAGAGGTACAGTTCCAGAAGGTCACCCAGAACCCTGGGCCAGGGGAATTTTAATGGATGGGATGAGAACAAATGACTGATTTTTAGTGACTGAACCAGATGAGATTTGGAAACCTAAGAGCTTCAAGGTGGAAAACAGGGCAATATGCGAAACAGACATTATTACTAAAATATTGTGCATGATTTAATAAGAGTGAAAAGCTAAGTGCATTGTATATGACTGGGCATTAAAATTACTACACCATGAAGCCGATTTGCTACAGATGCAAAATTTAACTGACAGGAAGAAATGCTGTCACATGCAAATTATTAGCTTTTCATAGGATTCAAACAAGGTTGGCACCGGTGGCAACACCTGCAACGTGCTGACATGAGGAAAGTTTCCAACCGATTTCCCATACATAAACAGCAGTTGACCGGCATTGCCTGGTGAAACGATGTCATGATGACTCATGTAAGGAGGAGAAATGTGTACCATCAAGTTTCTGACTTTGATAATGGTCAGATTGTAGCCTGTCATGATTGCGGTTTATCGTATCATGACATTGCTGCTCATGTTGATCGAGATCCAATGACTGTTAGCAGAATATGGAATCCATGGGTCCAGGAGAGTAATATGGAATGCCATGCTGGATCCCAATTGCCTCGTATTACTAGCAATTGAGATGACAGGCATCTTATCCACATGGCTGTAACGGATCGTGCAGCCACGTCTCAATCCCTGAGTCAGCAAATGGGGATGTTTGCAGGACAACAACCATCTGCACAAACAGTTCGATGACGTTTGCAGCAGCATGGACTATCAGCTCGGAGACCATGGCTGCGGTTACCCTTGATGCTGCGTCACAGAGAGGAGCGCCTGCGATGGTGTACTCAACAACGAACCTGGGTGCACGAATTGCAAAACATCATTTTTTCGGATGAATCCAGGTTCTGTTTACAGCATCATGATGGTCACATTCATGTTTGGCAACATCGCGGAGAACGCACATTGGAAGCGTGTGTTCGTCATTGCCACACTGGCGTACAACCCAGTGTGATGGTATGGGGTGCCATTGGTTACATGTCTTGGTCACCTCTTGTTCACACTGACAGCACTTTGAACAGTTGACATTACATTTCAGATGTGTTACGACCCGTGGCTCCATCCTTCATTTGATCCCTGCAAAACCCTACATTTCAGCAGGATAATGCATGACTGCATGTTGCAGGTCCTGTACAGGCCATTCTGGATACAGAAAATGTTCGACTGCTGCCCTGGCCAGCACATTCTCCAGATCTCTCACCAACTGAAAACATCTGCTCAATGGTGGCCGAGCAGCTGGCTTGTCACAATATGCCAGTCACTACTCTTGATGAACTGTGGTATCGTGTCAATGTTGCATGGGCAGCTGAACCTGTACACACCATCCAAGCTCTGTTTGACTCAATGCCCAGACGAATCAAGGTCATTGTTATGGCCAGAGGTGGTTGTTCTGGGTACTGGTTTCTCAGGATCTATGCACCAAAAATGCGTGAAAATGTTATCACATGTCAGTTATAGTATATTATATTTGTCTAATGAATACCCGTTTGTCAACTGCATTTCTAGTTGTAGAAATTTTAATGGCCAGTTGTGTATGTAATGAAGGTGGGAGGGAGGTCAGCAAGAAATAGACAGGTCAGAAAATGAGAGAGGCAGAAAACTAAAATGGAGTGATAAATGCTGAGACAGAAGGAATTAACACCATGTTTGTGGCAAGAACCAAGGACATGTGTACTAGTTCCCACCTGCTGAGTTCTGAGAAACTGGTGCCTGGGAGAAGAATCAAGGCAGAGTGTGTGGTGAAACGGACACTGAGCTCATGACAAGCATGCTTTGCAACAGGATATTGTGTGTTGCCCACATCCACCCTCTGTCTATGACCATTCATCCTGACATAACTGAGTGCCAGTGTAAAAATACTGAACATGGGCTGAAGTAAGATCCATTCAGTCTTAGATTTTGCCCACCACACTTAGAACAGCTTTTCATTACACTCCTGATCTCCACAATATCCTTATTAGACTCTATGCTCATTCTGCACCCATCTGCCTGCCCTATGGTTCCTATCCCAGTGACCATCCCTGCACTATGCACTATTCTTTCATCACCTATTCCAGCCCTGTAACTGGCAAAACATGTACTATCAAAGGGAGAGCCATATGTGAAACATACATGTTATATACCGGCTCTTACTTGAACACCCTTTGGCCTTTTACATTGGCACAACTACCACCAAATTATCAGTTAGGGTGAATGGGCATAGCCAGAGGATGTATACAGGCAAAACACAATATCATGTTGCAGAGCAAGCCGTACAACTTGACAGTCTGATCTTGATGCCTCTTTAACCACACACATCAACTGGATTCTCCCCCAGACATCAGTTTCTCAGAACTCTGCAGGTGGGAACGAGTACTACAACATGTCCTTGTTTCTTGCCACCCTCATGGCATTTATGTGCATTAATTCCTTCTGTCTCAGCATTTCTACACAGTAACTACTACTTTCTTCACCCTGTTTAGTTTTCTACATCTTGCTTTTTCTGAGCTGTCTATTGTTATTTATTACTGTCCCCCTTCCCACCTTTGTCGTATACAGTGTACTGAGCTTTCCACACTTATTAAATTGTACATGCTCTTTTAGTAGTAAGCTCTGTCTTGTATTTTACCCTATCTTCCACCTTCAAGCTCTCAAGTTTTCAAATCTCATCCAGCACAGTCAACAGTCTTTCTTTCCTTCTCATCCTGTCCGTTAAGTGTCCCCTGACCTGGGGCTCTGGGTGACTTATCTGAATTGTACCCCTTTCTGCAAACCTCTCCAGCCCTTTTCCTTCACCCCTCTTCCTTCCCCTTAAAATGTTCTGCCAGAAGAAGCAGCCACTGCCTCCGGAAGCTTGTAAAAGTTAAACCTTTCTGTGTTCGTGTTCCCCTTCTGCCACTTTCTGAGTAGATTCTTTACCAATTCATTTACATAAATAGATATGTAAGATGAAGGGAGTGGCAGTCCTCTTAAGGCATCTTTGAAGACGACAGCAGGTAATATACTGCTTCCTATGTTGAAAATGAACTATGCTCATAACTGACCCAGAAACCTGTATTGATTATTAAAGTTAATTTCATTCACTACCAGAAGTCCTGTTGATACAACTCTGAAAAAAAAATAAAACTGGTTAGCTTTAACCCATAGTTCACTGTCATTAAAGTCTATGTCTACATCCATGCTCCTGAAGCCAACAAACAGTGTGTGGCAGGGGGTACCTTCTACCACAGCCAGTTTATTATTTTGTAGGCCCCATGCAAATAGAGTGAGGGGAAAGCAATGATCTATATACCTTCATACAAGGGCTCATTTCTATCTTTGTGGTCCATAAATGATATTTATGTTGACAGCAGCAGAATTGTTCTGCAGTCAGATTCAAACTCTGCTTCTACACTTTCTTCATAGTGTTTTATGAAATAAAAATTGTCTTCCCTCCAGGTATTCCAATTTGTGTTCATGAACAATCTTTGTATTACTTGTGTGTTGACTGAACTGCCAGGTAACAAATGCTTCAGATTGTCCTTTAATCTGACTTGATGGGGATCCCAAACACTTAATCAGTACTCAAAAATGGATCACAGTAGTGTTCTACGGGGTATTCAAATAGTCTGTCCGCAGTGCCGTGTGATTGTTAGCTGCACATGCCATTTGATTGTTCACCTGCCTGGGTTACTTCCCTTCTAGTGGGGGACACTTACAAATTTTCACATTAAACGTTGAAAGTAAAAAATAATGAATATTCAATAAATTAGTAAATTATATTTCACCAAGTTTCATTTCAGTATATTCACCAAGACATACGGCACGCATGGTTAACAATCATAAGGCACTGTGGGGAAGACTTTTTGAACACCCCCAAGAAGTCTCTTTTACAGATGATTTACACTTCCACAAAATTATCCCAATGAATGGAAGTTGTGGTGCCACCATCAGACACCACACTTGCTAGGTGGTAGCCTTTAAATCGGTTGTGTTCCGTTAGTATACGTCGGACCCGTGTGTCGCCACTATCAGTGATTGCAGACTGAGTGCCGCCACACGGCAGGTCTAGAGAGACTCACTAGCACTCGCCCCAGTTGTACAGCCGACTTTGCTAGCGATGGTTCACTGACTACAGACACGCTCATTTGCAGAGATGACATTTTAGCATAGCCTTCAGCTACATCATTTGCTACGACCTAGCAAGGCGCCATATTCAGTTACTATGTCTTCTGAACAGATAATATTGTGACTCTTGTACTGTCAAGACCAATGTTCATCATTAATGGATTAAAGTTAAGTATGAAACTAATTACGTCCGCTTTCTGAATTCTCATTCCTTGTCATGTTCCAGACCACACGTCAGCATAGTTCTTCCCTCCTCACGCCAGCCTGTGTGAGCTAAAACGCGTGCATTTCAGCCTCCTCTAGTAACACGATGTTGGATCTTCTGCCAACACAACAGAAGTCTACCATTTGCCTTCCCTACTAAAATATACATCGCTTTGCAATGTTAAACCTAGATATTCAATTGACATAACTGTGTGAAACACAACACTACTACCATATTTGAGCACTACAGGGCATTTCTTCTCTTCATCTGCTTTAACTTAATTTTCTACATTTAGAGCCAGCTGCCATTCATCACACTAACTAGAAATTTCATCCTAGCTAGATAGATAATAGCAGTCCAATCACATTTTTGTGAAGCACCCTTGACAATACTCTTTACCCTTGTCTAAAGAACACATACTGTTGAGGACAATGTACTTGGTTCTATTACTTAAGAGTCTTTGAGCTACTCACATATCTGGGAACCTAATACATATGCTCCAGCTTTCATTACCATTCTGCAGTGTGGCACAATATCAAATGCTTTCTGGACACGTAGGAATATGGAAACTGCCTGTTTCACTTCATCCACATTTATGGATACCATGTGAAGAAAGGACAACCTGTGTTTCACTTTCTAAATCCATGCTGCTTTCCAGGCACAAGCTGTTTCATCTCAAGGAAACTTACAATATTTGAACACACAGTAAGTTCAAGAATTTCACATGAAACTTATGACAAAGATGCTGGTCTGTAAGTTTGATGATCCATTCTCTTACAATTCTTAGACACAGATGTCACCTATATTTATGTTCAGTCGTGTAGGACTGTGCTAGAGAAGAGATTTGTGACAAATGCAAGTCAAGCAAGAGGCCAATGTCACAGAGTACAATCTGTAAAACTGGAAAGGGATTCCATTCAGACCTACTAACTATTTTGTTTTCAACCCTTTCAGTTGCTTCCGTACACCAGGGAAACATGTAAATGTTCTCTACACTGGAGTATGTGCAACAGTTAAACAACTCTGTGTGTGTGTGTGTGTGTGTGTGTGTGTGTGTGTGTGTGTGTGTGTGTGTGTGTGTGTGTGTGTCCTCTTTGAGTGATTCCTCAAACAAAATTTGAAACTTCAGCATTCCTTTTGCTGTCTTCTATTGCCACATCAGACTGGTCACAATATTACATAGGACCAGAATTTTCCCAGATTCTCTGCAAGTTCTTTTGCAAAAGTACTACAGTGGAAGTCATATACCTCACATGTATCTTTACAGATGCACTAATTTCTAGCAACTTCAGTCTATCATAATGTGCACATGAACACGAGCATGAATGTGTGCATTTCCTTTTCTGAAGAAGGGTTTGGCCAAAAGTTAAATGGGTAACAGTCCTTCAATAGTGCCTGTCTGCAACTAAATATGTTATCTTCAAGTCAGAAATCTATTCTTTTCTTTTTATTGTCAATATTTCAACATGGATTTTCCTTGTATGATTATGTGCCAAATGGTTTCTCTTCCATTCCATGACCCCATGATGTTTTTTTTTGTTACAGTTCTCTATAGCATTACTCTTCCCAGTGTCCATTCTTTCCCTTTTTCTCTTGTGTTTATTCATCACCTTTCAAACCGCACATGCTCAGACATCAGAACCACTGTGTATCGACGACCTCACCCGAGTTCAAGACCTAGCTGTATGATGGGCAGATTGCCGGTGAAGCATCTGAGGTCACACATTCTTCCCACCAATAATTATAAGTACTTTCATTAATCCAATCCCCCCCCCCCCCCTTTCATCTTCAGGGATTTTTGTGTTTTATTTTCCAAACCTATCAATTTACACAGCCTTGTGAACACTGACCTAACCAATCCTCCATCCCCTACTCTTTCCCTCACATGGCTATGCCTCATCCAACACTTTCATTTCTAATTTTTTGTATGTTTTCTATGCACTTTTGTCCATTTGCACAAATTTTTGCATATTTGTGGGTATATTTGGTTTTGCGTGTCTTTACATATAAATGTGGTGCAGGAAAAAATGCCACACATCCACATGACCCTGTGCTTGATGGCAGAATTATCGTAATGTGATCTAGCCCCTCCACATTACACCAGACAGCACTCTTCTCTCCCCTCACCCATATTGGTTTATTTTTATTGATTTATTTAGTATCCCTGTCATCATAAAAATGATATAGGACTTGAAATGACAATTTCAGAGGCGTTACTGGTTGTTGTTGTTGTTGTTGTTGTTGTTGTTGTTGTTGTTGTTGTTGTCTTTAGTCCTGAGACTGGTTTGATGCAGCTCTCCATGCTACTCTATCCTGTGCAAGCTTCTGCATCACCCAGTACTTACTGCAACATACATCCTTCTGAATCTGCTTAGTGTATTCATATCTTGGTCTCCCTCGCCAATTTCTACCCTCCATGCTGCCCTCCAAAGCTAAATTTGTGATACCTTGATGCCTCGGAACATGTCCTACCAACCGGTCCCTTCTTCTTGTCAAGTTGTGCCACAAACTCCTCTTCTCCCCAATTCTATTCAATACCTCATCATTAGTTATGTGATCTACCCATCTAATCTTCAGCATTTTTCTGTAGCATCACATTTCTAAAGCTTCTATTCTCATCTTGTCCAAACTATTTATTGTCCATGTTTCACATCCATACATAGCTACACTCCATACAAATACTGTCAGAAATGACTTCCTGACATCTATACTCTATGTTAACAAATTTCTCTTCTTCAGAAGCGCTTTCCTTGCCATTGCCAGTCTACATTTTATATCCTCTCTACTTTGATCATCATCAGTTATTTTGCTCCCCAAATAGCAAAACTCTTTTACTACTTTAAGCGTCTCATTTCCTAATCTATTTCCCTCAGCATCACCCAACTTAATTCGACTACATTCCATTATCCTCATTTTGCTTTTATTGATGTTCATCTTCTATCATCCATTCAAGACAATGACCATTCTGTTCAACTGCTCTTCCAAGTCCTTTGCTGTCTCTGCCAGAATTACAACGTCATCGGTGAACCTCAAAGTCTTTATTTCTTCTCCATGGATTTTAATACCTACTCCAAATTTTTCATTTGTTTGCTTTACTGCTTGCCCAATATACAGATTGAATACCATTGGGGACAGGCTACAACCCTGTCTCACTCCCTTCCCAACCACTGCTTCCCATTCATGCCCCCTCGACTCTTATAACTGCCATCTGATTTCTGTACGCTAGAAATGTAGGTTTGCCTTTCCTTCATCTATTTTCTAAGATAAGTTGTAGCATCAGTATTGCCTCATGTGTTCCAACATTTCTGTGGGATCCAAACTGATCTTCCCCGAACTCTGTTTCTACTGGTTTTTCCATTCGTCTGTAAAGAATTAGCGTTAGCAATTTGCAGCCATGGCTTATTAAACTGGTAGTTCACTAATTTTCATATCTCTCAACACCTGCTTTCTTTGGGATTGGAATTATTATATTCTTCTTGAAGGGTATTTCGCCTGTCTCATACATCTTGGTCACAAGATGGTGGAGTTTTGTCAGGGCTGGCTCTCCCAAGGCTATCAGTAATTCTAATGGAATGTTGTCTACTCCCGGGGCCTTGCTTCGACTTAGGTCTTTCAGTGCTCTGTCAAACTCTTCATGCAGTATCATATCTCCTGTTTCATCTTCATCTACATCCTCTTCCATTTCCATAATATTGTCCTCAAGTACATCGCCCTTGTATAGACCCTCTATATACTCCTTCCACCTTTCTGCTTTCCCTTCTTTGCTGAGAACTGGGTTTCCATCTGAGCTCTTGATATTCATGCAAGTGGTTCTCTTTTCTCCAAAAGTCCCTTTTAATTTTCCTGTAGGCGGTATCTATCTTACCCCTAGTGAGATAAGCCTCTTCATCCTTACATTTGTCCTCTAGCCATGCCTGCTTAGCCATTTTGCACTTCCTGTCGATCTCATTTTTGAGACGTTTCTATTCCTTTTTGCCTGCTTCATTTACTGCGTTTTTATATTTTCTCCTTTCATCCATTAAATTCAATATTTCTTCTGTTACCCAATGATTTCTACTAGCCCTCATCGTTTTACCTACTTGATCCTCTGCTGCCTTCACTACTTCATCCCTCAAAGCTACCCATTATTCTTCTACTGGATTTCTTTCCCCCATTCCTGTCAATTGTTCCCTTATGCTCTCCCTGAACTCTGTACAATCTCTGGTTCTTTCAGTTTATCCAGGTCCCATCTCCTTAAATTCCCACCTTTTTGCAGTTTCTTCAGTTTTAATCTACAGTTCATAACCAATAGATTGTGATCAGAGTCCACATCTGTCCCTGGAAATTTCTTACAATTTAAAACCTGGTTCCTAAATCTCTGTCTTACCATTATATAATCTATCTGAAACCTTCTAGTATCTCCAGGCTTCGTCCATGTGTACAACCTTCTTTTGTGATTCTTGAACCAAGTGTTATCTATGATTAAGGTATGCTCTGTGCAAAATTCTACCAGATGGCTTCCTCTTCCATTTCTCTTCCCCAATCCATATTCACCCACTATGTTTACTTCTCTCCCTTTTCCTCCTCTGTAATTCCAGTCACCCATAACTATGAAATTTTCATTTCCCTTCACTACCTGAAGAATTTATTATCTCATCATACATTTAATCAATTTCTTCATCATCTGCAGAGCTAGTACTGTAGTAGGCATGGGTTTTGTGTCTACCTTGGCCACAATAATGCGTTCACTATGCTGTTTATAGTAGCTTACCCGCACTCTTATTTTATTATTTATCTACTCCTGCATCCCTGTAGATTAACACTGAAGAAACTGCAAAAAGGTGGGAATTTAAGGAGGTGGAACCTGTATGAACTAATTAAACCACAGGTTGTACAGAGTTTCAGGGAGAGCATAAGAGAACAATGGACAGGAATGTGGCAAATAAATACACTAGAAGAAGAATGGGTAGCTTTCAGGGATGAAGTAGTGAAGGCAGCAGATGATCAAATAGGTAAGAAGACGAGGGCTGGTAGAATTCCTTGGGTAACAGAAGGGATATTGAATTTAATTGATGAAAGGAGAAAATACAAAAATGTAGTACCTGAACCAGGCAAAAAGGAATACAAACGTCTCAAAAATGAGCTTGACAAGAAGTGCAAAATGGCTAAGCAGGGATGGTTAGAGGACAAATGTCAGGATGTAGGGGCTTATCTCATGAGGGGTAAGACAGATACTGCCTACAGGAAAATTAAAGAGACATTTGGAGAAAAGAGAACCACTTGCATGAATATCAAGAGCTCAGATGGAAACCCAGTTCTAAGCAACGAAGGGAAAGCAGAAAGGTGGAAGGAGTATATAGAGGATCTATACAAGGGTGATGTACTTGAGGACAGTGTTACAGAAATGGAAGAGGATGTAGATGAAGATGAAATGGGAGATATGATACCGCGTGAAGAGTTTGACGGAGCACTGAAAGACCTAAGTCGAAGCATGGCCCTGGGAGTAGACAACATTCCATTAGAATTACTGATAGCCTTGGGAGAGCCAGCCCTGACAAACCTCTACCACCTGGTGAGCAAGATATATGAGATGGCGAAATTCCCTCAGACTTCAAAAAGAATATAATAATTCCAATCCCAAAGGAGGCAAGTGGTGACAGATGTGAAAATTACTGAACTATCAGTTTCATAAGTCACAGCTGCAAAATACTAACGCGAATTCTTTACAGACGAATGGAAAAACTGGTAGAAGCCGACCTCAGGGAAGATCAGTTTGGCTTCTGTAGAAATGTTGGAACACATGAGGCAATACAGACCCTACGACTTATATTAGAAGAAAGAGTAAGGAAAGGCAAACCTATGTTTCTAGCATTTGTAGACTTAGAGAAAGCTTTTGACATGTTGACTGGAATATGCTCTTTCCAATTCTAAAGGTGGCAGAGGTAAAATACAGTGAGCAAAAGGCTATTTACAATTTGTACAGAAATCAGATGGCAGTTATAAGAGTAAAGGGGCATGAAAGGGAAGCAGTGGTTGGGAAGGGAGTGAGACAGGATTGTAGCCTCTCCCCGATGTTATTCAATCTGTATATTAAGCAAGCAGTAAAGGAAACAAAAGAAAAGTTTGGAGTAGGTATTAAAATCCATGGAGAAGAAATAAAAACTTTGAGGTTTGCCAATGACATTGTAATTGTGTCAGAGACAGCAAAGGACTTGGAAGAGCAGTTGAACGGAATGGAGTGTCTTGAAAGGAGGGTATAAGATGAACATCAACAAAAGCAAAATGAGGATAATGGAATGTAGTCAAATTAACTCGGGTGATGCTGAGGGAATTATATTAGGAAATGATAGACTTGAAGTAGTAATGGAGTTTTGCTATTTGGGGAGCAAAATAACTGATGATTGTCGAAGTAGAGAGGATATAAAATGTAGATTGGCAATGGCAAGGAAAGCATTTCTAATGAAAGGAAATTTGTTAACATCGAGTATAGATTTAAGTGTCAGGAAGTCATTTCTGAAAGTATTTGTATGGAGTGTAGCCATGTATGGAAGTGAAACATGGACGATAAATAGTTTAGACAAGAAGAGAATAGATCACCAATTTAGTACTGGAGGGCAGCGTGGAGGGAAAAATCGTAGAGCGAGACCAAGATATGAATACACTAAGCAGATTCAGAAGGATGTAGGCTGCAGTAGGTACTGGGAGATGAAGAAGCTTGCACAGGATAGAGTAGCACGGACAGCTGCATCAAACCAGTCTCAGGGCTGAAGACAACAACAACTCCTGCATTACCCGTATTTAATTTTGTATTTACAACCTGGTACTCACCTGACCAAAAGTCTTGTTTCTCCTGCCACTGAACTTCACTAATTCCCAGTATACCTAACTTTAACCTACCCATTTGCCTTTCTAAATTTTCTAACCGACCTGCCTGATTAAGGGCTCTGACATTCCACACTCCGATCCGTAGAACGCCAGTTGTCTCTCTCCTGATAACGTTGTCCTCTTGACTAGTCCCCACCTGGAGATCCGATTGGGGACTATTTTACCTTCAAAATATTTTACCCAAGAGGACGCCATCATCATTTATCCACACAGTAAAGCTGCACGCCCTTGGGAAATAATTATGGCTGTAGTTTCCCCTTGCTTTCAGCCATTCGCAGTACCAGCACAGCAAGGCCATTTTGGTTTTATGTTACAAGGCCAGATCAGTCAATCATCCAGACTGTTGACCCTGCAACTACTGAAAAGGCTGCTGCCCCTCTTCAGGAACTACATGTTTGTCTGGCCTCTCAATAGATACCCCTCCATTGTGATTGCACCTACGGTACGCCCATCTGTATCGCTGAGGCACGCAAGCCTCCACACCAACGGCAAGGTCCATGGTTCATGGGGATAGGACCTTACTGGTATCATACAGACATAATATTATGTATCTACATTGAAGCAGTGAATGAAAATTTTTACCAATGGCAAGAATCACACCCTGATTTCCTGCTTATAGTGTACTTGTCTTATATAGAAACTAAAAATGTTGAGTGTACAGAATTAATTTTCCTGGAACATAAAAGTACATTTAAAATTTAATTTCATGTGAAAGATGTAAAAGAATTTGTTTTTTAGTAATAACTACATAAGAATAAATAGTAGTGTAGACAGTGAAGTAATATAGAAGTATAGCATGAACTGAAACACAAAAATAGAACCTTCTAACATGATTTATAACACAACTGCACTACCTGTGTCACAGATTAGTTTATAACATCATTTTTGTTATCTTTTATGTATTTATGTACTGACAAGTAACATTCTAATGTACTGAGGCAATAAATTGTAGAGCTTAATACCCATATAGATTACATGCTTCCAAGTTCATGCTCTGTTTATTTGTTTTATGTAGAGATCATTCCTTTTCCTAGTGTTATAGTTGGGCAGTAAGCATTTGTGTGGAGATTGTTTATATATTTAAATGTGTACTCTTAATTAAAGCAAATCTAAAGCTTTGGCAGGTTAAGTATTGCTAATTCCTGGGAAAAGAGGTCTGTGCGAGCTTGTTTAGGGCTGTGGGTAATTATTTGAATAGCCTGTATTTCTAACTTTTTTTTTTTTTTCATTTGATTTTGAGCTGTTCCACAATGTCATTCCACATGAGGCAATGGAACAAAAATATCCAAATCATGCCATTCTCATATCTTTTAAAGCACGAACAGCTGTGGTAAATCTTAAGCCCAAAGCTGGCTGAGCTAACGGTGTGTAAGGAATCTGACATGACATTTCCAGTTCATAGCTTTGTCTATACACATACACATTTGTAACAGTTTTGCCAACTCATATATATCATCTAGTTCTAGATTAATTTCTCCATCTTGAAACATTTTACGAAACACTATGAAATTTGTTTTCCTTGAATTCAGTAAAAGTTTATTTACAATTTTGATTGTATTACATTATATTATAGCGACAAATCATACTCATGTATGGGAAAGAGTAGTGGTCATAAGATGATGGACTGGGATACTCCTAAGAGAACTACTTTTGTTTTTGAAGCAGACATTCGTTTCATTTGGATTGTCAATGGTGAGACCTTCAACCTGAAATCTGTTTCTTTAGATATGGCAAACCACATTTTAGCTCTTCCTCTCACTACCTAATTGATTCCTGCTAATCAAGGAAGAAGATGGAATCAAAAGCTTCAGACAGATCTAAACTGGTGCCTACTACATTTTTGTTTGTCTTGAAATTTTTAAATATTTCTTGGGCATAGTGTAAGACTGCAATTTCAGTGCAGTGTTTTATTTTTTACAAAAACCTTGCTGACTGGAATTTCTAATTTCACTATTGTCTAGCTAAACAGTGACTAAATTTCATTAGTTTTGCTTGTATTTTGGAGAAAGGAGAAAAGTGGTATGCTACAGTTTTTGTTTATTTTATGTGTGCCGCCATTTCTAAATAGTGGTCTGACTTTTGAGACCTTTAGCTGCTGAGGAAGCACATCTTTACTAATGGGTGGCATTGCAATGACTGCTAAAGGCTTTGCGATCTTCACTGTAGTCTTCATGATGACTGAAATGGGACTTCATCTACACCTGATGACATTTTTGTTTGTAAGCTCCTAGTCACCCTAATTACTTCCTATCCATTTTTTTAAAGTAATGTTTATGTTACAGGCAACCCTTTGAGATAAATTTTAAGTTTAGTGAATGCCATTTATTTAATAGTAGTTATTACTGTAGTATCATTTCCTTCTTTTTAGTATTATGATTTTCACTTTTTGAGTGTTATTTCATCCTTTTTCAAATTATAGCAGTTTCAGTTCATGTAATTTCCCATATAGTAGTCGATTTGTTATCGGAGTTGATCCGGTCGTCTCATGGTTACACTGGAAATCCTAATACCTGTAGTTATTCAGTGTTTATGTATTTTTTGTTCTTAAAACTTAGACATCACTAATTTCTTAGTGAAACAGTTCAGATTGTGGCATGTATGTAGAAGAACAGATATTACACATTATTTGCAATTGGTTCTGACTGCACATCTGCCTAACATTCATGGTTTAGACAGTTAGCAAAATGTGTGCAGAATGAGATTTTCACTCTTCAGCAGAGTGTGCACTGATATGAAACTTCCTGGCAGATTAAAACTGTGTGCCAGACAGAGACTTGAACTCGGGACCTTTGCCTTTCCCGGGCAAGTGCTCTACTCACTGAGGTACCCAAGCATGACTCACAACCTGTTTGCTGGGAAATGATGAACCGTAAGAGGTTGAGGGAAATGAGCACATATTGGCGGGAGAGCGCCACTTAACAAATGGTGATGGCTAAAAAGAAAATGCCCAATATGCAACCTAGCTAAAATGATCTCCTCACATGGAGAGGGCCAAGAGGAGGTCATCCAAGCCAATGGGAGAGGCTTGATTACCTGGAGCTTATCCCTATGAAGAAAGGACCTGTAGTTATACCAATGTGACGCCGCCTGCTGACAGACAGCAACACAGAGATCATCACAGGTAGTGGAATAACTAGTGGGTCAAGGTATGAGGACTGCAGCCTTGGCAGCAGCGTCTTCAGAATTGGTTCCCCATCAGACTGAGGTGAGAAGAAACCCTCATAAATACCACAGTAACTCAATCAAGAGTGAGCAAGTGACTTCCTTCCTGTACCCACAGCACCAGTGGATGGACGGTGTGCAGCACACTGAGCCTCCAAAGGGCACAGAGTGTTGGAGCAGATGACCTAATTGAAAACCCTGTGTCACTGGATGTACTCTGAGGCCTGATACAGAGCAAAGAGATCTGCCATAAATAATGAGCAGTGTTCTGGAAGCTGATACCAAAAATCATCGGTGCCAATGATACAGGCACATTGAAACCACAGTCAGACACAAAAGACATTGCACACAAAAGTATTATCACGAAGTTCCTGTGAAGTTTGTGACTTATGGTGATAGAGCAAAGCTGGAGCAGTACCTTTAGGAAGTGAAAGAAGGCTGAGGTGAACTCGGGCTGCCACATGAAGCCAAGGTGGTGAAAGGTTCACGCCCATCTGTGAAGTAGCAGGTAACCTCAAGCTGCTGGAGCAAGACCCAGAAGTTGAATCAAGGAAGTAACAAAGAGGAGGGATGCATCCCAAACTGGCTATCAAAAGAGTCATCAAAGAAGGAGGCTTAGGATGGGTGGCCAGGCATGGCAGACGAGTGGCATGCATGTCAGCCGAGGATAAAGTTGTGGTAGTATGACAGTGCATACGGACTCTCAACAAGGCTAGTGTGAACGTTGCCGATGACCAGATAGATGCCGTGATGGTGGACCCTATTGAGACAGTGTAAGAGGGGCAAACATGCAGATCCATAAACAAAACACACAGACTAGTTTTGATTGGACAAGGGACTGATACAAACTGAGTAGGGTGGACTGGTCCACTTCCCAGGAAGTACCACTGAGAACATGTATGACACTGAAACTTCCTGGCAGATTAAAACTGTGTGCCTGACCGAGACTCGAACTTGGGACCTTTGCGTTTCACAGGCAAGTGCTCTACCAGGCTGTGGCTAAGTCATGTCTCCGCAGTATCCTTTCTTTCAGGAGTGCTAGTTCTGCATGGTTCGCAGGAGAGCTTCTGTAAAGTTTGGAAGGTAGGAGACGAGATACTGGCACAAGTAAGGCTGTGAGGACCGGACATGAGTCATGCTTCGGTAGCTCAGATGGTAGAGCACTTGCCAGTGAAAGGCAAAGGTCCCGAGTTCGAGTCTCTGTCGGGCGCACAGTTTTAATCTGCCAGGAAGTTTCATATCAGCGTACACTCCGTATCTCATTCTGGTATGTATGACACTGACGGACTGTGCACAGTGGACAGCCAGGTCAGACATGTGGGAGTGCCAAGAAAGTTTCCTATCATGCATGAGCACCAGGAATTTTGCATTTTCAAAAAAACAGAAGAGCAACAAGCCCAAGATGTAAAGATGGTGTAAGAAACCCATAGAGCCACCAGAAAGTCTTACAACAATTTTGTCAGTGGAAAAGCGAAAGCTATTGTCAATGATACATGAGTAAATATGATCAAGATGTCATCTAAGATGCCACTCAAGGAGACAAGTTCATGGAAAACTGCAATAGATGGTAAAATTGTCAACGAATATGGAGCTGTAGATGGCCGGTGAGAGGCAGGCCATAATAAGATTAATGGCGATAGCAAAGGGGATGACACTCAGAATGGGATCCTCAGGCACACCATTTTGCTGAACAAAGCTGTCTGCAAGGCAGAACCCACACATACCTTGAAAGCTACATATTTACAAAACTCCTGAAGGAAATGGGACAGGTGGCCACAGAAGCCGCATGCGTAGAGAGTATGGAGGGTACCTGTCCTCCAGTAGGTAGTGCAGGTTTTCTCCAAATCTAAGAACATGGCACAGCCAGGTATTTCCACAGACAACCATTCATGTCATGCATGGAAAAAGTGATGAGGTGGTCAACTTCAGAACAGTGCAGTCAAAATCCACATTGTGCAGTGGTTAGTAAATTGTGAGACTCAAGCCATCGTACCAGCTGGGCATGAATCATATGTTTCATCAAATTGCAAACACAGGTGGTGAGAGAAATGGGGCAGTAGTTATAAGGAAGGAGTTTGTCCCTACTGGGCCTAGGTATGTGTATGACACTGGCAGCACCTCACTGACTGGGAAATGAGCCCTCTGCCCAGATGCGATTATACATATGAAGGTGATAGTGCTTGCCCACAAGAGAAAGGTTCTGCAACATCTGAATGTGAAAAACATCTGGCCCCATGTTGGAGGATCAGGATGAAGTGAAAGCATGATCTAGCTCCTTCACAGTAAAGGCGGTATTGTAGCTTTCATGATTCTATGAAGAGAAGGGTATTGCCTGAGCCTCCTCCATGCATTTCCAATGGAGGAAGGCAGGTAGATAATGGGCGGAGCTCAAAATCTGCAACAAATAGAGGTCCAAGGTGTTTGAGATAGCAGTAGGATCCACAATGACAAAATCTGCTACTGTCAAGCCAGAAAGTCAGGAATGGACCTTGGTCCCAGAGAGCCACCAGAGCTTGGCCCACACAACTGAAGATGGTGGGAAAGTGTTGAAAGAACTAGTAAAGCACATTCAGCTACCTTTTTTGCTATCTCAAAGAACACGACAACAATGTACAAGCAACTGTTTGTAATGAATGCAGTTGGCCATTGTAGGATGATTAAGAATGTGGGGAGCATTTCTTTGCATGCAAATTACATCGTGGCACATCTCAGTCCACCAAGGGACCGGAAAACAGCACGGTATAGATTAAGCACGAGGAATGGAATGTTCTGTGGTGATAAGGGTAACATGTTTAAGATATTCTATCTGGTCAACAAAACTGGTAAAATATTTGTCTAAGGCTGCCCGGGAGGTGAGAAGCCTCCAGTCAACCTTAGAAAGCTAAACTTTTTGTGTGCACATAGGTGTGATAGGACTTAGCAATCCAATAGCACACAGGAAATTGTTGCTCAAGTATGTGTTAGAGAGAATGGACCCTTCAAGATGATGGGAAAGCTGGGCAGTGCAGGATGAGAGATCCAAATGGGAGTAGGTGTGAGTGGTGGCTGAAAGTAGTGTGGTTGCTCCCATAGTGAGGTGGATGAGGTTCAGTTGATTGAGGTGGTCAGCAAACAGGGCACCTTTATGATAGGTTCTGAACAAGCCACGAAGTAGATGGTGTCATTAAAGTCATCAGGCAGCTGAAATGGGTGAGAGAGTTGCCCAGTAAGCTTGGGGAAGTGTGCACTGGTGTCACTGAATGATGGAGGGATGTAAACAGTGCAAAGGGAAAAGAAGAAAAGGGAAAAGGTAAACTGAGGAAGGAAAATGTGGAGTTCAACAGCTTTAAGCTGGGTAGTCAGGAGATGTGTTAACTACGGACATCATCCCAGAGGACTTCTTCACGAGATGGAATGCTGTCATCTGGGAGAAGGACAAGGCAGACTGGGAAGAAATGCAATGCCTGAAATCTGTCATGAATACACAGTACTGTTGGATTTTAATGACACCCTGACCAGAGGTACCTTTGTGTTTATTCCTCAGTCAGACCATCTAGCAGCCTAATGTAAATAACACCACAGGAAGAATTCAGCATTCGATGGGCCATGACAGGAACAGAATAACCATGGAGGTGTGCAGCTGCAAGTGGTAGTTGTGGTCAAGAATCAGGAGTAGCCTCCAAAAGCAAAGTGCCATTATGTAAACAAGTGCAGGATTTCACAAGCTGAGAGATTGCATGAACACCTTTCTGAAGAACAAATGGATTTAACATAGTGAAGGACTGACCATCTTCATACATGAAACTGTGAACAGTGGTGCAGCTGGGAGGGTCTTTGAATCATTAGTCTTATTCCACTCACATTTGGTACACATTCGTGTGAATATGATGATTGTCTAACTGTATGCTTAGACCCAATTATGTTAGATCGCGTAGTGCTTCCATTGAAGATCAAAGCAGGCTATCAAGTCTTCATGGTTTGCCCATACATTCCAAACAAGATGCTTTGCTACCAGCATCAGTGTTACAACCACACCCTTACGTCCTATCAAAACATGGCCAAATATGTTACTTGCAGTAGGGATTCTCACGAGGACAGTTGTCTGCCCCCCACCTCCACACAGTTTTAAATTTCGTATGTAAGAAATTGTGCATGCTTAAGTATTGTTTAAACATACCAGCAACTTTGTTTGGCCTTTGCACAGACTCCCACAATGAACACACAGTAATAGGCATCCTGGCATAGAGAAACAATGGAAAGCATTTAGAATGAGTATGTCACCAGAACTGCATCGAATCTCTATTTCGATTTACAAGAAGTACTCTATGACACTGGTCCCTTACTGAGCTTGCATTTATTGCAAATCTCTTGCCCGCCACAAATTCCCAAGCAACAGAAAAAATGCACTGTTGGCACTTGTATATAAGGATGGTAGAAGAACAGAGATGCGAAATTAGAGGTCAATATCCATAACATTGCTTTGTTACAAAGTTCTTGAATATATTTTCAAGTTGAATATAATAGGTTTCTTTAAACAATGGAAAATCCAGGATGGAATAATGACAATATAATGAAAAGGATGGTTGGTACTAGCCATGTAGTGGAGATTCGGAACTGCAGATAGGTACAAGAAAGAAACTTTTTGTTGTGCCTATCTGCAACTCTGTATCTCCAGTATATGGTGAGTAGCAACTGTCCTTTCCATAATATTAACACAAATTTCTTCCAGATGGAAAAGTTCTGTTCACAAATCAGTACTGTATTATAAAGCTTCACTCATGTGAAACAAACTAGAAGACTTCTTGAATAACAGAACCCAGTTAACTGTCCTCAATGGTGAGTGTTCGTTAGAGACAACAGTGTAGCGATGTGTGGCCCAGGGAAGTGATGCTCACCGTGTCCAAAAGGTCATTTACGTATATAGAAAATTATAATGGTCCTATCAAATCTGAGGCTGTTCACTGATTATGCTGTGGGGTATGGGAAAGTGTCATCACTGGGTGACTGTAGGAGAACACAAGATGAAGTGCTGGTGTGATTAATGTCAGCTGGCTCTAAAAGTAGAAAATGTAAGTTAATGCAGATGAGTATGAAGAAGTCCCTCATAATATTCAAATACAATATTAATAGTGTGCTATTTGACACAGTCAAGTTGATTAAGTATTTGGGTGTAATGTTACAAAGTGATATGAAGTGGAATGATCATGGAAAGATTGTAATAGGGAAACTGAATGACTGACTTTAGTTTACTGGGTGAATTTTAGGAAAGTGTGATTCAGTTATAAATGGGAGGCCTAAAGGACACCAGTGCAAACTGCTTTTGAGACTGCTTATGTGTTTGGGATTTGCTGGAGTTCAGATTCAAGAAAGACATCAAAGCAATTTAGAGGTGTACTGCTAGATTTGTTACCATTACATCCAAACAGCACACAAGTATTACAGAGATGCTTTGGGAACTCAAATGAGGATTCCCGGAGAGAAGGGACATGCTTTTCAAGGAACAGTACTGAAAAAATTTAGGGAATCAGCATTTGAAGCTGACTGTAGAGAGATTCTACTGCCACCAATGTACATTTTGTGTAAGGACTGTGAAGGTATGTGAAGTAAGGGCTCATACATAGGTATCCAGGTGGTCATTTTTTCTTCACAATTTGTTAGTGGAACAGAGGCACAAGTAAGACCTCTGCCACACACCATATGGTGGCTTGCGGAGTACGTATGTAAATACAGATGTAGAATAAATACTTATTCAAAAAACTGGAAACAACACTACATGAACATGAGCTTAGTGATGTTGCTTTGTCTACTCAGATAAGAGAACTGAACAGGAACTTCTGGGGAGATGTAGTTTGTGAACTGTCAGTTGAGCACCCCCTTGTAGTGGTGGAAGTTGCCTTCCTGGAAAAAACACTAAGCTGCCGTAATGGATGGCTAAAACTCAATTTCTGATCTAGCACTATAGAACATTGTGCAGATATTTACACAGATTGTATCTGTGTGTGTTTCTTATGCTAGTATTACTAGGAATTGATAGCTCCCTTTCAATGTAGTATTAACACATTTTTTGAGCAATAGACATTCCCTAGACATGTTTGTGCACTGTGATGCTAGAGATTTGTAAGGTGCATTGGGAGGGTCAGTATAACTTTATGGAATGCCCATAGTTGCTTCTTGTGACATAGTGGGGTAGATTGAGTGGGAATCACTGGCTCCGTCTTCAGTTTGCCGAGGAAATGCACAAACACAATCCAGTGACCTACCTTCCCTGATGCTTCTACGTCAATGCAGATGATGTCTTTTGGCTGTTATCTGCAGAGAGCAGCCAAGGATATTTGAGTATTTCCTGGCACATTATGATGGAGGTGAAAGTGATTATTAATGTCATAATATTCAGCTTGAATATGTGTGGTTCTAAGGATTAACAACAAACAAGGTGCATCCAGAAAGTATGTTCCGATTATGTCCACACATGGTGCAAACAGTCTGATAGGAATGCACATGCACAGGAGTAGAGAGGAAGTATGGGGGAATAATGCAGTGCATTTTCAGCCTTGTGACAGCAGTGTTTACTGAACAGCCCTAGGATAAAATGACTGCTCAACATTACCTCCTGCCAGCTGTGATGTTTGTGTAGTTATCCAATATTTGCATGCTCAGAAGAAGCCTCTGGCAGAAATCCATTACCGACTGTGCCACATTTATGGACATTATGAGTGACAGTACAGTCAGATGGTGGTATGGGCAGTTCACTGGAGGGTGAACTGATACTCATGGTAGAGACTGTAGTGGTCAGCCATCCACAGTGACACAAGAACTGGTACAAAGTGTGATAGGAAATTTTGTGGAACTGATGCTTCACTGTTTCAGGACTCTCGCCAATTCCCAAAATGTCTCACTCATCGTCATGTGGAATTGTCTCCTGGTGGCTTGGTTTTCTTACAGTGAGTGCAGGATTTGTGCCGAGGCAATGTAGTGAATTGTCTCCTGGTGGCTTGGTTTTCTTACAGTGATTGCAGGATTTGTGCCGAGGCAATGTAGTGGTATGCAGAAAGAGATGACAAATTTCTTGACTGTATTGTCACTGCAGATGAAATGTGTGTCAAATGGCACACCACAAACAATACAACAATCCACACATTGGCAGCTTAGTGGTTCACATGTAAAACCCAATTTTAAGCAGACAGAGTGTGTCAAAAACAGATGTTCAATGCCTTCTGGGATTGACATGGTTTCCTCCTGTAGGAGTCTTTACCATGAGGGGAGACTGTAAATGCTGACTTGTATTGTCAAATGTACAAAAATCTGAAGACAGTGATCCAGAGTGAAACACATGGGATGTTGATAAGAGGCATTACACTCTTGCATGACAATGTTTGTTTTGTTTGTTTGTTTTAGGACACAAAACAAACTAATGTCACATGCACCCTGATATAACCTTAGATCACTGAGAACTGAAAGAATCTTAAGTTGAGTAAGTTAAGCCCAATTGAAAGAAGGAAAGTCAGCTACTAAAGAGGACTGTTTCATGGAGAGAAGTCCATAAAATATGCAGCACAGACAGCAAAGGTCCCAAAAAAAAAAAGATTAAATGTCCTTCTCCATAATGCTATGATGGATAAAAAGGAAAACACAGTCAACAGACCATGCACTGTTCACTAAAATGGCCGATAGCTCTGAAGGCAAAACTACATGTAACTTACGCATTTAAAAAAAAAAGGGCCTTCAGTCACGAAATGGCAAACTGTTGGAGGTTGTCAACAATGAGCACAATGACTTATCAAAAAGCAATGGATAAAGGATTGTTCTGTGTCAAGTGGTCTAGGGCTCCCTGATCAACCATATCTGATTTTGCTGAAACTTTGTATGTAGAGTACCACATGTTTCAAACTGACTTTGATTAAGTTTTGGATTCACCAGTGGAATACTTGCCAAGATACAGCTGTTTGTTTGACCCTGTACCCTGACCACATACAGTATGACACAGATTTCATCAATATTGAGACCTACTATCTCATTTTTTTAATTTGAAACTTAGTTGGTTCATACAACTTCTGTGCTCTATTTAATGGTAATAATAGTAATAATTATTTCAATGTACACCAGAAGTAGATAAATTGTATCAAAGTCTTCCATAAAACTGTCACTCTAAAATTTTGAAAGTTCAAAGTTGCATGTAACTAATTAAATAATAGATGTCAAATTTTAT
The DNA here is from genome assembly GCF_023864345.2 of Schistocerca serialis cubense. Lineage (NCBI taxonomy): Eukaryota > Metazoa > Arthropoda > Insecta > Orthoptera > Acrididae > Schistocerca > Schistocerca serialis. The sequence goes on from NC_064644.1 coordinate 564,861,123, forward strand.
GCATAGTATCTCAGGAAGTTATTCTTATATAATTTATTGTTACTTTAAGAATTTAGAGTAACATTTACAATTATTGTAAAAAGGCTAAAAATAGGTTTTTTCCAATCCCATGTTGCAAAAAGTATCTTCTAGAAACATTCTAGAACCACTCTCATGAGGTAGAGCACTTCTGAATCTCCTATAAGAGTTGATTTGATTGAAGAACACTGGCATCCAGTGCCCTAACAAAAGATCAAAGTAAGGAACATTTCAGTATAACAGCTTTTATTTTAATCTTCAAATTATGTCTTTTTTGCTTCATACTTATTTTAAAGCTTTTTATTGGGATATTATCAGTATTCTATTGTGTTGTTCCATAGTGACATCATTGCTACCAGCTGTCAACCCCTAGGCCAATAGCTATGTGATACCAGCCACAGGTGGATTTCTTAGTCCAGGTTCCCAAGCCTGTAATGAGGTTTCTTACTGGAGATTCCAAGGCCTTCAGTGAGTGTCTACCTGTTTCCAAAGCCAATGATTAAACATCATCTCCTACATTGTCAATACCAAACTTTATATCTCTCATGGTTCCTGCGCTGATGTCCACAGCACGATTTTAATCGACAGTAATATATCTTCCCATTTTTGGAAACTGAAATTGCTGGCCAGACAATGTGACAAAGAGCTGGGAGTCTGCAAATCAGGTGTTGCTCCAGAATCCAATGTATGTATTACATTTCTGGCCAATAAATAAATGAACAGGACCTGGTGGATGGATAAATTTTATCAGTGAATCATTTTCTTCAACTGGAACTTCAGTAACACTGCCAATCCAACATTCATTGACACAAATACAGGCAATGTATCGACCGAGGGGAAGCTCAGGTAGTTTCAAATACATAATAGTGGTATCAGAAATTCTGTCAAGTAGATATATTGTATCAGAAATTTTGCAGACACAAATCGAGTTTGCGTTTACTGTCACAAGTTGGTTATGCTCTCTCATACCAGCTACTGTGTTGCTTTCTCACCATCTTTCTTCTTGAAACTTTCTGCTCTCTTCAATTTCAGTTTTTGTGGCAAAATTATATTTCATTCCACTTATATTTTGATCAAAAAAGTCAAAGAGATCCTGTGGGGTTAATATTTGTTTAGATGAAGGTCTTTGGAAGTTTGCCCATGCAGTCAACCATTTAGTTGTACCACCAACTCCATCACAGGGAGATTTCCTGTTTCCAAATTCCAGATTTCCAAAGAAGTTCCATTCAGCCTCAATATTGAAATTACTTTTATGGTTGCATAGATTCACAAAATTCTTGTAGCTTTTATATTGTGCTGCTGTGCCACCACTAAAATTTGTTAACATTTGTTCGAGTCACCAAAAATTCAATATTCAACACTTTTATTCAACACATGTAGTACACTATCGTGATTCAGTTTATCAGAAACCATGCAACAGTTAACAACTTGCAAGGTGCCAATGTTATTGACATCATAAGCAACAAATGTATGTACTGTGCCTGTGAATTATCCAAATAGTAGCCCCGGACAGCATCTTTGGCTACAAATGAGTCGTTTTTGGCAAAGTCCATCAGAACAATCAAATCTGTTTCTTTTAAGTAATCTTCAGTGACTTCAAGTACACATTCTGGTGTTTTCCAACAAAATGCTGGCCTGTCAGCTTACAAAACATGCCTGCGAGCTTTTCAATAAAGTTCTCCCCGCTGAGACTTTAGTTTCTAGTGCTTCACAGGCACTGTGACTCCACTGTTTGAACTCAGTTAATTCCTTTGCATCCCAGTAAGTAAAGTTTAACTACATGTTCACCAGGGTAGCTTTTATGATGATGCAGAATACAGTCCTTGGCACACAGATCAAACACTGCATTTCTATTAGCATCTTATAGTCATCCTTCATATTAGCACTCTGCGGTACGAGCTTAACATTTTGATGTATGGTGAACACACAAATGCAATGCATGCCTGAAACACCAACAGTTGCACCCCACTTTGGCTTGAGATCTAAGAATTTGGAGAAACTAATTTCAGCTCCATATTTTTTGTAATATGCAACATAAAGCTCTTCAAGTTTGCACAGCAGGTATGTTTTTGTAATTTAATACCACCAAACTGAACTGAAACTGTCTTTTTGCCAGGACATATCACATTGTATTTGTCAGCTTCACATAAATTGTTGAATCTATCAGAGACTTTGTTTGGCAATGGTTTGACAACCTTTGCATCAAGTAATGCACCAATACCTTTTCCTGCCATAACTCCCCACACTGTTTTGACCCTGCATTAAGAAATGCCAAATGTGCATTTCCTTTCCTTATTTCAAGGCCATAGTAATTGAACTTCTGTTGATCTACTGGATATTTCAATTGTTGCTCTCATTTCTTTAATCAGATCACTGTAATCATTACACGAACTGCATTCAGCTCAGTGGTTCATTGTGCACTATTTTCAGTCATTCCAGAGAGAGACTTTTTTCTGCTCTTCTATTATGCACACATTCAACCTTTCATTTCAAGTAACCAGTTTTGTCTGTGCTGCTTACTCTTTGAATTATCAATGGATAAGTGTCTAAAACACCCAAGCTTTCATCCAAACTAACTAAAGCATTTGGATCAAAATCATCTGAAGATGAAGTTGATGGGGCCTCAGCCATAGAAATGTATTTTGCTTTGCACTTTATTTAAATTTTCTGACCTGGCTTTACATTCATTTGGACACCTTATTCAATTACTTGGATATGGGTAAAGTAACTTTTAACAAACCAACTTCAACAATGGGATTCTGCTTTTCAAATGGAATGCAACATGACTTTTGGCTCATTTTATATTTTTGGCAGTGATTTCCTTGGTGATGCAAGCAGATCTGGTCATTGTCCAGAAGCTAAACTTCTGATCAACAAATAGTAAGTAATTTTTCATCTTCTGATAAGCTGTTTACAGAAATAAGCCCAATTTTGTTCGAATAAATTGAGACATGGTGGCATCTTGACAACAGTTTGTGAACAACACTGCAAAAAATTAATACCAGTGTGAATCTGAAAATCTGTGTACTAGGTGTACATTCAGAATTTGTGGTAGATTCAGGAAATGTTGTCGACCACCACCACAGAGTGCACCAAATACAACAATAGACTCCACAGAACACCCAAAGTCAAAATAGTACGCATCTGAACAAACATGGCGGCACAGTGCCAAGAAAACTGGTACTGCCCATTGGAAACTTCTGCAACTTATTCAAATTTGTCCACTGGAGAATCAGAAACTTCACCAGCATTAGTATGGGACATGTGGTACTCTACATATAAATTTCAGCAAAAGCTAAGATGGGTGAAAAGGCACTTTGCATGTCAAGTAGCCTAATTTTTTTTTCCAATGTCCCTAAAACAACAATGCTCAGTCCACAATCTAGCTAAAGTGATCTCCTCATGATGAGATGGCCAAGATAAAGTCAGCCTAGCTGCTGGGTGGAGTTTGATTCCTGGAGCTAGTTTTCATGAAGAGAAGACCAGTGGTGGTGCCAAAGTGTACCACCTGCTACCAGATGGCAACAACCGAGGTAGGAGGACAGTAGACCTGGTAGCTCTGTAACCAGCATCTTTTTCCCATCAGACCAACTTGATGAGGAACCCACAAACATAAGAGTGGCGAAGGAAGCTTTCCTTGACATGTTGCACTTAGGGATGAACTGTGTACAGTGCACAGAGGCACTGAAAGAATATAAGCATATGACAATTAGAAAGCCTGTCTTGTCAGATGTGCAGGGTGGACTGATAGAGGGCAAAGAGCTCTGCTATAAATGTTGAGCAATGTTCTGGAGTCCAATACCAAAAATTGGTGACAATTATGATGGGACATCCAGCACCCTTGTCCGTCTTAGAGCCATCAGGATACATGAAGGTACTATTACTAAGTTCTGTGTGAAGGTTGAGAAACTTACAACAACAGATCAAATGCAGAGTAGTTTCCTTAGGAAGTGAATCAATTTCAAGAGGTACATAGGCTGCTGCATGAAGCCAAGCTGGTGAAGTGTTCACTTCATTGGGAAAGTGGCAGGTAGTACGAAGTTAAGCTGCCAGAGCAATAGACAAAACCAATCACCGAGAGGTAACAGGAGGAAGATGCATCCCCATACTGGTGGTCAGGGGAATCATTTAAGAACAAGGTATAGGATGGGTGGCCAAGCATGGCAGGCAAATGGCACACACACCTGCAGAAGACGACGTCACACCAGTATGACAGCAGGAGTTCAGCAGTTTCTGCATGGAGACTCAACTAGGCTAGTTTAAAAGGTGACAATGGCCAAAAGGATGCCATGATGGTGGACTACATTAAGACAGCATAAGATGGAGGGATGTGCAGAATCAACCATAGTCCAGTTCTGAACGGACAATGGATAAGTCCAAATGGAGGAGGGTAGTCCAATCCACTCCCCAGGAAGTACCAATTAGGACACGTACATTATGAAAAGCTCTATGCACATAGTGTATCACCATCATACCTTGGCTAAAGATCTGATGGGGAACAAATTCCGCTCATACGTAGAATCTCTAAGTGGATGCTTCCATTCACTCACTTGTTGACCAGTTTGGTTTGACAATGGAAGACAGCAAAAGGAAGCCAAAAGTTTTAAATGCCACATTTAAGAAATCATTCACACAGTATAATATTAACAGATGTACTATTGTTTGACCACTGCACATAATCCTGTATGGATGACAGTAGTAAGCATCCCTGGCATAGAGAAACAACAAAAAGCGTTGGAAACAAATAATTCACCAGGTCCAGATGGAATCCCTCTTCGTTTTTATCAAGAGTACTCTGTGTCATTGGCCCCTTATTCTACATTTATCACCAATCTCTTGACTAGAGGAAAGTGCCAAGTGATAGCAAAGAAGCACAGTTGACTCCTGTATATAAGAAGGGTAAAATAACAGATCCACAAAATTATAGAACAATAACCTTAACATCAGCTGCTGCAAAATTCTAGAGCACATTCTGTGTTCAAAAATAATAAATTTCCTGGAGACTGGAAAGTTCATATTTGCAAATCAGCTTGGGTTTAGAAAGAATCGCTCATGCAGAACTGAGCTTGCCCTTTCCTTGCATGATATTCTGCAAATTATGGATGAAGACCAACAGGCAGACTCTGTATTTTTGTATTTCCAAAGAGCATTCGACATAGACCCCACTGCAGACTTAAAGATACATGAATACGGAATAGGCTTCCAGATATACGAGTAGCTCAAAGGTTTCTTAAGTACTAGCACCGAGTAAGATTTTCTCAATGGCAAGTCCTGATCGGAGACTGTGGTAACATAGGAGTGATGCAGGGAAGAGTGATAGAACTGCTGCTATTTTCTATATACATCAATGATCCAGCAGACAGGGTTGGAATCAATCTGTGATTTTTCACTGATGATGCTGTGATGTACGGGAAGGTGTCAAAGATAAGTGACTGTAGCTTCATACAAGACGACCTATACAAAATTTCTAGCTGGTGTGATGAATAGCAGCTGGCTCCCAATGTTGAAAAATGTAAGTTAATGCAGATGAGAAGGAAAAACAAGCCCATAATGTTCATATATGTCTTTAATGGTGTTGTTCCGACTTGCCAAGCGAAAACACTGGCAGGTCGATAGACACACAAACAAACTCAAACATACACACAAAATTCAAGCTTTTGCAACCAATGGTTGCTTCTTTGGGAAAGAGGGAAGGAGAGGGAAAGATGAAAGGATATGGGTTTTGAGGGAGAGGGTAAGGAGTCATTCCAATTCCGGGAGCGGAAAGACTTACCTTAGGGGGAAAAAAGGACAGGTATACACTCGCGCACACACACATATATCCATCCGCACATACACAGACACTAGCAGACATTTGTTTTTCAACAATATCTTTGCCTCTGTACTTCCGCCTCGACTGACATCTCTGCCCAAACTCTTTGCCTTTACAAATGTGTGTGTGTGTGTGTGTGTGTGTGTGTGTGTGTGTGTGTGTGTGTGTGTGTGTGTGTGTGTGTTAAGATCATCTTTGTTTTTAGATATATTTTTCCCACATGGAATGTTTCCCCTCTATTATATTTAATAGTGTTGTGTTTGACATAGTCACATCATTTGAATATCTGGGCACAATGTTGCGAACCAGTATGAAATGGAATGAGCATGAGAGAGAGGTATATGGTAGGGGAGACGAATGGTCAACTTCAGTTTACCGAGAGGATTTTAGAAAAGCATAGTTCATCTGTAAAGGAGTCCGCCCCCGGTAGCTGAGTGGTCAGCGCGACAGACTGTCAATCCTAAGGGCCTGGGTTCGATTCCCGGCTGGGTCGGAGATTTTCTCCACTCAGGGACTGGGTGTTGTCCTAATCATCATCATTTCACGCCCATCGACGCGCAAGTCCCCGAAGTGGCGTCAAATCGAAAGACTTGCACCAGGCGAGCGGTCTACCCGACGGGAGGCCCTCGTCACACGCCATTATTATTATCTGTAAAGGAGACTGCATATATATAGGATGCTTGTGTGTCCTATTCTTGAGTATTGCTTGAGTGTTTGGGATCTGCTCCAGGCTGGATTGGAAGGAGACGTTGAAGCAATTCAGATGGGAACTGCTAGATTTGTTACTGATAGGTTCAATCAGCATACAAGTGTTACGGATCTGCTTTTAGAGCTCAAGTGAGAATACCTGTAAGGAAGAAGCCATTCATTTCAAAGAACACTACTGTGAAAGTTTCCAGAACCAGCATCTGAAGCTGACTCCAGAATGATCCTACTGCTGCCAACATATATTTCACATCAGGACTACAAAGATAAGGTACAAGAAAACAGGTTTCATATGGAGACACATAGACAGTCAAAGTGGTCACAAGGATACAATTTTGTATCTTGGAGGTAAAGAACAGGTGGACACTGCAATTCGAAGGGCAGTCTTAATTCCTCCTTTTTGGATTTAATGCTGCGTACATTCCTGAGTCGAAACAAGGCCCCGTGAGTAGACAACATTCCATTAGAACTACTGACGGCCTTGGGAGAGCCAGTCCTGACAAAACTCTACCATCTGGTGAGCAAGATGTATGAGACGGGCGAAATACCCTCAGAATTCAAGAAGAATATAATAATTCCAAGCCCAAAGAAAGCAGGTGTTGACAGATGTGAAAATTACCGAACTGTCAGTTTCATAAGTCACAGCTGCAAAATACTGACGCGAATTATTTACAGACGAATGGAAAAACTGATAGAAGCCAACCTCGGGGAAGATCAGTTTGGATTCCATAGAAATGTTGGAACACGTGAGGCAATACTGACCTTACGACTTATCTTAGAAGAAAGATTAAGGAAAGGCAAACCTACATTTCTAGCATTTGTAGACTTAGAGAAAGCTTTTGACAATGTTGACTGGAATATTCTCTTTCAAATTCTAAAGGTGGCAGAGGTAAAATACAGTGAGCAAAAGGCTATTTACAATTTGTACAGAAACCAGATGGCAGTTATAAGAGTCGAGGGGGCGTGAAAGGGAAGCAGTGGTTGGGAAGGGAGTGAGACAGGGTTGTAGCCTCTCCCCGACGTTGTTCCATCTGTATATTGAACAAGCGGAAAGGAAACAAAAGAAAAATTTGGAGTAGGTATTAAAATCCATGGAGAAGAAATAAAAACTTTGAGGTTTGCCAATGACATTGTAATTGTGTCAGAGACAGCAAAGGACTTGGAAGAGCAGTTGAACAGAATGGACAGTGTCTTGAAAGGAGGATATAAGATGAACATCAACAAAAGCAAAACGAGGATAATGGAATGTAGTCGAATTAAGTCGGGTGATGCTGAGGGAATTAGATTAGGAAATGAGACACTTAAAGTAGTAAAGGAGTTTTGCTATTTGGGGAGCAAAATAACTGCTGATGGTCGAAGTAGAGAGGATATAAAATGTAGACTGGCAATGGCAAGGAAAGCGTTTCTGAAGAAGAGAAATTTGTTAACATCGAGTATAGATTTAAGTGTCAGGAAGTTGTTTCTGAAAGTATTTGTATGGAGTGTAGCCATGTATGGAAGTGAAACATGGACAATAAATAGTTTGGACAAGAAGAGAATAGAAGCTATAGAAATGTGGTGCTACAGAAGAATGCTGAAGATTAGATGGGTAGATCACATAACTAATGAGAAGGTATTGAACAGAATTGGGGAGAAGAGGAGTTTGTGGGACAAATTGACAAGAAGAAGGGACCGGTTGGTTGGACATGTTCTGAGGCATCAAGGGATGACAAATTTAGCATTGGAGGGCAGTGTGGAGGGTAAAAATCATAGAGGGAGACCAAGAGATGAATACACTAAGCAGATTCAGAAGGATGTAGGTTGCAGTAGGTACTGGGAGATGAAGGATCTTGCACAGGAGAGACTAGCATGGAGAGCTGCATCAAACCAGTCACAGGACTGAAGGCCACAACCACAACAACAACAACAACAACAACAACATTCCATTTTAGAAGAATCATAATGGGGTTTGGGGAGAGAGAACAAAGGAAGGCTAGTCACCTTGATGGCTGCCTTAAAGACTTATTGCTACTGGGAGATCCTGTTCCATGAGATCTACAGAGGTGTCAGTATTCTCTTTGGCCCAGTCTGAGGATTTGAGGACAGAACTGGTAGGCGATGCACACCAGCAAAATTGAGCTTGGCTGGATGAGGGTATCATGTGACAAAACTGAGGTTGTCCATGTGAAGGTATCATGTGGCAATACAGTGGAAGAAGATCTCCAAGTTGGGGGAAGGTGAGGATCGTTTGTTTGATTTCTTGGAGCCTTTGTAGTTGGCAGACAAAAACTCAGGTGTTTGTTGGCTCGAGCAACAAACAAGTCTTCATAGGGGGTATTCCTTCTGTCTTCTCTGGCTGTTCAGTTGTATATCAGGTCATTTTACTGCTTGAGTGAGGATTTAGTGGCTTGTTGCACAGCAGGAGTAGGAGTAGTAGTAGTACGAGGAGGAGGAGGAGGAAGAGGAGGAAGAAAAGGAGACGGGGATGGTACTTTGATACTATACAATTTTACAACTGTGGTGCTGAATTTGAGGTCACAAGTTTGCATGGCAATGTCTTTCAGGGAGCGCAGAAAGAATGGTAAAGCTAGCCCCAGGTGGTAAGACATATGGTTTTTGACTAACTAACAACTCACGAATGATGAGGTAAGACACTTTCCCCCTTTACCCAGATCTCTTGCATGGCCTGTTCATTGAGGTACATCAGACATTCTCAGAATGAGACTGCCTGGTCACCATTTCAACAGATACAACAGGGGGAAAGGAAAACGTTTACATCTCAGTCTACGTCTTGTAAAAGTAAACAGAATAAGCCTAAGATTCTTGGAATCTCCCAGATGCACCTCATTTGCTAATGGATCACATACTGGAGGAGGTCAGTCCTATGCTACAGTTAATCCATTTATTATTCAGAAATGTGTTGATGCAATTGCGGGCACTGTAAAATCCTGCTCTTGTTTGTGTGATGGCACTTTGCTTATGGAGACCAATTGTGATTTTCAAACCCAATAGCTAATTGCAGCTTCGCTCCTAAAGGGCTATGCTATTCACTTTGAGGCCTGTTGAACACTGACTTTGTGACCTTATTCAACAGTCAAATTCTTGTTATTACCAATAGCTTCAAGTCATGTGCCTTGCACTCGTCCAGGCCACTTCCTCTCCACCCTGTCACCTCCCTCAGTGCCACCCGCACCACACAGTGGCTACCATCACCCACATTTCCCCTCATGTGAAACTTCATTCTCTTACTGCCAGCTGTATTCCCATTCCACTAGCCATGTAGGAGTCACTATTACACTTCTAGCAACATTACATGGCTCATCTGGCCAGCATACACCCACATCTGTTTATCTGTTTTGTGTGCATTCATGTTGCCTGAAGTCACACTCTGGACATGACAATCCTATGCTTGATGCATTCTCTCATGTCCTCAATATGATGGCATTAATTATAACAAAGCAATGTCTTACCATGTCATTGAAGTAATACTGGGGTGGGAGTGCGGCTGCCGACGGGGGTGGGGCATGCCAATTGGAGGGGGGGGGGGGGGGTGGACAAGTGGGGGGTGGGGTTGAAGGGAGAAGTAGTGCATGGGTGAGGAGAGAAGAGCACTGTCTGGCAGAGTGTGCAGGTACCAGGCACAGTGTTGGGAACTTTTAGCTTGTGGGGCAGGGAGGGAGGGGGCAGAAATGAGCAAGAATGGAGTGGAGCAGGGAAGCGGAAAGACAGCAGGTGCACTGGCAGACAGTAGCACATGAGAGGGTGGGAGATAATAGCGAGGAAATAATATGATAGAGGAGATGGAAACTGTTGGATGGAAGGTTTGAGTACAGTAGATTATCACAGATTGAGGCCACAAACTTCCAGGAGCTGATAGCCTTTGGAGAGCCATCTACGACTTACCTACTCCATCGGGTGTGCAGGATTTATGGTACTCATGAAATACCCTCAGACTTCAAGAAAAATGCAATACTTTCAATCCCAAAGAAAGCAGGTGCTGACAGTTGTGAGTATTCCTGAACTGTCAGTTTAGTTACTAAATACTAAACAAACAATTTATGAAATAATGGAAAACTTGGTAGAAGCCATCCATGGACAACATCAGTTTGGATTGCAGATGAATACACTGACATGCAAGGCTATACTGACGCTACAAATTCTCTTAGTAGAGAGGTTAATGAAATACACACCTACATTTACAGCATTTTTAGACTTGGAAAAAGTTTTTTTCACAATGTTCACTGGAATACTCTGAAATTCTGAAGGTAGTAGGGGGTAAAACACAAGGAGCAAAAAGCTTATTTAAAATCTGTGCAGAAACAAAATGGCAGTTACAAAATCAATGGTTGAGCAGGGAGTGAGACAGGTTCTACATTTACATCCACATCAACAAACATACTCCATAAGCCACCATACTGTGCATGGAAGAGTGTACCCTGTGTCACTACTAGTTGTTTCGATTCCTGTTCCACTCACAGACAGTTAGAGGGAAGAATTACTCTATTCTCTATATGCCTTCATATGATACCTAGTTTCTCATATGTTGTCTTCATGGTCCTTCCCTCCAGGGATTCTCATTTGGGTTACCAAACCATTTCTGTAACACGTACACTTGCATGTGTGAGTCTACTGGTAAGATATCTGGCAGCCTGCCTCTAAACTTCTTTGATGTTACTTCCTATAGTTTGACCTGGTGCAGATCCTGAACACTAGCAGCACTTTATAACCAGTCGCATTAGCACCCTACATGCTGTATTCTTGTGTTGCCAGATGCTGTATGCTTTGCTAGAACATCATACCTATCCTGCAGGAGAGAGATACTGAAATCAACAGTTTTCCCTTTCATAGCAGTAATGGTGCCAGGAAAAATACAGAAGTCACTAGAGGTCTGTTGCAATCTACAAAAATTGTACCCCAGTGGTGGGTTTAAAAAGCAGAAAAAACTGCCCGTATGTGGAATGTCATTTACTAGGAGCAGCTACTCCAGTCAAGTTTGAAATAAAATATCACTGACAAGGCATGATACACACCTCAAGTTTCTGCTGGTTAGGTATTTTTAGAGTCATTGTTCATATGCTGTACTACAGGGCTGTAAATGGTCAGCATACTGTGGACACATTAGAGGGGACAGACTCCTTTTAACTACTTTGATTTACAGAAAACTATTTGGTTATTACTTCTCTTTATCTTCTATCAAATACATTTCGTAACTATGTATTGATTACTGGACTTGCTCAAATCTGTTTTCACATTTGTCTTAATCCTTCACATCCAATGAAGCAAAGGCATACTACTTGTTTATGTACAACTTGCCACTACTCGAGTCAAATCATTGATTCACATGGAAAATATATTACACAGAAGTGCTCAGCCTGAGTTCTTTTCAAAGACTGATGACTTTGAACAATAATTTACAGTGCTTTTCAATGACATTTAAGTAGGGCATAGGGTTAGCTGTATTTTAACATGTGTTCATTTATGAGTGCACTAAAGGTTGTGTTCTAAGCCACAATAGATTCTCATTTTTGGTGATGTTTAATTTCATCCTCACCAATCATATGTATAGATTTTTGTGTGGTTCCAAACTGGACAATGTTTATTACTTTTAATCATATATCTCATCACCTTCTTTACAACAATTGTGTATCAGCTGCAAGCTGACTACATTATAGTTCCAGCACTATGTCTCCCCCAAAACAGTTTGCCTACCCTCACCCCAAAGGCATCTCTCCACCAGTAAGTACTTATAAATACCTCAAAGGCATCGTATGTTGTGGACATGATACAGTACAAACAGTTTGTTGATATGCTAGTAGATACAGGCGCGCCCTGGTTGCACCGGTCAGGTTTCCGAGCAGTACAGGCTTCAGGAAACTGGTGGCACTGCTATTGAGGAAGCACACTCCTTCTGCATGTGACTTTGTAAAGTACATACTTCCACCTGATGGATACTTAACGTGAAGTGCAAGCTCCTGTGACAGTATTCAATTGTTTCCTCAGTGCCAGGCCATGAACAGGCTATGCCTCATAACCATCAATCTCAACTGCCAGGGACCAGCCCAGATGCTCCATTTTACACTGCACCACCACCACCACCACACTACTCCACAGTAAACCACACAGTGTGCTCCAGCACCCCTGCCCCCTGCCCCCTGCCCCACCCCGTGGACACCTCACCTAACAGTGACTCAGGATGAGGCTTCCCTCAGAATTCATATTACTCTCAAGTGATCATGAATGATCTTTCACTGGCTATCCAGACAAAATTTCATTGTGAAATTGTGCCATGAACAAACCATTCTTAAATTAAACCTGGAAATTCTCATTCACTACCACATCTATTACCCACAACCAGTCTTAGTGATTATCCAATGTAATAAGTTTTTCACAAAAAAATAAGATTGAGTAAAATATAATATAAAAGTTACCTGCTGGTTCATTTAGGAACTATACCATTCAAGTGAATCTAACATAGCTAAATTTTTACATTATTGTTTGCTATGATATATGTTGACAAATTATCAATTGTATACCGTTATATCTGTACAGTGAATTCAACACATATTGCAAGAACAGCATCCAGAAGCAGTATGTAATGATGAAATGTTTTTGCTGCAGTGGTTTCTTTTTGTTCCTGATTATAGATTTTTTACCCTGATTTGCCATTTTCTAATGTAGGTCTTAATAGAAACAAGAACTAATAGTGATCATGCTCACTCCTTTCTCTATCCCAAAAATATTATCACATGGCTGTTGATAAAGGAAGACTGCTGCTACAAGAGTGTGTTCTTCAGTAATCAAAGGACTACTGAGATAGCTTCCAAAATGGAGAGTGCCTCATATGTATGCACTATACTAATAGGCAAAGATATTACACGCAAAGAAGGTAGATTTGAAAAGTTCCAGATGCAAGAGATCCAATGCGTACCTTAACACTTGCATACACACCATCGGTCTCCTTGTTCTGTTTCAGTGATGAACAAATGATAATTTCCCTTTGTAGTCAAGTACTGGCAGTTATTGTAAAATCTAAGATATTGCCAAACACTGTAAAATCACACCTGTATTTTTATTATCAGTTTGGACGTAAACAGACAAATGGGTACAGTGGAATTCCATATCAACAGACTCTTCTCCTTGCTGTAAGTAAGTGTTAGAAAAGTCACACTATTCCAGAAAATTAGAAATATTTTTCCTTTTTTTCCCATTTTTTGTCCTGAATATCCATAACTAATTATTCAAACATATTCATTTTGGTAAGCGAATTACTTTTTTAATAGGTGGCATCAGTATTCATCATGGAACCCCAACAACATGTGAGGCTCCTTTTGAAGAGAGGTTAAGATTGTGATCAACTCAATTTTATTTTTGTCCACACAGCATCACAGTTATTTGTGATCTTTTTGAACATTGAAGCTAATCAGCAAAATGGGCTGGAGGTAAGAGGAAAAACAGCAAGCATTTCTAAATACACATCTGTATCCAAGGGGGGGGAAAAAAATAAATAAATAAATAAATAAATTAAGAATGGTCATCATCAGATGTAGCATTCTTTAACTATACCTGATTACTTCCAAATGGAGTTGTCCCTCTATTAGTACTGGGTACCAATCCTGGAGGAGGATTTCGTATCTCTGAAACAAATTGGTTCTATATAAGTTATATGAAAAAAAATTAGAAAACTTACAAAAATTACTTAATATTATACTATGTCACATTCAAAGCAATTTGGCAATCATTGCATCACTTCAAAAGTTTACTAACACCTGACAATATTTATGCAGTACATCACAGATATCTCACCAGTGAAAAGACAATGTCTATTAATTTTGTTTCTCTACTCATTACCATAAAATTTGAGGATCCTAACACATTCCCTTCATGCAAGCCAGAACTTATTTCCTTAAAAATGGTTCAAATGGCTCTGACCACTATGGGACTTAATATCTGAGGTCATCAGTCCCCAAGACATGGAACTACATATACCTCACTATTGTGAATTGTGATTTATTAGTCTCATAACATACACTTACAAATCATGTGGTTATGGTACAGGAAACATGTCAAAAATTACAAACTAGAATGTAATATTAATTTTTAAAACTATATTTAGTCTACGTAGCAGTATCTATGTTTTCTTATTTTCCAGCTTGGGTAAATATCTTTCTTGATAATGGACAATTTTTTTTCCCCACTATATAATGCTAATTTGTGGTTGGATTCTCCACAAATTATCAGTTCATCTTCCATAAATTCCTCTAATGAGTAATATCATTTGTGTAAAAGAATTTCATGTAACTTCTTTTTTAGTATTCCTAGTTCCATGTTTAGAATGTTTTTGCCTTTAAGTTCGTTGTAGACTTCCATGCCCTTATATCGTTGGGTCTGAGCATATAATTTCAATCTATGGGCAGGAAGCATAAAATATCTTTATTCCTTGTACTGTATGGATGATCAAATTGGTTTTTAATGAACAATTCCGGTTTGTTGTGTAAAAATATCATTAGCTGGAATATGTATAGGGAGGGGACAGCCAAAATTTTTACTTTCTGTAATAATGGACGACATGATCCTCTTTGCTGAGCAGTGCACATATTTCTGATAATTTTCTTCTGAAGCTTCAGTACATGTGCTGTAGCCACCAGAAAGATCGCGGGAGGTGCACATTGGCACGGCGCGTCACGGACGGTAGTTGCTGCAAGTAGAGTCCCGTCCACCAGAGGGCACGCGAGAATTCGGACGCGACCTCTGCCGGCATAACAACAACAACAAAAACAACAACTCCGGCAGCACGGGCCGGGCCCAGTCAGTTCACATCGGGCAGGTCTAGCAGACAGTTCCCGGTCTACACTAGGTGAAGTGCGATGGAAACGTGAATCGTGTTACTACACAGTTGGCGACAAGTAGGGTCGTTCTTTCGCGAGTTGCGTCGTTGTTCCAGTTTCGCAGCTTCTCCACGGCACGGAGGATTTGGTGCGGGTTTTGGTTGTGCAGCAGATGGATCTCATGGCCACCATGAAACAAGTGCTTCCGGCGTTGCTCTCCACGCCGTCTGCTCCGGCGCAGTTCCCTCCTCCCTTTCCCCCGTATGACGAGATGGTGGAGGATTGGGACGCATATGAACATCGCCTCTGGCAGCATTTCCAGGCGTTTCATGTTGCCAATGTGGAGGTATGTCGTGCTCTCTTCTTGTCTTGGATATCTCCCTCGCTGTATCACGTTTTGCGGCAGCTAGCGCCGTTGCAGGAACCCTCGTCCTTGTCTTTTGATGCATTGTGTTCCCTGCTGTCTTCATATTATCGCCGCCACACGCATGTTGTGGCAGCTAGGGTCGAGTTCTATCAATGCAAGAAACAGCCCCATCAGTCTTACCGGGCGTGGGCAGCTACCCTGCACGGTCTTAGTCGCAAGTGTCATTTTGTCACGGAGCAGTCGCGAGAGTCGTATGCCCACGTTATGGTACGCGACGTCATTGTTCGTTCGGCCCCTGATAGGGAGGTCCGGCAACGGGCCCTGCAGTCAGAAGACCCTTCCCTCGAGGAAGTCCTGTCCATTGCTCAATCGTATGAAGTCTCTCACGCAGCAGGTCAACAGCTGGAAGCGTGGTGCGACGTCGCGGATGTTCAGGGCGGCGCGGCTGCGTCCACTGTGTCCGGGGTAGACGACGTGTGAGCAGTACAATCCAGCAGTTACGGCCACTCCCGCAAGGCGCGTAAACAAAATTCTGGCCGCCGGCCCCTGTTGCCGTCCTGTGCGTCGTGATATATACATCATGATCGGTCAGAGTGCCCCCAGCGTTGGGCCGTTTGTCGCAAATGTAATAAAAAAGGTCACATTGCTAAAGTTTGCCGCTCAGCCTCAAAAGAATCGAAGGAAGCAGGTGCAGAGGACATAAACGTTGACATTCAGGATATTTCATCGGGCCAGGCTCCCGACGCATCGGCACGTAAACTCTTTATCGAGGTGTCGGTTTGGTCGCGCTGGTTGCAACTGCAAGTAGATACAGGCGCGGCAGTTTCGTTGTTGAATGCACAAACTTATTCCGACCTTGGATCGTCCCCATTGGCGCCAGTTTACTGGCGTCTACGCGGTTATGGTAAACAGTTCATTCCCCTGTTGGGTCAATTCACTACCGACGTGACTTACAAATCAGTCACTCGGCCTATAGCTTTTATTGTTGTCAGTGATGGGAGCTCCGCTACCCTTTTTGGCCTGGATGCCTTTCAAGCTTTCGGGTTTTCTATCACTGACACCATACAGTTGGTCTCCGAAGACGTTCCCTATCAATCATTGGAATCTTTGATCTCAGACTTTCCAGATATTTTTGAGGAGGGCCTGGGGCGTGTTTCAGATTTGAAGCTCACTTCACGTTGAAGGCGTCGGCTCGCCCGTGTTTTCTACGCGCGAGGCAGATCCCCTTGGCTCTCCGCCCTCAAGTAAAGGAAGAGCTAGACCGGCTGACAGTCCTAGGGGTCGTTCTTCCCATTTCTTCCAGTGAGTGGGCTTCACCCCTCGTTGTTGTAAGGAAGCCCTCAGGAAAATTACGTCTTTGTGGCGATTTCAAGGCCACCATTAATTCACAATTGGTGGTGGACACCTATCCTTAGCCTCGTGCTGATGAATTGTTCTCCGCTGTGGCGGGAGGCCAATATTTTTCGAAAATCGATCTGTCGGAGGCTTATCATCAGATACCACTTGATGAGGACTCCAAATGGCTGGCGGTCGTCAACACTCCATTTGGCCTTTACCAATACCAGCGGTTGGCCTTCGGAATATCCAGTGCCCCGGCGATATTCCAGCGTTATCTTGAGCATGTCACGTCGACAATCCCTCATTGTATTAATTACCTGGATGACATAACTGTCACAGGCCGCAGCATGAAGGAACACTTGCACAACCTTCGCACCCTCTTTCTCAAATTCAGGTCTGTGGGCTTGCGTTGCACCCTGCATAAGTCAACCTTCTTCCAACCGTCCATTGAGTATGTGGGTTACACCATATCTCGGCACAGCATACAGCCACTAGGAAGTTTGGTCCAAGGTATCGTCAACCTTCCTCGGCCCGCTGCGCTGAAAGAGTTACAAGCCTTTTTAGGCAAGATAGCCTATTACCACCGGTTCATTCCCAGGGCTTCCACTATAGCCCACCCCCTGTACTGCCTTCTGCACAAGGGTGTTCCTTTTGATTGGTCACCTGCATGCGAGCGAGTGTTCACCTCGTTGAAGGGCCTCCTCACGTCAGCCCCTTGTTTGGCTACATTTGATCCCCATAAGCCGTTGGTCCTGGCTACAGACGCTTCGCAGTATGGGGTGGGGGCGGTCCTGGCCCATCGCAATGCAGATGGTTCCGAGCAACCACTGGCGTTTGCATCTAAAACGCTTAGTCCCGCACAGGCCCATTACTCCCAGGTGGAAAAAGAGGCTTCGGCCATTGTCTACGCTGTTACCAAGTTTAACTGAAACTTTGTGCCATACAAGAAAGGGTGAATCACTGACCATAAGCCGTTAATATCGTTATTTGGCCCCGCCTCTCAGATTCCGGATAGGGCAGCCCACAGACTACAGCGCTGGGCCTTGTTCCTCTCTAAGTACCATTATGACATTCATTTTTGCCCTACAGGACAGCATGCCAATGCCGACGCTCTTTCCTGTCTTCCGGTGGGCCCGGATCCTACATTCGACTGAGAGGAGATTATGTGTTTTCATTTGGATGTGGCGTCCTGCCACGCGGTTGATGGCTTCCCGATCACTAGTTCTTGAGTCGCCAGGGAAACGGCGGCTGACCCAGTTCTCCGGCAAGTAGTTCGCCTCATTCAGCAGGGGTGGTCTTCCCGCCCTCCGGGCCGGGCCTCGGACCCTCTTCGTAATTATTTTATTCTACGAGACCACCTCTCGGTCTTGGAAGGAGTTCTCCTTCTGGCTACCAATAATACAGCTCCTTGTGTGGTTGTTCCTGCAGGTTTACGAAGGGAGGTCCTCAAATTATTACATGCGGGGCACTGGGGTGTTTCCCGTACTAAAACCTTGGCTCGCAGACATGTGTAGTGGCCCGGTATTGACAGAGAAATTGAGCACTTGGTGGCCGCCTGTTCCCAATGTGCGAGCCAACAAGCATCTCCCAGGGCAGCGTTCTCTTCATGGCCGCCGGCAACCCAAGCATGGGAACGTGTTCACATCGATTTTGCGGGCCCGTTTCTCAATGGCTTTTGGCTCATTGTCATTGTTGCTTATTCCCGATTCCCATATGTGGTTTGCTGCTCCTCAACCACTTCAGAAGTTGCAATCCAGGCACTAGCAAAAATCTTTTCTGTGGAAGGTCTGCCAATCACCCTGGTCCCGGACAATGGACCGCAGTTTATTTCGCAGACCTTCCAGGATTTTTGTAGGTGCTTCGGTATTCGGCACGTTTGCTCTCCCCCCTTCCATCCACAATCGAATGGGGAAGCCGAGCGCATGGTGCGCACATTTAAGACGCAGATGAAAAAGAATGTGCACGAATTTCCTGCGGAGGAAGCATTGACGTTTTTCTTGATGGCATACCGGACCACACCAATGGGAGAACGCAGCCCCGCAGAGCTCCTCCGTGGGCGTCAACCTAGGACTCTGCTGCACCTCCTCCGGCCTGGTCCTCGCCAGTCTTCACAAAACGGAGTGCCTGGCTTTCCACTGGGAATGTCAGTCTGGGCCCATGGGTTTGGTCGCAATCCACGTTGGATACCGGCGGTGGTCCTGCACTGACATGGCCGCCGGCTCTATACCTTGCAGGCGGGGGACCGGGTGGTACGTCGTCACCAAAATCAGCTACGTCCACGTTCAGGCACCCACCCTCCGACCTCTCGGACACCGGCTTCCCCATTGCCGGCACCTGTTTTGGTTTCACAGGGGACGTTACCTCCTCTCCCCGCTGTGACTCTGCCGCACTGCGATGGTTCTCAACCTTGGCAGCTTCCAGTAGCTCCAGCACCGGCATCACCATCGTTCGAGATGCCACAGCAAGAGCCGGCCCCCCCTAGCAGGCCCGGTTTCTCAGGAGGCTGGTTCACCTGGGGTCGTCCCTTCCCCTTCGTCCCCGCCACTGGGTCTTGCCCCTCTCGAGGTGGAACAGGATCCGGCGTTCGACAGCTTGTTGCCCATTCTGTCCCGGGCTCCGGTTGTGGGACGACAGGGGCCTCTTCGTGTGGGTCACTTCCAGCCGTATTCGAAGGTTCCGGCTCGAGGGTTGGCAGATCCCCTCGACTCCGCCCATCCAATGGATGTGGAGGTCATCGCTCCGGCCCGATGCTCCACCTTCCGACGCAGTGGATCACAGTGGCTGCACCCCCCGAAGGAGGAGGAGTGCTGTAGCCACCAGAAAGATCGCGGGAGGTGCACATTGGCACGGCACATCACGGACGGTAGTTGCTGCAAGTAGAGTCCCATCCACCAGAGGGCATGCGAGAATTTGGACGCATAACAACAACAACAACAACAACAACAACAACAACTCCGGCAGCACGGGCCGGGCCCAGTCAGTTCACATTGGGCAGGTCTAGCATACAGTTCCCAGTCTACACTAGGTGAAGTGCGACGGAAACGTGAATCATGTTACTACAACATGAGATATATTATTGGAGCTCCCCCAGAAAATAATGCCATATCTTATCACTGATTCAAAGTAACTTAGATATGCTACTTTGTGAATGGACATGTTAGTAGCACTTGATAATACATGCATGGCACATGCAAAGCTACTCAGTTTGCTGCACAGGTACTCAATATGTGTGTTCCAGTTTAAATTCTTATTGAGGTGTAGACCTAGAAATTTAGTGGAATGCACTTCTGTTAATTCTTCACTTTTATGATTTATACTAATTTCCTGGTATTTTAAGTGTTTGGTTCTGAATTGAATCAAGTTTGTTTTTGATATGTTAAGCTTCAGACCATTTAAATGGAACTATGACTCTAGCCTAACTAATGTACCAGTGACTATCAGGAATTGTTTCTGTTTCTTCACTTTCTATCAAGACAGCTGTGTCATTAGCAAAGAGAATGGATGGTGAATTTGTGTTTAATGGTAAGTCATTGATATACAATAGAAAGAGAATTGGACCGAGGATGGAACCTTGCAGGACACCCTGTGTTATTGTTTTCCACTCTGAATGGTAGTTTACACCATATGAAGAGATGATTGTTCTTTGTTTTCTATTAGATAAGTAAGAAGTAAGCCACTGAAGTACTGCACCCTTACTCCCATATTCTTCTAGTTTGTGGATTAGCAAGGAGTGATTTACGGAATCAAATGCCTTTTGTAGGTCACAGAAAATTCTGGCTACCTTACTGTTTTTGTCTAGAGCTGTGCTAATTTTTTCTATGAAATTATTTATGGCATTTGTTGTATTTTTCCCTTGTGGGAGGCCAAACTGATTGCACAGAATAATCCCCTGTGATACAATAAAGTTTTGGATTTGGATAGCAGCTACTTACATCACACACATCCATGCCTGAGGTAGGATTCAAACCTGCGACCATAGCAGCAGCACAGTTCCTGACTGAAGCACCTAGAACCACTTGGCTACAATGGCCAGCACTTATTTCCTTATCTATTGCCTTTTTTGCATTGGGGCACAAAAATGACTGAGGTCATAAACACCCAGGTCACAACTTTCATACACCAATACGTAAAAGAAGTTAATAGTGACTATATGCTAAGCCCAATCAATGGAAAGAAAGACCTAAAAAGAAGGACTTCCCATTTGAGAAAGGTCCATAAAATACACAGTAGAGAAAGCAGAGGTCCCTAACCCAAAATTTAATGTCCTTTGCAGTATTGCTGTGACCGAAGCAGTAAAACGTGATCAACAGCCTTTGAATTGTTTACTAAAATGACCAATAACACAGATGACAAATGTGCACTGAAATGTAAGCTCTTCAAAAAATGGCACTGGGTCAAGAAATGTCAAACCATCAAAGGTTGATGACAATAAGCATGAAGTGGTAGGGGATCACTAGTTAAATGGTGATGGCTAAAGAGACAGTGTCCAATATGCAAGCTAGCTAAAATTATGTCTTTGAGACAAGAGGGCCAAAAGGAGGTCACAAAAACTATTGGGAGCTATTTAATTTCCCGGAGCTTGTTTCCCATGAAGCAAAGACTGGAAGTGATGCCCAAGTGACACCACTTGCTGACAGACAGCAACACCGAGATCAGCGAAAGGAATGACCGATCTAGGAGGATGCAGCCATGGCAGCAGCATCAGCAAGCTGATCTCTTGTCCAACTGTCATGACCGGGGTCTCTTATGCAAATCACAGTGCATCTCTCAACAGTGAGCAAGTTTAAGCTTTAATGGACTCATTGCACCAAGGCATGGACCATGTGCAGCAAAATGAGGCTCTGAATGGTACCGAGAGCTATTGGAGCTTATGATACAATTAAAAAACCTGAGTCACCAGGTGTAGTAAGTGGCCTAATAGAGGGTAAAGAGCCCTGCAGTATAAATTGAGCAGTGTGATGGAAGCTGACCGAAAATGGTCAGTGCCAATGACTAAGGCACACCCAACACCATGATTATTCTTCAAGCCATCGCAGTATACAGGAAGGTACTATCGATAAATTGCATGCAAGGATTGAGAAATTTGCAGCAGTACATTTATTGGCTAAAATGGCTCTGAGCACTATGGGACTTAACATCTATGGTCATCAGTCCCCTAGAACTTAGAACTACTTAAACCTAACTAACCTAAGGACAGCACACAACACCCAGCCATCACGAGGCAGAGAAAATCCCTGACCCCGCCGGGAATCGATCCCGGGAACCCGGGCGTGGGAAGCGAGAACGCAACCGCACGACCACGAGATGCGGGCTGTACATTTATTCCAAACTAGTGTCCTTGGTAAGCAAATTAAGTCTGAGATATACATGGGCTGCCACATGAAGACAAGGTGGTGAGGGCTTCACACCCATTGGGAAAACTACAGGTAGCAAGAAGTTAAGCTGCCAGAACAGTAGACAAAAGCGAACTCCAAGATATAACAGTGATGAAGGCCACACCTCATACTGGTGGTTGAGGGATCATTAAAAAAGGTAACACAGGATGTGTGGCGGGGCATGGCAGACAAACAGCATGAGTATCCCCTGAGAAAGACATTATGCCTGTAAAACAGTGGTTGTACAACAGCTTCTGCAAAGAGACTCTCAACTGGGGTCAGGTAAAGGTCGCCATTGGCCACGGTGGACTGTTTAACGATCATCTAAGATGGAGGGATATGCAGATGAATAAATGAAACACCCAAAGCCTAGTTGCAAACAGATAAGGGATGAGTATAATTTTTTTTTTTTTTAAGGGCACGCAACTATGATGGTCATTAGCGCCCAGACTAAGTTAGGAATGTACCACGAGGCACAAGGTTAAAACAGCAACTAAAAGGGACAATACTATAAAAGACAGATAGGCAGAGGATTAGAAACAGCATAATCAAATGTCCTTAGACAGGTTCGTCAAGTTGATAAAACAAAGAACGCGAGCAGCTGCTCCTGGGTCATCCACTAAAATGGCATCCAGAGTACATGGCAGACCAAGATCAAGATGCAGCGTATTAAAATCCGGACAGGACGTTAAAATGTGGCGGACCATCAGCAATTGCCCACATGGGCACAACGGCGCCGGCGCAGCCGTCAGCAGATGGCAATGGCTGAACCGGCAGTGTCCAATTCGTAACCGGGCCAAAACGACCTCCTCCCGCTGAGAAGTGTGTGAGGAGGACATCCAAGCTGCGGGAAGAGGTTTCAAGGCCCGAAGCTTGTTGTCCGTATGTGCAGCCCAATCTTGATAATAAATTCAGTTGGGAAGAGCACACCACAGAACTGCAGAAACGCCTTAACAAATCTGTATTTGCAATTCAAGTGTTAGCAGACATAGGCGACATAAAAATGAAAAAGCTTGCATACTTTGCCTACTTTCATTCCATAATGTCATATGGTATAATATTTTGGGGTAACTCTTCAAGTCAGACAAAAGTTTTCAGAGTCCAAAAGCGTGTAATACGTATTACTTGTGGAGTAAATTCACGGACGTCCTGTAGAAACCTCTTCAAAGAACTGGGTATACTAACTTCTGCCTCTCAGTATATTTACTCATTAATGAAATTTGTCTAAATAATACATCTCTTTTTCCAACAAACAGCTCAGTTCATATATACAATACCAGGAACAAAAATGGTCTGCACAAGGACTTAAAAGCACTTACTTTAGTTCAAAAAGGGGTCCGCTACTCATGAACACTCATCTTCAATAATTTGCCAGTAAACATAAAAAATTCAGTTACAAATAAAGATCAGTTTAAAAGGAGCCTGAAAGACTTACTAGTGGCCAACTCCTCCTACTCCATCGATGAATTTTTTAATAGAAACAAATGATGTATTCATACTATTAGTATTGTTATTTCAGCTTTAAAAAAAAAAAAAAAAATTGACTTGTTCCACATCCACTAGGATCTCCTCGGCACGGATCTATGGAACAAAAACTAATCTAATCTAATCTAATCTGCATGCAACAGCGATAAAATGTGCTGCCAAATGACCCTGCTGCAATCTGATGAAGGGACACAACATGAAGCTGTCCGAGGCTGGAGGACCGCAGCCTTGGCCGCGGCATCTGCAGTCTCAATCCCAGGGATACCGACATGGCCAGGAACCCACATAAAGCTAACCGGAGAACCATTGTCCACCAGCTGCTGAAGAGAGCTTTGGATCCGGTGCACGAAACGGTCAACTGGATACGGATCACTGAGGCTCAGGATGGCGCACAGAGAATTGGAGCAGATGACATAAGCAGAATATCAGTGGTGGCAGATGTAATGAACAACCTGGTAGAGGGCAAATAGCTCAGCTGTGAAGACCGAACAATGGCCATGGAGCCGGTATTTGAAACTGTGTGCCCCGACAATAAAAGAACACCCAACCCCGCCATTGGTCTTAGAGCCATCTGTATAAATGAAGGTCATATTAATGAACTTCGATTGAAGTTCGACAAAACGGGAGTGATATACCGAACCAGGGGTAACCTGCCTTGGGAGCGAGCTGAGGTCAAGATGAACGCGAGCCTGAACCTGGAGCCAAGGTGGCGTATGGCTCTCACCCACTCTAAAGGTTGCAGGGAGTGGAAAATCTAGGTGTTGAAGGAGGCGACGAAAGTGAACTCCAGTGGTAGCAGGGCAGAGACATATAACCCATATTAATGGTTGAGAGAGTCATCAAAAAAGGAACGATGAGACGGGTGGTCGGGCACTGACAGTCGCCGACAGGCATACCTACAAAGCAGTATATCGCGCCCGTAGGCGAGTGGCAGTTCACTGGCTTCAGCATGAAGACTCTCGGCGGGACTAGTATAAAATGCTCTGATCACAAGACGTAAACCCCAATGTTGTATAGATTTGGGGAGGTGTAAGATGGACGGCTGTGCAGAGGAATGTACAAAGTTCCCATAATCCAGCTTTGAGCAGATGATTGACCGATATAGGCGAAGTAGGACTGTCCGATCCTCTCCCCACGACCTACCGCTGAGAACACGGAGGGCATTTAGAGAACGGGTACAACGGGCAGCCAAATATGACACATGTGGAGACCAGCTAAGTTTCCTGCCAAATGTAAGACCTAAAAATTTTGTTGTCTCCAACAATGGGAGAGCAATGGGACTGAGTCATAAGGATGGTGGGAGAAACTCTTTGTAGCGCCAGAAGTTAATACAGACCGTCTTCTCAGCAGAAAAACGGAAGTCATTGGCGACACTCCAGGAGTAAATACCGTCAAGAGAACGCTGAAGACAGTGCTCCAGGAAACATGTACGCTGCACGCTGCAATAGATGGTAAAATCGTCCATGAAAAGGGAGCCAGATACATCAGCTGGGAGGCAATCCATTATTGGATTGATCGCTATGGCGAAGAGAGCGATGCTCAAAACTGAGCCCTGCGGCACCCCATTCTCCTGGTGAAAGGTGTCTGACAGGACAGAACCCACACGTACCCTGAACTGTCGATACATTAAAAATGCACGAATAAAGAGAGGGAGGCAACCGCGAAGGCCCCATGTATGCATGGTGCAGAGAATGCCCGCCCTCCAACAGGTGTCGTAAGCCTTCTCCAAATCAAAGAACACAGCTGTGTTCGGGCACTTCCACAAGAAGTTATTCATAATGAAGGTCGACAAGGTAACCAGATGGTTAACAGCAGAGTAGCGCCTACGAAATCCACATTGTACATTGGTAAGTAGGCATCGAGATTCGAGCAGCCAAACCATACAAGAGTTAACCATTCGCTCCATCACCTTACAGACACAGCTGGTAAAGGAGATGGGTCGATAACTGGGAGGCGAGCGCTTGTCCTTCCCTGGCTTAGGAATCGGGACAACAACAGACTTGTGCCAGCACATGGGAACATGAACCTCAATCCAGATGCAATTATAAGTACGAAGAAGAAAACCTTAACCCGCAGGTGAAAGGTTCTTCAGCATCTGAATATGAATAGAATCAGGCTCTGGAGGGGAGGACTGTGACTGGGCAAGTGCATTTTTGAGTTCCCGCATGGTGAATGGGGCATTATAACTTTCATGATTCGAGGAGCGGAAGTTTGGTGGCCTAGCCTCCTCTGCCTGTTTTCGGGGGAGGAAGGGAGGGTGGTAATGAGCAGAGCTCGAAACCTCTGCGAAAAAGCGGCTGAAGGCATTGGAGACATCCTCAGGGGCCACAAGGACGTCATTCACGACTGTCAAGTCAGAAACTGGTGAGTGGATCTTAGTGCCAGATAGCCGGCGCAGGCTACCCCAGACAACAGAAGAAAAAGTAAAACTGTTGAAGGTGCTTGTAAAAGCAGCCTAGCTGGCTTTCTTGCTTTCTTTAATAATACGACGACACTGGGCATGTAATCATGTATAATTGATAGAATTTGCCACCGTAGGGTGGTGTTTAAAGGTGCGTAAAGCACCTTGACGAGCACGTAATGCGTCTCTACATGCTGCGGTCCACCAGGGGACCAGTACGCGACGTGGAGAAGAAGTAATGTGAGGGATGGAATATTCAGCAGCAGTGAGAATGACTTCTGTGAGGTGTGCGACCTGACTATCGCAGCTTGTGAAAGTTTGATCCTCAAAGGTCACCCTGGAGATGTTCCAACTAGTTGAGCACAGAGAGGGGGTTTGATGCAGGAGATGGATAGCACATGGGAAGTGGTCGCTCGAATATGTATCAGAAAGTGCATACCACTCAAACTGGCGTGCAAGTTGGGAAGTACATATAGAGAGTTCTAAATGGGAATAGGTGCGAGATGTGTCCGAATGAAAAGTAGGGGCGCCAGTATTGAGGCAGACAAGATTGAGGTGGTTGAGAAGGTCTGCTAACAGGGAGTCCCTCGGGCGGGATGCTGGAGAGCCCAAAAGGGAATGGTGGGCATTGAAGTCTCCAGTTAACAAAAATGGTGCAGGGAGCTGAGTAATAATTTGCATCATGTCTGCGCTGGTAAGAGCAGACGACGAGGGAGTGTAAACGGTACAAATGGAAAATGTAAAAGTGGGGAGAGTAATTCGGACAGCAACTGCCTGCAGGCCGGTGTGCAATGTGATGGGATCGTAGTAAATATCGTCCCGGACCAGCAACATAACCCCTCCATTAGACGGAGTACCTGCCACAGAGGGTAGGTCAAAACACACAGAGGTATAGTGTGCCAAGTCAATTTGATCGCTAGGGCGTAGCTTCGTTTCCTGGAGAGCTATGATGAGGGGACAGTGCAAGCGAAGCAGCAACTTCAAGTCCTCTCGGTTGGAGTGAATGCCACGAATATTCCAGTGAAGAAGTGCCATCATGAGAAGAAAAAGGAAGAAGGGGTCACCTTGAAGGCCGCTGAGGGCCTGGCTTCGAGAGAGCACTGCCGCCGCTGTCAATAGGCGGAGAGTCATCATACATTCGTTCAATAGGTTCATCGGCCATCTTGTTAAGATGGCCGGGAGGGGGAGCTTCCTCCGCCGGTGAACGACCAGATGTTTGGCTATCAGTGGTGCCGCCAGGCGAAACGGATGATGGCCTGGGGCGGCAACTGCTGCGTGGCGCAGGAGAAGAAACGCGCTGTGGCGGAGAAGGATAACTTTGCTGCCTATGAGCCTTCTTGGAAGGTCGTTAAGTGGAAGTACTGGTCAATGGCTGGTAGTTCAAGGTACGTAGGAAGTCTGCATGGGACGGTTACTTCTTGAAAGCCCGTGCACCTGATTTCTGGGTCTTCATCTTGGCAGAAGTTGATGAAGGTGCTTGTGTCTTAGGGGTGACGGGAGGAAGAGGAGACGTTGACCGGGTGATCATAGCACTGGCCGAATGGACGACCGTAGTGCTGAAGGTCAGATCACATGTCTGCGTTGCCACCTCCCTGGTAGTCCGAGGAGAGGTGAGGACAGTACTGTATTTCCCCGCTGGGATCAGCGTGGGCTTCCTACTAGCAAATTGCTTGTGAGCAGCCGAGGTGAACACTTTCTCTTTGACCCAAATTTCCTGTATACAATGTTAATCCTTGTAGATGGGACAGTCATGGGAGGTCGCTGCATGGTCACCCTGACAGTTCACACAACGAGGAGATGGAGGTGGACAGTCACCCTCATTGGCATCCCTGCCACAAGTGACACATTTAGCCACATTAGAACAAGACTGGTGAGTGTGATTAAAATGCTGACACTGGTAGCAGCGCGTAGGTGTCGGGACATAGGGGCAAACAGAAATAACCTCTTAGCCCGCTTTGATGCACGACAGCAGCTGAACACAATCATACGTCAAGAAAAGTGTCTGGGTCAGTACAAGGTCATTGTTGACCTTTTTAATGACCCAATGGACAGCAGTCACGCCCTGCTCAGCGAGGAAAGACTGAATCTCCTCGGCAGTCAATCTGTCGAGTGATCTAGTATATACCGCACCACACGACGAATTCAAAGTGCGGTGAGCCTCCACCCGGACAGGAAACATGTACAGGAGTGTGCCCCGAAGCAGTTTTTGTTCCTGAAATGCGCTCTCAGTTTCTAATAACAAGGTACCGTTACACATCCTGGTACAAGACTTGACAGATCCGGCTATGGAATCTGCATCCTTCTGGATAACGAAAGGGTTGACAGATGAAAAATCCTTTCCGTTCTCAGATCGAGAAACTACGAGGAACTTTGGGGCAGGCAGTAGTACTTTTGTCACTGGCGGCTGGTCAAGTTTCAGTTTTTGGGCAGAAGTCTAGAGAGAAGAAGAGAAATCCATTGTGGAGGAATCCCCCATGATTGCCAGCATCTCCGATAGTGGGCTCCTTCCTTGTGGGGATCCTCTCAGAGGGCACTCCCGCCTTAGGTGAATGTTTACACCTCAGGTCACACCTCCCGAGAAACGGATGGAGGGACCAATCGGCATGGTTGGAAGGTGTCAGCTCAGGCAATCACCCCTCCCTGGGCCTGGCCTTTACCATGGGGTATGTGCGTGTTTTACTTGTCTACCCAGGGCAGAGAATTACGCGTTACCCCATCACCGGCTACACATGCCAACATGTGGGTCGGCGTTGAGGCATGCACAGGGAGGAAAGAAGAAGAGGAAAAACGAAGGGAGAGAGGGAGAGAAAGGACAGACTGTCTCAAATGCCGAGGCGGAGACCAGAGGGTGGATAAGAAGGCAAGGAGAAGAAGGCAAAGAGAAGAAGGCAAGGAGAAGAAGGCAAGGAGAAGAAGGCAAGGAGAAGAAGGCAAGGAGAAGAAGGCAAGGAGAAGAAGGCAAGGAGAAGAAGGCAAGGAGAAGAAGGCAAGGAGAAGAAGGCAAGGAGAAGAAGGCAAGGAGGAGAAGGCAAGGAGGAGAAGGCAAGGAGGAGAAGGCAAGGAGAAGAAGGCAAGGAGGAGAAGGCAAGGAGGAGAAGGCAAGGAGAAGAAGGCAAGGAGAAGAAGGCAAGGAGAAGAAGGCAAGGAGAAGAAGGCAAGGAGAAGAAGGCAAGGAGAAGAAGGCAAGGAGAAGAAGGCAAGGAGAAGAAGGCAAGGAGAAGAAGGCAAGGAGAAGAAGGCAAGGAGAAGAAGGCAAGGAGGAGAAGGCAAGGAGGAGAAGGCAAGGAGGAGAAGGCAAGGAGAAGAAGGCAAGGAGAAGAAGGCAAGGAGAAGAAGGCAAGGAGAAGAAGGCAAGGAGAAGAAGGCAAGGAGAAGAAGGCAAGGAGAAGAAGGCAAGGAGAAGAAGGCAAGGAGAAGAAGGCAAGGAGAAGAAGGCAAGGAGAAGAAGGCAAGGAGAAGAAGGCAAGGAGAAGAAGGCAAGGAGAAGAAGGCAAGGAGAAGAAGGCAAGGAGAAGAAGGCAAGGAGAAGAAGGCAAGGAGAAGAAGGCAAGGAGAAGAAGGCAAGGAGAAGAAGGCAAGGAGAAGAAGGCAAGGAGAAGAAGGCAAGGAGAAGAAGGCAAGGAGAAGAAGGCAAGGAGAAGAAGGCAAGGAGAAGAAGGCAAGGAGAAGAAGGCAAGGAGAAGAAGGCAAGGAGAAGAAGGCAAGGGAAAAATTAAGGAAGACAGTGAGAGGGAGAAGGACAAAGAAAGGAACCAAACAAAGGAAGGAAGAAATCAGAATAAGTGAAAAACCAAAATGACCACAAATATAAGTCGTGGAACCGTCCGTCTCCAGACACAGGCGCAAACTACCCCCTTGAGGGGGAGGGACTCCTTTTAGTCACCTCTTACGACAGGCAGGAATACCTTGGGCCTATTCTAACCCCCGGACCCGCAGGGCGGGGCAGTAACGATGCCGGTGGTGACCGAGTGAACCACCCCATTAATGGCATCATCGGAAAGAGGCTCAATAGTGGCAATGGATGTGAACAAGTCCCAGTCAGCCTTTTTCATTGTCCATCTGCAGGGGTGCCCAGAAGAGTGATGCTGTGGCAGTGACAGAAGGATAGGAAAGTGGTCACTACCACACTAGTCATCATGCACACCGCATAGGACAGACAGTAATAGGCTAGGGCTGCAGATCGGAAGTTTGATGGCTGAGGACGTGCCATGCACCACACTGAAATGTGTGACGGCACCATTATTTAAGAGAGAAAGGTCTAGCTGTGCCAATACTTTGTAGGGTGGGTCAGTGGCAACAGGCCAAGGCAGCATTGCTGACAGAGGGTTATGGGTGTTGAAGTTGCCCAGTAACTGAAAAGGTGGTGACAATTGGGCTATCAGTGCATCTAGGGCATGTTGTGGAACATCACCTTCTGGTGTCCGCCCCGGTAGCTGAGTGGTCAGCGTGACAGACTGTCAATCCTAAGGGCCCGGGTTCGATTCCCGGCTGGGTCGGAGATTTTCTCCGCTCAGGCACTGGGTGTTGTGTTGTCCTAATCATCATCATTTCATCCCCACCGACGCGCAGGTCGCCGAAGTGGCGTCAAATCGAAAGACCTGCACTAGGCGAACGGTCTACCCAACGGGAGGCCCTAGCCACACGACATTTCCATTACGTTCTGGTGGAAGATAGAGACTGCAGACACTAACGGCCTGAGTCATCCACACCCAAACACCGACAGCCTCTAAAGGTGGTTGTAGAGGGGCAGACTTGCTGTGAAGGGAGTGATGGAAACAGATGCAGACGCCACCAGATACCCTCTCATAAGTTGCCCCGTTCCTATAATAACCCCGATAGCCACGGAAGGCAGGGGTTCACGTCACCAGAAACCAAGTTTCCTGAAGAGCAATGCTGAGGAAAGGGTGAAGGCTGAGAAGTTGTCGGAGCTCAGCAAGATAGCGGAAAAAACTGCTGCAGTTCCACTGGAGGATGACATTGTCCATGGCCGAGAAAGGCATGAAGGACCGAGGAGCAGATTACGCCGCTGGGTCACCTGCTGCCACTGTTTGAGTATCTGTGTGAGTGACAGCCATTGCGTCTGAGATTCCAGCGAATCCTAGGTCCACAGCAGACGCCAGAATCTCTACCTTGCCCTCCAACGCAGAGCTTTTAGGTTGCAGTGGAGTGGGTGCCTCTGAAAATTCCTTTCTTAGAGGTCTTATTCTTGGTCTTTTCTCACTGCTCCTTGGGTTTCAGTGGCTTGGAGGACTTCACCGATTCTGTCTCTGAGACAGAGGAGGATCGTGAAGCCCCACGACCAGCTGCTTGTGGGCTCTTATGCCACTGCCGGGCATCATCCTACCCACTTGTGGAACTTGGCAAGGGAGGGACCCAAGGGTCCCCTCCTTAGCCTTAGCATTGGTCAGTCGGTCCAGGGTCTTATATTCCATGATTTTTTGCTCTTTCTGTAAGATCCTGCAGTCTTGTGAGCAAGGTGAATGAGGCTATCTGCAGTTGACACAGATGGGAGGCAGGGCACATGGAGTATTGGGATGTGATGGGCATCCACAATCTCGACATGTGAGGCTGGAAGTACAGCAGAAAGACATATGGCAGAAGTTCCAGCACTTCAAGCACTGCATCAGGGGAGGGATATAGGGCTTGACATCATAGTGGCAGACTATCACCTTGACCTTCTCTGGTAATGTATCACCCTTGAATGCCAAGCTGAAGGCACTGGTAGCAATCTGATTATCCTTCGGACCCCAAGGAAAGCATCAGACGAAAGGAACACCCTGATGCTTTAATTGTCTCTTATCTCGTCATCAGACTGCAAAAGAAAGTCCCTATGGAAAATAATACACTGCACCATATTTAAACCCTTATGGGTTGTGATGGTAACTGAAACATCCCCAACTTGTCACAACTAAGTAACCTTTATGACTGCGCACAGGATGCTGTTTTTATCAATACTGATCCAGAGCGCATTTTGGACAAGCCCTCCACCTCCCCAAACTTGTCCTATGAAGAATTTAAGCTTTGTTGACATGAAAGATTCCCCATCAGCTCTTGTACAAACTAGGAGCCTGGGCGAATAAGTGTAACTGCAATCCTGAGCCTTACACTCCTCCCACGGTGCAGCCGGAGAAGGGAACGATTTGGGATCATATTTCTGAACATTGAATTGAGCTCGAGGATGCTTAGAGACTGCTGGTAGCTGGCCACCAGCAAGAGATGATATACCACCCTTCATTGCAGTTCATCCGCCGTGATGCGACCCACTCTGAACAAGGGTCCTCCCCATGGGTGCCACCCAGCCTGAGCAAGGGCCACCTGGCAGGATGGCCATTGCCAAGTGTCCGGATGCCCCAGGGAGATAGGCATCTACTCCTTGGCATATGTCGGGAGTTAACAGCACAAGCATCAGCAGATTAATCCCTGTGTTGTCAGTGGGCTACAACCAACAGGGCACATTGTGGTCCCACCACAACTGACTGGCTACCATGCTGGATATTAGGTGCAAGGGAGTCCATGATCGTCATCTCTGCAAGCTACACTGCACAGTGCATGGTGAAAATCGCATCCAGGAACACATTCTTGCCCAAGAGATGGTGAACGAGCGGGACTACAATGAGATGACGAGAAAGCTGTGTAAAGGTCTCAATGCACGATGGACACAATGCATCATGAAAGGTGCTCCTCCCCAATTGGCTCGCTCTTTGGAAGTATTTGGAAAAATGGGGGTCAAACCCGAGAGCGGACCATCACATATAGCCCAAAACATTTGAGACTCCTTTTAGTCACCTCTTACGACAGGTGGGAATACTGCGGGCCTATTGTAACCTTGAACCTGCAGGGGGGCGTTCCAGTTCTTGGTGGTACTGAGACATGAGGGGAATGCTCCTCTGTGGCTGTACAATGGGACTTTGGGAACTGGTGAGCGACTGGAGACATCTTCTTTACTACACCTCTTCTGTCACCCACCACCTCTTTGAGTCTCAGGAGCATTCTCCTTGTTACTCAGTACCACACAGGACCAAAACAACTGAGTCACATCCTTCAACATGACCTCTCACCATGGCTTGAAATGAGCTATGTCCTACCCACTATACTTCCCAGCCCTCTAACAGCGGTATTCTGCCACCCACCAAACCTACAAAATACCTCCATCCATCCCTATGCAACCCCTGCTCCCAAACCCTTGTCTAATGGCCCATATACCTATAATGTAACTGGATGCTAGACGTGTGCCATACATCTTCCCACCACCACCTATTCCAGTCCTGTCAGAAGCATCACAGGCAAGGCTACCTGTGAACCAAGTACTGTGATATACAAGCTAAACTGCAAGAAATGTGCTGTGTTCTACTTGAGCATGACAACCAACAAGCTGTCTGTCAGATGACCAACTGTGCCAAAAAACAACTGGATCACACAGTTGTTGAGCATGCTGCCCAACACTGTGTTATTTATTTTAAGGACTGCATCATAGCATTTGACATGTGCTTCCTACCAACTCTAGGAATTGCGATCATATCAGAAGCCACAGGCTGACTGGCCAAGGGTGCAGACAGTGAGGGCCACAAACCCATATTAAGGTAGATATGGATGACAACCAGGACAATGACAGCAACCACAGACAGAAATGGCAAATGATAACAACAACCACCATGAATTCACGTGGCAGTAGACAAGTCTATAGAGTAAACCAGATCAAGAACCGAAACGTGGTGAGGTTCGAGAACAAACAACAGTGCTTAAGGTATACAAGACAAGAGCTCAGTCAGAACTCAACTGACAGAGCCACTGCGTTGCCAGCATTACAGGGCCACTGCGAGTACCAATAGGCCAGCATGGAAGCTGTGGCTCGCACACAGCGTTGTGGCAGTGACAGAAGCACTCACTGGTTATAAAGGTGGCCCCTAGTGGCTATCATTTATGTCCTTGCCTTCTGACAGACTGTCCAAATTGTCTAAACAGGACACCATAGGCCCCCTCTCAAAATGTGTGCATAGGGCCCAAAGGGCCCCAGTGAATACTTTTGGAGGTGAACAGTTGGTCTCCCATCAGTGGAAGCCGCCAGCTGAGAGAAGGAACACTAGACATTAAGCACTGAGCTGGGGTACTGAGGTGTGGTTGGTGACCGAGGTGCAGAGTGATGCAGTGGTGATGTTTCAACCTCCATACTCATGCCTACGGGAGCTGCTAACACTGTTCTGGAGTGCAAATAGTACTCATGAAGAGAAGGGACGTGTGAGGGCAGGGAGACCAACTCAAAATTATCCTCTGTTGAAGTTGTAGGCTGGAGGCAGGGCAAAGACGGTCCATGTGCCGAATCACCAAACCTCTCGGGGTATCAATCATTTCATGGTGTTGCACGTGAGTCACCACCACAGCAGCTGGCATCCATTAGGTAATTGTCGCATACGAACATGCCTTAGTAGCTGAACCAGGAGGATGTCATCCAGTATGTCAGGTCTGGGGTTCCTTGATTTGGAGTGCTACAAGATGGAGGAGTGTACACATCTGTCAACTGTGAAGGAGTTCTGCTGCGCTGTGGTCATGGATAGGAGTGTACCTGTAGGTGGCTTGGGAACTTTTTTTTTTTTTTTTTTTTTGTTTAAGGGCGCTCAACTACTGAGGTCATTAGCGCCCAGTCACAATTTTTTTTTTTTTTGGTAGGGTTTAAGGGCGCTCAACTGCTGAGGTCATTAGCGCCCAGTCACTGGTGTTGGAGCACAAGGAACCTGCTAAAACTCAAGGGGATGGGGGGACATCAAAAGGACCTGACAAAGATGCAGATGAAATAAGTAAAAAGGTTAGATGTCTTTGGTCAAGCCAGTTAAAGTTATAAAACGCAGAAGACGAGCAGCTGCTCGAGCGTCATCAGCTAAAACATCCGGTAAGGTAGATGGCAGGGACAGGACAACACGAAATTGACTAAAACGGGGACACGACAATAAAACATGGCGCACCGTTAATGCCTGACCACAAGGGCACTGCGGGGCTGGGTCACCAGAGAGCAGGTAGCGGTGGCTAAACCGGCAATGCCCAATCCGCAACCTGGTCAGAAGGACCTCCTCGCGCCGAGATGGTCGGGAGGAAGTTGACCAAGCAGTTGGGAGCGGTTTGACTGCCTGGAGCTTGTTTCCTTGGAGGGATGACCAAGCATCCCACCACAAGGACACAAGCCTCTTACATACATCCCCACAAACGTCAGATGACGGGACACAATGGGAGGCTGGCCGAGGCTGGAGGACTGCAGCCTTGGCTGCAGCATCCGCAGCCTCATTCCCAGGCACTCCTACATGTCCGGGAACCCACAGAAAGCTGACAGAACCACCATTATCAGCGAAAGAATGGAGGGACTGCTGTATTCGTTGAATCAAGGGATGGACCGGATAGGGAGCCCCAAGGCTCTGAAGAGCACTGAGTGAGTCAGTGCAGAGGACATACGATGAATGGCGGTGGCGGCGGGCATACTGAATGGCCTGATGGAGAGCAAAAAGCTCGGCCGTAAAGCTGGAACATTGGTCAAGGAGCCGGTATTTAAAGGTGGCGGTCCCGATGACAAAGGCACAGCCGACACCATCGTCAGTTTTGGAGCCATCGGTGTAAATAAAGGTGTGACCAGCAAGTCGAGCACGAAGTTCGACAAACCGTGAGCAATACACTGCAGCCGGAGTACCCTCCTTCGGGAGTGAGCTGAGGTCGAGATAAATACGAACCGGAGCCTGGAGCCAAGGTGGTGTCGGGCTCTCACCCTCTCTGAAGGTGGTAGGGAGGGCAAAATCCAATTGTCGAAGCAGGCGACGGAAGCGGATTCCGGGGGGCAGCAGGGCAGACACATATAACCCGTACTGACGGTCGAGAGAATCAGCGAAGAAGGACTTGTAAGAGGGGTGCTCGGGCATAGACAACAGCCGGCAGGCATACCGACACAGCAGTATGTCGCGCTGGTAGGTCAACGGTAACTCGGCAGCTTCAGCGTAAAGACTCTCGACAGGACTAGTGTAGAAGGCTCCGGTCGCAAGACGTATCCCCCGATGGTGGATGGAGTTGAGCCGGTGTAAGAGGGATGGCCGAGCGGACGAGTAGACGAAGCTCCCATAATCCAGCTTCGATCGGACTATGGACCGATACAAGCGAAGCAGGACAGTGCGATCCGCTCCCCAAGATGAACCGCTAAGAACTCTGAGGACATTAAGGGAACGTGTACAACGGGCCGCCAAATAAGAGACATGTGGAGACCAACACAGTTTCCGGTCCAACGTGAGCCCTAGAAACTTAGTTGTGTCCACGAATGGGAGAACAACGGGACTGAGATGTAAGGATGGCGGAAGGAACGCTTTATATCGCCAAAAGTTGATACAAACCGTCTTCTCTTCAGAGAACCGGAAGCCATTTGCCACGCTCCATGAGTAGAGGCTGTCTAGACAACGCTGGAGGCAGCGCTCCAGGAGGCATGTTCTCTGGGCACTGCAGTAGATCGCGAAGTCATCGACAAAGAGAGAGCCTGAGACATTAGGTGGAATGCAATCCATAATTGGATTGATCGCGATGGCAAAAAGGGCTACGCTCAAGACGGAGCCCTGAGGCACTCCGTTCTCCTGGAGGAAGATGTCGGACAATACTGAACCCACACGTACCCTAAACTTTCGATCCGTTAAAAAGGAATCAATAAAAAGGGGCAGACGACCACGTAGGCCCCACTTGTGCATAGTGCGGAGGATACCTCCTCTCCAACAGGTATCATAAGCCTTCTCCAAGTCGAAGAACACGGCTACCGTTTGGCGCCTTCGCAAAAAGTTGTTCATGATGAATGTCGACAAGGTCACAAGGTGGTCAACAGCGGAGCGGCGGCGACGAAAGCCGCATTGGACATTAGTAAGTAGTCGTCGAGATTCAAGAATCCAAACTAACCGAGCATTAACCATGCGCTCCATCACCTTACAGACACAGCTTGTAAGAGAAATGGGGCGGTAACTAGAAGGAAGGTGTCTATCCTTCCCGGGTTTGGGTATAGGAACAACAACGGCGTCACGCCAACGCATGGGGACCTGACCTTCGGTCCAGACGCGATTGTAGGTACGAAGAAGGAAGCTTTTGCCCGCCGGAGAAAGGTGTGCCAGCATCTGAACGTGAATGGCATCTGGCCCCGGAGCAGAGGACCGGGACAGTGCAAGCGCACGTTCGAGTTCCCGCATAGTAAAGGGGGCATTGTAAGTCTCCAGATTCAGCGAGTGGAAGGAAGGTCACCGAGCCTCGTCTGCCTCTTTCCTGGGAAGGAAGGCAGGATGGTAATGTGCGGAGCTTGAAACCTCCGCGAAAAAGCGGCCAAAGGCGTTGGAGACAGCCACAGGATCAACAAGGACCTCATTACCTGAGGTCAGGCCAGGTACTGAGGAGTGGGCCTTAATGCCCGACAGCCGGCGCAGGCTACCCCAAACAACGGAAGAGGGAGTAAAACTGGTAAAGGAGCTCGTGAAAGAGGCCCAGCAAGCTTTTTTGCTGTCTTTGATGACTCTACGGCATTGCGCTCGGAGTCGTTTTTATTCAATACAATTCGCCAACGTAGGATGGCGGCGAAAGGTGCGTAAAGCACGTCGTCGAGCACGGATAGCGTCCCTACAAGCCTCGTTCCACCAGGGGACGGAAACGCGACGTGAAGAAGAAGTAGTACGAGGTATGGAACGTTCGGCAGCATTGATAATAACAGCCGTGAGGTATTCGACCTGACTGTCACAACTGGAAAAATCGCAGTCCGGAAAGGTCGCCAGGGAGGAGTAAAGTCCCCAGTCAGCTTTCAGTATGTTCCAGCGCGAAGGACGTGGGGATGGGGTGTGGTGCAGGAGACGAACGACACAGGGGAAGTGGTCGCTCGAATAGGTGTCAGAAAGGACATACCACTCGAACCGACGGGCAAGAGTGGTAGAACAGATCGAGAGGTCCAAGTGGGAGTAGGTATGAGTAGAGTCCGAGAGGAAAGTCGGGGCGCCGGTATTGAGGCAGACAAGATTAAGATGGTTGAAGACATCCGCCAAGAGTGAGCCTCTTTGACAGGATGCAGGAGAGCCCCAAAGGGGATGATGGGCATTGAAGTCGCCAAACAATAAGAACGGCGGGGGAAGCTGATCGATCAGGTGCATCATGTCTGCCCGGCTAACAGCAGATGACGGTGGAGTGTAGACGGTACAAACTGAAAAAGTAAAAGCAGAAAGAGTAATGCGGATAGCTATTGCTTGGAGTGGGGTGGTCAATGGGATGGGATGGTAATAGACATCGTCCCGAACGAGCAACATGACCCCACCATGAGCTGGGATACCGTCCACAGGGGCGAGGTCATACCGCTCCGAGGTATAGTGGGAAAAGGCAATACGGTCAGTCGGGCGCAACTTGGTTTCCTGGAGATCAAGGACGAGCGGACAGTGCAGGCGGAGGAGCAGTTGTAATTCCTCCCGATTAGATCGAATACCTCTTATGTTCCAATGAAACAACGCCATTGCTAGTCAAAAAGTTGGGGGAACGAGACGGGGAAGAGCTGGTCACCTCGATGGCCGCGGAGGGCCAGGTTGCGAGGCAACAACGCTACAACTGACGGCAGGCGGATCCGGTTCCATCGACTCGTCGCCAGCTGCGGCCGCTGTCCCTGATTGTGTAGGAGGGGCCGCATCATTTGCCGACAAAAGGCCGGCGGAACGCCTGGCAGCAGAGCGTCCTGGCGAAACTGAGGACGGCCGGGAGCAGCGACTCACGGATGAAGCGTCAGATGAAACGCGCCGGGGTGGAGAGGGGGAGAGAGATTTCTTCTTGGAGGCCTTCTTGGAAGGCCGAGGAGGCACAGGGATGGTGGGCTGGACCCGAAGAAGGTCCTCACGCGCGGGGTCCGTTTTGGAACGCCGGACCTCGGAAGCTGGGGTCCGGAACGTTTCCCCGATGGACGCCTGAGAAGAGGATCGCTTCTCAGGTGGCGTGGGGGGAGGAGGAGGAGGAAGGGTGGCCCCTGGGGCAGGGGGGGTGGGGGCCGCGGGGGAGGAGGAGTTGGAAGGGAGGGATTTGGGAGGCGGAGGCATAGACCTCGGATGGGGTGAGGAGGTGGAGGGGGGACAGGATAGGTGTGAGGACACTGTGGAAGGAGTGGACACGACTGAGGCAAACGGAGTTGTCAATGTCACGGGATGGAGGCTGTCATATTTCTTCCTGGCCTCAGAATAAGAGAGACGATCCAAAGTTTTTAATTCTTGAATCTTCTTCTCCATCTGATACGCGGGGCAGTCTAAAGATCTAGGCGAGTGGATGCCAGGACAATTGGTGCACCGAGGTGCTGGGGTGCATGTATGTTCCTCACGAAGAGGACGTCCACAATCGCCACAAAGGGGCTCAGCCTCACACCATGACGACATGTGCCCAAAGCGCAAACACCGAAAGCAGCGCATAGGAGGCGGAACGTAAGGTCGCACGTCGCACCGGTAGCACATCACCTTTACCTTCTCCGGGAGAACGTCCCCCTCGAAGGTGAGGATAAAGGCCCCGGTGTCGACGTGACGGTCTTTGGGGCCGCGCTGGACTCACCGGATGAAATGCACGCCTCGGCGCTCCAGGTTGGCCCTGAGCTCCTTATCAGTTTGTAGCAGGAGGTCCCAATGAAAAATAACACCCTGCGTCCTATTCAGTGCCAGATGCGGGACAATGGACACTGGGATGTCCCCTAATCGGTCGCACGCCTGGAGTGCCGCCGACTGTGTGGTGGAGGTGGTCTTTATAAGAACGGACCCCGAACTCATTTTACTGAGAGCCTCGATTTCCCCGAAGATGTCCTCGATATGCTGGACAAAGAACATGCGCTTGGAGGTGGCAAACGTTCCCCCATCGGTCCGAGAACAGACTGAATAGCGGGGGAAGTACTTCACCCCAAGCCGGCGGGCCTGTCCTTCCTCCCAGGTAGTGGCCAAGGGGGAAAGGGCAGGAGAACCAGAACCAGAGACAGTACCTTTCTTTTTAAAAGACTCGGCTGCAGAGCGGCCTGATACATGTTGACGTTTCATCTGCAAAACGTCCGCCCCGATACCACCCACTCCGACCAGGGGCTCTCTTCACGGGCGCCACCCAGCCTCAGCAAGGGCCACCTGGCAGGATGACCATTGCCGAGAGTCCTGATGCTCCAAGGAGACGGGCATCTACTCCTTGGCCTACGTGGGGAGGGTACAGCTCAGGTATCGGCAGTACAATCCCTGTGTAGTCAGGGGGCTACAACCTAGAGGGTACATGACGACCCCACCACAACGGGCTGGCTACCGTGCTGGATTTCGGGTGCCATGGAAAGTCCATCATGATCGTAGGTGCACATGGGGACACACTATGGGCGTAACTTGTGCAACCCATCAGGCGTTTAGGCCCAAGTGGAGGAATAGTGGGTGTGGTTACAACACCGTTACAATGCTGAGTGCCAAGGTATTAGTGCACTGAGGACCAGTGGTACACCACGTAAGGCGTCCTTCCCCAAAAGGCTTGTACTTCTGTAGAAGTTTGAAAAACGGAGGTCAAACCCCAAGGGGGACCATCACATGGAAGGCCGATACGGTTGAAACTACTTTTAGTCGCCTCTTACGACAGGCAGGAATATCTCGGGCCTATTCTTACCCTGGACCTGCAGGGGGATTGGGAACATTGTGAGAGCTGCTGCCTTCTTATATGCACCCATGGCCTTCAACATTTGTTGCATAAGTGTGTGCATCAGCTACTCTGCTTTGCCATTCGTGAAGGGGTGAAATGGAGGGCTACACAGATGTTTGATGCGATTAGCAGTGCAGAACTGTTCCCATGCTGTAGATGTAAAACTGGGGCCCATTGTCTGCGATGATGGTGCAGGGAAGCCCTTCAATGGTGAGAATCTGTGGAACGGCATTGAGTGTGGCCGCAGTGGTGGTGGCCACCGTGCTGACCATGTAGGGTAGTTTCAATAAGCATCTACAACAATAAGTCACATCTCGCCAAGGAAGAGGCCAGCAAAATTTAAATTAATGCAATCCCAAGGGCCACTGGGAGTCAGCCAGAGGCTGAAGACTGGAGTGGAGCAGCCTATGCTTAGCACAGACAGAACAGTAGCTCACCATATCCTCCACATCCTTTGTCAGACTAGGACAGTGGTCATGTCACCTGGGACAGGCTTTCATCTGGGACATACCCCAGTGTCCACGATGGAGGAGGTCCAAGACGTGTGTATCTAAGGTCGTCAGGATGACAGCATGAGGGATACCTGTCCCTGCATCCAGCAGGAGGCCATCAGAGAAGATGGGAAAGCTGTGAGAGAGGCGAGCCCTCCCCAGAGCTAGTGAGCAGCAGACTTTGAAAAATAAGTTGGCTACCCATGCAGGACATAGTGTATGAAAAACTGCAAGATAATGTTGTGGAGTGTATTTGCCATCACATCAGTAGTGGCAATGGGAAACTCTCCCAAGTTATGTTGTTGATCCATGTTGATGTGAAAACAGGAGAGCACCAGTTGGTCAAACAACGGGTCTCATCCTGAGGGCAATTGTAGAGGGCATCTGCATTTGCAAGTTGTTCTGTGTGCTTGTAGCTGATAGTGTAGTTGTAGGAGGCAAGGAAAAGAGCCCAATACTGAAGCCTCTGGGCCATCCACTTGGGAAGCCAAGAGCAAGGCCCAGAGAGCGCTAAGAGTGGATTATGGTCTGCAATGAGTGTAACCATGGACCCAAATACACACACATGGAATTTCTTCACAGTTAAGTTGATTGCCAGTGCCTCTTTCTCAATATGGCAATTATTGTGTTACGCAAGCATCACTGTTTTGGATACATAGGTGATGGATTGCTCCATACAATCATCATTACGGCACTGCACCAATGCCATAGTGAGGAACATACAAAGCCAAAACAAGGGGGCACGACAGAGAAAAAGGCAGGATGTGGAACTTAACATATGCTTCAGCTGTGTGAAGGCCTGCTCACAGGATGCTGACAGTGAAACAGAATGCCTTTCTTCCACAACTGGTCGAGAGTGTGC
Organism: Schistocerca serialis cubense; assembly: GCF_023864345.2. Classification (NCBI taxonomy): domain Eukaryota; kingdom Metazoa; phylum Arthropoda; class Insecta; order Orthoptera; family Acrididae; genus Schistocerca; species Schistocerca serialis. Next base: position 564,903,436 of record NC_064644.1, read on the forward strand.
CTCATATGTGCTGCTTGTAGAAGGAACTTTGAATAATAATTCACTTTCCCCAAAAAAGCCTGCAACTGCTGGAGATTTTTTGGATGCAGGAGATAATTAGCAGCAGAAACATTACCATCAGTGGGCTGAACCCTTTCTTTGGTGAGAAAATGGCCCAGGTAGTCCTGGAAAAACTGTAATTTGTGCAAATGGTACTTTAGTCCTTCATCACACAGTGTAGTAGAGAGGGTATGGAGGCTATGGAGTTGGTCTTGGTGCATAGCTCCCATAACAGTTAAGTCATCGAGGTATTTTTAACAAGCTGGGATGGACATAGTTAACTGTACCAGGTATCTCTGAAAGAGCACTCAAGCAGAAGAGATTCCAATAGGTGAACACTTGTAACTGTAAAAGTCAAAAGGCTTATTGATGACAATGTATTGCAATTCCTCATCGAGTTGAATATGTAAGCAAGGATCAGTGAGGTTTATTTTAGAAAAACATTCACCTCCAACAAGCTGAGAGAAGATGTTCTGTTGACGGAGTATGGTGTAGGTTTCCATGAGAGCTTGCGCATTGATTGCCAACGTAAAATCTCCACAAAGCCAGAGGGAACCATTTGGTTGCTGGACTACAACCAGATGTGTGGGCAAAGCACTGGTTTTGATCAATTATATGACCCCAGCATCTTTAGGGCAATGAAGCTCTAGCTTAACGGCCGCCCATAAGGAGACAAAGAGGACGGACATGACAGGATGAGGGCACTGCATCCGGATGTAAAGAAATGTGTGGCGCACCCAAAACCAGGCTCAAACATGTGCGAAAGCAGCACAAAAGTCACTAAGTTCCTGGAAGGGAACAATGTCAAAGATGATGTGTACTTTATCTGTGATGGAGAACCCGTACACTGAAAAAGCATCCAGGCTAAAAATGTTGCCATTGGAATGAACTTTGACAACGTTCAGTGGACAGTGCAGACAGGCTGGTGCAGCAGGTACAGCCAGCACGCAGTGCTTTGGTGGTTACAGCCAAGCTTGCACATTGTAAGGGCACTGCCTCGCAACTGTCGTCTGGAAGGCTGTCCAAACTTTCAGACCAGGACACCAGACCGAAACCAGTTTTTTGAATTTTACATGTGGGAACTCTCCCTCCACTATAGCCTATGTTTCCATAACTCTCCTGCAATCAACCTTCATTCATTGGTCATTGTCCTTCACACACTTAACTGCTCCCCTGTTCCCACTCCATCTCCACACAACCTTCTATTTCTCAAGAGCACCCAAAGTATCTTGCCTTCTCTCCTTCCCCACACCCCCTCCCACTCACCAGCTAAACTTCCTACTGCACATAACTGCCCTACCCCCTCATCACCTTATTTTTGTATGCTCCTGCAAATAGCACTTTACCATCCAACACCTGTACTCTGCTCTCCCTCTTGCCCTACCTGCCCCAGCCTCCTCCTCATGCCTACCACCCAGACTGATTTCCCATCATGAGCAGTTACTCGCAGTATGGTTCAGCAGCCAGAGACGTGTGTGACCAGCATTTGCATAATCAGATACATGCGTGCTTATGCATGTGGTCTACTTCACAAGAAGGCCTTCTGGTGGAAGCTTGTGTGTTTAGTAGTCTTTTTCTTGTGCATATCTGTGATTCAGCACCTCAATTGCATGGTGAGTAGCAACCCATCCTTTTCATAACGTAGTTGTTACCCAGTCCTGGATTACCATTGTATGAAAAAAGTTTTGTACCTATTTTTGTTGCCCTTTGTAGTTTGCTGACCATTGTTTGTACTAGTGCCTTGTAATCGCAGAGACCAGTTTCAATGTAGGTACTGTACAAAGTGTCAATAGTAGAAGACACTATCACTGTAGTAATAGTGAATAAAAAATAGTTTTCAAACTTGTCACTGTATCTGTATAACTCAAACCATTGTTACAATGCTGACAACACTTTGGTAAATATTTATTATTGACCAACTTCATAAGCTCTCTTCAAGATATCTCGCTCTTTAGCAAAATGAAATGTTAGTATTATATGACACATTCTCTTTCTGTTAGAATAGGTTTCTTTGCATCAGTGTCTCCCAAAGAGCGGTTTTGATAATATTGAACTGTTTTAGTCAAATTATACCATAAGTTTCATTTACTCAATGCAATTCAATGCTTCATTTGTTATTCGATCTACCCTTCTAATTTTTAGCATGCTTTTGTAGCACCACATTTAACAACCTTCTGTTCACTTCTTGTCTTAACTGCCTATCATCCTCATTTCCATTTACTCCAGAATAATATCTGCATGGAAGTCCCTAACAGTGAAGCTCACATCAGATGTGAATAAATTCCTCTTTTTCACAAATGCTTATCTTGCTATTGCCAGTCTGCATCTTATATCCTCTCTATTGTGGTCATTTATTTTTCTGTCAAAATTGCAAAACAAATTCATACGTTTAGGAAAAATTCACTAATCTCACTCACTCAACATCACCTCATTCCCCTTGTTTAACTTTTGTGGATGTTCAACTTTCAATCCCTTTTCAAGGACCTTAATATTCCATTCAACATCATCTCTAAATTCTTTGCTATCTCCGACACAATGACCGTGTCATATGCAAACCTCCAAATTTTTATTTATTGTCTCTGAACTTATATTTTTTTTTTTTTTTTTTTTTTTTTTTTCAAATTTCTTGTTTATTTCCTTCACAATTTGCTCAATGTACAGCCATTTGTCAATCTTAGAACATGTTCTGACTTACATAATAATTATCTCTAATAGACTTATCTCCTCCATGAAAATCAACACAGATTCCAGAAACAGTGACCATATGAAACCCAACTCACAATTTACGCAACCAACATACTGCAAGCCAAGGATCAAGAAAGTCAGGTAGATGCAGAATTTCTGAGAAGTTATTGACTCAATACCACATCTAAGCTTAATATCTAAGCATGAACATGTGAGGAACTGAGAAAAGGTTATGACTGGATTAGGGATTTTATGGTAGGTACAACACAGGAAGTTAGCTCGCTGTTAATGTTGTATTCTAATTAACTGTCACGTGTTATCAGTATTAACGTCAGATTGTGCATTTATCTATAGTTAAGTAGTCTGAAAGAAGCTGTAGAAGTATTCAGTCATATCCTGAAATCTTTTCAAAATCATGAAACCTTTGGTACATACTTTGAATATTCAGTAATGTAAAATTGTGCACTGAACAAGTAGGAAAAACATGGTATTCTGTAATATCAATGACTCAGTTGGGATCAGTCAACTCTTCCAGACACCTGGGTGAAACAATCTGAAGGGATATGAAACAGAACCTGTCAGAGGTAAAGCACGTGGCGTAATGCAGTTCATTGGTAGAATAACAAAGGAAATGAAATCAGTGCAGAAAAGAGACTGCATACAAGAAACTCATGTAGCCCATCCTAGATTATTCCTCAAATGCATAGGATGAACAGTAAATATGACTACCGTAAGATATTGAATGGATATGAAGAAGGGTAGCACAAATAATCACAGGTTTGTTCAATCCACTGGAGAGTATCACAAAGATGCTGAAAGAATTGAACTGGCTGATGCTTGAAGACGTATAAGGACTACCTCATAAAAACCCTCTTAAAATGTTGCTAGAAAAATGTTACAACCTCTTACATATCACTACCATAGAAATCATGAAGACAACGTTAGACTAGTTAAAAAAGATGCACATAATTTAAGCAATCATTCTTCCCAAGATCTATACATGAATGGAACAGGCAAAAGCCATAAACCTGGTATAATGGAAAGTACCTTCCACCATGCACTACCCAGATTTTTGCAGAAAGAATAACTGTGGATGTATACTGAACAACATTGGGAGTAGGCTCTCTTATGATGTACAATGCCCCTCTTTATCTCCTTCTCTCATACTACTGAAGTTGCAAATCAGTTTTTGCTTGCTGTATTTTATCCCTGATACCTTCCAAATTTCAAGGAGTCTAGTCCCATCAACATTTTTTAAAGCTTTCTCTAAATCTATTAATGATAAAAATGTAGCTTTGTCTTCCTTCAAGTTACTTTTTGGGTAAGTTTTAAGGCCAGCACTGACATTTATTCAGTAACAAAGTGATCCCTCCCAGAGATAATGTTCTATCAGCTTTTGATTCTTCTGTACTGTGACTTAGAGTGATGGTTCAGTATTATTGACATCTATAAGCACCCGAATTTCTTGGAATTTCTACATTTTGACAGACATCAAGATATTTCCCCACATCTCTTATCTTGCACACTGACATAGCTAGCTCTCCTATGGGTCTCAATAATTTGGGTTGACTCATCTACTCCATGAACTTTGTTTCCACTTAGGCCTTTCAGTGCCTTGTCAAATTCTTCTAGCTTCCGCATATCCCTCATATCATGTTCACCTCCTTTCTTCTCTCTTTCTATAACATAATCCTCAAGTTTCTTCTCTTATGTACACACTCTTTTTGTCACACCTGGAGTGGGGGGGCCACACGCTCCACACCAAGGTACTCAACCAAATGCTTGGCACGAATCCCAAATGGTCTCATTGCCCTGGGACAACTGTAGAAGAGATGTTCCATAGGCGGTTGGGCAATGGTAGGGATTTTTCTTTTTTTTTTTTTGTGGTTATAGGGTGCACAACTTCAATGGTCATTAGCGCCCTTACTACGTTAAGAATGCACCGCGAGGCACAAGTTTAAAACAACAACTAAAAGGGAAAACACGATAAAAGATAGACTGATAGGCAGAGGATTAAAAAACAGCATAATCAAATGTCCTTAGAGAGGTGTATCAAATTGATAAAACGAAGGACACGAGCAGCTGCTCGTGGGTCATCGGCTAAAATAGCTTCTAAAGTACATGGCAGGTTAAGATCGAGACGCAGTGTGTTGAAATCTGTACAGGAAATTAAAATGTGGCGGACCGTCAGCAATTGCCCACATGGGCAGAACGGCGCCGGCGCAGCCGTCAGCAGATGGCGATGGCTGAACCGGCAGTGTCCGATGCGTAACCAGGCCAAAACGACCTCCTCCCGCCGAGAAGGGCGGGAGGAGGACGTCCAAGCCGTGGGAAGAGGTTTCAAGGCCCGAAGCTTGTTGTCTGTAAGTGCTGCCCAATCAGCATGCCACAGCGATAAAATGCGCCGACAAATTACCCTGCTACAATCCGACGAAGGGACACAACAAGAGGCTGTCCGAGGTTGGAGGACCGCAGCCTTGGCCGCGGCATCTGCAGCTTCATTCCCAGGGATACCGACATGGCCAGGGACCCACATAAAGCTAACCGGAGAACCGATGTCCACCAGCTGCTGAAGAGAGCGTTGGATCCGGTGCACGAAAGGGTGAGCCGGATACGGATCACTGAGGCTCTGGATGGCGCTCAGGGAATCGGAGCAGATGACATAAGCAGAATGTCGGTGGTGGCAGATGTGAAGAACAGCCTGGTAGAGGGCAAAGAGCTCAGCTGTGAAGACCGAACAATGGCCATGGAGCCGGTATTTGAAACTTTGTGCCCCGACAATAAAGGAACACCCGACCCCGTCATTGGTCTTTGAGCCATCTGTATAAATTAAGGTCCTATTGATGAACTTTGAACGAAGTTCAACAAAACGGGAGTGGTAGACTGAACTGGGGGTAACCTCTTTTGGGAGCGAGCTGAGGTCAAGGTGAACGCGGACCTGAGCCTGGAGCCAAGGTGGCGTGTGGCTCTCGCCCACTCGAAAGGTTGCAGGTAGTGAAAAATTAAGGTGGTGAAGGAGGCGACGAAAGCGAACTACAGGGGGTAGCAGGGCAGAGACATACAACCCGTATTGACGGTCGAGAGAGTCGTCAAAAAAGGAGCGATAAGACGGGTGGTCGGGCATTGACAGTAGCCGGCAGGCATACCAACAAAGCAGTATATCGCGCCGGTAGGTGAGTGGCAATTCGCCAGCGTCAGCGTGAAGACTCTCTACGGGACTAGTATAAAATGCTCCAATCGCAAGTCGTAAACCCCGATGTTGTATGGAGTTGAGGCGGCGTAAGATGGATGGCCGTGCAGAAGATTATACGAAGCTCCCATAATCCAGCTTGGAGCGGACAATCAACCGATATAGACGAAGCAGGACGGTTCGATCTGCTCCCCACGACATACCACTGAGAACATGGAGGACATTTAAAGAACGGGTACAACGGGCAGCCAAATATGACACATGTGGAGACCAGCTAAGTTTCCTTTCAAATGTAAGACCTAACAATTTGGTTGTCTCCACGATTGGGAGAGCAACGGGACCGAGTCGTAAGGACGGTGGGAGAAACTCTTTGTAGCGCCAGAAGTTAATACAGACCGTCTTCTCGGCAGAAAAACGGAAGCCATTGGCGACACTCCAGGAGTAAAGACAGTCAACAGAACGCTGAAGACAGCGCTCCAGGACACGTGTACACTGCGCGCTGCAATAGATGGTAAAATCGTCCACGAAGAGGGAGCCTGATACATCAGCTGGGAGGCAATCCATTATTGGATTGATCGCGATGGCGAAGAGAGCGACGCTCAAAACTGAGCCCTGTGGCACCCCATTCTCCTGGCGAAAGGTGTCTGACAGGACAAAACCCACACGTACCCTGAACCGTCGATCCATTAAAAAAGAACGAATAAAAAGAGGGAGGCGACCGTGAAGGCCCGATGTATGCATCGTGCGGAGAATGCCCGCCCTCCAACAGGTGTCGTAAGCCTTCTCCAAATCAAAGAACACAGCCGCGGTCGGACGCTTCCGCAAGAAGTTATTCATAATGAAGGTCGACAAGGTAACCAGATGGTCAACAGCAGAGCGGCGCCTACGAAATCCACATTGTACATTGGTAAGTAGGCGTCGAGACTCGAGCAGCCAAACCAATCGAGAGTTAACCATTCGCTCCATCACTTTACAGACACAGCTGGTAAGAGAGATGGGTCGATAACTGGAAGGCAAGTGCTTGTCCTTCCCCGGCTTAGGAATCGGGACAACAATAGACTCGGGTCAGCATGCGGGAACATGTCCCTCAATCCAGATGCGATTATAAGTACGAAGAAGAAAACCTTTACCCGCAGGAGAAAGGTTCTTCAGCATCTGAATATGAATAGAATCAGGCCCTGGAGCGGAGGACCGTGATCGGCCAAGTGCGTTTTCGAGTTCCCGCATGGTGAATGGGGCATTATAACTTTCACGATTCGAGGAGCGGAAGTTAGGTGGCCTAGCCTCCTCTGCCTGTTTGCGGGGGAGGAATGCAGGGTGGTAATGAGGGGAGCTCGAAACCTCGGCGAAAAAGCGGCTGAAGGCATTGGAGACATCCTCAGGGGCCACAAGGACGTCATTCGCGACCGTCAAGCCAGAAACTGGTGAGTGGACCTTAGTGCCAGATAGCCGGCGCAGGCCACCCCAGACAACAGAAGGAGGAGTAAAACTGTTGAAGGTGCTTGTGAAAGCAGCCCAGCTGGCTTTCTTGCTTTCTTTAATAATACGACGACACTGAGCACGTAATCTTTTATAATTCATACAATTCGCCACTGTAGGGTGGCGTTTAAAGGTGCGTAAAGCACATCGACGAGCACGTAAAGCATCTCTACACGCTGCAGTCCACCAGGGGACCGGTACGCGACGTGGAGAAGAAGTAGGGTGAGGGATGGAATATTCAGCAGCAGCGAGAATGACTTCCATGAGGTGTGCGACCTGACGATCGCAGCTTGTGAAGGTTTGATCCTGAAAGGTCGCCCTGGAAGAGAAGAGCCCCCAGTCTGCCTTGGAGATCGTCCAACTAGAGGAGCACGGAGAGGGGGTATGCTGCAGGAGATGGAAAACACACGGGAAGTGGTTGCTTGAATATGTATCAGAAAGTACATACCACTCAAACTGGCGTGCAAGTTGGGGAGTACATATAGAGAGGTCTAAATGGGAATAGGTGTGAGATGTGTCCGAAAGAAAAGTAGGGGCGCCAGTATTGAGGCAGACAATGTTGAGCTGGTTGAAAAGGTCTGCTAACAGGGAGCCCCTCGGGCGGGATGCTGGAGAGCCCCAAAGGGGATGGTGGGCATTGAAGTCTCCAGTTAACAAAAATGGTGCAGATAGCTGAGCAATAATTTGCATCGTGTCTGCCCTGGTAACGGCAGATGACGATGGAGTGTAAACGTTACAAATGGAAAATGTAAAAGTGGGGAGAGTAATGCGGATGGCAACTGCCTGCAGGCCGGTGTGCAACGTGATGGGATCATGGTAAATATCATCCCGGACCAGCAACATAACCCCTCCATGAGCTGGGATTCCTACCACAGGGGGTAGGTCAAAACGCAAAGAGGTGTAGTGTGCCAAGGCAATTTGATCGCATGGGCGTAGCTTCGTTTCCTGGAGGGCTACGACGAGCGGACGGTGCAAGCGGAGCAGCAACTTCAAGTCCTCTCGATTGGAGCGAATGCTGCGAATATTCCAGTGAATAAGTGCCATCGTAAGAAAGGGAAGGTAAAAGAAGGGGTCACCTCGAAGGCTGCGGAGGGCCTGGCTTCGAGCGAGCACTGCCGCCGCTATCAGTAGGCGGACAGTCTTCGTCCATTGGGTCTATAGGTTCATCGGCCATCTTGGGAAGATGGCCGGGAGGGGGAGCTTCCTCCGCCGGTGAACGGCCAGATGTTCGGCTACCAGTGGTGCGGCCAGGCGAAACGGATGACGGCCTGGGGCGGCAACCGCTGGGTGGCGCAGGAGAAGAAATGCGCCGTGGCGGAGAAGGAGAACTGTGCTTCCTATGAGCCTTCTTGGAAGTACGTTTGGTGGAAGTACCAGTCGAAGGCTGGGAGGTCGAGGTACGCAGGAAGTCTGCACCGGACGGTTCCTTCTTAAAGGCCCATGCATCTGACTTCTGGGTCTTCGTCTTGGCAGAAGCTGATGAAGGTGCTTGTGTCTGAGGGGTGACGGGAGGAAGAGGAGACGTCGACCGGGCGATCTTAGCACTGGCCGAACGGACGACCGTGGTGCTGAAGGTCAGATCGCATGTCTGGGTTGCCACCTCCCTGGTAGTCCGAGGAGAGGCGAGGACAGTACTGTATTTCCCCGCTGGGAGCAGCATGGGCTTCCTACTAGCAAATAGCTTGCGAGCAGCCGCGGTGGACACTTTCTCTTTGACCCGAATTTCTTGGATACAGCGTTCTTCCTTATAGACAGGACAGTCGCGGGAGGATGCGGCATGGTCACCCTGACAGTTCACACAACGAGGAGACGGAGGTGGACAGTCACCCTCATGGGCATCCCTGCTACAAGTGACACATTTAGCCGCATTGGAACAAGACTGTCGAGTGTGATTGAAACGCTGACACTGGTAACAGCGCGTAGGTGTCGGGACATAGGGGCGAACAGAAATAACCTCATAGCCCGCCTTGATGCGCGATGGCAGCTTAACACTATCGAAGGGCAAGTGTCCGGGTCGGTACAAGGTCACTGTTGACCTTTTTCATGACCCTATGGACAGCCGTCACGCCCTGCTCAGTGAGGAAAGACTGAATCTCCTTGGCAGTCAATCTGTCGAGTGATCTAGTATATACCGCACCACGCGACGAATTCAAAGTGCGGTGAGCCTCCACCCGGACAGGAAACATGTACAGGAGTGTGCCCCGAAGCAGTTTTTGTTCCTGAAATGCGCTCTCAGTTTCTAGTAATAAGGTACCGTTACGCAACCTGGTACAAGATTTGACAGATCCGGCTATGGCATCTACACCCTTCTGGATAACGAAAGGGTTGACAGAGGAAAAATCCTTTCCGTCCTCAGATCGAGAAACGACGAGGAACTGTGGGGCAGGCGGTAGTACTTTTGTCACTGATGGCTGGTCACGTTTCCGTTTTTGGGCAGAAGTCGAGACAGATGGAGTGAAATCCATTGCGGAGGAATCCCCCATGATTGCCAGCGTCTCCGATGGCGCGCTCCTTCCTCGTGGGGACCCTCTCAGAGGGCACTCCCGCCTTAGGTGAATGTTTACACCTCAGGTCACACCTCCCGAGAACCAGACGGAGGGACCAATCGGCATGGTCAGAAGGTATCAGCTCAGGCAATCACCCCTCCCCGGGCCTGGCCTTTACCAGGGGGTACGCGCGTGCCTTACATGTCTACCCAGGGCGGGGAATTACGCGTTGCCCCGTCACCGGCTACGCGTGCGAACGCGTGGGTCGGCCTTCAGGCATGCACAGGGAGGAAGGAAGAAGAGGAAAAGGAGGAGAGAGAGGGAGAGAGAGGACAGACTGTCTCAAACGCCGAGGCGGAGACCAGAGAAGGCAAGGAGAAGTAGGCAATGAGAAGGCAAGGAGAAGAAGGTAATGAGAAGGCAAGGAGAAGAAGGCAATGAGAAGGCAAGGAGAAGAAGGCAATGAGAAGGCAAGGAGAAGAAGGCAATGAGAAGGCAAGGAGAAGAAGGCACGGAAAGAGTAAGGAAGACAGTGAGGTGGAAAAGAGCAAAGAAAGGAACCAACCAAAAGAAGGAAGAAACGAGAAGGGAAAAAGCAAAATGACCGCAAATAGAGGTCGTGGAACCGTCCGTCTCCGGACGCAGGCGCTAACGACCCCCTTGAGGGGGTGGTACTCCTTTTAGTCGCCTCTTACGACAGGCAGGAATACCTCGGGCCTATTCTAATCCCCGGACCCGCAGGGGGGCAATGGTAGGGTATGCAGTGGAGGTAGGACAGGCAAGGAATTGACACACCCGTCACACCATGAGGAGTTTCCGCCGGATGGCGAGCGGCGGTTCCCCTGCCTCACCACACAGGCTGGGCATGGGACTGGTACGGAAGGCACCAGTGGCCAGCCTGATACCCTCATGGTGTACTGCGTCAAGAATCTTCAGATACGAAGGCCTTGCTGACCCATACATGGTGCAACCATAGTCAAGACGCGATCGGACGAAAGCCCTATACAACTACAGCAGACGTGCCCGATCCGCTCCCCAGGACCGATGGCTCAGACACTTCAAAATATTCAGTGCCTTCAGGGTCCGCACCTTGAGGTCTTTAAGGTGAGGCAACTACGACAACTTGGAATCAAAAGTGAGGCCCAGGAACCTCACAGTGTCTCTAAAAGGAAGAATGGTGGCCCTCAGACGCAATTCAGGGGAGGTAAAAAGACGTCGAGAATGATTAAAACGAACAAAACACACACACACACACACACACACACACACACACACACTCAGACGCAATTCAGGGGAGGTAAAAAGACGTCGAGAATGATTAAAACGAACAAAACACACACACACACACACACACACACACACACACACACACACACACACACACACTCTCTCTCTCTCTCTCTCTCTCTCTCTCTCTCTCTCTCTCTCTCTCTCTCTCTCTCTCTCTCTTGTCTGCAGAAAAGGTAAAACCTGTCTTCGCAGTCCATGCCTCTAATCGCTTTATCGTAAGCTGCAACTGCTGACTAGCAGCGACAAGACTGGAGGAAGAACAGAAAACAGCAAAATCGTCCACAAACAATGAGCATTGGGCAGGACTCCGGATAGTGGACGTGATACTGTTAAGGGCGATGGCAAAGAGGGTGACACTTAAAACACTTCCTTGAGGAACACCATTCTCCTGCACGTACAAATCAGATAGCACATTACCAACCTGATATCAAAAGAAGCGGTGGGAAAGAAAGGACCGAATGAAGATGGGGAGATGGCCACGAAAGCCCCACTGATGACATTGATTGAGGATAAGGCGGCGCCAGGTAGTGTCATACACCTTATTAATGTCAAAGAATACACCTAGACAATGCTGGTTACGTAGGAAGGCCTACTGGATGGCCGCCTCAAGCAGGGTCAAGTTGTCTATAGTGGAACGACATCTCCGAAAGCCACACTGAGAGGGGCTAAGGAGCTGCCTGGTCTTGAGCAGCCGAACCAGGCGACGATTGACCATGTGTTCCAACATCTTCCTAACACAGCTCATCAAAGCAATACTTCGATAATTACTGGGATGCATTCGGTCCTTCCCCGGTTTGAGGAGGGGAATCAAAATCGCCTCCCTCCACGAGTCAGGGTACGTGCAGGATAACCATATCATATTAAAACATTTCAGGAGAACTTCCTTGGATGGCAGTAACAAGTGCTGCAGCATGCTGTACTGGATTTGATCATGACCAGGCGCGGTATCATGAGCCAAGTCCAAGTGACCCCTCTTGATGGCAGTGCGGTAGCGGCAGAAATCTGGATCACAGTTAATAGATTCCACAAAACGCATGGCCAGTGTCTGGGAAATGTCTCTTGGCGCCGTGAGGAGACATTCCTCATGCAGCAATGCCACGACAGGTAGCTGGCCGAGTTTCCAGGAAATCCTCCTGATGGATTCCCATACTTTCATAGAACTAGTGGAATGGGAGATGGAGTTCAAGAATGATTGCCATGACCGTCGTTTGCTCTCTTTAATCACTCGCCACGCTTTGGCCCTTGGCACCTGAAAGGTCGCAAGATTGTCAGCTGAGGGACGGCACTTGAAGCGGCGCAGAGCGGCACGGTGGGCTCGGATGGCTGAGCGGCACTCGGTGGTCCACCAAGGGACAGGACGCATCTTGGGATGACCGGATGAGCGTGGGATTGACAATTCAGCAGCATGGGAGATCACAGCTGTAACATGATCTACCCATTCGTGGACACTGGCACGGTGTTACAAAACAGCCAGTTGGCTGAAAAGTGTCCAGTCAGCTCTGCAGAGGTGCCACCAGGGTGGCAGTGGTAATGCCACAGCCTCATCCAGGAGGCGAATCCAAAGGGGGAAGTGGTCACTAGAATGGAGGTCAGCAGCAACCTCCCACAGAGCAGACTTCACGAGTGCTGGAGAGCAAAAGGAAAGGTCAATAGCTGATGACGATCCAGAAGCAGTACAGAAAAGAGTGGGAGCACCAGAGTTGAGGATGCACATTTCTTCAGACATCATGAGGCTTTCCAGAATGCGACTCCTGGGGCAAGTAGTCGAAGATCCCCATAAGACATTATGAGCATTGAAGTCCCCCAGAAGAAGAAGAAATGGGTGGGGGAGTTGGATAATAAGGTCTGTGAGAGCCTCGGAGTGTATTGCATCCTGAGGCGGTAAATAAACTGAACAGACTGTGAGCCTTCGACCCACAAGAAGGTCAACTGCAACTGCTTGCAAGTCTGAAACGAGAGGGAGCTCAGATGAGTGGTGCATGTCACGGACAAAAACCGCACCACCACCCTTTGCCCTTTGTTCCGTCAGATCGTCTTTTCGATATACGGTATAGCCCCGTAAAAAAGGAGCAGCAGTGGCCTGAAAATGTGTCTCTTGGAGACATAAGCACAAAGGGCACTCTCGTACAAGGAGTTGTAATTCAGCCACATGCTTCCTCAACCCATTCAGGTTCCACTGTAATATGGGAGCCAGTGATCAGGGTGGCTGAATTTTCACCCTGCCCCTGTACTTTGGAGGAGAGCCCATACTGGCCAGAGATTTATTCCTGGGGCGAGAAGATCGCCCCTGGTCGACATCAATGTCCATCAGCTCCGATGACGACCCACGGGAGATGTCAGTCAGTATGATGGCCTCATCATCGGACCGACCCTGACTAGTCTCCTCAGGTGGCAAAACCTTCACCTTCGGCATCTTTGTCTTGGGGGGCTTAGAATTCAGAGCCTTGTCAACAGTTGGAGCCGTACTCATCTGGGCAGAAGGCACCACATGGGAAGAGGCAGGAAGTACCCCAATGTCAGCAACCACGGCCTTGTCCGACGTTGCGGGGAGAGCCACAGGTTTCAAAACAACCGCAGCAGCACAAGTGCACTGGCAAATGCACATATTAGTGCTAACACTAGCAACCTCCATTTGCATAGCAACAGTGGCCATTTGTACTGGTTTTTTCAGAGTGGAAGCGAAAGATGTTGTAAACACAGGAGGTTGCATGGCCTTAAAGAGCTTCTTGGCCTCACCATAGGAGATGCGCTTAGATGTTTTAATCTCCTGTATCTTCCGTTCTTGAAGATAGATGGGGCAGACCCAGCTCCAGACAGGGTGACTCCCAGAGCAATTCACGCACTTCACAGGCGATGAACAATCAGCTCCTTCATCGGCAGGCTGACCACATTTACCACAAGTTGCTATCCCATTGCACGCCAACGTAGTATGCCCAAAGCACTGACATTTAAAACAGCGCATTGGGTTGGGGAAATATGGTCGTACTGGCAAATGTAAGAACCCCGCTTTAACATGCTCTGGGAGTCTCGGGCAACTGAAAGTGAGAATAAACAAGTCGGATTTGACGAGGTCCCCATCGACTCTTTTCATAATATGCTGCACGTCAACAATACCGTCGTCAGCCCACTCAGATTTTAACTCGTCTGTGGGGATATCCACAAAGTCCCTGCATGTCACAACACCCTTACTATAATTCAAAGTGGAGTGGAGCTCAGTCTCAATAGCGTACTCTCCGAGACCAGTTGCTTTCCGAAGAGAAGTGACTTGACGGGAACTAGAAGTCTCAACTAACAGAGTCCCATTGCACAGTCGCTTCACAGATTTCAGTGTTCCTGCAATTCCCTCAAGACCCTTGTGGATGTAAAAGGGAGAAACCCTCTCAAAGCTACCCTCCTTCCATTTAATAATCAAAAAAACACATTCTGATTATCAGCATGTGCTCTGTTACGACAGTCTGATGAATCTCTAGCAACACCAGGCGCTGGAGGACTCATAGCACGAAGTCGCTTTTTCGATGGGGTATGTTTCCCTACCAGTGACCCATCCAATCCACTGGTAGGGGGAAATTTAGAGGTCGAGAGGTCCATTGCGGCCCATGAGCAGCTAGGGAACTAAAGGTCCACTCAGACAGAGCCCCACGTGCCTGAGTAAGCCTTATACAACTGGGGTGCGGCAGGCACCCCAGAGGTTGCCCGCTTGCTACTGTTCCAGCCCAACAGCCATGCATCTTATAGGTGCGGAGCACACCATAAGATTGAGGGGTTTTTGTAGAGGTTGGCATTCCTCGCAATCCAGTCAGTCAAGCCAAGATTACCATTCCCCGCAGTACACAACATTCCACCGCCGCACCACACGGTGGTCGCTGAAGCATGTCCGGGGGTTACGGTGACAGGAGACTGGCGGCGCTGACCAGTCCCCAGTTCAGGACCCTGGGGTCGCCAAGCCCGTACTCAGCAGGTGAATGCTGAGCCCCTGGGGGCCACAAAGTATGTGAAACATTGATTTGCAGCAACTATAAATACACATTTTATGTCCCAAAAAGAGGAGACACCATTCAGTAATACGCCAACAGTTTTTCTCCAATTTATGTTTTACACAAAAAACTGCAACAGAAGATACTGAAAAAATCAGATGCATAATCCACAAACAAGGCTAAAATAAGGAAAGACCAAACAAAGGCAAAGGGAAGGTAAGAGCTGGATAAAAATTTGGGAAAAGGCATTGAAGTGAAAGAGGATGCAATTCATTTCAATTGATAAAACCAGACTCTGGCTGAAAATTTTGAGAATGATGAAATTACACATGTTATTGCACATGCTATGAAACAACATTTCACAGTATCTCTATCTACTACAGTATCACTACCAACATAGATCAACAAATTTTGTTATCAGCAAGACATGTCAGTATATTCATAAGCAAATATTTGAACAATGGAAAATCCAGGATGGAATAATGATGAGAGTGGAGATGAATCAGACAGGCACCACACAGACTGATAAACATGTGAACTTTCAACTTTCACACACACACACACACACACACACACACACACACACACACACACAACTTTACTCGGCCCGAGATCATACTGCAAGCAGCTGTGCAGGATAGGAGAAGCAGTCTCGGTGGTAAAGGTACAGAGGAGGCTGAGCTGGGGAGCGGGAGGGATAGCAGGGTAGAGGTGGGTGACTGAAGCGCTGGTTGTGAGAGCATACAGTGATGTGCTGGGGACAGGGTAGGGCAGTTATGGGGGGGGGGGGGGGGGGGGGGAACTGTGGGTGCACTGGTGGAATAGAAAGTTGTGTAGTGCTGGATTGGGAGCAAATAAAGAGGTAGGTGGATGAAAAATTTTGGGATCAAGGGGTAACACAAACACAGGATATATTGCTGACAACAGTGAAGTCTTTGAAAATGTGATCTTTGATGTTTTGGAGAGAAACATAGCAATGAAGATCAATCTTACCAATGCATGTGACAAGGTTTCATTCGATGGTGGATCTGACTGGAGTACCTCAGAAGTACCATCAAGTTGCCCATCACTTAATTGCCACAATTTAATGATGATGTAATGCAGTTCAGCCATTTATACAACATTTTTGTGTCTTGTGGTAAATAATGTGGAGTTACAGGACATTGCTAAGCATTATCACTTGCTTACATAAGTATCACGTGCAGATCACAAAATAACTGCTCATCTTCCAGTGACTAGCAATTTTTTTAATGTGGCCTTTAATATGGTTTGCAACAGATACAATAAGCCTCGATTTCTTGCATCAACACATGGGAGGAAACTTAGCACTCCCACCAATGACAAGGGCATGTGCAAGTGAACTTCATGCACTGCTTAACAAGGCTCCAAGCAACTGTGCATGCACTGGTGGCATAACAACTAGATGCGTCCATGCAAGACATGATTATGTTACAGCCCCTGAAAGAAAAAGTTGACCAGTCTGTAAGAACAAAATCTGAAGCTAGTTTGAGTCCCAATAGCTCCCTGTCATCTGAAGAGAGAGTGCTTTCCTCAAAAATAAATGTGAATCACTGCAAATCACAAGACTACAGTACCACCATGGCACAGCACACCTGGGAACAAACAGCAGTCTCCCTCCAATGCCAAGCACTTAGGTCATTGGAGACAAATCTAAGTTGCTATTAGAAGGCAAGGATTGTCTCCATAGGAAGGGATCGTCCTGTGCTTCAGTATGTGTCAGGGCAGTATCAAATGGTAGAGCACATTTAATCAAGGTGTTCAGTCATGTCATGCTTTGCAAAAACTTACACTGATGCTCAAACTTCCTTGAACAGATTCTTGGAGACAGAAAAACTAAATCATGTTGTAATGATGAGAAGAGCAGTAATGCAAAAGCAAGCTTTGTTAAACACACAAATATAGATTCCACAGGCAGGTTCATTGTTTGTCTTCTGTTTTGGTAAGAGATGAGTCAGTACTCAATTCTTTTCACACTGCAGCAAAATGCTTCTCTCAGACTGAATAGAAACTAGTGAGACAACCAAAGTTTAAAGAAAGCTATGCAGAGTTTATGAGGGTGTACTAAGACTTAGCAACCAGTAGTCATTACAGATGCCATTTCTTATTACATGGCACATAGTACTGTCTCTGAGAAAGGTAGATCAACTACTGAATGAGAGTGTGTGTGATTTTTCTACCATATTGAACATGGATTAGTAACTAAACAGTTTGCTAATGACAGGACCAATCATTCAACAGGACTTCTAATCCATGATACTGTGTTCCTGCATGCACTGTATTGCCTTCACAGCAGATATAGAGAAGAAATGTTGACAAGTTCTGGTAGCAGGTGAAGATCATGCTTACCAACAAATATTGTGGAAGAGTGATATGTGCAACACTTCAGCAATACCAATTGAAGACAGTCACATATTAAATGGCTTGTGCAACATTTCTTGCAGAATGGTGTCTGTTACAAGCAGCTCACAAAGCGAGTGACCACAGTGAAGCAGCAAACATTATCACTAATTGTTTCTCTGTGGACAATCTTTTGTTGTGATACAGTAGGGGCAGCAATCAAGCTCCAGCAAGATCTCACAAGGATATTAATCAAAGGTGGATCCCCACTATGGAAATGGCACAGCAACAGTGTGACTACTCGAAAATATCCCCTGTGTGTTGCAAGAAACACAATTACCTCTACTGCTTGATAACAATGAGGATGTTAAAACTTTAGGCTTCTCTAGTATCCAGCATCTTGTGAACAGTGTCAAACCAGCCCCTGATGTCTATAGCTTCACAAAATGCACTGTATTGTCTATCACATCATTCAATTTTTATTCATTTGGATTAATTAGGCCCATTGTGACCACATACAAGGTATTTTGCAATGACTATGGCAATGGAAGTTAATGTGGAATGAGGCCTCACCTTAAGAATTGCACTATAGAGTGAAATTTGTATGACAGACAGCAATTGTGTTGATCATAGAGTCATTGCTGGAGGGACACCTGTCAGCATAAAGAAGTCAGTACAAGAAATGGCGGATTGTCAAAAGAATCATCATTTGATTTTGTTTCATGTACCAGAGACCTATCTGAATATTACATAGCTACAAAGTTACTTTTACATTACACTGCACAAGCTGTGATACATAAGCTTAAAAACATGAAGTCAGTTTTATTGAATTACTAAGCAACATGTGTGTCAAACTGTTGATACCCAGAGACAATAAGACCTGTCTATGAAGTGTGTGTGACATTGATTTAAAAACCAGTTAAGTATTTTAAGAAGATATTAGGAAGTTCATCTGGCACAATTGTAACAACAGAAGTGGCTCTTCTATCATTTTAGAAAGGTACTTGGATGTGTAATGGCAATATATAGGCAATTTTTCGGAAGCAGACAACGATTGATGTGAGCTGTAGAGTGAAACCTGTGCTGTTGATAGGAACAATGGTAGTGAGTATGAAGAAGCTAATGGACAAGTGTCTATTAATCATATTTGTCATTTGGTACAACCACCTGCCTTTGACAATAAATGGTGTGATTTTGATGCCCTCCCTGAATTACCTCCAATTGAAGAAGTGACTGGAATTCAGGTTATCAACAGAACTAGACTGTTTGTTGCAATTATTTGATCACAGCTTGTTTGTAAAGTAAAGTCAGAGGCAAATATTTATGCTACTGATACTGTTTCTGAAAGCGGATACATGAAGTACATCAATTTTTTGCAATCATTTTAAGAAACCTAAATGTAGGGATTATTTGTCTGAAGACCCTGTGCTGCTTCATCATTTGCTTCTCAGCCAATGTCACAAGACAGAATTTTTGCCATATTCAGGAAGCTGCATGTGAATAATAATGCACTATGGATATCTCAACAAGTACCAGGAGATGACCCTCTGCATAAAATAAGACCTATTTGGGACTTTTTCACAGAAAGATGCATAAAATTCTTACCATCTCAAAATCTGACTGTGGATGAAGCAGTATGTCCTTTTTGAAGAAGAATTGAGTGCCATATTTATATGAAAGACAAACCAGAAAAATAGGGGATAAATCTGTATCTTTTTTTTTTTTTTTTTTTTTGGTAGGGTTTAAGGGCGCTCAACTGCTGAGGTCATTAGTGCCCAGTCACTGGTGTTAGAGCACAAGGAACCTGCTAAAACTCAAGGGGATGGGGGGACATCAAAAGGACCTGACAAAGATGCAGATGAAATAAGTAAAAAGGTTAAATGTCTTTGGTCAAGCCAGTTAAAGTTATAAAACGCAGCAGACGAGCAGCTGCTCGAGCGTCATCAGCTAAAACATCCGGTAAGGTAGATGGCAGGGACAGGACAACACGAAATTGACTAAAACGGGGCCACGACAATAAAACATGGCGCACCATTAATGCCTGACCACAAGGGCACTGCGGGGCTGGGTCACCAGACAGCAGGTAGCGGTGGCTAAACCGGCAATGCCCAATCCGCAACCTGGTCAGAAGGACCTCCTCGCGCCGAGATGGTCGGGAGGAAGTTGTCCAAGCAGTTGGGAGCGGTTTTACTGCCTGGAGCTTGTTTCCTTGGAGGGATGACCAAGCATCCCACCACAAGGACACAAGCCTCTTACATACATCCCCACGAACGTCAGATGACGGGACACAATGGGAGGCTGGCCGAGGCTGGAGGACTGCAGCCTTGGCTGCAGCATCCGCAGCCTCATTCCCAGGCACTCCTACATGTCCGGGGACCCACAGAAAGCTGACAGAACCGCCATTGTCAGCGAAAGAATGGAGGGACTGCTGTATTCGTTGAATCAAGGGATGGACCGGATAGGGAGCCCCAAGGCTCTGAAGAGCACTGAGTGAGTCAGTGCAGAGTACATACGATGAATGGCGGTGGCGGCGGGCATACTGAATGGCCTGATGGAGAGCAAAAAGCTCGGCCGTAAAGCTGGAACATTGGTCAAGGAGCCGGTATTTAAAGGTGGCGGTCCCGACGACAAAGGCACAGCCGACACCATCGTCAGTTTTGGAGCCATCGGTGTAAATAAAGGTGTGACCAGCAAGTCGAGCATGAAGTTCGACAAACCATGAGCAATACACTGCAGCCGGAGTACCCTCCTTCGGGAGTGAGCTGAGGTCGAGATAAATACGAACCGGAGCCTGGAGCCAAGGTGGTGTCGGGCTCT
Organism: Schistocerca serialis cubense; assembly: GCF_023864345.2. NCBI lineage: Eukaryota > Metazoa > Arthropoda > Insecta > Orthoptera > Acrididae > Schistocerca > Schistocerca serialis. Next base: position 564,923,754 of record NC_064644.1, read on the forward strand.
CACCCCCTCTGAAGGTGGTAGGGAGGGCAAAATCCAATTGTCGAAGCAGGCGACGGAAGCGGACTCCGGGGGGCAGCAGGGCAGACACATACAACCCGTACTGACGGTCAAGAGAATCGGCGAAGAAGGACTTGTAAGAGGGGTGTTCGGGCATAGACAACAGCCGGCAGGCATACCGACACAGCAGTATGTCGCGCCGGTAGGTCAATGGTAACTCGGCAGCTTCAGCGTAAAGACTCTCGACAGGACTAGTGTAGAAGGCTCCGGTCGCAAGACGTATCCCCCGATGGTGGATGGAGTTGAGCTGGCGTAAGAGGGACGGCCGAGCGGATGAGTAGACGAAGCTCCCATAATCCAGCTTTGATCGGACTATGGACCGATACAAGCAAAGCAGGACAGTGCGATCCGCTCCCCAAGATGAACCGCTAAGAACTCTGAGGACATTAAGGGAACGTGTACAACGGGCCGCCAAATAAGAGACATGTGGAGACCAACACAGTTTCCGGTCCAACGTGAGCCCTAGAAACTTAGTTGTGTCCACGAATGGGAGAACAACGGAACCGAGATGTAAGGATGGCGGAAGGAACGCTTTATATCGCCAAAAGTTGATACAAACCGTCTTCTCTTCAGAGAACCGGAAGCCATTTGCCACGCTCCATGAGTAGAGGCTGTCTAGACAACGCTGGAGGCAGCGCTCCAGGAGGCATGTTCTCTGGGCACTGCAGTAGATCGCGAAGTCATCGACAAAGAGAGAGCCTGAGACATTAGGTGGAATGCAATCCATAATTTGATTGATCGCGATGGCAAAAAGGGCTACGCTCAAGACGGAGCCCTGAGGCACTCCGTTCTCCTGGAGGAAGATGTCGGACAATACGGAACCCACACGTACCCTAAACTTTCGATTCGTTAAAAAGGAATCAATAAAAAGGGGCAGACGACCGCGTAGGCCCCACTTGTGCATAGTACGGAGGATACCTCCTCTCCAACAGGTATCATAAGCCTTCTCCAAGTCGAAGAACACGGCTACCGTTTGGCGCCTTCGCAAAAAGTTGTTCATGATGAATGTCGACAAGGTCACAAGGTGGTCAACAGCGGAGCGGCGGCGACGAAAGCCGCATTGGACATTAGTAAGTAGTCGTCGAGATTCAAGAATCCAAACTAACCGAACATTAACAATGCGCTCCATCACCTTACAGACACAGCTTGTAAGAGAAATGGGGCGGTAACTAGAAGGAAGGTGTCTATCCTTCCCGGGTTTGGGTATAGGAACAACAACGGCGTCACGCCAACGCATGGGGACCTGACCTTCGGTCCAGACGCGATTGTAGGTACGAAGAAGGAAGCTTTTGCCCGCCGGAGAAAGGTGTGCCAGCATCTGAACGTGAATGGCATATGGCCCCGGAGCAGAGGACCGGGACAGTGCAAGCGCACGTTCGAGTTCCCGCATAGTAAAGGGGGCATTGTAAGTTTCCAGATTCAGCGAGTGGAAGGAAGGACGCCGAGCCTCGTCTGCCTCTTTCCTGGGAAGGAAGGCAGGATGGTAATGGGCGGAGCTTGAAACCTCCGCAAAAAAGCGGCCAAAGGCGTTGGAGACAGCCACAGGATCAACAAGGACCTCATTACCTGAGGTCAGGCCAGGTACTGAGGAGAGGGCCTTAATGCCCGACAGCCGGCGCAGGCTACCCCAAACAACGGAAGAGGGAGTAAAACTGGTAAAGGAGTTCGTGAAAGACGCCCAGCAAGCTTTTTTGCTGTCTTTGATGACTCTACGGCATTGCGCTCGGAGTCGTTTGTATTCAATACAATTCGCCAACGTAGGATGGCGGCGAAAGGTGCGTAAAGCACGTCGTCGAGCACGGATAGCGTCCCTACAAGCCTCGTTCCACCAGGGGACGGAAACGCGACGTGAAGAAGAAGTAGTACGAGGTATGGAACGTTCAGCAGCATGGATAATAACAGCCGTGAGGTATTCGACCTGACTGTCACAACTGGGAAAATCGTGGTCCGGAAAAGTCGCCAGGGAGGAGTAAAGTCCCCAGTCAGCTTTCAGTATGTTCCAGCGCGAAGGACGTGGGGGATGGGGTGTGGTGCAGGAGACGAACGACACAGGGGAAGTGGTCGCTCGAATAGGTGTCAGAAAGGACATACCACTCGAACCGACGGGCAAGAGTGGTAGAACAGATCGAGAGGTCCAAGTGGGAGTAGGTATGAGTAGAGTCCGAGAGGAAAGTCGGGGCGCCGGTATTCAGGCAGACAAGATTGAGATGGTTGAAGACATCCGCCAAGAGTGAGCCTCTTTGACAGGATGCAGGAGAGCCCCAAAGGGGATGATGGGCATTGAAGTCGCCAAACAATAAGAACGGCGGGGGAAGCTGATCGATCAGGTGCATCATGTCAGCCCGACTAACAGCAGATGACGGTGGAGTGTAGACGGTACAAACTGAAAAAGTAAAAGCAGAAAGAGTAATGCGGATAGCTATTGCTTGGAGTGGGGTGGTCAATGGGATGGGATGGTAATAGACATCGTCCCGAACGAGCAACATGACCCCACCATGAGCTGGGATACCGTCCACAGGGGCGAGGTCATACCGCTCCGAGGTATAGTGGGAAAAGGCAATACGGTCAGTCGGGCGCAACTTGGTTTCCTGGAGACCAAGGACGAGCGGACAGTGCAGGCGGAGGAGCAGTTGTAATTCCTCCCGATTAGATCGAATACCTCTTATGTTCCAATGAAACAACGCCATTGCTAGTCAAAAAGTTGGGGGAACGAGACGGGGAAGAGCTGGTCACCTCGATGGCCGCGGAGGGCCAGGTTGCGAGGCAACAACGCTACAACTGACGGCAGGCGGATCCGGTTCCATCGACTAGTCACCAGCTGCCGCCGCTGTCCCTGATTGTGTAGGAGGGGCCGCATCATTTGCCGACAAAAGGCCGGCGGAACGCCTGGCAGCAGAGCGTCCCGGCGAAACTGAGGACGGCCGGGAGCAGCAACTCACGGATGAAGCGTCAGATGAAACGCGCCGGGGTGGAGAGGGGGAGAGAGACTTCTTCTTGGAGGCCTTCTTGGAAGGCCGAGGAGGCACAGGGATGGTGGGCTGGACCCGAAGAAGGTCCTCACGCGCGGGGTCCGTTTTGGAACGCCGGACCTCGGAAGCTGGGGTCCGGAACGTTTCCCCGATGGACGCCTGAGAAGAGGATCTTTTCTCAGGTGGCGTGGGGGGAGGAGGAGGAGGAAGGGTGGCCCCTGGGGCAGGGGGGGTGGGGGCCGCGGGGGAGGAGGAGTTGGAAGGGAGGGATTTGGGAGGCGGAGGCAGAGCCCCCTGATGGGCAGAGGAGGCGGAGGGGGGACAGGATAGAGGTGAGGATACAGCGGAAGGAGTGGACACAACTGAGGCAGACGAAGTGGCCAGTGACACGGGATGAAGGCGGTCATACTTCTTCCTGGCCTCAGAATAAGAGAGCCGATCCAAAGTTTTGATTTCTTGTATCTTTTTCTCCTTCTGATACGCGGGGCAGTCTGGGGACCTAGGCGAGTGGACGCCAGGACAATTAGGGCACCGAGGTGGTGGGGTGCAAGTATGTTCCTCACGAAGTGGACGTCCACAGTCGCCACAAAGGGGCTCAGCCTCACACCGGGACGACATGTGCCCAAAGCGCAAACACCTAAAACAGCGCATAGGAGGCGGGACGTAAGGTCGCACGTCGCCCCGGTAGCACATCACCTTGACCTTCTCCGGGAGAACGTCCCCCTCGAAGGCGAGGATAAAGGCCCCGGTGTCGATGCGACGGTCTTTGGGGCCGTGCTGGACTCGCCGGATGAAATGCACGCCACGGCGCTCCAGGTTGGCCCTGAGCTCCTCATCAGATTGTAGCAGGAGGTCACGATGAAAAATAACCCCCTGCGTCCTATTTAGTGCCAGATGTGGGACAATGGAGACTGGGATGTCCCCGAGGCGGTCGCACGCCTGGAGTTCCGCCGATTGTGTGGCGGAGGTGGTCTTGATAAGAACGGACCCTGATCGCATCTTGCTGAGAGCCTCGATTTCCCCGAAGACGTCCTCAATGTGCTGAACAAAGAACATGGGCTTGGAGGTGGCGAACGTCCCCCCATCTGTTCGACAACAGACCAAATAGCGGGGGAAGTACTTCACCCCAAGCCGGCGGGCCTGTCCCTCCTCCCATGGAGTGGCCAAGGGGGAAAGGGCAGGAGAACCAGAACTAGAAACGGTACCTTTTCTTTTGGAAGACTCGGCCGCAGAGCGACCTGATACGTGTTGACGTTTCATGTGCGAAAGTCCGCCCCGATACCACCCACTCCGACCAGGGGCTCTCCCCACGGGCGCCACCCAGCCGCAGCAAGGGCCACCTGGCAGGATGACCATTGCCGGGAGTCCTGATGCCCCAAGGAGACGGGCATCTACTCCTTGGCCAACATGGGGAGGGTGCAGCTCAGGTATCGGCAGTACGATCCCTGTGTTGTCAGGGGGCTATAACCTAGAGGGTACATGACGACCCCACCACAACGGGCTGGCTACCGTGCTGGATTTCTGGTGCCATGGAAAGTCCATCATGATCACTGGTGCAGATGGAGATGCACTATGGGCGTAACTTGGACAACCCATCAGGCGTTTAGGCCAAATTTGAGGAATAATGGGTATGGTGACAACGCCGGTGCAATGCTGAGTGCCAAGGTCTTAGTGCACTTAGGACCAGTGGTACACCATGTAAGGTGTCCTTCCCCAAAAGGCTCGTACTTCTGTAGAATTTTGAAAAATGTAGGTCAAACCCCAAGGGGGACCATCACATAGAAGGCCGAAACAGTTGAAACTCCTTTTAGTCGCCTCTTACGACAGGCAGGAATACCTCGGGCCTATTCTTACCCCGGACCCGCAGGGGGGCTGTATCTTTTAAGTGATGCTCAAACAGGTTACATGTGCAATGTTGAAGTTTAAATGGAGGAAAAGGAAATGTTGATGATTCTGTCAAATCCCTGCTGCAGAGGCTATGTTCCTCTTACTTGGGAAAAGGACATGTGGTATACATGGACAGATTTTATAAAAGTCAAGCGGTTCTTGAACTATGGGAAAGAAATACATTGGAAGACGGAACTGTGGTGATGAACAGGATGGGCTTGCCTAGATATGAAATAAATCGAAAAACTAAAGAAAGGAGAAATGACATTTTGTTGCAGAGGACACCTTTTCTGCTTGAACTGGAAGAAAAATGTGATGTACAGATGTTGTCAACACAGCATAAAATGACTGCTTTGCATGTCAGTGTAATATCCAAGAGAGGATATGTTACGGTATTAAAGCCAGACATTGTACTTGACTACAACTTGTCTGAAACGCGTGTTGACAGGAGACCAGCTGATGAGTTACTATCCCATCCAGTGAAAGACAAAAATGTGGAAGAAAATCTTTTTCCACCATTTTACAGAGGGCAGTAGTGGATGCTAACATTATTCACAATATCAAAACATCAAAAATTTACAGATTTTGTCTGTAAATTAGAGTTGCAAGGGCAAATAAGCTCACAACATGACATTTTCATGAGATACTGCCAGCAACAGAAAAGAAAACAAACCCAGATAGAAGATGCAATGTCTGTTGGGAAAAAGGGAAAGCTGCAGGAAAGGTAGTGACTAAAGAGACCAGATACTACTATAGCCCATGTAAAAAAGGCATTTGTATTATAGTGTGTTTTGAAAGATTTTATATCTGAGTGAAGTTCTCTCTACTTCGTAAAAATGAGAGAAGTACTTCACAACAAAACACTTTACATATAACTGAATTACTTAGTATTTCCTGCTGACAAATGATTTTAAATCAATAGCCTATTATTTCCTATGAATTATGAAAATTTTGTCCACCTTTCAGAAAAATACAAATACTGAAAATTTGGTATCTTTAGACTAATATCTACAAATCCCTGTGTCATTTATTTGTGCTAACCATAGGCCTATACATATCCATAAAGAGGAAGGATGGTAGGTTAAGCTGATATACTGCCTAAAGAGGTAAATGGATTTAAAAAAAAAAAAAAAAAAGGGAGTATAGCAAATTTCCTCACGATATGGGTATCAATTGGCTTGCCAACACATTAGTCTCCAATGTGTTAAGGAAGCCTATCTTCTAAATGAAGAGTCAGTTTGTGGGTATTCTTTGGAAACATTTTGGATTGTTCATAAAGAATTAAGACTTTAGGTAACATTTCAGTTACCAGTGCAGAAGAAGTTGCAAAGGTTCTGGGGTCGGGAAACCAACTGGAGTGCTGGACATAATGTTACTGAAGTCGTGGTAAATAGGATGAGTAGAAAGGAGTTTACTTCATTAAGTAAGTTGGAAGTGTGCAGGGCAGCACACAAAATGAGGAAGTATTGTAATGGCTGAAACCCCTGGGCTGATGAAATTTGTGAGCACCCTGGAAAGAGGCCAGGAAGGAATTGAGGTGAATTATATGCTACAAAATCTAACTTTCTTGCTCCTGGTGAAACTCACATGTGCTCTGCTAGGCTCAGGGGTGCTGCCTGACTGTCCCCTCTCCTCCACTATTGTGGCCAGCTCCTCTTGAAGAGGTCCTGATTGACAGAAAAAGAAATTTTCAGTTAATGCAACGACAATTTTACCTGTAAACGTAAAACAACCAAATAAAATAAGATTGTTTCAACACAAAATGAAAGAGAATGGAATCATTTATTTCAGTCTTTTCAAATCCCTACTGATAAGTGAATGATCAGCATCTAATCTACTCAATTATGCACAAGAATCAACATTATTAACAGTGTTCCAGAAAGCCAGAACTTTACTCCAGTTGGAGGCTAGCTATCTGAAGACCTTCAGTGGCAAACAAACATTTACCATCAACATTTCAAAACATTACTGAACAAATTTTAAAATTTTAAATCCTGTAGTCATCTGCCTATTAAAACATACAACCTTATGTTACAGTGTTAACTCACTGTGGCATGTTCTACAGCTACAAACTGCGAGTAGGACTGTATATGCAGCCTCACTCACTGCAGGCATATACCCTCACTATATTAATCCAGTATCTTGCAAAGAGAGCACATAGCAAGTACCAAAAGGCTTCACCCGTAATTTCAAACTATCATGAATTTTTCTCAGGAATACCTGACACAAAGTTATAGGAAAAATGTTTATCACTTACAACATTTTTGCTGTTCACGCAGTAAAATTGCCACACCAAACACACACAATGTAACTCTCCTTTCTTTACTTACAGATGAGTACATGCAGCCAGGAGAATGAGTGGCAAATTGGGTGGGGTATTTCTCAGCTGCATTCTTTGTAGAGTTGGGGCAGGAAGAAAAGCGGATGGTTATGGCAACATGACGGAATAGGAGACACAATTGGATTAAGGTGCAAGTGGGTGATGTGGCATCTGGCTGCTGCCTTAAAATCTATCCTTATACCACACAATAGAGGGCTGTCTGTTGCTGCCATGTTAAGAAGCCTGAAACCCAAACTCGGTGCATATCATCTTGCCTGTGACAGCCACGGCATAGTCGTCCCCCCCCCCCCCCCCCCCCTTTTATTCATTTGAATTCTGAAGCGTTCTAAATTGGTTTGACCAGCAAAAGTTAAAGTCAATATAAAAGTCAAATTTTATCAGTGTTTTATCTTTATCAAAATTGACACTTTGTGTGTGGCATGAAAGTTCAATTTCTAGGGTACCCTATGCCCGATTTTAATCAGATCAATAGACAGTATGAAGTTTTGTAGTATACATTATAGTGTAGTGTTACATATTCATGGTTTTTCCATATCAGTACAGAATGTGAAACTATCAGTTCAATAGATTTTCTGGTTCTAAAATTCTACGATATTATGCAAGTGTTACTACTTGTTGTTTTGTATGAATATTTACCAACTTATACAGGGAAGAAACTCAGTTATTGCCTAATTAGGCTGTTGGCCATATTATTATCTAATTGGTAGCATCTTCTGGGTTGCTTTTGGTCCATCCTGATGTGTAATTGCATTTCGAACACACTTGACAGATCATTATTATTACACAGTGGGTGTAAGTCTGATCTGCCAACATTCAGGTACACGTGGTCAATATCTATGCAAAATTTCTTTCTCATAAAATGAACCCCGCTCACTTACCATAATACAGGCTTTAAAGAGTATTGTGTGCCCCACGCCTATGTTACAAGTTCCAGTGAATTATTATGGGTGGAGGTTACACTCAACAACCGAGCTAGGTTAATAATTGGCTCCTTTTACCGACCTCTGACTCAGCAGCATTAGTGGCAGAACAACTGAGAGAAAATCTGAAATACATTTCACATTAATTTCCTCAGAATGTCATAGTCTTAGGTGGAGATTTCAGTTTACCAGATATAGACTGGGACACTCAGATGTTTAGAACAGATGGTAGGGACAGAGCATCGAGTGATATTATACTGAGTGCACTATCTGAAAATTACCTCGAGCAATTGAACAGAGAACTGAGTCATGGAGATAACAGTTTGGACCTACTGATAACAAACAGACCTGAACTTTTTGACTCTGCAAGTGCAGAACAGGGAATCAGTGATCATAAGGCCACTGCAGCATCCCTGAATATGGAAGTTATTAGGAATATAAAAAAATGGAAGGAAGGTTTATTTGTTTAGCAAGAGTAATAGAAGGCAGATTTCAGATTACCTAACAGATCAAAACAAAAATCTCTGTTCCGACACTGACAATGTTGAGTGTTTATGGAAAAAGTTCAATGCAATTGTAAAATGCATTTCAGACAGGTACATGCAGAGTAAAACTGTGAGGGACAGGAAAAACCCACCGTGGTTCAACAACGAAGTTAGGAAACTACGGCGAAAGCAAAGAGCTTCACTGCAAGTTTAAACAAACCAAAACCTCTCAGACCAACAGAAGCTAATGGCATCCCAGATAAATCAAGATGGCAAGAAGTGTTACTGTATGTACATTATCTTTGGATACTTATTATCAGCCATTCTCTTCTCATGTGTGAACACTTTTATCCTATGTGCGTCAGTTGTTACTACTATACTACTTACTCCCAACGTCTTCATTTCAGAGGTGATAAGCTCTCATGAATCATAAGGTAGATCATAGATATCTTATTTCTTGTGATTGTATTCTTCATAACCCCTACCCATTATTCAAAAGACTGCTCCATAAAGGACTGTCAAGACTGATGCAATTCCAAGAAACTACCATGACATCCAAGACAAAATAATGGAAAAATACAATTGTCTCCACTACACCATCTCATAAGGAGAAAGAAAAATAGTACATTGGCGTACAGTATCTGTACATTTGTGAGGGCTAATCTAAAACTACAGTCAGGATTTTAACATGGTTTTCATTAATAGACACACGGGTTAATTAGCAAGGTTGGTTTTTATAGCCTATTACTGCAATGCCAGACATGTCCAGCCATTGTTACTTAGTGTTAGCTGTGGTAGCTATGAGAAATGTAGAAACAGTTTTGGATGTAAAGAAATGGTCAGAATGTTAATTTTTCTGAACAGTCTACTTGCAAGACACAGACATAAGTTCTCTTCCATAATAAGTCATCAGTGAACATATACATCCCAGACTAGAAGTGTAGCAAATATTGTAGTATAATACCTTCACTGACTTTGCCACCCACAAAGAAGGGAAAGATTAGAAGCTCCTTCCACAAAACACATAGTGCTCGGTTTTGTAGAAATACAGCAGAAATATACATTTATAAAACCAGCTGTCAGCCTCTGTGCTCAAATAGTATTAAAACTCAATGCATCACAATACCACACAGAAATTCGACATTCCTTCAGATGTAGGGACTGTGAAACAAACATTCTGGCAGATTCCTTAACTCCAATGGTTCACAGAAGGGTTACGGGAGCCTCTGAAAATCTTAGTAGCAAATAGTTCATAGGTTAGTGCTGAAATTATCAGCTACAGCTTGTGATAAACTAGATTCACACCCCAATATTTCATTTCAGTTTCTACTCTAATAGGCCGTACAAAGGTATTCAGTTTTGAAATTCTAATCATCCTCAATGAATGAAAAACAAGTACATAGAATATATTTTTCATTCAAGAGCAAATATCAAATGGAATACCTGCATTTGTAAATACTTTTCACAGAAGAATCATGAAAGTGAATGTATGAAATGACATGAAAGAGTGCTTGGTAGTGGAGAGGTAATGCTTTCTGTTCATCTGTAGAATAGCAAACTTGCATTGGAGCTCTCATCTTACTTGATGTGATATTATTTCTTGGTTGAAGAGGCTTGGCACGCAAAGGTTCAGCTCAGAAAATTGAAGATACAAACAATAATCCAATACATAAGCAAGGTCAGATACCAACAAGTTCTTGGAAAGTGTTTACATGTGCATTATCTGATATGTGATGCTCACAATGAACCTATTCCTAGTTGTCATGTCACTGGTGCCATATTGGAACAGAGAGAAAATAAAACATATTTCTCAATTACTGTTGCTGCCATTCCTGATTCAAATCACACTGAAAAACAATATTCACCCTGAATTACCTTTACTGTGATAAGGAGAGTGATAAATGTCAAACACTTGACTGATTTTTGGAATTTGTAGATTGTAATCAGAAAACCAGAATTACTATTCCACACATATTTCAATCAACGCATGTGGAACATTCAATTCCTACTAATGAATGCCACAGACATGATTGTTTTGTTTTGTTTTAGGAAACTTAAAACACCTGAGGTCAGAAGCATCCACGTTGAAACTATGAAACACAAAAACAGAGGAGTTGCACCACTGAACATCAATCCCAAATGACAAAGAACAAGACAGCTAAAAGCATGGGCATGGAGAATGAGCTACAGAAGACACCTTACGGAAACAGAGGACCTTCACCATATTGCTTTGATGGATAAAAAGTAAAACTCTGTTGATAGCCTGCACCTCATTTGCTAAAACGACTTGGATGTGAAACCCAAACGGGAACATAAATTGTTCAAAAAGAACATCCTGTCAGTAAGTAGGAGACAGCTGTACATAGTGGTGGGGCAGCAGCCCTTATCATATGACTATGACTAAAAAGGCAGTGCCCAATATGAAAAGCAGGAAAGCTAGAGAATGCAAAACAGGAGATGAAAGCAACAGATTAGATGCCCTTGGTTTGCGTGAAATGAGATGGGGAAATAATGGGGAGTTTGGAAGTGGAGATTATAAGCTCTTTTACTCAGGGGAAATCAAGAGTGATGAAAACTAAATAGAAATATTGATAGGACAAAAGGTGAAAAAAAAAAAAAAAGTAATGAAGGTACAATATATTGATGGAAGACTGATGATGATATGACTGAAGGGTAGTTCAAAAGATTTGGGGTTAATACAGATATATATTCCAACCAGCCAGCATTAGATAAAGTTGATGAATGTTGTTGTTGTTCTTGTGGACTTCAGTCCTGAGACTGGTTTGATGCAGCTCTCCATGCTGCTCTATCCTGTACAAGCCTCTCCATCCCCCCAGTACCTACCGCAACCTACATCCTTCTGAATCTGCTTAGTGTATTCATCTCTTTGTTTTCCTCTATGATTTTTACCCTCCACGCTCGCCTCCAATACTAAATTGGTGATCCCTTGATGCCTCAGGACATGTCCTACCAACCGATCCCTTCTTCTAGTCACATTGTGCCACAAACTTCTCTTCTCCCCAATTCTATTCAATACTTCCTCATTAGTTATGTGATCTACCCATCTAATCTTCAGCATTCTTCTGTAACACCACATTTCAAAAGCTTCTATTCTCTCAAGATTTTAAACATGGCTGCAACAGCAACTGTTGAAATTCTTCATGATAAAGGATGACAGCCAAAAACAGTTGCAGGATAAAAATTTATTAAAATTCTTGACCAGGGTTTCGGTACATATAAATATACCTTCATCAGAAGTAAAAAATCTAAAATTACATCATGAAATGGAGATTAATAAAACAATTGTGCCAAAGGCGTCGTCAATAATTAAGACATCATCTCCATTTGTACAACATGACTATAGGCACAGGGTCAAAGCAAACAGTTTAGCACCATTACTTCGCCTATTCTCTTCTTGTCCAAACTATTTATCGTCCACGTTTCACTTCCATACATGGCTACACTCCATACAAATACTTTCAGAAATGTCTTCCTGACACTTAAATCTATACTCAATGTTAACAAATTTCTCTTCCTCAGAAACGCTTTCCTTGCCACTGCCAGTCTACATTTTATATCCTCTCTACTTCGACCATCATCAGTTATTTTGCTCCCCAAATAGCAAAACTCCTTTATTACTTTAAGTGTCTCATTTCCTAATCTAAATCCCTCAGCATCACCCGAGTTAATTTGACTACATTCCATTATCCTCGTTTTGCTTTTGTTGATGTTCATCTTATATCCTCCTTTCAAGACACTGTCCATTCCGTTCAACTGCTCTTCCAAGTCCTTTCCTGTCTCTGACAGAATTACAATGTCATCGGTGAACCTCAAAGTTTTTATTTCTTCTCCATGGATTTTAATACCTACTCCAAATTTTTCTGTTGTTTCCTTCACTGCTTGCTCAATATACAGATTGAATAACATCGGGACAGGCTACAACCCTGTCTCACTCCCTTCTCAACCATTGCTCAATATACAGATTGAATAACATCGGGACAGGCTACAACCCTGTCTCACTCCCTTCTCAACCACTGCTTCTTTTTCATGTCCATCGACTCTTATTACTGATATCTGGTTTCTGTACAAATTGTAAATAGAATTTTGCTCCCTGCATTTTACCCCTGCCGCCTTCAGAATTTGAAAGAGAGTATTCCAGTCAACATTGTCAAAAGCCTTCTCCAAGTTCACAAATGCTAGAAACGAAGGTTTGCCCTTCCTTAATCTGGCTTCTAAGATGAGTCGTAGGGTCAGTATTGCCTCACGTGTTCCAACATTTCTATGGAATCCAAACTGATCTTCCCCGAGGTCGGCTTCTACTAGTTTTTCCATTCTTCTGTAAAGAATTTGTGTTAGTATTTTGCAGCTGTGACTTATTAAACTGATAGCTCGGTAATTTTCACATCTGTCAACACCTGCTTTCTTTGGGATTGGAATTATTATATTATTCTTGAAGTCTGACGATATTTCACCTGTTTCATACATCTTGCTCACCAGATGGTAGGGTTTTGTCAGGACTGGCTCTCCCAAGGCCGTCAGTAGTTCCAATGGAATGTTGTCTACTCCGAGGGCCTTGTTTCAACTCAGGTCTTTCAGTGCTCTGTCAAACTCTTCACGCAGTATCGGATCCCCATTTCATCTTCATCTACATCCTCTTCCATTTCCATAATATTGTCCTGAAGTACATTGCCCTTGTATAGACCTTCTATATACTCCTTCCACCTTTCTGCTTTCCCTTCTTTGCTTAGAACTGGGTTTCCAACTGAGCTCTTTATGTTCATGCTTGTGGTTCTCTTATCTCCAAGTCTCTTTAATTTTCCTGTAGGCACTATATCTTATCCCTAGTGAGATAAACCTCTACATCCTTACATTTGTCCTTAGCCATTTTGCACTTCCTGTCGATCTCATTTTTGAGACTTTTGTATTCCTTTTTGCCTGCTTCATTTACTGCATTTTTATATTTTCTCCTTTCATCAATTAAATTCAATATATCTTCTGTTACCTGAGGATTTCTACTAGCCCTCGTCTTTTTACCTACTTGATCCTCTGCTGCCTTCAGTACTTCATCCCTCAAAGCTACCCATTGTTCTTCTACTGTATTTCTTTGCCCCATTTCTGTCAATTGTTCCCTTATGCTTTCCCTGAAACACTCTACAATCTCTGGTTCGTTCAGTTTATCCAGGTCCCATCTCCTTAAATTCCCACCTTTTTGCAGTTTCTTCGGTTTTAATCTACAGGTCATAACCAATAGTTTGTGGTCAGAGTCCATATCTGCCCCTGGAAAGTCTTACAATTTAAAACCTGGTTCCTAAATTTCTGTCTTGCCATTATATAATCTATCTGATACCTTTTAGTATCTCCAGGGTTCTTCCATGTATACAACCTTATTTCATGATTCTTGAACCAAGTGTTAGCTATGATTAAGTTATGCTCTTTGCAAAATTCTACCAGGTGGTTTCCTCTTTCATTTCCTAGCCCCAATCCATATTGACCTACTATGTTTCCTTCTGTTCCTTTTCCTACTCTGTAATTCCAGTCACCCATGACTATTAAATTTTCGTCAACCTTCACTATCTGAATAATTTCTTTTATTTCATCATACATTTCTTCAATTTCTTCATCATCTGCAGAGCTAGTTGGCAAATAAACTTGTACTACTGTAGTAAGTGTGGGCTTCGTATCTATCTTGGCCACAATAATGCATTCACTATGCTGTTTGTAGTACCTTACTTGCATTCCTGTTTTCCTATTCATTATTAAACCTACTCATGCATTACCCCTATTTGATTTTGTGTTTATAACCCTGTAGTCACCTGACCAGAAGTCTTGTTCCTCCTGCCACCGAACTTCACTAATTCCCACTATATCCTACTTTAACCTACCCATTTCCCTTTTTAAATTTTATAACCTACCTGCCTGCTTAAGGGATCTGACATTCCACGCTCCGATCCATAGAATGCCAGTTTTCTTTTTCCTGATAACGACATTCTCTTGAGTAGTCCCCGCCCGGAGATCCTAATGGGGGACTATTTTACCTCTGGAATATTTTACCCAAGAGGACGCCATCATCATTTAACCATACAGTACAGCTTCATGCCCTCAGGAAAAATTACGGCCGTAGTTTCCCCTTGCTTTCAGCCGTTCGCAGTACCAGCACAGCAAGGCCATTTTGATTAGTGTTACAAGGCCGGATCAGTCAATCATCCAGACTGTCGCCCTTTCAACTACTGAAAAGGCTGCTGTCCCTCTTCAGGAACCACATGTTTGTGAAGAATATTATGAGGAAACACAAGAACTCATCAATAAAGAAAATAGAAATGCCTGCTTCATCATCATCAAGGATGGACTGGAATGCAGTGGTAGGTAGAGGAAGAGATGAATATGCAGTAGGAAAATTTGAATTAGCAATGAGAAATTAGAGGTGAGTGACTTATTAGTTTCTGTAAAGATAATTCATTAGTAGTGGACTAACACATTATTTGAACACCACAAAAGGAGATGTTACACATGGCTATCAAATTTGAATAGGGGAAGGTATCAGTTGGACTACATTCTGACACAAAAGAGTTTAGGAACTGTTTGAAGAATGCCAAAGCTTATCCAGGAGCGGATATAAATTCAGACCACAACCTAGTAGTGGGAGAAATGCAAATGAAGTTGGTAAATGTCTAGAGAGGTAAAGCAAAAGGAAAAATAAACATAGAAAGATTCAAAGAGGTAGGAAAGGCATCAGATTTAGAAAACAGATTGATGGAAAAATATGAAAGAGGTAGTGTTGATAAAAGTGTTAATGACAAATGAATAAAAATGAGGGAAGGACCCATGGACTCTGCCTAAGAAGTACTAGGATTAGAGCATCCCAAAGTACCAGGAAAGAACGGATAACAGAAGACATGTTGAAAAAAGATAGAAGAACGGAGAACGTGGAAAAATGTAGGAACTGAAATAGGTACAGGAAACTCAAGAAGCAAGGGAAAAATGGATGACACAGAAATGCAACAAAATAGAGAAAATGGAGAAAGAGGGAAGTATAAAACGATGTAATATAAAACGATGTATAGACTGGCTAGTGAGAGAGGTTTTGAACATAAGAGAAAGAGGAATAGGATGGAAATAGGAAGAGCAGATGGTACTCTAGCAGAAGAAACACAGGAGGCTTTGAACAAATGGCAAGATTATATTGAATGTCTGTATAAGGGGTATGAAATACAAAATGAAATTAAGTTAAAGAGGAGCAATATATGCCAGAAGATTGAAAGGGATTCACAGTCTTAGAAGCGGAAGTAGCAAAGGCACTGAAGGAGATGAAGAATAGGAAGGCATGTGGAATTGATGATTTGCCAACAGAACTGTTGAAGATTTTGGGAAACAAGGCAAGAAAAGAAAAGGTCTACCACTGTAATGAGATATATGGGAAAGGGGAATGGCCTGAGGACTACCTTGCAACAGTTATGATACTAATAGAGAAAAAGAGAAACAGTAAAAAATGCAAAGAGCATAGGACAATCAGTCTAATTTATCATGCAGCTAATGTGATGCTGAGAGTGTTTAACAGAAGGGTATACAGCTAGCTGGATAGAGGGAGAGCACAGGAGCAATTCAGATTTAGAATAGGAAAAGGAACAAGAGATGCTATTGGTCTGTTAAAAACTATAGCAGAAAGATATATGGAGAATGGTAGAGAAATCTTTGCTGTTTTTATAGATTTAAACAACAGCTTTTGATAGAGTTCAGTGGAACAAGTTGTTGGACATCTGCAAGAAGAAAGGAGCAGATTGGACAGGCAGACAACTGATAAAGAATCTGTATTTACACCAGAGAGTAAGAATAAGGATTGGAAATGAAATGTCAGAAATGTCAGAAGGAAGCAGCATTGGACAAGGAATTAGACAAGCTTGTTGCTGTTTAATGCATACCTTTAAGAGATTTTTGCATAAGTCTTAAATACGAAAGAAGAATATGTATTGGTGGAAAGAGAATAGAATGTATAAGATTTGCTGATGACATGGAATTAGTGGTAGACAGCGAGTGGTCAGTGAATAATATGCTGAAAGATCTGTATGAAGCTTGTGTGGAATATGGGATGCAAATGAACACAGAAAAAGCAAAGAGTATGGTCATCAGTGCAAGACACAGACTATCAAATATTAAAATAGGACACTACCACTAGCCAAGTAAGTGCATTTAAATATCTTGGAAGCACAATAACGTAAGACTTCAGATGTCACCAGGAGATGAAAACTCTAATTGCCATAGTGAAGGATGCATTCAAAAGAAAACGGAGGCTTATGTGGCAAATTAGGTATAGGTCTAAGGAAAATGCTTGGCAAATGTTTTGTCTGGAGTATGGGGCAAAAACATGGACACTGAGATGGGAGGATGAAAAAAGGTTATAAGCATTTGAGATGTTGGCGTGGAGTAGAATGGAGAGAAAAAACTGGATGAAAGAGTGAGTAATCAAAGAGTATTGGAGAGGGTTAGTGAGAGAGGATGTCTGCTGAAGGTTATAAGAGAAAGGAAAAGGAACTTAGGAACTTGTTGGGACATTCACTCAGAAGGGAGCACTTGCTAGCAGATGCTTTGGAAGGACTAGTTTGTGGGAGAAGACAGTGGAAGGAGGAGATAGAAGATGATACATGACGAACGGGAGAGGAAATAATGCGAACTTGAAGAGGAACAGAGAAGAATGGACAGCCTGGAGAACTACAATGTGAAAACCTTCCTTTTGGCACAACATTAATGATGAATATGAAACCTAGTTAAAATGACCTCCTCCTGTAGGAGGGCTGGGAGGTGGTTGTCCAAGCTCCTGGGAGAGGCTTACTAATACTGTGCTTATTCCCATGAAGGGAGGACCAATGGAAAAAGGACCGACTGATTGACAGCAACACAGATATCATTGGAAAGAATATAGGAAATAGTGGGCTGAGGCATGAGGACTGCAGCATTGGCAGCAGTGTCAGCAGCTGCATTTCCTGGCAGACTAAGATGACCAGGAACTCACATAAACATTACAGTGGCTCCACAAGGAGTGAGGAAGTGACAGTTACCCTAGACCCATTGCACTAAAGGATGGGTGGTGTACAGGGCACAATATGTGCCGGAAGATTGGAAGGGATTCACAGTCTTGGAAGCAGAAGTAGAAAAGGTGCTGAAGGAGATGATGAATAGGAAGGCATATGGAATTGAAGATTAGCCAGTAAAACTGTTAAAGAGCCTGGGAAACATGGAATGAAAAGAAAAAGGGAACTGAGATTGTCTGAGCAGAGAACAATTGAAAGCCCGTGTCACTGGATGTACTCCGTCACCTATACTGAGAACTGTGCCAGAAGCTGATATCTAAAGATGTGGGTGCCAATAATGAAGGCACACCCAACACCATGGTCAGACAGAGCCATCAGTGTACGCAAAGGAACTATTGCGAAATTCCATGCATAGGTCATAACACTGAAGGTGATAGAATAAGGCTGGAGTAGTGACCTTTGGAAGTGAATGAATGCCAAGGTTAACATGGGCCACTTCATTAAGCTGTGGTGGCGAAGGGTTCACTCCAACTGGGAAAGCTACAGGTAGTGTCAAGTTAAGCTGACTAAGCAAGTGCCAAAAGTGGACTCCAGGATAGGGACCCAACCAATACTGGCAATCAAAGATATCATCAAAGAAAGAGGCATAGGATGGGTGGCCACACATAACAAACAAACGGCACGCATACCTGCTGAGGAGAAAGTAATGGCGGTAGAACAGTGGTACTTCAGCTGCTTCAGCATACAGACACAATTGCGCTAGTGTAAAAGGCACCACTGGCCAAATGAATGTCATGGTGGTGGATAGTGCTGAGAAGGCATAAGACAGATGGATGTGCAGATGCATAAACAAAACACCCATAGTCGAATTTTGAACGGACAACGGACCGGAACATGTGGAGGAGGACGGTTCGATCAGAACCCCAGGAAGTACCATAGAGGACTTGTAGGACATTGAGGAACCACACACAGCAGGCTGCCAGGTAAGACACATGGGAGGACCAAGAGTGTTTCCTATTGAGCATGAGCCCCAGGAATTTCACAGTTTCAGTTTCAATGAATGAAAGGACAAGAGGCCCAAGATATAAATATGGACGGAGAAACCATTTGTGCTGCCAGAAATTCGTGCAGATAGTTTTGTCAGTTAAAACTTAAAGCCATTAGCAATATCCCAGGAGTAAAGATGATCAAGACATCACTGAAGACACTGCTCAGTGACCCAGCTCAGTGGAGAACTTAAACAGATGGCAAAATCGTCAACAAAAAGTGAGCTGGAGATGCCCGGTGGGAGGCAGGCGATTATAGGGTTAATGGCAATAGCAAAGTGGACGACACAAAGAATGGAACACTGTCCTGGATAAAGGTGTCTGACAAGGCAGGACCCACACTCACCTTGAAAACGCTGTCTTTAAAAACTTACTGGAGGAAACAGGGCAGGTCGCCATGGAAGCCCAACCTATAAAGTGTGTGGAGCTGTCTTAGGCCATTTCAAAATCTAAATACATGGTCACAGTCTGAGATTTCTGCAGAAAACAATTCATGACATGGATGGACAAAGTAATGAGATGGTCAATGACAGAATACCATGCTCAAAATCCACACTGGGCAATCATAAGTAAATTGTGAGACTCGAGCCACCATACCAGCCAAGTATGAATCCTATGTTCCATCACCTTGAAAATGCAGCTGGTAAGAGAGATGAGGTGGTGGCTAGAAGGGAAGTGTTTTTCCTTACTGTGCTTGTGTATGGGTATGACAGTGGCTTCACACCAGTATCCGGGAAATGTGCCCTATGCCCAGATGCAATTGTATGTGTTAAGCAGAAAGGGCTTGTCCATAAGAGTAAGGTGCTGCAGCATCTGAATGTGCACAACTATGAAAATATCTAGTGAATTAAATCATAAAGTTTATTTTGCTATCCTGAAGAATGTGACAACAGTCTGCACACATTTGTTTACAATGAACAGTTAGCCATCGTAGGATTACTTTCAAAAAGGCAGAGGATACGTCTCCGTGTGCAAATTGCATTGCAGCTTGCCTCAGTTCACCAAGGGACTAGGACACGATGAGGTGAAGATGAAGTGTGAGGAATGGGACATTCTGCAGCAGTAAGGTTAATGTTTGTAAGTCCTTATGGTCATCACACCTGGGAATTCCTGTTCTTCATAGGTCGGCAGGTAGGAGTGAAGACTCCAGTCGGCCTTAGTAAGCTGCAATTTGGGTGTTCACGCAAGTGGGGTAAGATTCAGCAAATTGATAGCACATGGGAAATTGGGCTTGAGTAGGTGTCAGAAAGAATGTACCACTCAAGATGATGGGGAAACTGGGCAGTGCAGAAGGATAGGTCCAAATGGGAATAGATGTGTGAAGAGTCAGAAAGGAATATGGGTGCTCCAGTTCTAAGGCAGAAGAGGTTGACTTGATTAAGATGATCAGCCAAGAGGGCACCCCTCTGACGGGTTGTGTGAGAACCCCAAAGAGGATGATGCACATTTAAGTCACCAAGTAGCAGAAATGGGTGAGGTACCTGCTCAACAAGCTGAAGGAAGCCTGCCCTGATGACATCAAATGACGGAGGGACGTGAGTGCCAAGAGCGAAAAAGTCAGGAGAGGAAGGAAAAGGTGAACTGCAACAGCTTGAAGATGGGTAATCAGGTAGATAGGTTGACTATGAACATCATCCAGTATGACCAGCATGACACCCTGGGAAACGTCAAAAGGAACTGGGAAGAAATGTGAAAGCTCAAAGCAGTCGTGAGGACACAATTTTGTTTCCTGAAGGCAAAGTACAAGGGGATGCTGTGTTGCTAAGAGTAGCCACAAATCCTTTTTGTGGGACAAAAGGTCACAAACTTTTCATTGGAGGAGAGTCACGATAAAGAAGAGATGAAAGGGCATAACCTCAGCGACTACTGAGTGACAGCCTGCAAATAGTCGCTGCCACAGGTCACAAAAGCAGGAGGATCCTGCTCCATGGGGTCCACCGAAGCATCAGTATGCTTGTGATGTCAGTATGTAGAGTCCATCACAGGAAAGCATTTGGCAGTGCGCACCAGCAACACAGAGACCATCTGGACAAAGACATCATGTGGCAACACTGTCAAAGAGGATCTTTGAGTCTGAGAAGGATAAGGCCATTTGCCTTTGGTAGACTTCAAGCCTTTCCAATTAGCGGAAGAAGACTCAGTTGTTGTCTGGCTGGAGGGACGGAGGAAGTCTTCACAGGAGAGTACTCATCCCGTCCCTCCAAGCCTACTGGTTGTGTAGAAGGTGAGTTTGATGGCTTGATGCACAGCTGGACAGCAGATGGGGATGCTACCTTTGAACTGGGTGATTTCACAACATGATAGCTGAACTTGACATCTCATGTCTGCATGGCCATGGCCTTCATGGATCGAGGGGTAAAAAGAAAAATCTGTAGGTACCAGATGGGAGACTGTACAGTTTCTGATTAGCCAAGAACTTTCAAGCAACTGAGTAAGACACTTTTTCCCTTACCCAGATCTCCCAGATAGCCCACTCTTCAAGATACATGGGACAATCTAGAGAGGAGGTGGCATGGCCACCATTGCAGTTTATACAGTGAGGAGAAGGGGGCAGACAATTGCCCTCATGCACATCCCTGCCACAGGTTACACATTTTGCTGGGTGATGGACAGTTATGATACCATGATCAGAGAGGTAAGATTAGATTTTGGCTTCAATCAGGCCACAGAGCAGCCTAGTGTAAATAGCACCAATGGAAGTATTCAGTTCTATGGGCCTGGACATGAACAGGATAGGTGTGGAGAAGTGAGGCAGAAGCAATTATTGTGCTTCAAAATCAGAATTAGTCTCTAAAAGCAAAGAGCCATTCCATAAATGAGAGTAGGATTCACAGGGTCAACAACTGCATAAATACCCTTATGAATAATGAACAGATCTACCCTGGCAAAGGGCTGATTGTCTTCAGTATGCGAGACCACGAGGTACCGTGGTGCAGCTGGCAAGGTCTTTGAATCATTAGCCTCATTCTGTCTAGGTTTTTGTATACACTTATTGTGAAGATGACTGGCTCATTGTGACAAAATCCTGAATGACTAATAGCGTCTCCAATGGCACGCTCCTTCAAACTGGGGGGCCACCTTCACAAGGGAGCACACCCGCCTTAGGTGATTGGTTGCACCTCAGGTCACACCTCCTGAACACCTTACAGATGGACCAATCAGCTATTTGGGAAGGTTGCAGCGCAGGCAATCACCCCTCCCTGGGCCTGGCCTGTACCAGGGTTTATGTGCGAACCCTTCCTGTCGACCTGGGAATTATGCAGTACCCAGTCACATGTTACATGTCGCATGCATGTGCTAACGATCAGGAGCACACAGAGAAGGAGAAGAAGAAGAAGAAGATTAACATCAAAAGCCAAATCAGAGGAACGAGAGGGCGGAGGGAAATGAAGAAAGGGAAAGGAAATGAAAAACAGTGGTGAGACGGTTCTTATGTCAGCGACAAGCAATGAGGAACATTCCCAGTAACACAAAAGAAATGTTCCCCAAGGGAGGGTGCAAAGAATAACAAGACAACAGACATGCAGAACAGAAGGGAAAGAGACATTGATAATGCTGAGGCCCCATGGTAGCGAAGCACAAACCCGCCAAAGAGTGGCGAGCCCCCTGGGCGGAAGACATGGTTATGGCAAGGGAAGTAATATTAGAGGATCGTATGAAGTTGCTCTGACATTTTCTTCAGTGAAATCCTCTTGTCAAATTTTCTTTATGTGCTTTTCTTAACCTTATGTGACCGAGTGTTGCCATTACCGTATACTTCATTTGGAGAGATCTGACATTTAAACCAGTTCAGTAGCAGTTCACATTATTAGGGAATTCTGAAACACTATATGCCACATCTGATACCCACTGGAATGCTCAGTTTGACACTGTAATACCAATTGATGCTCACTTTGGTACACTCGTCATTGCTGTTTAAACTCTCAGTAAGCTAAATTTGTCAGCTGAAACATCTTGTGGTATGGGGAGTTCCATGCGAGATCTTTCAGCTGTTTGATCATGCCATCTGTTTAGCTAAAGTTTTTGGCATCAACTGAGTGGAGAAGCTTACTAGAAGCTCAAAACATTACCACTGATGTTGAGGTGAGACACTCAGCTTTTATTAATTGAATTTCAGTATCTTTGTGGAAACTTGGGCACCATTCCCCCTGATCTAAAGTCATTGCGAGTGCAATTCCTATCAATCCTGAATTACATTAGGTGTGCATTAAAGAAAGGAAATTATTTCTTGGTAAAACCAGAAACTTATTCATTCAAGTTAAATATATTTTATGTCACTATTGACAATCTTCCCTGAACCCAATATGAGACAGTGAAAACTTTAGATTAAACATTTCCTGAAAACTTATCACCACTACTTTTCACATGCATGTATTTTTTTTTTTTTTTTTTTTTACTACATTCCAAATATTTTTGATTGTAGTAACACATTAGACAAGACATATCACAATAGCTCTTACTAGTTTTCTCAAATGATGGGGGCATGAAATTAAACATTTAGTTTAATAACACAATGTTAAATAGTGGCAACTATTTGTTCACAATTGATACGAAACAGTTGCATGTTTGCACCTGACCTAAGTAGTCACCAGCACCGTGTATTACCTGTTGCCAGCTATGCGGAAGGCATAGTATACTGTTGGAAGAGCCTGTTCTGTTGATGGTGTGAATGGAGTGGTCTACTGCCTGTCTAATCGCTGTAACAGTTCTGAAGTGAAAGCCACAAAGTGGTTCCTTCATCTTCAGAATCAAATCAAAGTCACAAGGACTTGTGACTGGGGAGTATGATGGATGGTACAGTAGGTCCGAGTTCCATCGACTGAAGAGAGCAGCCACAACTTGCACCCTATGTGCCTGTGCATTGTTGTGCAAAATGATGGTTGGGTTGTGTAGAAAGTGTCGCTCCTTCTTTAGAAATGCTGGTTGCAGGCTATGCTCCAAAAATGAACAGTAATACTGTTCATTGATGGTCTGCCTTGGAGGAATGTAATGCATTAGTGTCTCCACAGTAGTGTTGCCACTGTAAGTTCCAACCCTCGCACTTACACTGGGATGTGATGAAAGGGCCTTAAGTACTTCACTGCAAAACAAATGTGAAATTTAGTGTGTGTCCTTAGCAAGAGCTCATCACAGATATGCTAGTTTTTTCGTTTTTTTTTTTTTTTTTCAGTGAAATAATTATAATTAAATACCATGAAAATTGCAAATATACTTATAAATTTTATTTAAATTTGTAGATAGCACAGTGTACTCAAATTCTGACTGAAAATGTGTGTGGAGTACCGCAAATATGATTTCAGAAAATCTGCTTGGGGCATATAATATTATGAGGCAGCAAATTTAACTTGCCGTGTCAGTTCTGTAATTTGGAATCCTGTATTTCCTTACTTTCATAGAAGAACATTGTTCTGTATTTTAATGCCTGAAATGAAGTAAACAAATTTCATGGAAGAGACTAATATCAGTAATCCTTTTTTCTGTGGGACGAAACGCAGTTGAAGCAAAAGCATCTAAAATGAGGGTGGTGAGCACTGGATTTAGCACAGAAAACGAAGCATTAGGAGAAACTGTATTATTGGTAAGTAATGTATTCATTCCTGTCCTCTATCCAATGGGGAAAGTGACAAACTTCAATGTTCACATGTTCTGCAATACAGGAGAGCATTGCACGAAACACACAACACAAGTTAGTACTGTTAAGAGTGGGTTGATGATACACATTTGTATACTACAACATTCTCTGAATCAACCTACTGCAACACAAACGGTTAATGCTGGCAAAATTAGAGCAAATTATCTCGTGCAAAAAAATACTGTCTCTCTCTACCACTTTCTAATTTTCTCCCACTGATTTACAGTATATCCCACTGTTACTATCACTGTCAACTCTCTCAATTACACTGTCTCCTTTTGTCTTTCTTTGATACTCCCACACTCTCCACAACACATTAACAGTTCAAAAATTCTGGGGCATCCAAATTATTTTTCCTCTTAAGCACTAGTGTGTAAAGTTTCAGCCGAAAATATGCTCTCCGACAACTGTGTGTTCCAGCCCCCTGATCTTAGAGGGTCCAGAATCCGCCCCTCCATCATCCACAGAGCCTATATATTGTGTCCACACACATCTTTTGTTTTGTCTACACTGTCTTGTATCTCTCTTTCTCCCACTGACTGTCTTCATTTACCTCTACTCCGTGTTTACTGCCACTGTCACACTGACCACTAATATCTCCTTTTCCACTCCTCTAAAGAAATTTCCACCACTTGAATGTTAATTGTTCATTTGTTTTACATACTCATAATTTCAGCTTCATAACCTTTTTCAAGATCATGTTGAAATGTTAAAATATCTGTGACCTGTCTGTGACTTATCGAAAAAATATTTTTTGTCTTAAAAGATGAGTTTTATTGCATGATGTGAGTACTTGTCTAAGATATGAAATCTGGATGACATTGTGCACAGTTGAAAACCTCTACCGGCCTATGGAGCTAGAAATATGTTTTTTCAGTGATGACATGTCACAGCAGGACAGACATTTTTTAACATTTCAACATACACATAGGAATGGCTATAAACCCAACGTCATCATTGTGCAAAATAAAAGCACACTCAGGAGACAAATGAAGGACATTTGTTACAAAACATTTTATCATTTGTTTTACTTTTTCTGATATTTTGCTCATCAACTGCCATTCATTGAAAATATCTGGCTTGTGATTTGTACCATAAAAGAGTAAAACTGTTAGAAATATTTTATGGAATTTCCAGTCTTTCCAGTTTTACAAGATTTTTGCCATCTTTTTCTTTCCAGATATATTAAGATCCTACTTACCCTACTTTTTACTGCAATACCACTTTGACCATATCTGTATAGGTATCAAGTGACCATTGTTTAGAGCGAGTGATCGTAAAGCTTCATGGTGAAAAAAATCTGACTGAAATCATAATTTTGTGACCTGAGAAATCATTAATTGGTCCTAGAACCCTTGCCACATGCAATGGCATCAGACAAAACTACATTTATGCATAAGACCAGTAATTACATGCATATTTTGCTGCAAAAGTAAGACAACTTTGAACCAGTGGTTCTTAGTAACAGGTCATGTTATAAATAAATGTTTTGATGTTCCCGGCTGGCTAACATTTACTTTTTTACCCTGTACTGTGGGATAGTTGCAATATCACAATTTTTCCTACAGGTATAGGAAATGTCACTAGAGTGATGTCTGTCCAAAATACAGGATCATTAGTTCATTGATCAACATAATCTGAGATGTGACCCACAAAAATTGCATTTTTACACAAAGCTTTTTCGAACATACGGGTGCAGCACTCTGTCGTGCATTAACCAATTGAAATTTTAAAGATGTGGTTAGTGTTTAATAAGAAACTACATTTACTCTGTATTTTATCCCAATGAGCACATTTTTTTTTTATCTCCAATATTCTAGTTGGGGTTGTTTTGGGGAAGGAGACCAGACAGTGAGGTCATCGGTTTCATCGGATTAGGGAAGGACGGGGAAGGAATCGGCCATGCCGTTTGAAAGGAACCATCCCGGCATTTGCCTGGAGCGATTTAGGGAAATCACGGAAAACCCAAATCAGGATGGCTGGAAGTGGGATTGAACCGTCATCCTCCAGAATTCGAGTCCAATGTCTAACCACTGCGCCACCTCGCTCGGTAATATTCTAGTGTTTTGGAGTGAAGTGACAAATTATTCTCTCCTCCATGGCAATCTGATGGCTGGATTCAGTTTGCAAAACCCTATGTTTACTTTACCTGCCATCATCTTAGTGCCAACAATGACATGCACAGGAGGCATGTCATACAATATGCCAGTCCTCCTCGTTAACTTGTTCTCCCCCTATTGCACTTTCAAAAACGCTAAATGCAGAAGGATAAGCATATATTTGACAGTACTGTGTACTGTCTACAGCAGAGGAAGATTGCAGAGACAATGACCATTTGAATCAGTTCAACAGTGCCTCCTGTCAGGAAGCGGAGTTGTGAGGAAATTTTGTATGGACAGTGACATTCCTGAAGTGTGCCTGTCTGCCCAAATTCCAGCCTGAAAGCAATGGTTGATCTTAGGGATGATATATAAAGGTGGCTCCACTCCAAACCCAATGTCCACTATCTCCATCTTCTCCAGTATCTACTATTGAGGAAGAATGAATGAAAGTTTCCACAGACGAGTTCAAGCCATCATAAAGGAGAAGGGTGGACACACCCCATCTTGAAGTCCATTAATAGGTGTCCATATACATTAGATTCCAGAGTATGAGTATGAGTTGAGTAGAGTAGAGTAGGAACACCAACCTCCAACTGTGGGCTCTTACTCACCTGGTGAGTCTGCAGCTGGAGACCTGGTACTGGGGCCGGCCTCCGGTTCCCGATCACGCTGACTGGCCTTACCCCCAGTACCTCCAGCTGTAAATACACAGAGAGGAAAACTTCTTTCAAAAATCTTTATCTACTGCTTTAATGCTGTGTTCCTATTATAACTGCAATGACTGGCATATAAGGGTATTCTAACATACACAGAGCTGTACTGAGCCCACAACAGATTTCAGCAGCCATTATTAAGAAACAAAAACCCATGTTCATTGCATGTTTGTAGAACAGAAAGAAAGAAAGAAAGAAAGCTTCCGGCATTGTCCTTGCGACAGAAATTTTATGAACTGTGCTTATACATGACACTCCAGAGGAGTGATGCACAGACCTATCCCCTCTTAAAAATAAATTAATTTTTTTTAATATTATGATTACAGTATGAAAATAGTGATATTAAACAATATATCATACATAAATGTACATATATTGGTCATTAGATTTATTTCTATTTTGTATGTGGTGACGTATGTCAGGGAATAATGTGCACATTCTGCACTGGACAGCTATCGCAGCATTTTTGTGTGAGAAAGAGTGAGTGTCTGTCTCTGTCTGTGTGTGTGTATGTGTGTGTGTGTGTGTGTGTGTGTGTGTGTGTGTGTGTGTGTGTCTTTAAGGGAAAGAATAATTTGTTAAATCATAAGTAATATGGTAAGTTATTTATAAAAATGTGGTGTAGCAAAGACATTAATTATGAATTTTAAAGTAATTATAAAAGAGTTTCAGAAAAGTATAGAAGATAAGGTATAGAAGATAAGGTATAGAAGATAAGGTATAGAAGATAAGGTATAGAAGATAATTTGTCATTTGTTTAAATAGCTACACTGCAATACATCTGGCTGTAGTGTTAGGAGAAAGAAAGACATGAAACAGAAGCTGTGGCTGACAGGTGTTGAAGTCTTCCACAACTCAACAAGGAAGCACAAAATGTGAGATTAAGTGACCAGAGGCTAAATTTATAGTCTCGTCACATTTTCTGTGCTTGGCTATGACAAGTGGTGTGGGCAACCTAGAAAATTTGTAGATATAGTGCCAGTTCTTTTGGTCCAACATCCATAACAACAGACACCATAGCTTTATAAATACAGATGCCTAATGGCATATTTGCCTTTCAGTCCCGATGCAATATGTTGTGTGCTATTCCGCAGAAATACAGTAGACCTGCAAGCAAAGAAGAAAACATACTGGGTACGTAATATGGAGATTTGAGCTAGATAGGAAACATGCTCTGACACCAACAGCGATTAAGGTGAGCACTCATGTAAAGTGAGAAATCTCTATCCAAACATGTTGAATGTATCTACAGTCCTTAACTATCACCATCCCTATCTTCGCATTTCTGTGCAAATAATCCTGCAGCATGAGAAAAAAATGCTGTGAAAAGACTGGTATCAATACGTACACACTGATGAATTAAATTGGGAGGATCTGAACAGTGAAGTTTGGAATACATTATGATTGGTTGTGGATGAAAGCAGAAAGTCAACTATGTGCATATACTGTTTTGCATTATTCTGTTTCCAGTCAGGAACTACTCACTTAAAGCAATGCATTTGTAAGAAAACCCAAATTGACACAGCTATCTCAGTGATACTGAACATATTAAACAACAGTATAACAACAAAGTGTGTAGCCATGTGTGCTGAAGGTACATGTCCTTCTAATGCTGTTTCTGGTGAAGGTTTCAAAGAACTAGGCCAATGATTAATAGATCTAGATGCATATTCAGCACTTCATATGTACTGAATACATCAGCACAACACAACAAATATCAATGGTGTCTACCATGTCTTGTGTTTGGAAACAAATCTGTTCCATACATTAACAGTAGTTACTGTTAGCAACATGATGCATATCTTACTCTTCATCTTTGAGCTTGCATTCAGTACTGCTCAGTTCTGTCTCAGGATTGTTCTTCCACCCCTATTAGTTCTACTTGAACAGTGACACACAGAACGATGGATAACAAAGCTCACTTAGAATTGGCCGATATGTAGTTTTTGTATGGGTTCATTGAATGCTGTGGAATGATTACACTGTGCTGAACTATTCCTGCAGCAAAGGCCGCCACACCACAGTTTCATCAATGTGTAGTGGCATTAACCTGCGTTTTGTGTTTTGATGTTTAAATACGCAAACTCTTCCATTTTTGCAAAAGTTTTTCATAGAAACCATTGTAATATGGGTAACAGACTAAATCAATTAAACTTACTGTGTGACAAGCTGCTGTAGACAGTGTGTTCCTTATACCAAAATACTTAGGGACCCCTGAACAATGTCTAGACGTTTTTCTGTGGAGTTCTGGTTCACTATTTGCACTTTCTTCAACCCTGCATATTTTGTGACATTGTTTTCCACTTTTGTTAATTAGTTCATCCCAGATGTTGTTGTTGTTGTTGTTGTTGTTGTTGTTGATGTAGTCTTCAGTCCTGAGACTGGTTTGATGGAGCTCTCCATGCTACTCTATCCTATGCAAGCTTCTTCATCTCCCAGTACTTACTGCAACCTACATCCTTCTGAATCTGCTTAGTGTATTCATCTCTTGGTCTCCCTCTACGATTTTTGCCTTCCATGCTGTCCTCTAATGCTAAATTTGTGATCCCTCGATGCCTCAGAACATGTCCTACCAACCGATCCCTTCTTCTGGTCAAGTTGTGCCATGAACTCGTCTTCTCCCCAATTCTATTCAATACTTCATTAGTTATGTGATCTACCTATCTAATCTTCAGCATTCTTCTGTAGCACCACATTTCAAAAGCTTCTATTCTCTTCTTGTCCAAACTATTTATCAGCCATGTTTCACTTCCATACATGGCTACACTCCATACAGATACTTTCAGAAATGACTTCCTGACACTTAAATCTATACTTGATGTTAACAAATGACTCTTCTTCAGAAATGCTTTCCTTGCCATTGCCAGTCTACATTTTGTATCCTCTCTACTTTGACCATCATCGGTTATTTTGCTCCCCAAACAGCAAAACTCCTTTACTACTTTAAGTGTCATTTCCTAATCTAATTCCCTCAGCATCACCTGACTTAATTCGACTACATTCCATTATCCTCATTCTGCTTTTGTTGATGTTCATCTTATATCCTCCTTTCAAGACACTGTCCATTCCGTTCAACTGCTCTTCCAAGTCCTTTGCTGTCTCTGACAGAATTACAGTGTCATCGGCAAACCTTGAAGTTTTTATTTCTTCTCCATGGATTTTAATACCTACTCCAAATTTTTCTTTTGTTTCCTTTACTGCTTGCTCAATATACAGATTGAATAACATCGGGGACAGGCTACAACCCTGTCTCATTCCCTTCTGAACCACTGTTTCCCTTTCACGTCCATCCACTCTTATTACTGCCATCTGGTTTCTATACAAATTGTAAGTAGACTTTTGCTCCCTGTATTTTAGCCCTGCCACCTTTAGAATTTGAAAGAGAATATTCCAGTCAATATTGTCAAAAGCTTTCTCTAAGTCTACAAATGCTAGAAACGGTGGTTTGCCTTTCCTTAATCTTTCTTCTAAGATAAGTCTTAAGGTCATTATTGCCTCACGTGTTCCAACATTTCTACGGAATCCAAACTGATCTTCCCCGAGGTCGATTTCTACCAGTTTTTCCATTCATCCATAAAGAATTTGTGTTAGTATTTTGTAGCCATGACTTACTAAACTGATAGTTCGGTAATTTTCACATCTGTCAACACCTGCTTTCTTTGGGATTGGAATTATTATATTATTCTTGAAGTCTGATGGTATTTCGCCTGTCTCATACATCTTGCTCACCAGATGGTAGAGTTTTGTCAGGACTGATTCTCCCAAGGCCGCCAGTAGTTCTAATGGAATGTTGTCTACTCCCGAGGCCTTGTTTCAACTCAGGTCTTTCAGTGCTCTGTCAAACTCTTCACGCAGTATTATATCTCCCATTTCATTTTCATCTACATCCTTTTCCATTTCCATAGTATTGTCCTCAAGAACATCGCCCTGTATAGACCCTCTATATACTCCTTCCATCTTTCTGCTTTCCCTTCTTTGCTTAGAACTGCACTCTTGATATACATACAAGTGGTTCTCTTTTCTCCAAAGGTCTCTTTAATTTTCCTGTAGGCAGTATTATCTTACCCCTACTGAGATAACCCTCTACAACCTCACATTTGTCCTCTAGCCATCCCTGCTTAGCACTATTGCATTTCCTGTCGATCTCATTTTTGAGACATTTGTATTCCTCTTTGCCTACTTCATTTACTGCATTTTTATATTTTCTCCTTCCATCAATTAAATTCAATGTATCTTCTGTTACCCAAGGATTTCTACCAGCCCTCGTCCTTTTACCTACTTGATCGTCTGCTGCCTTCACTACTTCATCCCTCAGAGCTACCCATTCTTCTTCTACTGTATTTCTTTCCCCCATTCCTGTCAATTGTTCCCTTATGCTCTCCCTGAAACTCTCTACAACCTCTGGTTTAGTCCGTTTATCCAGGTCCCATCTCGTTATATTCCCACCTTTTTGCAGTTTCATAATCTAAGATACAATTTCAGTATACTGTACATTCATTAATAAGTAAAAATACACGTGTCACAATTTAAACTTACGGAACAATAAGCTAGTCAGCTTTGTAGACCAGTTGTTCCAGACACTGAATAAATAATTATTTATACATTATTTATGTAGTTGAAAATCATTAATTACTTAAGATACTATTTCGTGACACCACTTATTCCTGTACACTGTCACACTTTTCTAAAATTCTCATAACTGGCAGTCTGAAATTTTCTGTACATGGTGCAATTCTTAAGTTCCCTAAATAATTTAGCTTAAAGGAATTATTAAAAATTACAATTTTTTAGTTACTTGAAAACAGTGACTGTCGGAAATCAGGGATATGTTGTTGAATATCAACAAAGAAGCGCCTTGTGGTGTAAACCAAGGATACAAATCATTTGGTACATGAAAGAGTTAGTTCTCAAACTCATCTGTTTACCATTATAATCATCATCATCATCATCATCATCATCAACAACAACAAAGTTAGCAGGAAGAATGTGTCGAAGCAACCTTCATAGTCTTCCAAACTCAAGTTCAAAAGGAAACTCATTAAAATTTGCTAAACAGGAATAACTTTGAATTCTCTTAGACAAGCATGACATACAAATTTTAGCAGTACAAGAAAATTTTTGGAGAAAAATGATACAGAATCGAAAACAAACACTAAATTTTTTGAGGAGAAACCAGCAATAAAAATTATAAAAGGAATCCGAATACTTGCTACTGCCCTCTATATTCATAAAATGTTTGAATATAATGTGACAATTTCAATCTCATTCAGAAAGACACACTTCTGACAGTGAAACTGCAAAAATAAACAGTATACCCTTTAATTGCCACTTTCCTTTTAATGATGACGATAAGAAAAATACGAGTGCAGTAGCAGTATCTGATAACTTTTGGAAGACAAAATATCAAAAGCTACAAAAGCCAATTTTGTGATGCTACTAGAGTATTTTAAGAGAATATCCAACCCATAAAAGAATGAACAAAAATGGCTCAGGACTTACTAATCTTCATAAAACAATTCAGTTGAAGTTTATGTCAACTTCTTTCATAAAATGCCAAGGAAAGCAAAATGGTGGATATCTATAAACATAATACTAGATGCACTGCAATGAGATCAAGTGGCTATTTCTCAAAACAATACTAAAGATATCACGAATGTGGAAGTAACAAGGAAGGAATTTGTCTCTGATCATTACATGACAAATTAAAATGTAACTTCTCCCTAATAAAAACCACAAGAGACAGCAAAAATTGATTAAATATAACACAGAGAGGCTCAACATCAAAAGAGAGACAATACAACATTTTCAAGAAGAAATTAAAATAGAAAAATGAGGAAAATGGGAAGAATTGTCCAAAGAAATCAATAGGGCAGTAAAGAATGTATTGGAACAACACAAATGAAGATAGTCTGGTGGAATGAAACGTGTGAAAAAGCAGTTGCAGAAAGAACAAAAGAAAGGAAAAAAGGAATTGTTCTCGTAAGACTAAGCACTTTGATGAATTTGAAGTACAAAGGAAAGAAACTGAAAGAATAATAAAGGGTGCTAAATGGTCTTTTGGGAAGTGTAAACTTCTTGACATACAAAACAACTTTGTTAGAAATCACACCCAGAATTTCTATAGGATGTCTAAAAATCACCTAAAGGGCTACCAAGCTTCAAGTATTTACACTACTGGCCATTAAAATTGCTACATCACAAAGATGACACCTTACAGACGTGAAATTTAACCGACAGGAAACTGATGCTGTGATATGGAAATTATTAGCTTTTCAGAGCATTCACACAAGGTTAGCACCGGTGGCGACACCTATAACGTGCTGACATGAGTAAAGTTTCCAACTGATTTCTCATACACAAACAGCAGTTGACCGGCATTGCCTAGTGAAATGCTGTTGTGATGCCTTGTGTAAGGAGGAGAAATGCGTACCATCATGTTTCTGACTTTGATAAAGGTCGGTTTGTTGCCTATCGTGATTACGGTTTATCGCATCGCGACATTGCTGCTCGCGTTGGTCGAGATCAAATGACTGTTAGCAGAAAATGGAATCAGTGGGTTCAGGAGGGTAATATGGAATGCCGTGCTGAATCCCAACAGCCTAGCAGTCGAAATGACAGGCATCTTATCCACATGGCTGTAACGGATCTTGCAGCCATGTCTCGAACCCTGAGTCAGGAAGACAACAACCATCTGCACAAACAGTTTCACGACATTTGCAGCAGCATGTACTATCAGCCCGGAGACCATGGCTGCAATTACCCTTGACGCTGCATCACATACAGGTGCACCAGTGATGGAGTACTCAATGATGAACCTGGGTACACGAATGGTAAAATGTCATTTTTCGGATGAGTTCAGGTTCTGTTTACAGCATCATGATGATCGCATCCATGTTTGGCGACACCGCAGTGAATGCACATTGGAAGCGTGTATTCATCAGCACCATACTGGCTTATCGACCGGCATGTTGGCATGGGGTGCCATTGGTTACACATCTCAGTCACCTCTTGTTCGCATTGACAGAACTTTGAACAGTGGACATTACATTTCAGATGTGTTACGACCCATGGTTCTACCCTTCATTCGATCCCTGCAAAACCCTACATTTCAGCAGCATAATGCACAACCACATGTTGCAGGTCCTGTACAGGCCTTTCTGGATACAGAAAATGTTTGACTGCTTCCCTGGCCAGCAGATTCTCCAGATCTCTCACCAATTGAAAACATCTGGTCAATGGTGGGCGAGCAACTGGCTCATCACAATACGCCAGTCACTACTCTTGATGAACTGTGATATCGTATTGAAGCTGCATGGACAGCTGTACCTGTACATGCCATCCAAGCTCTGTATGACTCAATGCCCAGGCATATCAAGGTTGTTATAACGGCCACAGGTGATTGTTCTGGGTACTGATTTCTCAGGATTTATGCACCCAAATTGTGTGAAAATGTAATCACATGTCAGTTCTAGTATAATATTGTTATCCAATGAATACCCATTTATCATCTGCATTTCTTCTTGGTGTAGCAATTTTAATGGCCAGTAGTGTACTTCAGAGATGAAAATGGTAAAATAAGCAAATAACCAGACCTGTAAATTAATAAGAAAGTTTGGTACTTTCAACAACTCTGCAACTGTGGACAAATGACCTATTAGCTACGATTTCCAGATCTTCATGGAAACACAGAAGCAAATCTACCACCCACAGCTAAGGAAATTTTAAAAAACTTAATAAATACTGTAAAAAACAACAAAGCCAGTGGAGAAAGTTA
The DNA here is from genome assembly GCF_023864345.2 of Schistocerca serialis cubense. Lineage (NCBI taxonomy): Eukaryota > Metazoa > Arthropoda > Insecta > Orthoptera > Acrididae > Schistocerca > Schistocerca serialis. The sequence goes on from NC_064644.1 coordinate 564,958,703, forward strand.
TAAAATGTCCCAACCAAAAATGACAATTTCAGACCATATTTTAAGAAATATGGGAAACTGGAAAGTGACTCTTACCCATCCTGTGCACAAAAATGGCGATGAGCATGATGTAAATAGTTGCAGAGATATATCTCTACTGTCAGTGAGCAGGTAGAAGCAACACTTGATAGCTACTTGTGAGAATATCAGAGTGGATTTAGAAAGGGCAGAACTCGCTCAGATCAGAATTTCAACATCAAGTCCATAATCTGCCACATACCTACAAACTCAGAAGACACAGTTTTAACATTTATATATTTTAAAAAGGCAATTGATTTGATTGACAGGGAATCACTAGACAAAGTGACTCAAGAATTTGGCATTAAAGCTAAACTACCTTAATCATGAAACACTCACAGACAATGAAGCAAAAGTACAGTTTTGGTGTGAAGTATTGAAAGCACTCTAAATAAAAACAGGTGTAATGCAAGGTACAGCCTGTCTCCACTCCTCTTTAACTCCATCCTAGAGAAAATAGTAAGATAATGCAAATAAAAACAGACAGACCACAACGTAGTACCAGTAAGACTAGATGCTAAGAAAATAAATAGTGAAATTCACTGTCGAGCATTTGGAAATGATTATGCCATTGTATATAAAAATCCAACAAATGTAGAAATACAAATCAGACTCTCAAGAGAAACAGGCAACAAAGCAGCATTAAGAGTTTCTGTAGAAAAAAAAAAATTCTGACAAACATGAGAAATGCCCCTGAAACCCTAGAAACAGATGGAGAGATAAGGAGGGTTAATGAATTTAAATATTTGGGAGAGATGATAAATGGAAAGAGCATGTGGTATAACCACAAATGTTTACAACACAAGGTCTCTGTCTAACAATTTGAAAATATAGTGCTACAACCCAGTAGGAAAGCCATGTGAACGTTTAGTGTTGAATTACAAATTACACAAATATTAAGTCCTAGAAAGAAGAATCATTTGAAATAGTCACTGTGCTAAGAAATATGGAGGTGTAGATATTAGGAAGTAATGAATAACTAAATCACAACATAGAAAACTTAGTTCAAATGCTACAGAAGAGATGACTGCTATTTTGTTGACATTTGTATTGAATAAACAGCAACAAGTAAACAAAATAGATTTTTAAATATATTTGTAACAAGAAGGCAACAACAGCATGGATTCAAGAAGTTGGCAAAGATTTGCAAAGAAGCATAAGTAAAGAGATGAAACATAAAGACAGTCTTAAGAAGAAAATGTTGCAAATGGAAGGATTCAAGGCGGGAGGGAGAAGAGAACAGGGTTGTAACTGCCTGAGGAGATAAAAGGATACATAGTGAGAAGATGAAAGAAACCAGGAGGAGGAAGAAAGAAGAAGAACAAAGGTGGAAGCATTAAGACTGCATGTGGTCACTGACGGACCCAAATGGAAAAAGAAAAGTTGGAGAATAATGTCTGCCAAATCATTAATATACATCCCCAGCAAGGGCCACACACTTCTCTGGAGCACATCTAAAGTTACTTCTACTACGTTCTGTGAAGCTCTAGGCTGTGTCCTATCTAACAATATATCCTCAGTCTGGTCACAAATTTTATTTTCTTTGTACATATCTTAGTGGAAAAAAACATCAATATTTTATGATGCTGGTACACCATTAGAATGTCAAGTGTCGGAACACAGAAGAGATACATCTTTATTGCATCCTATTAACCCTGTTATTGGTATTTATGCAACCTGATACCAATAATGGTGAGCAAATTATTCATGCCTGAAGTCAGCCTTTCCATTCTTTGTGCTTTTATTGTTAGGGGCGTTACACATGATCTAACACTACTGCATATGCCTACAGTCCACAGGTTACAGTGTGCTTTTCCACTATTTTTATAAATTACATTACCTTGTTCTCACATAATGTGGACATATTGTCTTCAGCAAATAGTCAACCTATGGATGTTATGTTGACACAAGGCACTGCTAGATTTTAATTTAAAATGGCTGAGTGGGTAAAACAACTTTAAAATGTTAATTGCCTTTGAGTTCCAGCCACAAAAAATTAACAATATTAGGTTGGTACATAAGTTCATAGAGTTTCTGTTTTGCAGGTTGGTATTCTGGTTGCTATAGGTGGCCGTATGTGCCCTATCCACTTGCTTGTTATTGATTAGAATGTGAATAGTACTGACCATTCCTATCCTCTATTATTAATGGTGACTAAAAACTTTGTATTTATACTTAATGTAAGTGGAAGAATGGAAAGGACTGCTTGAGTCTGAGCAAAGGAGAAACTCCCCATACAAAAACGGGTGTGCATCCACAAAAGATAATGTTATGCATCTGGTGGAACAGAGATAATGTTCTTTTCTACAAATTCCTTCCCTGAGGTGTAATCTTCACTGCTGACATTTATTGTTTACAACAGACCTCCTGCAGATGCAATCAAGAACAACAACCAGGAAGACTATTTGCTAGTCCACAATAACACCCACCAGCATTCTACTAGACTGACAAGAAACACCTGATTTTTTTCACCTTTTCTGCTTCGTCAAATGACCTTCACCAAACTTCCTTTTTAAGTGAAAATACACTGTGAACGAGTTCTTCACTACAAAACCACATTACTTCTAGTGTTGCTAATTCAGAATGTTACCCCAGTATTTATAGACTGTAGTAAACAGTGAAGCAGATTATGTTACTGATGATGACAGAAGCCTCCATTATGCATAACCTTCATGTTTATTGAACTTTAAGACAACACTATATTCTTGTGCATCAACTTAGTATGTTCCATTGGTCATGAAAGGGTTACTCTGGAAACAAGGAGTAAAAGGCTAAGCCTGGAATAACATTTGCCACTCTGTCTCCATCTGCCAATCAGATATATAACCTTAGAGCTTCAGGCCAACTGGGTGAGGAGCTGTGTTGCACAGATTGGGTGACTTGGTCAGGATGGGGCTATGCACAGGAAAGGGTAGGATAGGGGCTAGTGAGTACTGATGCAAGGAGGACTGTGAACTTGAGAGTGCGTTAAGTGGAATTCCCATATGTTTAAATAAGGAAAGTTGGTTTGGGAGTGGAGACACAGGTTGTGAAGCTGACAAGTCAGGCATCTTGTGCACAACAGCATGTTGTCACTGTGTAGTCAATTGCATGCTTTCCAGATGTGGATTGAGAGCAATTGTGGCACCCAAATGGACCAGACTATTTCATACATCAGTCAGGTGGAAAATACTGGTTTGAGTGAGAGGGGAAGGATTACAGGAATACTATTCTTCATTTCTAGACATGACAATGGGGTTTCAAGTCACTGGCTATGAATGTGGTTGACTTCTTCCAGTCCCCAATAATATTGGATATTTTCATCTTTAAGAATCTCAGCTATGATGAGTGACAGTTGTATGCTTAAATATATTTACCTCAAGATGATGAGCTAAATATGTGCCATGACTACACAATAAAGTGTGTGGGATCTAAACATTATTGGTGCTTATCATACTGTGCCAATTGGCAATGATTACTTACCTTCATTGTGAGCTATTTTTAAATGTCAGTTTGATACTTAAGAATTTGTGAGGGAAAAGTGATCAAAGATAAAGAAGACAGTTGTGTTCAAAATGTATACTGTGGTAGACTATCTGTTGTAGTTATGATGACACTGCCAATTATACACTATGAATTATGCACTAGATAATTAACATCCAGTGTCAAGTTTAAGTATAAAATTTTGAACAACTGTTTCACTAAAATAATTTAGCATACCACAAATAAAGAATTAAAGTCAAAGAAGAAGACTAAAAAGAAAGTACCACAGAAGAAAACATTTACATTTTATCATTAATGTATAATTAAGCTACTGAAGAAAGCAAAAATCTCGCCTGCCAACAGCTCCTCGAGCCGTATCTTCTTAGATAGCTGACAAAAAAAAAAAAAAAAAAAAAAAAAAAAAAAAAAAAAAAAAAAAAAAAAAATAATAATAATAATAAAAATAATAATAATAATAATATATATGAACTGAATTTAAGTGTAAATCAAACGCCTTTGAACATGGCAGTAGTATGTCACGTCACTGCAATGCTCATCTCTCTATTAGTAAGATGGTAAATTAAAATAGTATTGGAGATAACAAATCAGGTGCAGATACAAGTAGATAGATGTGAAAGTTTATTGAAGTGACATTTATGAAAACTGCATAATGATCCAAGTGAATAATCACAAAATAATTGAGCTCAGTTATGTGAATTCACTACAGCTGCCAGCTGCAACGTACAGCCACTGTCACAGAGCAGACAAAGGTGCCCAGGAAATGCAAGTCAGCATGGTGGGAATGCAGACCTCAGCTGCCAGATGTTTGAAGGTTGGTGTAAGCATACTGCCAGTGACAAATACAGTATAGTTTGCAAAAATGAACACTACCTCAGCTATGACCTGGTGAAATAGTCCAAGAGATCATGAAAAGGGAAAGGAGTAACCGACCATTATAAAATTACAGGTTGTCAATCAGGAGGTAGGAGACGATATGGCACATAATTGTCTCCATTGTATTCCAGGTTACTGATCAGCAACAGATCCCTAACTTTTGAGGCTTGATGGTTCTAGTCCCATTTAGCAGACATCACAAGACATACGCCACACACACAGTGTAGCAGAGTTGTGGTAGCTTAGAACTGTAACTTCATATATGAATCCCTTTCTTTTTTATTGGCAGTGTGATGACGAGAAGAAGCACTAAAGGTCACATGATCACTGTGAATCCCGATCAAAGCAATGTTATCTTTTTGCAACTAATGTAATGACTGCATACCTATGCAACTGGAGGACACTGGCCTCAACAGTACGTTATTATTTTATAAGATTTGTCTATTTGTGGACAGACTGACCTGTTCCATAGTATTGCATCTTAGAATAATTCATCATCAGAGTTCATATGTTTGATTCCAGCATGCTCCCGGAGCATGTTGAAGATGTGCTCCTTGATACTTAAGATAGAGGGTCATGCAACCATGTCAGGTTGCTTCTTACTGATGCACGTAGACTGTTCAAGGTACAGTGTTGGTTCGGATCCAGAAAGTTATTTTCCCGCTATGTGAAAATATGTAGAGAGTGTGTGTGTGTGTGTGTGTGTGTGTGTGTGTGTGTGTGTGTGTGTGTGTGTGTGTGTGTGTCAGCACACAGTCTGTTAGCCACCATACTACAGTCATGAACTACTGTAGTCCAAGTGGCTACAGCAGACTGCAAATGTGACAAATATAGCGCTGTGGGCATCCAAATATGTGTTGATGGCATTCATCTGTGGCCAGTGTCATCAGTGAACCAGCCTCACTGCATTGTAGCTGTACACACAGACAAGTGAGACTGATGTGTTTCATAGCGAACACTTAATACTGTGGATGGCGTTAAGGTGCTATGCAGAAATGTATGTCTAATTTACAAAGAAGACAGTGTACATGTCTTTGAGTTGACTGTGTGACAGTGGGATCGAAGATATAGGCATTACAATGCAAAGGTATTGTGACAGCTTAACATGTATTCATATTGACACTGCAGAGAGGAACGGTGGGAGTGAGGAAACAGCACACCAGTATGGGAGTTCCAACATCTCCAAAATTTTATATCCTGCAACGAAATGAACCACATGTCCATGTGGATACACAGCTTATCCAGCAAATTACCATGAACAAGTGTGGTACTCAGTAGTCATGACTTAACATTAGGCAGTCCTTTTATGTAGTTAGAACTATTACAAGTAGCTAATTAAACATTTATACAATATCCAACTGCAATGTAATTTTGGATTCTGTGATGTGCAAAAGGGAAATCTTACATCACCTGGAGGAAATACAAAGTGTCAAAACTGAAGGCTTTAAAATATTCTGTAATAGCACAGTTCGATAGAGCTACAGACAATGCATCCATACTCCATTTTTGTTACACTGTAGCATTTGATCAGGAAGATGCTTGAGCAGTTGATGTGGGCAATTTTGAAGCTTCTTTGTATTTTGGCCTGGTGTATTCTCTGTGATCATGACTAATGCAGATGGAAGGTGATGTGACAGCAGCAGCACAATGAGACCAATGTGACCATGTCCAATAAACACAAAACTGCAAGTAAGAAATGCTTGTGGAGTAGTGACATAAGCAGGGGCATAATTGGACTGGGGCAGCCAAAGGGCTAGGGGCCCAATGACATACACAATAAACAAAATAAGAAAAATTAAAATGGGAACAAAAAGTGGAGAAATAGATAAAAGCAACATATCTTAATCACGTCCACAAATGTCCACAGTTTGCCATGGGGTTACAGCAATGGTAAGTTATTAATCCTCTGAATGGGAAGCATATCCATTTTGGTTGTAACAGCCTGTTTTGTTATGGTTTTAGGATGCAAAACTGCTACGGTCGTTAGTGCCCAATCTGTGGCTTAGGAAAAGGTAAAGAACCAAACTGGAAATCAGGAGCAATGAGAGTGGAAACTCAAAAAAGTGGGTAAACTAAGAAACAGAAGGGAAGCTTAGAAAACCACTATACAAGGGGGGTTGTTTTTCCCCAAAAAGAGCTTCAAATGGCTGATGTCATCTAACTGATACTAATAAACTCGAGATCGCAATCAGCTGAGCTCATGTCATCTGCTAAAATGGAAGACATATCAGGTGACAGCTGTAGACGGGTGCATAAAAGAGTAAAATAGGGGCACTCAAGTAAAAGGTGTCTCACCGTCCACAGTTGAGAGCAGTGGGGACAAAGCACGGGAGAACCACCACTTAACAGATGTCGATGGCTAAAAAGGCAGTGCCCTATACAGAGCCTAGTTAAAATTACCTTCTCCTGATGATGAGGTCTGGAGGAAGAGGTCCAAGCACAAGGAAGAGCTTTCATGTCCCACAATTTATTATTGGGAACTTCAGACCAATGTGAGTGCCATAAAAGAGCAACACGATGACATAAAACCTTCTGTAGGCCGGTTAAGAGAACCATGCTAACAGCAGGCTGAAGAAGAGAGACTGCAGCCTTGGCTGCTATATGAGCCACCTCATTTCCATGGATACCAACGTGTTCTGGCATCCAGAGGAACACCACAGAGATGGCCCTCAAGTGGAACAAGTGGAGACAGTCCTGAAACTGGTGGACCAGAGGGTGGACAGGGTAGAGGGCTTGGAGACTGAGGAGAGAGCCGAGTGAATCTGAGCATATAATATACTGTATCTGCTGATGGCGACAGATGTATTAGACAGCCTGGAGAACAGCATAAAATTCCGCAGTTAAAACTGAACACTGGTCGGGAAGCCGAAATTTATTAGGGGTGTCACCAACAATATTAGCACTCCCTACACCAAATGATGTTTTGGAGCCGTCAGTGTAAATAAATGTGGCATCCTTCATTTGTACACATAGAGCAGCAAATTCCTGATGATTTTTAGGTTAGATGGCCTTGGGCAAGTACAGAAAGGGCAACAGCCTCAACGGGTGCGGGGCAATGTCAGGACATGCGGGGACCAAGCAGCAATCGGTATTGTAATTGTCACCTGTCGAAGCTGCGTTGGTAAAGTACCAGAACTTCAAGCGCTGATAGAAAGCACCGAAGCTGAAATCATTGTAGGTACAGAAAGCTGGCTTAAGCCAGAGATAAATTCTGCCGAAATTTTTACAAAGGTACAGACGGTGTTTAGAAAGGATAGATTGCATGCAACCGGTGGTGGAGTGTTCATCGCTGTTAGCAGTAGTTTATCCTGTAGTGAAGTAGAAGTGGATAGTTCCTGTGAATTATTATGGGTGGAGGTTACACTCAACAACCGAGCTAGGTTAATAATTGGCTCCTTTTACAGACCTCCCGACTCAGCAACATTAGTGGCAGAACAACTGAGAGAAAATTTGGAATACATTTCACATAAATTTTCTCAGCAGGTTATAGTCTTAGGTGGAGATTTCAATTTACCAGATATAGACTGGGACACTCAGATGTTTAGGACAGGTGGTAGGGACAGAGCATCGAGTGACATTATACTGAGTGCACTATCCGAAAATTACCTCGAGCAATTAAACAGAGAACCGACTCGTGGAGATAACATCTTGGACCTACTGATAACAAACAGACCCGAACTTTTCGACTCTGTAAGTGCAGAACAGGGAATCAGTGATCATAAGGCCGTTGCAGCGTCCCTGAATATGGAAGTTAATAGGAATATAAAAAAAGGGAGGAAGGTTTATCTGTTTAGGAGGAGTAATAGAAGACAGATTTCAGACTACCTAACAGATCAAAACGAAAATTTCTGTTCCGACACTGACAATGTTGAGTGTTTATGGAAAAAGTTCAAGGCAATCGTAAAATGCATTTTAGACAGGTACGTGCCGAGTAAAACTGTGAGGGACGGGAAAAACCCACCGTGGTACAACAACAAAGTTAGGAAACTACTGCGAAAGCAAAGAGAGCTTCACTCCAAGTTTAAACGCAGCCAAAACCTCTCAAACAAACAGAAGCTAAACGATGTCAAAGTTAGCGTAAGGAGGGCTATGCGTGAAGCGTTCAGTGAATTCGAAAGTAAAATTCTATGTACCGACTTGACAGAATATCCTAGGAAGTTCTGGTCTTACGTTAAATCAGTAAGTGGCTCGAAACAGCATATCCAGACACTCCGGGATGATGATGGCATTGAAACAGAGGATGACACGCGTAAAGCTGAAATACTAAACACCTTTTTCCAAAGCTGTTTCACAGAGGAAGACCACACTGCAGTTCCTTCTCTAAATCCTCGCACAAACGAAAAAATGGCTGACATCAAAATAAGTGTCCAAGGAATAGAAAAGCAACTGGAATCACTCAATAGAGGAAAGTCCACTGGACCTGACGGGATACCAATTCGATTCTACACAGAGTACGCGAAAGAACTTGCCCCCCTTCTAACAGCCGTGTACAGCAACTCTCTAGAGGAACGGAAGGTTCGAAGAGCACAGGTAGTCCCAGTCTTCAAGAAGGGTCGTCGAGCAGATGCGCAAAACTATATACCTATATCTCTGACGTCGATCTGTTGTAGAATTTTAGAACATGTTTTTTGCTCGAGTATCATGTCGTTTTTGGAAACCCAGAATCTACTATGTAGGAATCAACATTGATTCTGGAAACAGCGATCGTGTGAGACCCAACTCGGAGGTCTGAGGTATTGAACATTCCATGGCTGTAAGAATAACTTCTTTAATATGAGTGACCTGATCATCGACGCTATGAAAGTGACGGTCACCGAATGTCACTAGAGACGAAAAAAGTGTCCAGTTGGCTTGGGCAAACTTACAACGTCTTGGGCGCATTGATGGCAGTTGGGGCTGCAATCGAAGGACACATAGAAAATGGTCACTTGAGTGTGTATCAGCGAGAGCATACCATTCAAAGCGCTGAGCTACCTGGACAATACCGACCAAAAGGTCCAAATGAGAGAAATTCGTCGTAGAGCCAGACAAAAATGGAGTTTTGCAGTGTTCAGGCAAACAAGATCCGCGTGGTGGAAGACATCAATCAATAGGGAGACTCGTGGACAAGGACATGGAGACCCCCAAGTGGGTGGTGAGCATTGAAGTCCTCAACCAGCAAATAGGCGGTGGGAGCTGAGAAAGGAGATAAGCTCTTGCCATCGGTGTCGATGATGGAATGTATAAGGTAGAAAGAGAGAAGGTGTATCCAGAAAGGGAAAGACGGATACCAACAGCTTGGAAGGAACTGTTTAAGGGGATTAGGTGATAATGGACAGTATTATGGAAAGAATAATGAGTCCCCCATGTGCTGGAGTGCCATCAACAGAGGGGAGATCAAACTGGACTGACTGAAAATGAGGGAAAACAAAGCGACTCTGGGGACGCACCTTCATTTCCTGAAGACAGGAGATGACCAGCGAGTAGGATCGTAACAGGATAGACAATTCATCCTGATTAGATCTAATGCTGTGGATATTCCAATGGATAATGGACATAGGGTGGACAGAAAAGGGAAGAAACTTACCACGGTTTCCCTCAATTCAATGACTACTGAGAGCCGGCGGCCAATAGCGTGGAATGGCATTCAGCCAAATGCAGAAGATCCTGATCTATAGGTTGTTTGGGATCAGCTCCTGCCACCAGCGATCGGCCTGTTGACAAGGGTCCAGCAGTGCACCTTGGCGACACAGAAGATTGCCGAGGGCGGCTACCACCAGGTGGTGCTGTAGATAAGACACGCCGTGGCAGAGAAGGAGAGGAACTGGGTTTCTTAGGAGTCTTCTTGATAACAGGACATTGAGATGAGGGAGAAATTGATGGTTGTGAAGTCGGGGTACGTAAAAAAAAAAATCTTCGCGAGTAGGCTCTTTTTTGGAAGTCCGGGAGTCTGATTATGGGGCTCGTGATTTAGAAGCAGCTGATAAAGGGTGAGCTGTAGAGTGAGCAGGTGATAATGGGGAGGTTGAACGGGCGATATTTGCGCTGGCCGATCTGATGACTGTGGCATCAAAGGTGAGATCACAAGTCTGCGGGGCTGCCTCCTTAGTAGGCTGAGGAGATGCAAGGACAGTGCTATATTTACCTGTGGGTGGCACAGTGGGCTTGTGACTTGTGAGTAACTTATGAGCAGCAAGTGTCAACACCTTTTCCTTCCCTCTGATTTCCTGAATAAGATGTTCATCTTTGAAAATAGGGCAATCTCGAGAGGAAGCAGCATGGGCATCCTTGCCTCATGAAACGCATTTGCCCGGATTTGAACACAACTGGCTGGTATGATTAAACCACTGACACTGTTAGCAATGCCTAGGTTTGGGATGTAAGGGTGAAATGAAATTATCTTGAAGCCCACATTAATGTTTGATTGAAGTTGAACTCTGTCAAATGTCAAGAAGATAGTACAGGTTGGTACCAAGTCCTTGTCAACCCTTTTCATGACTATGTACAGCTGTTACAAAAATGAACCAGTCTGACAATGTCGTATTTCCTCATTGGACAATCCATCAAGTGAGTGTGTATAAACCACGCTGCATGATGAATTTAAAGTGCATTGCACTTCCACCCAGACAGGGAAGGTGTGTAGCAGTGAAGTTCACAGCAATTTTTGTGCCTGGATGGCACTGACTGCTTCTAAAAACAAGGTGCCATTTTGTCATCGGGAACAAGACTTTACAGGAACCGCAATCACGTCAACACCTTTCTGAATAATGAAAGGGTTGACTTTTGAGGAGTCTTGATCTTCATCCGAATGAGAAACAACAAGGAACTGTGGCACTGATGGAAGAATTGTCTGTGGCTGTAACTCATTCAATGTTTGCTTGTGAGCAGACATAGTAGATGATGATGAAACCCTTGCAGAAGGATGTCCCATGGTTACTAGCATCTCCAATGGTGCGCTCCTTCCTTGTGGGAGCCATCTCTGTGTGCTGTGATGTGATCATACTATGCCTCCTACCAGATTTACATATATGATAATCAATTTAACAATGTTTGTGGAGAGATGAAGGTATGAAGTGTCAGAGACAAATGGCATTATGGTTACTCCCCACTCCTCATATCATTTGCTCCTATTGAAAGGTGCAGGAATGTAAGACAGATTGCCACTTAGCAAGGAAATTTAGTGCCTGCTCTTGCTATTGTTATGTAGCACTAACTAGGCAAAATGATCAATTGTTGAGATCAGATGGCCTCTTAACAATGCTGTGCTTCATCAGGCTATGGAGCAAGCAAGATGGAAATTACATGATGCAGTGTCAATAGTTTCATTTGTTCTCCATTTACAGGAAGAACAATTTCAATGCTGTAGTCCACCCTTCAGAAAAAATTTGTCCAATGCAAACAAATATGACACTCTTTATTATCCTATACCCACCATAGGAAGAAGAGCACTTCCATCAATTAACTACAGCACACAGACCAGTTTCAATATTTGAACACTACAAGAAACTACAAGCCATTCTCATAGCCTGGAGAGAGAGAGAGAGAGAGAGAGAGAGAGAGAGAGAGAGAGAGAGAGAGAGAGAGAGAGAGAGAGACAGAGAGAGAGACAGAGACACAAAGAGAGAGACAGAGACACAAAGAGAGAGACAGAGACACAGAGAGAGAGAGACAGAGACACAGAGAGACAGAGAGACAGACACAGAGAGATATAATGTTAGAAGAAATGTTTTGATCATTTTTGGGCAAGTCCAGTGGATGGCAATAGAGTGGAAGGCAGGCAAATCAGAAAATAACAAAAAATAGCTTTAAAACAGTGCTCTCTTGATTTATATCTGCTCATGTATGTCGACACAGATTAAGTAAACAGAATGTAATAATCAAAACATAACTGGAAGTAGTTTATTTCAGTTAAAAGAATGAAGTAAACTAGAACTAGCTCAAATTTTCTCATCTCATGTTTGATGTTTTCCCATCACCAAGGGATTTTCCACTGGCTCTCAGACAGAAAACTGAGCAGCAGAAGATGAAAAAATCATTAGATACCTTATGTGTGAAAAATACATTTTCCCATGCTGCATTCAGACAGAGCTCTGCAACTGCCAGCCAATGTAGCACATTTTCCTCACTGAGTTCCTGTTTTACAGTTGATCTTTGGGCAAGCAGTACAGCTTTCCTCAGCCTTCAGTTAACTGTGTCATTCGAACTGAAGTTGGTCACTCACTTCAACTGCTTCATATTTAGGAAATGAGAGGACAGCTCTTACACACAAGCTCCATATGGCCCTGCTTTGCAGTCAGTCTCTTCCTGCTCAAGCAAGGAATTCTGCTGGTAGTGCCTGTTTCAACATAATTCTTCCAATATCTCTACAGTAGTCAGTGGCGTGCCATATCTCCCACATGCATCTGAAACCAAAAACTTGTATTCTTGAATCAGAGTGTCAACTGTCTCCAACTGAATGCTACCAGTGAGCCGTTGCAACTACTTGCTCGCAATGTTATTTCTTCTTGTCACTTTCATGCTGATGCCTGGGGAAGAAGTAAATATGCTGCCATGAAAAGGTGTGACTGTGGTGACAGGCTGATCACTGTCTGGGCATAACCACTGTGGTGCCTGCCTGTGGAGGCTGTGTAGGGCAAGACAGATGCTTTCCCAGGGGTTGTAGGTCTTAATCCCATCTCTGACAGAGGTGATGCTTCCTTGAGGTTTTGCACATCTATTTGTATCTGTGTCCCAAAATAAAAATTTATGAACCAGTTCTTAAGAAACTTACCTTACCTTGAACAATTACATGATAACCGTACTGATGAGTCTCTGAATGCCAGTGACTATAGCAGATGTGTCAGAGTCTAATGCTTCAGAAGATATATGGATAAAGGGAAAAAGTTTGTCTGGTTGACTTGTTGCAAATGGAACTAAGTTGAGAAGACAGAGGAAGCTAGTTTGAATTTGATCCAAGGATGAACCATTTTAATATACATGTGTCCAATTTTGAATTCTTAAGCAAAAGGAAGAACAGAAGCAGCTACAGCAGATACACATGTAATGTAACCCATGTAATGTATGTTAGTTGCTGATGGCTTGTCCTTAACACCATCCATTTATTGGGTCACGAGTCTGACATTCCAAAGATTCATCCATCACACAAGTTGATATTAATCCACAGTTCCCAATACTCCAGCAACTTCCATTCCTATTGTCATCATTGTGATGATTGGTTGGTTTGTGGGATTGAAGGAACCAGACTACTAGGGCCATATGTCCCTTTTTCCATGAACTTTAAACCACCACAAGGAATAAAAACAAACAATGGAGATGACAAGAGACAACAACACAGGACAAGAAAGACACAGACAGAGACCTGACAAAAGGAATTAGAATCACACGGAGTGTGACAGTGGTTGGTCGACCATAAAAAAAAAAAAAAAAAAAATAAAAGACAACTTAGATCAAGCGATAAAAACCCCCAGCATCAATTAAACTCAAAACTAAATCTGCCATCGCAACATCATCTGATAAAAGTTTAGGAAGCGTATCTGGAAGTGCAAACATCTGCCTGAGCAGCATTAAAAGCGAGCAGTCCAACAAGATGAGGACCACAGTCAAAGGTGACCCACAGCGACAAAGGTGGATCCTCACGCTGCAATAAATAGCTGTGTGTTATCCAGGTGTGACCAATGCTCAGCCAGCAGAGGACAACAGAGTCCTTGTGAGAGACCCGCAAGGAGGAGTGCCACGCACCGGTAGCCTCCTTGATGGCCCGAAGTTTGTTGGGTGAAGGAAGGGCGCGCCATTCTTCACCTCAGGTGGGAAGTACCTTCTGCCACAAAACTGACCAGAGGTCACACTCCAAAAGGCTAATCTCCATGGCTGGTGCACCGACAGCCTCTTTGGTCACTGTGTCAACACATTCATTTCCCAGGATGCGTACAGGACCCAGAGTCCACACAAAGACCACAGAGCGGCGATTACAGGAAAGAGTATGGAGGGACCCCTGGATAGCCATCAATAGATGAGAGTGAGGGAAACACTGGTCAATAGCTCGTAAACTGCTCAGGGAGTCACTACAAATAATGCAGTACTCACCTGAGCAGAAGCATAAATAGAGTGCGAGAGATGGTGACCATCTTGGCAGTGAAAACACTGCAGCCAGCTGGCAGTGAGTGTTGTTCATAATGTTCCTGTAGAATAAGAGCATGACCAACATGACCAGCAACCATTGAACCATCAGTATAGACAATGTCACAGCCTTGAACCGTGCCAAGAATTGAAAGAAAGCGGCAACAGAGGGCCTCAGGAAGGACTGAGTCCTTCAGGCCTAGTGCCAAATCGAGCCAACACCATGGGTGGCACACACATCCTGCGGGTATACACTGAGGGGCCCAGAAAAGAATGGAAGACGGAAAACCTCAAGCCCAGAGAGAAGAGTTCTGATGGAAACTGTGAGCATACACCCTGACCTGTGCTACCATTCCAGAAGGTGGACGATTGAATAAGGGAACTGAAGACGATAAGTGGGAGCAAGCTACAGATGTGTGTAGCATAAGCGGCCAGTAATTGTTGGCGCCAGAACCATAATGGGGGGACAACTGCCTCCACAAGTACACTGTTGACAGGGAAGCACCAGTGGTGAGTCAGACCCCGCTTTGAAATATTGGGCCCAGCAACCACTATGTGGAAGATGTTACCGAACCATAAGCCAGGCTTCCATAATCTAGGCAGGACTGAATTAATGCCTGGTACAGCCGTAGAAGGGTAGACCACTTGGCATCTCAGTTGGTGTGACTCAAGCAATGAAGAGCATTAAGATGCCGACACCACATTAGTTTAAGCTGCCAAATATGAAGCAGCCAAGTCAACCAGGTATCGAAAACCGATCCCAAAAACTGATGCGTCTCCACAACACAAGAGGATTGCCGTCAAGATAAAGCCATGGCTCACGTTGAACAGTGTGTCACTGACAGAAATGCGTAACGCAGGTCTTGGCAGCCGAAAACTGGAAGACATGTGCTACAGCTGAAGACTGCACATTTTGGGTAGCACCCTGCAGCTACTGTTCAGCAGCTGCAATGCCAGTGGAGCTATAGTACAGGCAGAAGTCGTCAGCCTACAAGGAAGATGAGACAGGCATTCCACCGCCACAGCAAGCCCATTAATTGCTATCAAAAAGAGGCAGCCTCTTAATACAGATCCTTGTGGGACACCATTCTCCTGAACTCAGGAGGAACTATAGGAGGCCACAACTTGCACACGGAAGGAACCAAGCTACAGAAAATTTTGTATTAAAATTGGGAGGGGACCCCAAAGATCATAACCATGAAGCATAGAGAGGGTGTGATGTTGCAATGTCATATCGTATGCCTTCCACATGTCAAAAAAGATGGTGACCAGATGCTGATGGTGGGCAAAGGTTGTACAGATGGCAGACAACAGGCATACCAGATTATTGGTGGCAGAGCGGCCCTTACGGAAGCCACCCTGAGATGGAGCCAGAAGGCCCTGAGACTCAACTAGCCAACTCAAACTCCGGCTCATCATGGGTTCGAGCAACTTGCAAAGAAAGTAGGTGAGGTTAATGGGGCGGTAGCTGTCCAACTACAGTGGGTTCTTGCCAGGTTTCAACACGGGGATTACGATGCTTTCTCACCATTGTGACAGGAACTAACCCTCAATGCAGATATGATTGAAAAGGTCTAGGAGGAATCGCTGGCAGTCCACTAAGAGGTGTTTGAGCATCTGACAGTGGATGCCATTTGGCCCGGGAGCCGTATCAGGGCACGTGGCTAAGGCACTTTGGAATTTCCTTTCACTGAACGGAGCATTGTACAATTCAGGGTGGCGCGTGTGAAATGAAAGGCTCCGATGTTCCAACGACTCCTTCAGGGAGTAAAAGGACAGTGGGTAATTCACAGAAGTGGAACTCAGACACAATTGCAAACCACTTAGCAGAGCATTTTGCTCAGAGTCAGTGCAGACTGTTCCAATCAGTGGAAGTGCAGGTACACTGACGAGGGTACGATACCACAGAGTCTCCTAATCTTGGCCCAAACCCACAATGGAGAGGTACGGAGGCCAATGGTGGAGACATACCTTTCCCAGCACTCCTGCTTGCATTGGTGAATCAGGCAGTGAGCTTGCACACAAAGCCGTTTAAAGGCGATGAGCTGTTCCAATGAGGGATGCCACTTGTGATGCTGGAGTGCCCGCCTGAGATCTTTAATCACCTCAGCTATCTCAGGCGACCACCAAGGCACAGTCCTCCACCAAGGGGCCCCAGAAGAACACAGAATGGCACATTCTGCGGTAGTAATTATGCCGGTGGTGACCGAGTGAACCACCGCGTCAATGGCGTCATTGAAATGAGTCTCCATAGTGGCAATGGAGGTGAACAGGTCCCAGTCAGCCTTATTCATAGTCCATCTGCAGGGGCGCCCAGAAGAGTGATGTTGTGGCTGTGACAGAAGTATTGGAAAGTGGTCACTACTACACAAGTTGTCAAGCACACTCCATGGGACAGATGGTAATAGGCTAGGGCTGCAGCTGGTAAGGTCGTTTGCTGAGTATGTGCCATGTGCCACACTGAAATGTGTGAAGGTACCACTATTTAAAAGAGAAAGGTCGAGCTGTACCAATACTTGCTCAACGATGGTGCCTCAGCCTGTTGCCACTGATCCACCCCACACAGGTTTATGGGCATTGAAGTCACCGAGTAACAGAAAGATGGCAGCAATTGGACTATCAGCGCAGCCAGGACATGCTGCAGGTCATCACCATCTGGTGGAAGAGAGAGACTGCAGATAGTAACAGCCAGAGGCATCCACACCAGAACAGTGACAACCTCTAAAGGCATTTGTAGAGGGACAGACTCGCTGTAAAGGGAGTGATGGAAATAGATGCAGACACCACCAGATACCCTCTCATAAGCTACCCTGTTCCTATAATAATCCCTGTAGCTATGGAGGGCAGGGGTACGCGTCACCAGAAACCAAGATTCCTGAAGAACAATGTAGAGGAAAGGGTCAAGGCTGAGAAGTTGACTGCGCTCAACAAGATGGCGGAAAAAACCATTGCAGTTCCACTGGAGGCTGACATTGCCCCTGGCTGAGAAAGGTGTGAAGGGACCGAAGAGGCAGATTACGCCACTGGGTCACCTGCTGCCACCGATTGAGCACCTGTGTGAGTGACATCCATTGTGTCAGAGTCAGGCCAGATCTAGGTCCTCAGCGTACGCCAGAGTCTCTACCTCGCCCTTAGATGCAGAGCTTGTAGGTTGCGGTGGGCTAGATGCCATCACAAGTTCCTTCATCTTAGAGGTCTTCTTCTTGGATTTTCCTCTCTGCCCTTGGGTTTCACTGGCTGGGAGGGCTTCACCAATTCAGTCTCCGGCATGGAGTAGGATCACAAAGCCCTACAACCAGCTGCTTGTGGGCACTTATGCCATTGCCGGGCGTCATCTTTCCCACTTGTGGAAACTTGGGAAGGGAGGGACCCAAGGGACCCCTTGCAAGAGATGGCAGCTGAACAAGTTGGACATTTCTCTAGCTTAGAAGTGGGGATGGACATCCCCAATACCCAATAGGTGTGTGGGGATGGGGTGGTTGCTCCCAAAGTAGGTGGAGCAGGAGCAGCAGGGTGGGTAGTGCCCCCATGGTCAAGGGGGTGTTTGGACTTGATCGACTTTGTGAGCCGACTGAAATTCTCTGAGCTGATAGGGCCATCATGGTGGTGGTTGTGGTGGCATATGAGGATGCCATTCACACAGGATGGAGTCATTCATATTTCCTCTTAGCCCCAGTATAAGTCAGTCGGTCCAGTGTCTTACGTCCATGATTTTCTGCTCCTTCTGTAAGATCCGGCAGTCTGGCGAGCAAGGTGAATGAGGCTGTCTGCAGTTGACACAGATGGAAGGTGGGGCACATGGAGTATTGAGATATGATGGGCATCCACAATCTCAACATGTGAGGCTGGAAGTACAGCAGGAAGAAATATGGCCGACATTGCAGCACGTAAAGCACTTTGTCAGGGGAGGGATATAGGGCTTGATGTCACAGTGGTAGACTATCACCTTGACCTTCTCCAGTAATGTATCGCCCTTGAAGGCCAAGATGAAGGCACCAGTAGAAATCTGATTATCCTTCAGAACCCAATGTATGTGCCAGATGAAATGAACACCTTTATGTTCTTAATTGGCGCGCAGCTAGTGATTAGACTAAAAAGGTGGTCCCTACGGAAAATAATATCCTGGACCATTTTTAAACTCTTATGGTGTGTTATGGTAACTGAAACATCCCCCAACTTGTCACAAGCAAGTAATCTCCAGGACTGGGTATAGAATGCTGTTTTTGTCAATACTGATCAAGAGCACATTTTGGACAAGCTTTCCACCTCCCCAAACTTATCCTCTAAATAATCTATGAATAATTTAGACTTTGTTGACATGAAAGACTCCCCTTCAGCTCTTGTACAAACTAGGAACCAGATCAAATAAGTGTCACTGCCATCCTGAGACACTCCTTCCACAGTGTGGCCAGTGAGTGGAATGATTTAGGATTGTATTTCTGAGCATTGAATTGAGCCCAAGAATGCTTAGAGAATGCTGGTAGATGGCCACCAGCAAGAAATGATGTACCATGCTTCATTGCGGGTCATCTGCACTGATGCCACCCACTCCGACCAAGGGCCCTCCCCACGGGCACCACCCAGCCTCAACAAGGGCCACCTGGCAGGGAGTCCCGATACCCCAGGGAGATAGGCCTCTACTCCTTGGCATACGTGGGGAGTTGGCGCAGGCATTAGCAGAGTGATACCTGTGTTGTAAGGGGGCTACAACCAACAGGGTACATGGCAGCTCCACCACAATTGACTGGATACTATGCTGGATATTAGGTGCAAGGAAGTCCTTGGTCATCAACTCCGCAAAGAGCAACAATGCACAGTGCATGGTGGAAATTGCACCTAGGAATGTATCCTCACCCAAGAGATGGGGAACAAACAGAACGGCAGTGCGACGATGAGAAGGCTGGCTAAAGGTCTCTATGCACAATGGGCACAATGTGCCACGTAAGGTGCCCTTCCCCCATTGGTTTGCTCTTCAGAAGAATTGGAAATATGGAGGTCAAACCCGAGAAGGAACCATCACATATGGGCCGAAGCATTTGAGACTTCTTTTAGTCACCTCTTATGACAGGCAGGAATACTGCGGGCCTATTCTAACCCACGTACCCGCAGGGGGACCTTGAGATGAATTTGTATAGCTTTAACATTACCTGTTCCCACCAAATAATAGTAGTTGTGTGAATGTAGGATACCTAGAAATTCATTAATGTGCCAGATACATGACTTGCATTGATGGAAAGTCAATTTATCTGCATACTTCAGATGTTTGCCGAATCCTTAACAGCTTACACTAGAGGTCAGGCCATTTGGGCAAGAAAATTTCTTTAATTATTTTCAACATTATTGGCATGATGCGAGCAAAATCAAAACTTGATCAATATGCTATTTGTTGTATGTAAGTCAATCACCTTTGACAATACCTCAGTTACAATCATCCATTCACCATCCGCACCAAAAGGATATCACAGTGAAGCAGACATCAGCAGTTTGATTTGTACCCAGGGCATGAGTGATGACAGCCAATGGTGTATTTGTTCATCTATGTTTATTTCTTATGTTTGTCACTAGTAATTAGGGCCTTGCTGGTGTTCAAAGCCCTCCCATGACATCTTCACTCCTCTGTGCCCCAAAGTATTGTTGCTATGATGGTCCATCGCAAGACTGCTCACCTCACCATCATCTTCCTGATCTTCCCTTTCTCATTGTTTCTTTTTGGAGCAATTAGTCTGTTGTTAATTTGCTTGTGAATAATTGCACATGCATCCACATGATATACAGTATGCTGGAACTCTCGTTCAATACAAATCATATGTGACCTGAATAATATTGTAAATCCTGTGAAGAAATTGGACATTTTTTGCCATAAAATTGTTTGTGGATCTGCACTTCATGATGTCTATATTGCACTGTGTCATACACAAGCATGGTAATAGAAAGTAAACTAATAGTTTGGCACTTGTGACAGATGAGACCTGTTGGAATATAATGAAGTATTTTGTTGCAACATTTTGCTTAATGAGACCAGCAACTGAATGATACTGTGAATTATTGGTTTTAGTGTTTCTATTCCTTACCGTGATGTTTGGTTTGTGTTCAACAAGCTATATAAAAGTGAAAATCCATCGTATGTCTACATCAGTAATTGCACTTCAAACCTTGGTCTTGGACTTGACTGGAAACTTGTTGCCTTGTTGGATGAGTCATCTCAAGCTGTATCAAGTGGATGAAAGTGTATGGGTATGGAGACAACCTCACGGATCCATAGACCCCACAAGACAGGAGGTGGAAGCTCTGTAATGGTGTGGGGCATGTGCAATTTGAGTGATATTGAACCCGTGATATGGAAATGCCATGTAGCTAGTGCCTCCCATCAAGTAGACAGTTAGCCTGGTGCAAGTCTTGCGAGTTGACACCACTTTGGTGACTTGCGTATTGATGGGGATGAAATTATGAATGTAAGAACAACCCAACATCCAGTCCCTGAGCAAAGAAAATGCCCGATGCAGCCAGGAATCGAACCCGGGCCGTTAAGTATGATATTCTGTCGAACTGACCACTCAAATACCAGGGATGGACACCCCTAATATGTCTAGATATGATAGACAGGTGACATGTACTTAAGAATCCTGGCTGATCACTTGCATCCATTCATGTCCATTGTGCATTCCAACAGACTTCAGCAATTCCAGCAGGTAAATGCGACAATCCACACATCCGGAATTGCTGCCAAGTGACTCCAGAAACACTCCTTTGAGTTTGAACACTTACTCTGGTCCCCTCATGTGTGTGCGAATCTCATGGGTGCCCAACAATGAGGTCATCATGATAGAAAGTGTTACTGGCACCTTTTTGTGAGGACGCAGTTTCCCAAAAATACAGAATATATAATGACTAAAAATAAATTGGGTTTGATGGGTTAAGTCACACAGAAGAGCTACACAGCAACAAGAAAAGAATGGCTGTAGTTTCTCCATGATTTCAGCTGTTCATGGTACCAGCACCTCAAGGCCATATTTACAGATGTTACAAGAACAAACTTGTGTTACAGGCAATTGCCACTACAACTACTGAAAAAGAAGCTAAACCACCACCACCACCACCACCACCACCACCACCACCACCACACAATATCTCTAGCTGCTCAGGCCAGACCAATATATTAAACAGAACTAACAATCCATAGTGGAGCAGAGCAGGTAGAGGAACATCCCACACAGGTTGAAGAGGAGGAAACAGTGCAACTTAGCAGAGTGTGCAGGGACTAGAGGTGGCAGATGAGGCTATCTGGTGTAGAATCGGGAGGGAGTGTGGGTGGGAGGGAGGGAGGGAGGAAAGGAAGGGAAAAAACTGAGCAGAAAGGAAAGGAGCACACAAAAGGAGAAGGGACTGGTTGGTGGACTTGCAGAGAGCCATGCACAGTGAGGATGTGAATTGGGAGGAGATGACAGGACAGTGGGGAGAGGGTGGGAGGGAACATTTTGGCAGAAGAAGGGAGACAGTAGGTTACTGTAAGTTGAGGCAGGGATGATTTCAGTAGCAGAGTATGTGTTTCAAGGATAACTCCAGTCTCCAGAGTTCAGAAAAGCTGGTGGTGTATGCGACAACACAGATTGCCTGGGTTGTGAAGCATCCATTGAAATTGGGCATGTTATGTTTATCTCCATGTTGTGCAGGGTGTTCCACTTTCCTGTAGTAGGTCATGTGTCGCATTTACAATGAGCAGCAATCTATCCCTTCTGTAACTCTCGACATTATAAAGCAAGGAACTTGGAGGCCAGTACATTCTGACTCTTTAATTTAGAAATTCATGGCAATCCTTCTACGGTACTAGCCAGTCAATTTCTCTCTCTCTTTGATGGGTAGAGAAGGTGAATTATGAACTTCATAGTTGTTCCGGTACAAATAACAGAGTTATTCATCACATGGCCCTTACTTAATGAATACTAATTTCAGTTAGAATTTACAGAGGAAAATAATTATGCAAGCATAAAAATGAAAGTTCCTGGTTAAGTTGATAACGCAATGTGCAACTTTATTTTATAGGTCATGCTCATTATCAGGACAAGTGAAGTTATCTGTCATCCTTTGGTAAGCCTTTCTTCTTCTTCTTTTTTTTTTTTTTTTTTTTGGGCGCAAATCTGCTATGGTCATTCGCGCCCGGTCCATGACTTAGGAAACAGTAAAAAACCGAAATTGAAAACCAGCAGCAATGGGAACGAAAGTCATAAAATTGGAGAAACTAAAAGCAGAAGGAAGGCTTAAAAATCCACTACAGAAAGGGGTTGGTTGTCCCCAAAAAAGCTTCAAATGACTGACGTCATTTCACTGGCACTAATAAACTTGAGAATGCAGTCAGCTGAGCGCGTGTCATCTGCTAAAATCAACGATATATCAGGCGATAGCTGTAGACGGGAGCGTAACGGATTAAAATAGGGGCACTCAATTAAAAGGTGTCTTACCATCCACAGCTGAGAGCAGTGGGGACAGAGTGGGGGAGGATCGCCGCTTAAAAGATGTCGATGGCTAAAAAGACAGTGCCCTATCTGGAGTCTAGTTAAAATTACCTCCTCCCGACGACGCGTTCGGGAGGAAGAGGTCCAAGCACAAGGAAGAGCTTTCACGTCCCGCAATTTATTATGGGTAAGTGTCGACCAATGCGTGTGCCATAAATGAACAACACGTCAACATAAAACGCTCCATAGATCGGCGAAGGGAATCTATTGAATAGCTGGCCGAGGAAGAGAGACTGCAGCCTTGGCTGCAATATCGGCCGCCTCATTTCCACAGATACCAACGTGTCCCGGGAGCCAGAGGAACGCCATCGAGACGCCCCCCAGGTGGAGCAAGCGCAGACAGTCCTGAATCCGGTGGACCAGAGGGTGCACAGGATAAAGAGCTTGGAGACTGAGGAGAGAGCTGAGAGAATCTGAGCAGATAACGTACTGTATCCGCTGATGGCGGCGGATGTAGTGGACAGCCTGGAGAGTAGCGTAAAGCTCCGCAGTATAAACCGAACACTGGTCGGGAAGCCGAAAGTGATTTGGGGTGTCGCCAACAATATAGGCACTCCCTACACCTAACGATGTTTTTGAGCCGTCGGTGTAAATAAATGTGGCGTCCATCATTTGTGCACATAGAGCAGCAAATGCCTGATTATAAACAAGTGAAGGGGTACCATCCTTGGGAAATCGACAAAGGTCACGGAGCAGGCAGATCCGTGGACAGAGCCAAGGCGGTGCTGTACCCCACGTTGTCAAGAAGGTTTTAGGAAAGCCGAAGGAAAGAGAATGGAGCAGTTGACGGAAGCGTACTCCCAGTGGTAGTAAGGAGGAGGGGCGGCCTGCATACCCTACATCAAAGGAGGCGTCGAAAAAAATGTCATGGGCTAGATTAGCAGGCATGGAAGACAGATGGCTAGCATAACGACTCAGAAGGACTGCTCGCCGATTGGACAGCGGAGGTTCAGCAGTCTCATCATAAAGGCTTTCCACAGGGCTGGTGTAAAAAGCTCCAGACACTAAACGTAATCCACGGTGGTGGATAGAGTCGAGACGCCGAAGAATAGACGGCCGAGCAGAGGAGTAGACTATGCTTCCATAATCCAATTTCGAGCGCACTAAGGCGCGATAGAGGCGGAGAAGGACCACTCAGTCCGCTCCCCAGGAGGTACCATTCAGGACACGGAGGGTGTTGAGGGATCGCAGACAGTGAGCCGAAAGATAGGAAACGTGGGAGGACCAGCACAGTTTTCTGTTAAACATAAGACCCAAGAATTTAGCGACGTCGGAAAACGGAAGGTTGACAGGACCTAGATGTAAGGAGGACGGAAGAAACTCCTTACGTCGCCAAAAATTAACACAAACGGTCTCACTGGGAGAAAAACGGAAGCTGGTTTCGATGCTCCAAGAGTGGAGGCGATCGAGACATCCTTGAAGACGTCGTTCAAGAAGGCTGGTCCGTTGAGAGCTGTAGTAGATCCCAAAATCGTCCACAAAGAGGGAGCCCGACACATCAGGAAGGAGACAATCCATAATTGGATTGATGGCAATGGCAAACAGTACCCCGTTTTCTTGGGAGAAAGTACGGGAGAGAGTAGTGTTCACCCGCACCTTAAATGTGCGCTCTGCCATAAATTTGCGAAGAAATAGGGGCAGCTGACTACGAAAGCCCCAAGAGAACAGTGTGCGGAGGATGCCTGTCCTCCAACAGGTATCGTATGCTCTCTCCAGATCAAAAAATATTGCTACTGTTTGGCGTTTCTGGAGAAAACTGTTCGTGATATAAGTTGAGAGAGCAACAGGATGGTCAACTGCAGAACGATGCTTTCGGAATCCGCATTGGGCAGGTGTTAAAAGACTGCGGGATTCCAGCCACCATGCTAAACGGTAATTCACCATACACTCCAAAACCTTACAGACACTACTCGTGAGAGAAATGGGGCGAAAGCTGGAGGGGAGATGTTTGTCCTTTGCAGGTTTCGGAACAGGAACGACGATAGCTTCCCACCATTGTCTGGGAAAAGTACTGTCGGTCCAAATTCGATTATAAAGGCGAAGGAGTTGACGCAGACTATGGGTTGATAAATGCAACAACATTTGGACGTGGATACCATGTGGTCCTGGGGCGGAGGAGCGAGAAGAAGAGAGTGCATGTTGGAGTTCTCACATGGAGAAAACAGTATTGTACCTTTCGCGATTTTGAGAGGAGAAAGCAAGAGGTCACACTTCCGCTGCACGTTTCTTCGGGAGAAACGCTGGCGGGTAATTTGAAGAACTCGAAATCTCAGCAAAGTGCTGACCCAATGAGTTAGAAATTGTGACGGGGTCCACTAATGTGCCATGCGCGACAGTGAGCCCAGAGACCGGGGAGAAACTAGGCGCGCCTGAGAACCGTCGAAGCCGACTCCAAACTTCCGAGGAGGGAGTGAAGGTGTTAAATGAGCTAATAAAGAATTTCCAGCTTGCCTTCTTGCTATCGCGGATGACACGACGGCATCGCGCTCGGAACTGCTTATAACGGATACAGTTGGCCAAAGTAGGATGGTGGCGGAAAACGCGGAGAGCACGTCGCCGCTCACATATTGCATCACGGCATGCCTCGTTCCACCAAGGAACTGGGGGACACTGGGGCAATTCGGAGGTGCGTGGTATTGAATGTTCCGCAGCTGTAAGAATAACGCCGGTAATATGTGTGACCTCATCATCTACGCTGGGAAAGTGACGGTCATCGAATGTCGCTAAAGCGAAAAAAGTGTCCAATCAGCTTGGGCAAACTTCCAGCATCGCGGGCGCATGTAGGGCAGTTGAGGCTGCAGTCTAAGGACACATGGAAAGTGGTCACTCGATTGGTTGGTTGGTTGTTTGAGGTTAAAGGGACCAAACAGCAAGGTCATCAGTCCCTTGTTTCAAATAGACTCCATTCTGCTAACGGGACATCTCAGTATAGTCAGAAAAATAAAACGGAAAAAGGGGAAACTTAAAAGGGCAGTCACGTTGTCATTAGTAAAAACAAATGAGGGAAGTTGGCAAGAGAACGGACCCAACACTATGCTGAAGCAGCATAGGCAAGACCACCTGTGACTTAAAAGGTACAACTGCTATAATGCAGAAAGTACGGATGGGAATAGAAAAACTAACCAAGCCTTAAAAAGAAGGGGTAAAAACAGAGTAAAAGTGAAAGAAAAGAGGATTCCGCTCAGGGAGGTGAATCGGGAATCTCTGAACACTGCCTACAGTGGGAGACACCCAAACACTCACCGCCCTGCCCCAATACCAGAGGGAGATAAAAAACTTTAAAACTGAGAATAAAAACCACTCTCCCGGAGGAAACCTAGAACCAGAGAGACCATCCGGGAATCGTCAGCCAACATCAAAGGTAAAGTGTGGGGGAGTCTGTACTTAGCACGCAGAGCCAAAAGAAGGGGGCATTCAACCAAAATGTGGGCCACTGACTGGAAGGCTCCACAACCACATAGCGGGGGTGGCTCATCACGCAAAAGGAAACCATGGGTCAGCCTGGTACGGCCAATGCAGAGACGACACAGTGTCGTCAAGTCCTTTCGGGAGAGGCGAAAGGAAGAACGCCATGGGCCTGGTGTCACCTTAATTGCACAAAGTTTATTAGACAGGGGAGTAGCCTCCCAAGAATTGGCCCATGACTGTGCGAAGTGGGATTTGATGTGAAGCCGTAAATCCGCTGCATGAGGGGTTACAGAAAACGGGGGGTAAGTAACTGCTCCCCCAGCCAAACGATCAGCGAGCTCATTACCCGGGATACCAACATGGCCCGGGACCCATAGGAAATCAATGGAACAAGCAGCACGGTGAAGATCAGCGAGATGGTCATGGATGGCAGAGACCAAGGGATGGAGCGAAAAACACCGGTCAATAGCAAGAAGGCCACTCAACGAGTCCGTACATAACAAAACGCGGTTGTGTTGGGATTGTTTAATAAAGGTTTTGGCCCGGGAAATTGCCATCAATTCCGCAGTAAACACCCCACATGAGGGTGGCAGTAGATGATTTTCCGTTCCAACAAAGGACGTGAAGGCATACCCAACATGATCAGCAGATTTAGAGCCATCAGTGTAAAAAAACAACAGCATCCCGAAACTCCCATAAAATTTGGTGGAAAAAGGAACGGAACACCACCGGGGGGATGGAATCTTTCGGACCGCGGCGGAGATCCATCCGAATTCGAGGCCGAGGAACTAACCAAGGAGGGGTGGAGGGGAGGGAGCGAGGAAGACAGGACAAAGAAGGAAGCCGAAAATCACGGTTAAGAGACGCAAGGCACAGCCCAACCGGTAAACCCGCCCGAGGGCGGGAGTCAGGCGGGCGACGTCCATGGTCTGGGAATAGGATAGAATAGGAAGGATGAGCGGGAGAAGAACGGATAGTAAGGGCATAAGACACCAGAAGCTGGGACCGCCGAACAGAAAGGGGGGGGATCCCAGCTTCAACCAGGAGACTATCAACAGGGCTAGTAGGGAATGCACCGGTGGCCAAACGGATACCACGATGGTGGACTGGATCCAGCACGTGCAGCGTGGAAGGAGCAGCTGAACCATAAACTTGACAACCATAGTCCAAACGTGACAGAACTAGAACACGATAAAGACGGAGGAGGAGGGAACGGTCCGCACCCCAAGAGGAGTGGGCAAGGAAGCGAAGGACATTGAGTTTACGGAAACATCCTACCTTCAGGAGTCTGATATGGGGCAGCCAAGTGAGCTTGTTGTCGAAAAGAAGACCTAGGAAACGAAACTGTGGAACCACAGGCAATCTTTGTGCAGCGAGATAGAGCTCTGGATCAGGGTGGACCATAGTACGGCGACAGAAGTGGACCACCCGCGATTTTAAAGGAGAAAATTGAAACCCGTGTGAGAGGGTCCATGCAGAGGCACGCCGTATAGCCACCTGGAGCTGCCGTTCTGCAGATGGCATCGAGGAGGAACTAACCCAAATGCAGAAATCATCCACATACAGGGCAGGGGCGACCAAGGGACCGACAGAGGCCACAAGTCCATCGATAGCAATGAGGAAAAGAAGGACACTCAAGACAGAACCCTGTGGGATGCCCGTCTCCTGGGTCCGTGGAGAACTAAAAGCAGTACCAACTCGAACTCTGAATGACCGATGGATCAGGAACTGGCGGATAAAAATCGGGAGTGGGCCCCGAAGACCCCACTGATGAAGGGTTAGTAAGATGTGATGGCGCCAGGCCGTGTCATAGGCCTTGCGAAGGTCAAAAAACACTGCAACCAAATGGTGGCGCTGGGAAAAAGCCTGCCGAACTGCGGATTCCAAGCGAAGCAAATGATCGATTGGAGATCGTCCCTCTCGAAAGCCACACTGGTAAGGGGACAATAGATCCCGAGATTCGAGGACCCAAGTGAGCCGACGGGCTACCAGCCGTTCAAGTAACTTACAACCAACATTGGTCAAACTAATTGGCCGATAGCTGTCAACAGATACGGGGTTCTGACCAGGCTTAAGGACAGGAACCACAATGCTATCCCTCCACTGAGAAGGGAAGTCACCCTGGAGCCAGATACGGTTAAACACCCGAAGAAGATGGTGCCGTTGTGGAGCACTGAGATGTTGAAGCAGCTGGTTATGAATGGAATCTGGGCCAGGGGCCGTATCATGAGAAGAAGATAGAGCAGAAAGAAATTCCCATTCAGTGAAAGGTTCGTTGTAAGATTCTGACTCACAAGTGGTGAAACATAAGGTGACAGCTTCAGCCTGCTGTTTTTGATGAAGGAAAGCAGCTGGATAGGAGGCCGACGCTGATGCCACTGCAAAATGGGTCGCAAGATGTTCTGCGAGAACTAATGGGTCCGTACAAATGCCATCTGGGAGGTGAAGGCCTGGGAGGGTGGACTGCCGATGGCAACCTTGGAGAGAGCGAAGTGTAGCCCATACCCGTGACAGAGGGACAGTGGAACCAAGGGAAGAAACGAATCGTTCCGAACATATCCGTTTGCTCTGTTTGATTAAATAACGGGCTTTAGCGCGAAGGCGCTTAAAGGTAGAAAGGCTGGCTACAGATGGGTGCCTCTTGAAGTGTTGCAAAGCTCGACGGCGATCACGGATGGCAATGGCAATGGCCGTACTCCACCACGGGACTTGCCGATGACGAAATTGTCCAGATGAGCGCGGGACAGCAAGGTTAGCAGCGCGAACAATCGCGGCAGACACGTCACGTAGGACGTCATCAATACAACCCGACAAAGAGGGAGAAAACTCGACCTGTGCAGTATATAGAGGCCAATCGGCGCGGTGGAAAGACCAACGAGGTAACCTGTCCATCGGGGAGCGGGAAGGGAGCGTGATAATCAACGGGAAATGGTCACTATCACAAAGGTCGTCGTGTGGCGACCAGTGTAATGAAGGGAGGAGAGAGGGGGAAGAAAGAGAAAGATCAATGGCAGAAAAGGTACCATGACCAGCACTGAAATGAGTAGGGGAGCCATCATTAAGAAGGCACAGGTCGTGGTCTGCAATAAATTGGTCTATAAGAAGACCTCGTCTAGATGGAAAGGCACTGCCCCACAAAGGATGATGAGCATTAAAATCCCCAAGGAGGAGGAAGGGAGGAGGAAGCTGCTGAAGAAGGGTGGTTAAGGCAGCAGGTGTAAGAGTCCTGTCAGGAGGGAGATAAAGATTGCATACTGTGACTGCAGAGTCTAAGTGGACACTAACAGTAACCGCTTCCAATGTAGTGTGGAGAGGAATCCACGTGCTAGCAATGTCTGTACGGACCAACGTACAAACGCCACCAGAAGCCCGCAAGGGTCCGAATCGATTTCGACAGAAAACACGGAACCCACGGAGGGTCGGTGAGTGAGCATCAGTAAAATGAGATTCCTGGAGAACCACACAAGCTGCTGAGAATGACGAAAGAAGGGATTTCAATTCCGGAAGGTGACGATAGTAGCCATTACAATTCCATTGGAGAACCACAGAACGATGGTTTAAATGAGGGCTGAACACGCTAAATCCAGTCATACTGCCGGGTCCCCACCCGTCACCAACAAGGAGGGGGCGACATCCATAAACGACAGGTCAGAATCCGGTTGTGAAGCCGGGGAAGGGACCTCCAGTGACACCAGAGGCTCTTTGTCCCGGGACTTATGTTTCTTCTTCTTTTCAGGCTGAGATCGAGGAGGGCTGTGTGGCATAATGGAGCCAGCTGCAGCAAGATCAGGAACAGAAAGAGACCGGGCGACCGGGGGGCCGATAGACCGCGGCTCTCGCGGTCGCCGCGCTGCAGCAGACCTTTGACCTGGAAGGTGCCGGGAAGGGGCATCCCGGGAGAGGCGCCCTTGACCGGCAGACGCCGAAGGAGTGGGACACTTCTCCGGCTGGGGAGGGGGAGCAGCGCCCAGAGGAGAAGGTGTGGGAGCCGCAGGGGAGGGGGAAGGAGAGGGGTCCGGGATGGGGATAAGGAAGGGGGAGGAAGGGATGAAGATGTAACCAAGGCGTAACTAGATGTCATGGACACAGGGTGTAATCGTGCGTATTTCTTACGGGCCTCTGTGTAGCTTAAACGATCAAGAGACTTATACTCCTGTATCTTTTTTTCTTTCTTATAGACTGGGCAATCTGCTGAACGAGGAGAATGACTACCATGACAATTTACACATACAGGAGGGGGAACACAGGGACTCCCCTCATGGAGTGGACATCCACAGTCACCACAGAGAGGGTCCTGGGTACAGCGAGAAGACATGTGGCCAAAACGCAAGCACTTAAAACACCGCATAGGAGGTGGGATGTACGGCTTCACATCACAGCGATAGACCATAATCTTAACTTTCTCAGGAAGGGTATCCCCTTCAAAGGCCAGGATAAAGGCACCAGTATCAATACGATTATCTTTAGGACCCTTCTGAACACGCCGAACAAAGTGAACACCCCGCCGTCCGAGATTGTCCCGAAGTTCCTCATCAGTTTGAAGGATGAGGTCTCTGTGAAAAATCACACCTTGTACCATATTTAGAGACTGGTGAGGGGTAATGGACACGGGAATTGTGCCAAGATGGGTACAGGCACGAAGGGCCGCAGATTGGGCAGCCGAAGCAGTTTTTATCAGTAACGAACCCGACCGCATCTTGCTCAGGGAGTCCACTTCGCCGAACTTGTCTTCAATGTGTTCCACAAAGAATAAAGGTTTGACACTGGTGAAAGTATCTCCATCAGTCCTGGTGCAAACTAGATAACGGGGGAAAGGTTTTGCCCCTAGACGACGCGCCTGACCCTCCTCCCAGGGGGTAGCCGCGGAAGGGAAGGCCGAAGGGGCAAGAGAAGCAGCACTTGAGGAATCAGTACCACGCAGAGAGACAGCCGCAGAAGAGCGGCCAGAGTTTTGGACCCGTATGCGTTTCATCTGCATAGCGTCCGCCCTGATACCACCCACTCCGATCAGGGGCTCTCCTCACGGGCGCCACCCAGCCACAGCAAGGGCCGTCTGGCACGGCGGCCATTGCCGGGAGTTCCGATGCTCCAGGATGACGAGCAACCACTCCAAGGCATGCATGAGGAGGTCACAGCTCAGGTATCAGAAGTGTGATCCCTGTGTGTTCAGGGGGCTCAACCAAAAGGGTACATAGCGACCCCACCACACGGGCTGGCTACCGTGCTGGCTATGCACCCTAGCATCAGACAACGACGTAAAAGAAAAGGTGGAATGTACTAGTAGGGCACACGTCGGAGACACTAGGTAAGGTGCTCTTCCCCAAATGGCTCACACTACGGAAGAGAAATTTTGGAATGGAGGTCAAACCCCAGAGGGGGACCAAGGAATGCCAAAAGGAGGAGATGATTACGCAACAAAGCCGGAGTGTAAAACCAACAGAACCAGGAGGATAGCGGGGGCCAACATAAGCAAGGACACCAATAGAGAGAGAGGAGAGGGCGAGGGGAAAGGGGTATGGAGGGGAAAGGAGGGGAAGGGAAAGGAAATGCAGCCCGGGAGAGAAAGAAGGCTGCAATGGCTCGGGGCCCCGTGCTCGCCACGCATGTATCCACGAAAGAGTTGTGGACCCCCTGGGGGGGTGGTCACTCGAGTGCGTATCATCAAGGGCGAACCATTCGAAGCGCCGAGCTAGCGGAACAGTACTGACCGCAAGGTCCAAATGAGATAAACTTGTCGTGGAGGCAGACAAAAATGTAGGGACCCCAGTATTGAGGCAAACTAGATCTGCTTGGTGGAAGACGTCTAGCAATACTGAGCCACGTGGACAAGGATGTGGAGATCCCCAAAGCGGGTGGTGGGCATTGAAGTCCCCAACCAGCAAATATGGGGGTGGAAGCTGACCGAGAAGATGAAGGAGATCAGCTCGTGCCATTGGTGTGGACGATGGAATTTATACAGTACAAAGAGAGAACGTGTATCCGGAAAGGGAAAGACGGATGGCGACAGCTTGGAAGGAAGTGTTTAAATGGATTAGGTGATAATGGAGAGTTTCATGGAGAAGAATCATGAGTCCTCCATGTGCTGGAGTGCCTTCAACAGAGGGGAGATCATATCAGATGGACTGAAAATGAGGGAGAACAAAGCGGTCATGGGGACGCGAGTAGGATCGTAAGAGGATCAACAATTCATCCCGATTGGCTCGAATACCGCGGATATTCCAGTGGATAATGGACATAGGGTGAACAGAAAATGGAGGAATGTGACCAAGGTCACTGTCAACTCAACGACTGCTCAGAGCTTGCGACCGACAGCATGGAATGGCATTCAGCTGAAGGCAAAATATCCTGATCCATAGGTTGGTCAGGAGCAGCTCCTGTCACCAGCGATCGGCTGGTTGATAGGCTGCCAGCAGTGCGCCTTGGCGACACAGAAGACGGCCGAGGGTGACTTCCGCCAGGTGGTGCTGTAGATGGGACACGCCTTGGCGGAGAAGGAGAGGAACTGGGTTTCTTTGTAGCCTTCTTGGAAGTATGATGTTTAGAGGAAGGAGGAACCGATGGTTGGGAAGTTGCGGTACGTAAAAACTCGTCACGAGTATGCTCTTTTTTTCGAAGTCTTGGTGTCTGACTTTTGGGCTCGGGATTTAGCAGAACTCGACGAAGGGTGAGCCAGAGAGTGGGCAGGCGAAAGTGGTGAGGTTGAACGGGCGATCTTTGCGCTGCCCAATGTGACGACCGTGGCAATAAAGGTGAGGTCGCAAGTCTGCGTGGCCGCCTCCTTTGTTGGCCGAGGAGAAGCAAGGACAGTGCTGTATTTTCCTGTCTGAGGCACGGTGGGCCGTCGACTGGCGAATAATTTTCAAGCAGCAAAGGTCGACACCTTTTCCTTTACCCTAATTTCCTGGGTGAGCTTTTCATTCTTAAAAACGGGACAATCTCGAGAGGAAGCAGCGTGGTCACCCATACAGTTGATGCAGCGAGGGGATGGAGGTGGACAAGCACCCTCATGGGCATCCTTGCCACACGTAACACATTTGGCCGGATTGGAACAGGACTGGTTGGTGTGATTGATCCGCTGACACTGATAGCAACGCGTAGGGTTTGGGACATAAGGGCGAATGGAAATTATCTCATAGCCTGCTTTGATTTTCGATGGGAGTTGAACTTTGTCAAATGTCAAGAAGACAGTGCGGGTTGGAATGATGTTCGTGTCAACCCTTTTCATAACCCTATGAATAGCCATTATGCCCTGGTCAGACAGGTAGTGCTGAATTTCTTCGTCAGACAATCCATCGAGGGAGCGTGTATGTGTGACTCCAAGCGAGGAATTTAAAGTACGGTGTAGTAGTGAGGTACACAGCAATTTTTGTGCCTGGAGGGCACTGACTGTTTCTAACAACAGGGTGCCATTCCGTAATCTGGAACAAGACTTTACAGGACCTGCAATTGCATCGACACCTTTCTGAATAATGAAAGGGTTGACCGTGGAGAAGTCGTGACCTTCGTCAGACCGAGAAACAACAAGGAACTGTGGCAACGATGGTAGAACTGTCTGTGGCTGAGACTCGGTTAACTTATGCTTGTGAGCAGACATAGTGGAAGGTGAGGAAACCATTGCGAAAGAATCCCCCATGATTACCGGCGTCTCTGATGGTGCACTCCTCCCTTGTGGGGGCCCTCTCTGAGGGCACTCCCACCTTAGGTGATTGTTCACACCTCAGGTCACACCTCCCGAGAAATGGACGGAGGGACCAATCAGCACTTTCGGAAGGTATCAGCTCGGGTAATCACCCCTCCCTGGGCCTGGCCGTTACCAGGGGGTACGTACGTGTCCTACTTGTCTACCCGGGGCGGGGAATTTCGCGTTACCCCGTCACCGGCTACGCATGGAAGTGCATGGGTCGGCCTTCAGACACGCACAGGGAGGAAAAAAGGGAAAGGGAAAGGAAAGAAGAGGGGTCTCAAATGCCGCAGCGGAGAAAAGGGCAAAGAGAAGAGGGAAGGAAAAGAGAAGGACAGAGGAAGGACGAAGACTTGCAAGTGAAGAAAACAAGGAATTTGTAAAAGTTTCGAGCGTCCGTCTCCGGGCGTAGGCATAAACCATACTTCCAGAGGGGGAGAAAGGGAAGGTAAGAGCCAGGGGTGAGGGGTGAGGGGTGAGGGGGGGGGGGCGAAGATGGGACATGGGGAAGGATGCGGAAAGGGAAGGTATGCAGCCCGGAAAGGAAGGAGGGCCACATTAGCTCGGGGTCCCGTGCTCGCTACGCACGTATCCACAAAAGAGTTGTGGACCCCCTGGGGGAGGGGAGGGGGGGGGGGGAGGTTCGTAGGCCTGGGAGAATACCTGGGCATATCACTGCTGCAACCTTGTGACTCTGGCTAAAAATGGGGGTGAGATGCAAATACAAGAACTCAACAAGGGAGTTCTCTTAGCCTCTCTCACCTCAATTCTCCACAATCCTACCTACACGTCTTGGCCCTGTTAAGCTGAGCAATCCAGTGGAAGGTTGGGTAAGCAATCCCAGTGGTGAACTGGGTCAGCAAGCTGACAGGATGTGGAGGACAGTGGAAGGCAATGGGAAACCACTACTGGAATTACTTCCCTAGATGTTCATGGGCTAGATTTCTTTGTAAAATAGTCCAGAGGTAAAGTTTCCCCTCAATCGGTTCTCCAGGAGGCGAATACAATGAGGAGTCCAGAGATTAGGGAAAATGTAAAAGGAAGGAGGGAGAAGAAGGAAGACTTATTGAGGATTGGTAGTTGGAATGTTTTAACCCTTCTCCAGGAAGAGAAATTAGAAAACGCCAAACATGAAGTGACAAGAAACGAATTGGGTATACTCTGTATGTGTGAGGTGAGATGGGGTGGTTGTGGAAAACTAGAAAGTGATGACTTCTGATTGTACTATTCAGGTGAAGATAAAAATGGAATGAATAAGGTTGAAATTTTGATAGGTGGAGGACAAGGTAATCAAGGTTAAATATGTTAGTGGAAGAATATTGATGATGAGACAGAGAGAAAAAGAAAGACTTACTTATCATCCAGGTCTATATGCCAACAAGTAATCATTCAGATGAAGAGGTATAAGAATGTTGTGAGACGATAGAAAACTTAGCAGAGAGAGAAAAGAAATGCATGTATTGTTATAATGGGTGATTGGAATGTGGTAGTTGGTGAAGGACCAGAAGGAGAAGCTCTGGGAAAATTTGGACTGGGTGAAAGAAATGAGAGAAGGCAAATGTTTTTGGAATACTGCAATGAAAATTTCATGGTAGTTGGAAATACTCTATTTGGTAACCACAAAAGATGACAGTGTACTTGGGTATCTCGATTTGGCAGCAAAAGATATCAAATTGATTACATAATGATACAACAAAGACACCAAAATTGCCTAAAGAGTTTCAAAAGCTATCCAGGGGCAGATACTTATTCAGATCATATATTAGTAATAGCTGATGTTCTAGTTTAATTGAAAGGAACCTGGGAAGGACAGAAGAGAGAGCACATTAACTTTGAGAAACAAAGACAAAGACAATTGTGAAAAATTGGAGAATGCATATTATGAAATCATAATGAAAAGTCAGGAAATGGAATGCACAGAAGGAAGGCAGGATCGTTTTAAAAATAGGATCAAAAATGCAGCTAAGGAAACACTGAGTCAAGGAGAGGAAAAAAAAAAAAAAGAATGGGTAACACCAGTTATGATAACCAAGATCGGTGATCACAGGAAATGGAAAACTGTAGACACAGAAGAAGGGAAGTACAATTACAGAAGGTTAAATAATGAATTAAGAAGGGAGACAGAAGAAGCAAAGGACAAATGGCTGGCAGGAGAGTGTGACAAGACAGTGAAATTAGAGAAAGAAGGAAAATATGATTTCATGTACAAAGAAGCAATGGATTTGACATTCAGGGGAAAAGAGAAACGACAATGGACTGAAGGAAGTAGAGGCAGCAGATGGTAAAATGGTGAGTGAACCCCAAGAAATTATGATAAGATGGGAAGAATATATAAAATGGCTATACGATGTAAACAGCCGACCAAGTGAAGAAGACCTTGGGATAGAAGAAGAAGAAGAAGAAGAAGAAGAAGAAGAAGAAGAAGAAGATGAAGTTGCAGATGATGACAAAGGAAATGCAATACTAACTAGTGAGATTGAAGAGTCTATAAAGTCATTGGAGAAAGAAGGGGAAAAGGGAGTTGATTGAATTGTGTAATCAAATATTCATGACAGGAAAATAGACAATGGACTTTACAGAAAGAATCTTAATACCTGTAGAAAAGAAAAAGAACAGCAAAAAGTGTGAGAAACATAGAACAGTGTGCCTGATACACATGCAGCGGGAGTCATGCTGAGGATGCTCAGCACAAAGCTATGTGGACAGTTGAATTGCAAATTGATGGACAATTTGGTTTCAGGTGAGGAGTGGGGACTACAGGTGCCATTGGGCTACTGAGGGTGATAGGGAAAAGGTACATGGACAGGAAAAGGAAGGTGTATATTGCATTCATTGATCTTGAGAAGCCTATTGACACTGTCAGATGGGACAAACTGATGGAAATCTTAAGGAAACATGGAGCTGACTGAATGGATAGATGGCTAATTAAAATCTATATTTGAACCAGAGAGCAAGAGTAAAAGTAGGTGGTGTGATGAATGAAGAAATTGAACTCGGAAGAGGTGTAAGACTAGGTGGTTGCTTATCACAAACACTGTTCAGTATATACCTGAAGGAAATTATTAATGAAAGTTTTGATGGAAGGGGAGGAATTTATATAGGGGGTCAGAGAGTGGAGCGTATAAGATTTGCAGACGACGTGGTTGTGATGGCAGAGAGTACAAGAGAGATGGAACAAATGTTATATGATCTAAACACAAAATTAGAAGAATATCAAATGAAAATTAACAAGAAGAAAACAAGAAGCATGGTAATTGGAGAAAAGGGGACAAAACTCTGTATGAAAATAGGGGGAGAGGAAATAGAGCAAGTGAATAACTTCAATTACTTGGAAACTGTAATAATGGATGATATGTATTGCTCAACAGAAATTAGGAAAAGAATTGCAATGGCAAAAGAAGGATTCAAGAGGAAACAAATTACTTTATGGACCACTCAACAAAGATCTGAGGAAAAGACTTGCCAAATGTCACATCTGGAGCATTGCACTATATGGTGCAAAGACCTGGACATTGAGGAAGGAAGATGAAAGACGATTGGAGGCACTATAGATCTGGATATGGAGAAGAAAGGAAAAAGTGAACTGGGAAGACCGAGTAAGGAATGAAGAAGTATTAAGGTGAGTTGGAGAAGAAAGAAACATGCTCAAAGTCAGCTGAAAAAGAAAACGGAACTGGATTGGACTTTGTTTAAGGAGGGACTGTTTATTGAAGGAAGGAATAGAAGGAATAGTGGAGGGAACAAGGGGAAGAGGAAAAAGAAGATATCAAATGCTGGACAATATGAAAGGAGGCAAATATTCAGAAATGAAAAGACTGGCTATGGACAGACAAAAGTGGAAGAGGCTTAATCCATGGTAAGAGCTGCTGTAAGGCAGAATACCATACTACTAAATACTACTACTACTACTACTACTACTACTACTACTACTACTACTACTTTGGTAGTATTCCCTGCGTGATTCTATTCAGTACCCCCTACATTAGATTAATAGCTTAGGGAGAACTGTCAACTGCTGAATCATCACATGATAAGTTTGATGCATCATGGCTGAAATTTGTTTCAATAGAATGCTCAGCAAAAACTGAAGGTGCAAATCTAGACTTGTGAATCACTTAAAGATTGGAAGGAAAGATTTATGTTTCTTCGAAACAGCAGTCAGGCTCATTTGTGTCGTTTCTCTCAGCCAGGCACTTACAAATATCACATCTATAACTCTTAACTTTTCCAGATGTCCAGGAATTACGTCAGCAACGTCCCAGAATATTCACATGTTTTGAAAACACACGTATCAATTGGCATACATTCACATTTAATCCCTATATAGGCATTGGGATATTTTGTTTTCTTAAGCAGCAGCAACAATACTAGGCATCCTGATGTGATTTAGCTCCATTAAGAAGTACGAAGGTTTTGCAAGGATACTGGCTGTCATTGAGCTTTTTCTGTTATTTCGAAACAGGTGTCATCACAGAACTTTTAATGCTTTTCATCTTTACACAGCATTCCTCTGAACAGAATTATAGGTGGGATACTTGCAATTACAGCATCTCCACATTCAACTATTGTTACATTCTCACCATGATCACCAGCAATAATCCGAACTCTTTTTGTCTCTGAAAAATAGTCAAGTGGCAATCCACCTTGTCCACACTGAATATATTTTAGTGTTTACCAATAAATCCTTTATTTAATTTGCAACTTGTGCCAACTTTTTGGCAATATCAGTGAAATAAATATTGTCAGCCATGTCCTGCAAGCTAGTAATTTATCGTTTTGAATGTTATTTAAATATTATTCATTTAGCAAAAGCTAAACAATCTGCCAAAAGATATGTTCTGGTACCAAGGTTTATATTGTGGATCTACCCATATTAACCTGCTAATGAGGTGTTCACAGGTGTCAGCTGTCTCAAAAACAGTAATTAATTATGGCAGAGCACAATATGAAGAAATCCTCAGTAAAATAAATTCTTCTTATTACAATGAACCATCAGAGTCTTATTAGAGATCTACATTCAAACAATGAAAATCCATGGTAGGATGTAATGGTATGAGAGTGGTCTCAGTTGCCCGAGACTGCAGTGAGTGTGTTGTGCCAATGCATGTGACAAGGTTCCGTTAGATGGTGGATCTGACTTGAGTACATCGAAAGTACCATCAAGTTGCCCATCACTTAACTGCCACCATTTAATGATGATGTAATGCAGTTCAGGTATTTTTATGACATTTTTGAGTCTTGTGGTAAATAATGAGGAATTACAGGGCACTGCTAAGCATCATCATTTGCTTAGTTAAGTAATGTGAAGCTCACAATGCCACTGCTCATATTCTAGTGACTAGCACTTACTTTAATGTGGCCTTTAATATGGTTTGCAACAGATACAATAACACTCAGTTTACACGTGGGAAGAAACTTAGCACTCCCATCAATGACAAGGGCATGTGCAAGTGCATTTCATGCACTGCTTAACAAGGCTCCAAGCAATTGTGCATGCACTGGTGGCATTACAACTAGATGCATCCATGCAAGACATGATTATGTTTCAGCCCCTGAAAGAAAAAGTTGACCAGTCTGTAAGAACAAAATCTGAAGCCAGTCTGAGTCCCTATAGCTCCCTGTCATCTGAAGAGAGAGTGCTTTCCTCAAAAATAAATGTGAATCATTGCCAATCACAAGACTACAGTACCACCATGGCACAGCACACCTGGGAACAAACAGCAGTCTCCCTCCAATGCCAAGCACTTAGGTCATTGGAGACAAATCTAAGTTGCTATTAGAAGGCAAGGATTGTCTCCATAGGAAGGGATCGTCCTGTGCTTCAGTATGTGTCAGGGCAGTATCAAATGGTAGAGCACATTTAATCAAGGTGTTCAGTCATGTCATGCTTTGCAAAAACTTACACTGATGCTCAAACTTCCTTGAACAGATTCTTGGAGACAGAAGAACTAAATCATGTTGTAATGATGAGAAGAGCAGCAATGCAAAAACACACAAATATAGATTCCACAGACAGGTTCATTGTTTGAGAAGAGGTGAGTCAGTACTCAATTCTTTTCACACTGCAGCAAAATGCTTCTCTCAGACTGAATAGACACTTGTGAGACAACCAAAGTTTAAAGAAAGCTATGCCGAGTTTATGAGGGAGTACTAAGACTTAGCAACCAGTAGTCATTACAGATGCCATTTTGTGTTACATGGTGCATAGTACTGTCTCTGAGGAAGGCAGATCGACTACTGACAGAGTAGTGTTTGATTTTTCTGCCATATTGAACATGGATTAGTAACTAAACAGTTTGCTAATGACAGGACCAATCATTCAACAGGAATTGTAATCCATAATATTGTGTTTCTGCATGCACTGCATTGCCTTCACAGCAGATATAGAGAAGACATATTGACAAGTTCTGGTAGCAGGTGAAGATCATGCTTATCAACAAATATTGTGGCATAGTGAAATGTGCAACACTTCAGGAATACCAACTGAAGACAGTCACATGACAAACGGCTTGTGCAACCTTTCTTGCAGAATGGTGTCTGTTACAACCAGCTCACAAAGAGTGTGACCACAGTGAGGCAGCAAACATTATCACTAATTGTTTCTCTGTGGACAATCTTAGGTTGTGATACAGTAGGTGCAGCAATCAAGCTCCAGCAAGATCTCACAAGGATATTTATGAAAGGTGGATCCTCACTATGGAAATGGTGCAGCAACAGTGTGACTACTCGAAAATATCCCCACAGTGGTGTAAGAAACAATTACGTCTATGGCTTGACAACAATGAGGATGTTAAAACTTTAGGCTTACTCTAGCATCCAGCATCTTGTGAACAGTGTCAAACCAGCCCCTGATGTCTACAGCTTCCCAAAATGCACTGTATTTTTTGTCACTTCATCACATTTTTATTCATTTGGATTAATTAGGCCCATTATGAGCACATGCAAGATATTTGACATTGACTATGGCAATGTAAGGTAATGTGGAATGAGCCCTTGCCTTTAGAATTGCACTCCTTGTGGCAGACACTATACAGTGTAATTTTTATGACAGACAGCAGTTGTGTTGATCATAGAGTCATTGCTGGAGGGATACCTGTCAGCATAAAGAAGTCAGTAAAAAACTGGCAGATTGTCAAAAGAATCATCATTTGATTCTGTTTCATGTACCAGAGACCTATCTGAATATTACATAGCTAGAAAGTTACGTTTACATTACACTGCACAAGCTGTGATACATGAGCTTAAAAACATGAAGTCAGTTTTATTGAATTACTAAGAAACAAGTGTGTGGAACTCTTGATACCCAGAGACAATAAGACCTGTCTATGAAGAGTGTGTGATATTGATTTAAAAACCAGTGAAGTATTTTAAGAAGATTTTAGGAAGTTCATCCGGCCACAATTGTATCAAGAGGAGTGGCTCTTCTATCATTTTAGAAAGGTACTTGGATGTATAATTGCAATACATATAAATATTTTTGTAAACTGTAAGTGGTAATTGGCATGTTTAACGAATACTAACTGTCGTCATGCGCACAGGCACACAAACACAACAGTATGCTACCGCAGCACAGTTAAGTGGCGCCTGCAACTTACTGCCGGCGCCTTCCGCCAGCCAGCACTACAGGCGTTCCCACCAAATACTCCATCAGCCGCCAACTAAGCATGTGCATGAGCCTTTTTCTGGCGCGGATGGTCACACTATGATATGACCATCTGCCAGTCAGGGATCGCCAACGCCTGCAAATCATCACTCTGGAATCAGCGAAGGAAGACTGGAGCTGCTGGGTTAAATAGCCGCAAAAAAAGGGAAACCGGCATCCTTCGACCCGCCGCAGGCTGCCACCTGGAATATACTTCAATGCAGCCAGAACATCCAGGTGCCACGTCTTTACTATGCCAGCCATCGACCCCAGACACTGCACCCCTGTACTTCCTTAGCATCTGCCAGAAAACATTGTGAGCAAACCCCAACAAAGGAATGTACATTCAGTTCAGTTGCTAATATTTCTATTCAATAAGGTGGCATATTCTTTGGCTTGTTATAAAATTTTGGTAGGAGAAGAAGACTTTTGTTTTTGAAGAAAGTTTATCTTTCTGTAAAATTAAGTGGTGGCCGAGTTCCACCTAATAAAATTTTTTGTTCGCTCATGGGTTGTAATCTGTGTATATAACACAAACTGTCATATAACCTATTACTTTGGTACCTTTATGTATTTCACAATGTCTATAGTATGTAAAAAATAACTTTAT
The DNA here is from genome assembly GCF_023864345.2 of Schistocerca serialis cubense. Taxonomy (NCBI): domain Eukaryota; kingdom Metazoa; phylum Arthropoda; class Insecta; order Orthoptera; family Acrididae; genus Schistocerca; species Schistocerca serialis. Next base: position 565,001,062 of record NC_064644.1, read on the forward strand.
GGTAGCCACTGTCATTTAAAGTTCAAATAAAGGATTTACACTTCTATATGCTTTAGGAGTTCTATCTCTCTCTCTCTCTCTCTCTCTCTCTCTCTCTCTCTCTCTCTCTCTCTCTCTCTCTCTCTCGTGCATGAAATCTGGTGCAGGAGAATGAAGCATTTCTGCAAGGTGGGACAATAGCTGCTTTATTGTGCTTCACTGTATCTGCTGATTTGAGTTGTTTATTCCATGCCGTCTCAATCTGGTTCAGTTATGTGCCATGCCCTTAGACCTGTGAGCACTGAGTACTGCCATTACATCTATAGAATGAAGATGAAGTTGATTGTCATTAAATTTCCATACACTATGTACAGCCTTCAGTTATTAAGGAGAGTTTCTCTTCTAAATGAAGACGCAGTATGTCAGTATTCTTTGATAAACATTTTGGATTGTTCATAGAGAATTTAGACTTTAGGTAACATTTCAGTTACCAGTGCAGAAGAAGTTGCAAAGGTTCTGGGGTCGGGAAACCAACTGGAGTGCTGGACATAATGTTACTGAAGTCGTGGTAAATAGGATTAGTAGAAAGGAGTTTACTTCATTAAGTAAGTTTGAAGTGTGCAGGGCAGCACACAAAATGAGGAAGTATTGTAATGGCTGAAACCCCTGGGCTGATGAAATTTGTGAGCACCCTGGAAAGAGGCCAGGAAGGAATTGAGGTGAATTATATGCTACAAAATCTAACTTTCTTGCTCCTGGTGAAACTCACATGTGCTCTGCTAGGCTCAGGGGTGCTGCCTGACTGTCCCCTCTCCTCCACTATTGTGGCCAGCTCCTCTTGAAGAGGTCCTGATTGACAGAAAAAGAAATTTTCAGTTAATGCAATGACAATTTTACCTGTAAACGTAAAACAACCAAATAAAATAAGATTGTTTCAACACAAAATGAAAGAGAATGGAATCATTTATTTCAGTCTTTTCAAATCCCTACTGATAAGTGAATGATCAGCATCTAATCTACTCAATTATGCACAAGAATCAACATTATTAACAGTGTTCCAGAAAGCCAGAACTTTACTCCAGTTGGAGGCTGGCTATCTGAAGACCTTCAGTGGCAAACAAACATTTACCATCAACATTTCAAAACATTACTGAACAAATTTTAAAATTTTAAATCCTGTAGTCATCTGCCTATTAAAACATACAACCTTATGTTACAGTGTTAACTCACTGTGGCATGTTCTACAGTTACAAACTGCGAGTAGGACTGTATATGCAGCCTCACTCACTGCAGGCATATACCCTCACTATATTAATCCAGTCTCTTGCAAAGAGAGCACATAGCAAGTACCAAAAGGCTTCACCCATAATTTCAAACTATCATGAATTTTTCTCAGGAATACCTGACACAAAGTTATAGGAAAAATGTTTATCGCTTACAACATTTTTGCTGTTCACGCAGTAAAATTTCCACACCAAACACACACAATGTAACTCTCCTTTCTTTACTTACAGATGAGTACATGCAGCCAGGAGAATGAGTGGCAAATGGGTGGGGTATTTCTCAGCTGCATTCTTTGTAGAGTTGGGGCAGGAAGAAAAGCGGATGGTTATGGCAACATGACGGAATAGGAGACACAATTGGATTAAGGTGCAAGTGGGTGATGTGGCATCTGGCTGCTGCCTTAAAATCTATCCTTATACCACACAATAGAGGGCTGTCTGTTGCTGCCATGTTAAGAAGCCTGAAACCCAAACTCGGTGCATATCATCTTGCCTGTGACAGCCACGGCATAGTTCCCATCCATGAGCCATGTGACACTGGACAACTTTCAAGCATTCCGCCAATGGTCAGTCTTTATAGGTCACTGCAGAGTGGAGCACCACCCAAGTGTCGTGACAATATTCCTAGGACTGCTTAACACAATATTGGTATTTCAAGTGCAACCTATAATGATGGTGCCTACAGCAGTGATTGTCAGTTGTTAGATGACAGAGTGTGGGACTGTAAGCTTCAGCAATAGTTCTCATATTAGTGCCAATCTTTTAGTGGATCAGGATAATGTCTACCTTGCCTTCACTAGAAAGCTGTTTCATTTGCTGCACTTTACCATGTACAATGTGTTGCAATGAAGCTCTATTCTTCTCGGCTACTCAGGAACATCTCTCTTGTGCATTTTTCTTTACTTTTCTGTCTCGGAATACAAGACACTGGTAATAAATTTTCAATCAGGTAACCTACTTATCCGTGCTCATGTGCTCCACACCAAGTTTACATGGTTTTGCTCCATGTTTAAATAACATTGCTTCTGTTTCCTTTGGGTTGCAGATGACTATACAGTTTTATTTTCTCATGTTCTGTGATTCTTTGCCTCATTCTCACCTGTTTTATCTTGTGTCTGTCTTGTGCCACTTCATCCCTTCATTCTGGTATCTTTCTGCCTTTGTCATTCCACCACATAATCCTTCCTTCAAGATGTCCTGGCCTGATTGCTGTATTTTTCTTCCAAGTCTGCGCCTCCTTGATGTCACTGCCATCTCCTCCATGGGGATAACAGTTTTCAAAGTTTTTGCTGCTGTTATAGTCACAACTTTTCTTCTGAGTACAGCACACAACATTGGAATATAGGACACAACCAGTGCACCTTGCAGTGCTCAACTTGCACCTTCAAGAATGATTCTCTTTAGTGACAACATTACAGCATGTCAGGACTATTTACACATTGCTTTTGCTAGGAAGCTGTTTCACTTGCTGAGTATTATGTTGTTCCTTCTGTGTTGCAATGATATTCTAATGTTCATGGTTACCTCAGCACATTTCCTTCTTGTGCATGGATCATCCAGAATTGGTGGTACATTGGACCATGAGTGTGGGTGGCAGGTTGGGCTAGGGAGTTCCTTGTTGAACTCCCTATAGAAGATGAGGCAGAATGACAAACACATTGGTCTGGGAACAGACTGTAGAGAAAGGCTTAGTGGGAAAAATTTTATGAGCTAAGGCAATGGCATCCCACATAAATCAAGAGGACAAGATGTGATATTGTATGTACATTATCTTTGGATACAGTATCTGTACATTTGTGAGGGCTAATCTAAAACTACAATCAGGATTTTCACATGGTTTTCATTAATAGACACATGGGTTAGTTAGCAAGGTTGGTTTTAATAGCCTATTATTGCAATGCCAGACATGTCCAGCCGTTGATACATAGTGTTAGCTGTGGTAGCTATGAAAAATGTAGAAAGAGTTTTTGATGTAAAGAAATGGTCGGAATGTTAATTTTTCTGAACAGTCTACTTACAAGACACAGAAATAAGTTCTCTTTCATAATAAGTCATCAGTGAACATATACATCCATGACTAGAAGTGTAGCAAATATTGTAATATAATACCTTCTCTGACTTTGCCACCCACAAAGAAGGGAAAGATTAGAAGCTCCTTCCACAAAACATACAGTGCTCGGTTCTGTAGAAATACAGCAGAAATATACATTTCTAACACCAACTGTCAGCCTGTGTGGTCAGATAGTACCCAAACTCAACAACACATCACAGTACCACACAGAAATTGGACATTCCTACAGATGTGTGGACTCAGAAACAAACATTCTGGCAGGTCCCTTAAGTCCAATGGCTCACAGAAGAGTTAAGGGAGCCTCTGAAAATGTTGGTACCAAATACTTCATAGGGTAGTGCTGAATTTATCAGCTACAGCCTGCGACAAACTAGATTCACACCCCAATATTTAATTTCATTTTCTACCCTAAGAGGCTGTACAAAAATATTCTGTTTTGAAATTCAAATCTTCCTCAATGAATGAAAAATGAGTACATAGAAAATATTTTTCATCCAAGAGAAAACTTCAAATGGAATACTCACATTTCTAAATATTTTTGATGGGAGAATGATGAAAGTGAAGGAATGAAATGACAAGAAAGAGTGCTTGGTAGTGGAGACGTAATGTTTTCTGTTCATATGTAGAATAACCAACTTGCATTGGAGCTGTCATGTTACTTGATGAGATATAATTTCTTGGTCAAAAAGGCTTGGCAGTCAGAGGTTCCACTCAGGAAATTGCAGATACAAACAAAGAAAATCTCTTGTGAATATTAGTACTCTTATTTCTACAATGATCCAATACATAAGCAAGGTCAGATACCAACAAGTGTCTGGAAAGGGTTTACATGTGCATTATCTGATATGGGATGCTCACAATTAACTTATTTCTAGTTGTCATGTCACTGGTGCCATATTGGAACAGAGAGAAAATAAAACATATTTCTCAATTACTGTTGCTGCAACTCCTGATTCAAATCACACTGAACTAACAACATTCACCCTGCATTATATTTACTGTGATAAGGATACTGATAAATGTCAAACACTTGACTGGTTTTTGGAATTTGTAGATTGTAATCAGGAAACAAGAATTGCTATTCCACACTTATTTCAATCAACACTTTTAGAACATTCAATTCCTACTAATGAATGCCCCAGACATGATTATAGTTTTGTTTTGTTTTGTTTTGGGACGCATAAACCCCCAAGGTCATAAGCACCCATGTCAAAACTATGAAATACAAAAACAGAGGAGTTGAACTACTGAATATCTATCCCAAATGACACAGAACAAGACAACTAAAGGCAGGGGCATGGAGAGAGGCCTACAGAAGATACCATACACAATCAGAGGTCCAAAACTAAAAATTGAAGGTCCTTCACCATATTGCTTTGGCATTTACTCTAGCAGAAGAACCACACTAGGGTTTGAACAGATGGCAAGAATATATTTATTGTCTGTATAAGGGGGGATGAGATACAAAATTAAATTAATTTTGAAGAGGAGTAATATGTGTTGGAAGACTGAAAGGGATTCACAGTATTGGAAGCAGAAGTAGAAAAGGCACTGAAGGAGATGAACAAAAAGGCATGTGGAATTGATGATTTGCCAGCAGAACTGTTGAGTCATGGAAACAAGGCAAGAAAAGAAAAGAAAAATGGCACTGAGATTGTCTGAGCAGAGAACAATTGAAAAGCCTGTGTCCATGGATGGATTCCGTGGCCTGATACAGGGCAAAGAGCTCGGGTGTAAATACTGAGAAGTGTGCAAGAAGCTGATATCTAAAGATGTGGGTGCCAATAATGAAGACACACCCAACATCATGGTCAGACAGAACCATCAGTGTACACAAACGAACTATTGCGATATTCCATGCATAGGTCTTAACACCGAAGGTGCTAGAGCAAGGCTCGAACAGTGACCTTTGGAAGAAAATGGATGCCAAGGCTAACATGAGCCACTTCACAAAACCATGGTGGTGAAGGGTTCATACCCACTGGGAAAGTTGCAGGTAGTGTCAAGTTAAGCTGACTAAGCAAGCGCCGAAAGTGGACTCCAGGATAGGGTCACAACCAATACTGGCGATCAAAGGTATCATCAAAAAAGGATGCATAGGATGGGTGGCCACACATGGCAAACAAATGGCATACATACCTGCTGAGGAGGAAGTAACAGTGGTAGTTCAGCAGCTTCAGCATACAGACACAATCAGACTGGTGTTGAAGGCACTAGTGGCCAAATGGATGCCACGGTGGTGGATAGTGCTGAGAAGGGGCAAGACAGATGGATGTGCAGATGCATAAACAAAACACCCATAGTCAAGTTTCGAACGGACAAGGGACCGGTACAAATGGAGGAGGATGGTTCGATCAGAATCCCAGGAAGTACCATAGTGGATATGTAGGACACTGAGGAACCACACACAGCAGGCTGTCAGGTAAGACACATGGGAGGACCAAGAGTGTTTCCTATCAAGCATGAGCTCCAGGAATTTCATAGTTTCAATGGATGGAAGGACAAGAGGCCCAAGATACAAAAACGGAGAGAGAAACCATTTCTGCCACCAGAATTTCATACAGAGGGTTTTGTCAGTGAAAACTGAAAGCCATTAGAGATACTCCAGTAGTAAAGATGATCAAGACATCACTGAAGACACCGCTCAGTGAGACAGGTCTGTGGAGAACTGCAATAGATGGCCAAATCGTCAATAAAAGGTGAGCTGGAGATGCCTGGTGGGAGACAGGCGATTATAGGGTTAATGGCAATAGCAAAGTGGACGACACAAAGAATGGAACACTGTCCTGGATAAAGGTGTCCGACAAGGCAGGACCCACACTCACCTTGAAAACCATTCATGAGATGGGTGGACAAAGTAACGCGATGGTCAACGACAGAATACCATGCTCAAAATCCACACTGGGCAATCATAAGTAAATTGTGAGACTCGAGCCACCATACCAGCCATGTATGAATCCTATGTTCCATCACCTTGAAAATGCAGCTGGTAAGAGAGATGGGGTGGTGGCTAGAAGGGAAGTGTTTGTCCTTACTGTGCTTAGGTATGGGTATGACAGTGGTTTCACACCACCATCCGGGAAATGTGCCCTATGCCCAAATGCAGTTGTGTGTGTTAAGCAGAAAGGGCTTGTCCATAAGAGTAAGGTGCTGCAGCATCTGAATGTGGACAACTATTAAAATATCTAGTGAATTATCCATCAAGCTTTTTGCTATCCTGAAGAACATGACAACAGTCTGCACACATCTGTTTGGAATGAACAGTTTGCCACCTTAGGATGACTGTTAAAAAGGTGGAGGGTACAACTCTGTGTGCAAATTGCATCATGGCATGTCTCAGTTCACCAAGGAACTGGGACATGACATGGTAAGGAGGAAGTGTGTGGAATGGGACATTCTGCAGCAGTAAGGATAATATTTGTGAGTAAGTCCTTCTGGTCATTACACCTGGGAATTCCTGTTCATCGAAGGTCGCCAGGGAGGAGTGAAGCCTCCAGTCAGTCTTAATAAGCTGGCATTTGGGTGTGCACGCAGGTGGGGTAGGAATAGGCAAATGGATAGCACATGGGAAATTGGGCTTGAGTAGGTGTCAGAAAGAATGTACCACTCAAGATGATGGGGAAACTGGGCAGTGCAGAAGGATAGGTCCAAATGGGAATAGATGTGTGAAGAGTCAGAAAGGAATATGGGTGCTCCGGTTCTAAGGCAGAAGAGGTTGACTTGATTAAGATGATCAGCCAAGAGGGCACTCCTCTGACAGGTTCTGTGAGAACCTCAAAGATGATGAAGCACATTTATGTCACCAAGTAGCAGAAATGGGTGAGGTACCTGCCCAATAAACTGAAGGAAGCCTACCCTGATGAAATTAAATGACGGAGGGACATAAATGCTAGAAGGGAAAAAGTCAGGTGAGGAAGGAAAAGGTGAACTGCAACAGCTTGAAGATGGGTAATCAGTTAAATAGGTTGACTATGAATGTCATCCAATAAGAGCAGCATGACAGCCAGGGAAAATGTCAAAAGGAAACTGGAAGAAATGTGAAAGCTCAAAGCAGTCGTGAGGACATAATTTTGTTTCCTGAAGGCAAAGTACAAGGGGATGCTGTGTTGCTAAGAGCAGCGATAAATCCTCTTTGTTGAACTAAATGTCGTGAAATTTTCATTGGAGGAGAGTAATGATAAAGAGGAGATGAAAGGGCATAACCTCAGTGACTGCCGAGTGACAGGCTGCAAATAGTCGGAGGAAGTCTTCACGGGAGTACTCATCCTGTCTTTCCGAGCCTACCGGTTGTTCAGAAGGTGAGTGTTTGATGGCTTGATGCACAGCTGGATGGGGGATGGGGATGCTATCTTAAAACTGGGTGATTTCACAACCTGATAGCTGAATTTGGCGTCATGTCTGCCTGCCCATGTCCTTCATGGATCAAGAGGTAACAATAACGAACTACAGGTGCCAGATGGGAGAATGCAGGGTTTGCAATTAGCTGAGAACTTGCAAGCAACTGAGTAAGACACTTTTTCCTTTACCCAGATCTCCCAGATAGCCCACTCTTCAAGATACATCGGACAATCCAGAGAGGCAGCGGCATGGCCAACATTGCAGTGTATACAGTGGGGAGAAGGAGGCCGACAATCATCCTCATGCACATCCCTACCACAGGTTACACATTTGGCTGGGTGTCAACAAGACATTCTAATGTGTTTGAAATGACAACACTGGTAGAATAGCATCAAGTTTTTATGTACGGTTGGACTACAATAATTCCATAGCCTGCTTTGATCTTTGATAGAAGCACCACTCTGTCAAAGGTGAGAAAGAGTGTGGGTGGTTACTAAGGAGGAATCTACCTTTTCCATCACCCAATGGACAGCTATGATACCTTGATCAGAGAGGTAAGATTGGATTTCGTCCTCTGTCAGACCATTGAGCAGCCTAGTGTAAATAGGATCAAGGGAAGAATTTAGAGTTCTATGGGCCTTGAAACAAACAGGATAGCTGTGGAGAAATGAGGCATAAGCAATTATTGTGCTTCAAAATCAAAATTAGTCTCTAAAAGCAAATTGCCATTCCATAAATGAGAGCAGGTTTCACAGGGCCCACAATTGCATAAACACCCTTATGTACAATGAACAGATTTACCATGGCAAAGGGCCGATCGTCTTCAGTATGCAAGACCATGAGGTACCGTGGTGCAGCTGGAAAGGTCTTTGAATCATTAGCCTCATTCTGTCTAGGTTTTTGTATACACTGATTGTAAAGATGACTGGCTCATTGTGAGAAAATCCTTGATGATTGCCAGTGTCTCCAACGGCAGGCTCCTTCGAACTGGGGGTCATCTTCACAATGGAGCGCACCCACCTTAGGTGATTGGTCGCACCTTAGCTCACACCTCCTGAACACCTCACAGACAGACCAATCGGCAATTTGGGAAGGTTGCAGCTCAGGCAATAACTCCTCCCTGGGCCAGGCCTGTACCAGGGTTTATGTGCGAACCCTGCCTATCGACCCTGGAATTATGCATTACCCAGTCACACGTTACACGTCAGATGCATGTGCTAGCCATCAGGAGCACACAGAGAGAAAGAAGAAAAATATTAACCTCAAAAGCCAAAGCAGAGGAATGAGGGCAGGAGGGAAACAAAGAAAGGAAAACGGAATGAATAGCTGTGGTGAGACGGTTCTTATGTCAGCAACATGCAATGCGGAACATTCCCAGTAACATCACAGACATGTTCCCCAAGGGAGGGTGCAAAGAATAGCAAGAAGATAGACATGCAGAACAGAAGGGAAAAAGACACTGCTAATGCTGTGGCCCCGTGGTAGCCAAGCACAAACCCGCCAAAGAGTGGTGAGTCCCCGGGGATGGGGAAGACATGGTTGTGGCAAGGGAAGTAATCTTAGAGAATCATATGAGGTTGTTCTGACATTTTTTTCAATGAAATCCTCTTGTGAAATGTTCTAAATGTGCTTTTCTTAACCTTATGTGGCTGAATGTTGCCATTACCATATACTTCATTTGGAGGGATTTGACATTTAAACCAGTTCAGTAGCGGTTCACAATATTAGGAAATTCTGAAACACTATATTCCACATTTGATACCCACTGGAATTCTTAGTTTGACACTGTAATACCAATTGATGCTCACTGGGGTACACTTGCCATTGCTGTTTAAACTCTCAGTAAGCTAAATTTGTCAGCTGAAACATCTTGTGGTATGCGGTGTTCTGTGCGAGATCATTCAGGTGTTTGATTATGCCATCCATTTAACTAACGTTGTTGGCATCAACTTAGTAGAGAAGCAAATTACTAGAAGCTCAAAACATTACCACTGGTGTTGAGGTAAGACACTCAGATCATATTAAGTGAATTTCAATATCTCTGTGGAAACTTGGGCATCGTTCCTCCTGATCTAAAGTTGCTGTGACTGCAATTACTATCAATCCTGAATTACATTAGGTGTGCACTGAGGAAAGGAAATTATTTCTTGGTGAAACCAGAAACCAGTTTATTCAAGATAAATATATTTCATGTCATTATTGACAACCTTACCTGAATCCAATATGAAACAGTGAAAATTTTGGATAAAACATTTCCTGAAATCTGTTATCATCACTACTTTTCACACCATTTTATTATTATTCTTTCTGACTCTTACTACATGAAGGCATCATGGTGCTAGTATTCTTTGTCACAATATTTAACCTTCACATACTCCACAACTTAGCCAGTGCGTGTGTCCCTTCCAGATCACTGTGGGAAACTGGAGATATGGTTTATGCCTTTTTTGTTTTACTATCTTCCACATAATTTTGATTGTAGTAACACATTATACAGGACATATCATATTAGCTCTTACTAGTTTTCTCAAATGATAGGGGGCATGAAATTAAACATTGTGTTTAATAACACAATGTTAAATAGTTGCAAATATTTATTCTGTTGATGGTGCGAATGGAGCTGTCTACTGCCTGTCTAATGTCTGTAACACATCTGAAGTGAATGCCACAAAGTGGTTCCTTCATCTTCAGAATCAAGTCAAAGTCATAACAACTTAAGACTGGGGAGTATGGTGGGTGGTACAGTACAACCAAGTTCCATCGACTGAACAGAGCAGCCACAGCTTGCACTCTATGCACCTGTGCATTGTTGTGCAAAATGATGGCTGGGTTGTGTAGAAAGTGTCGCTCCTTATTTAGCAATGCTGGTTCCTGGCTATGCTCACTGTGAATTGATGGTCTGCCATGGAGGAATGTAATGCGTTAGTGTCTCCACAGCATTGTTGCCACTATAAGTTCCAGCCCTCGCACTTACACTGGGGTGTGTCGAAAGGGTTCTAAGTACTTCACTGCAAAACAAATGTGATATTTAGAGTGTGACCTTAGCAAGAGCTCATCACAAATATGCTAGTTTTCTATCAGTCAAATTATTATAATTATATACAATGAAAATTGCAAATATTTTTATAAATGATATTTTAAGTTTTAGATAGCAAAATCTGCTCAAATTCTGACTAAAAATTGTGTGGAGTAGCAGAAATATGATTTTACAAGATGTGCTTGGAAAAAAAAAAAAAAAAAAAAAAAAAAAAAAAAAAAAAGTGTTGGAGGCAGCAAATTTAGCTTGCTGTGTCAGTTCTGTAATTGGGAATCCCATATTTCCATCATTCGACTATTAATTGTTCATTTGTTTTACACAGTCATGATCTCTCTTCATAGCCTTTCTCAAGATCATGTAGAAATATTAAAATATCTTTGACCTGCCTCAAAGATATGGAATCTGGATGACACTGTGCACAGTTGAAAACCACAACTGGCCTATAAAACTAGAAGCATGTTTTTTCAGTGATGACATGTCATAGCAGGACACACATTTTTCAACATTTCACCATACACTCAAGAATGGCTATAAACCCAAAGTCATTATTGTGCAAAATAAAAGCACACTCAGGAGACAAATGAAGGACATTTGTTACAAAACATTTTATCATTTGTTTTACTTTTTCCGATATTTTGCTCATCAATTGCCATTCATTGAAAATATCTGGCTTGTGATTTGTACCATAAAAGAGTAAAACTGTTAGAAATATTTTATGGAATTTCCAGTCTTTCCAGTTTTACAAGATTTTTGCCATCTTTTTCTTTCCAGATATATTAAGATCCTACTTACCCTACTTTTTACTGCAATACCACTCTGGCCATATCTGTATAGGTATTAAGTGCTCACTGTTTAGAGCGAGTGATTGCAAAGCTTCACTGGTGAAAAAAGTATGACTAAAAAAATAATTTAGTGACCTGAGAAATCACTGATGACCTTACAACCCTTACCACATGTCCACGGCATCAGACAAAACTATATTTATGCATCAGACCAGTAATTACATGCATATTTTGCAACAAAAGTATGACAACTATGAACCACTGGTTCTTAGCAACAAGTAATGTTATAAATAAATGTTTTGATGTTCCCTGAGAATATCATCTTTAGAACACACAGTAATATTTTCCCTTATTTCCAATCAAAAGAAACTGCAAAAGTGGGCATCCCCACAATTTTTTTCTTTTTGTACAGAAGATATTGTGGATTTTGCAGCTTCTCAGGAATCCCACATGGACAGAAGATGGCATATTACAGCAACCGTAAGTCCTCTCTATACCACACCTAAGACAAAAGAACCAACCAATTTGATCTCCTGGTTTTGAGGAAGTGCATAACGTTTACATTTTTACCCTGTACTGTAGGATAGTTGCAGTATCACAATTCTTCCTACAGGGATACAAATTGTCATGCATAAACCTATTGCAATTGTAAAGATGTGGTTAGTGTTTTATTAAGAAATTACATATACTCTGTATTTTATCCCAATGAGCACATTTTGTTTATCTCCAATATTCCTCAAACTGTCATGTTTCATGTCAAACCTTCTTTAAAATAACAATAAAATTGGGTTAGTATAACAATACCATGAAAATCAATTTTTAACTTATGCAAGCTTCCAGAGACACAACAAGTATGTTACATTGTCAATAATATTGGGTTGCTATATTTCTAGATAGCGTCCAGCCCTGTATCATGCTCCATGGCCAGTCCTCACTCTCAGCAGCCCTGATTACAATGGCTGAGCAGCTTATGGATACTGCACATTCCTGTTCTTAATGTTAAGCAATGCTGAAGTTTATGTAATGAGCAATATCCACTCGATAGTGGACAACTGGAAGCTACGGTTTTGGAGTGAAGTGACAAATTATTCTATACTCATGGCAATCTGATGGCTGGGTTCAGTTTGAAAAACCCTATTTTTACTTTACCTGCCATTATCTTAGTGCCAACAATGACATTCACAGGAGGCATGTCTTACAATTTGCCAGTCCTCCTCGTTAACTTGTTCTCCCCTTATTGCACTTTCAAAAATGCTAAATGGAGAGGGATAAGCATATATTTGACAGTACTGTGTACTGTCTACAGCAGAGGAAGATTGCAGAGACAATGACCATTTGAATCAGTTCAACAATGCCACCTGTCATGAAGAAGAATTGTGAGGAAATTTTATATGGACAGTGACATTCCTGAAGAGTAACTTTCTGCCCATGTTGCAGCCTGAAAGCAATGGTTCATCTTAGGGATGAGATATGAAGGTGGCTTCACTCCAAACCAAATGTCCACTATTTCCATCTTCTCCAGTATCGACTATCGAGGAAGAATGGATGAAAGTTTCCCCACATGAGTTCAATCATTTAAAGGAGAAGTGTGAACACACCCCATCTTGAAGTCCACTAATAGGTGCCCAAACACATTTGATTCCAGAGTAGGAGTAGTAGAGTAGAGTACAGTAGAGTAGAAACGCCAACCTCCAACTGTGGGCTCTTACTGTTACTCACCTGGTGTGTGTGCAGCTGGAGACCTGGAACTGGGGCCAGGCTCCGGCTCCAAATGACGCTGCCTGGTCTTACCCCCAGCACCTCCAGCTGTAAACACACAGAGGAAAACTTCTTTTAAAATCTTTATCTACTGCTTTAATGATGTGTTCCTATTATACCTCCAATGACTGGCATAAGCATATTTTAACATACACAGAGGTGTAGTGAGCCTACAACTCATTTCAGCAGCCACTATTAAGAAAAAGAAGCCCATGTCCATTGCATGTTTGTAAAACAGAAAGAAAGAAAGAAAGAAAGAAAGAAAGAAAGAAAGGAAGGAAGGAAAGAAGGAAGGAAGCAAGCTTTCGGCATTGTCCTCTGGGACACACGTTTTATGAACTGTGCTTATACACGACACTCCCGAGGAGTGATGCACAGAAATATGCCCTATTAACAATATACTTAAAAAAGTAATATTATTAATACAGTATGAAAATAGTGACATTAAACAACATATCGTACTTAAATGTACTGATATTGTTCATTAGATTTATTTCTATTTTGTATGTGGTGACATATGTCAGGGGACAATATGCACATTCAGCAGTGGACACCTATCGCAGCAGCTTCGAGAGAGAGAGAGAGAGAGAGAGAGAGATGAACCATTGTGTGTGTGTGTGTGTGTGTGTGTGTGTGTGTGTGTAAAAATCATAAGTAATATAGTAAGTTATTTATAAAATGTGGTGTAGCAAAGACATTAATTATGAATTTTAAAGTAATTATTAAAAGGGTTTCAAGAAAGTATAGAAGATAAGGTAAAGAAGATAGTTTGTCATTTGACTAAACAGTTACACCACATCACATCTGACTGTAGTGTTAGGAGAAAAAAGACATGAAACGGAAGCTGTGGTTGACAGAGGAGTGAGACAGGTGTTGGCGTCTTGCACAACTAAACAAGTGGGCACAAAATGTGATATTAAGTGACCACAGGCTAAATTTATAGTAGTAGGCAAAATGCAATCAGGGAACAGCAATATTAATGTGCTAATAGTAAACTGCAGGAGCGTCTATAGAAAGGTCCCAGAACGGCTCTCATTAATAAATGGTCACTATGCCCACATAGTACTAGGGACAGAAAGTTGGCTGAAACCAGATGTAAATAGTAATGAAATTTTAAACTCAGATTGGAATGTATAATGCAGAGACAGCTTTGACAGTGAAGGGGGGAGGTGTGTTTATAGTGATAAAAAGTACAATAGTATCGAAGGAAATAGACGGAGATATGAAATGTGAAACAATTTGTGTGAAGTTCGATTTTACACGGAGTATATGAAGGAACTTGGCCCCCTTCTTGTAGTGGTGTACCATAGGTCTCTAGAAGAGCGTAGCGCTCCGAAGGAGTGGAGAAGGGCACAGGTCATCCTGTTTTCACGAAGGGACGTCGAACAGATGTGCAGAACAATAGACCTATATCCCTAACGTCTATCAGTTGTAGTAGTTAGGAACACTTATGTTAGAGTATAATGACTTTTCTGGAGACTATAAATTTACTGTGTAGGAATCTGCATGGGTTTTGAAAAAGACCATCGTATGAAACCCAGCTCACGCTATTCGTTCATGAGACACAGGTTCCCAGGTGGATGACGTGTTGACAAGTGTAATATACTGCGAGTACATAGAAAGAAAGATCCATTCTCATTTAGCTACAATATAGCAGGTCAGCAACTGCAAGCAGTTAATTCCATCAATTATCTGGGAGTACGCATTAGGAGTGATTTAAAATGGAATGATCATATAAAGCTGTTCGTTGGTAAAGCAGATGCCAGACAGATTCATTGGAAGAATCCTAAGGAAATGCAATCTGAAAACAAAGGAAGTAGGTTACAGTACACTTGTTTGCCCACTGCTCGAATACTGCTCAGCAGTGTGGGATCCATACCACATAGGGTTGATAGAAGAGATAGGGAAGATCCAACGGAGAGCAGTGTGCTTTGTTACAGGATCATTTAGTAATCGCGAAAGTGTTATGGAGATGATAGATAAACTCCAGTGGAAGACTTTGCAGGAGAGACTCTCAGTAACTTGGTTCGGGCCTTTGTTGAAGTTTGGAGAACTTATTTTCATCAAGGACTCGAGCAGTATATTGCTCCCTCCTACATATATCTCGCAAAGAGACCATGAGGATAAAATCAGAGAGATTAGAGCCCACACAGATGCATACCGATGATCTTTCTTTCCACAAACAATACGAGACTGCAATAGAAGGGAGAACCGATAGAGGTACTAGAGGTACCCTCCGCCACACACCGTCAGGTGGCTTGTGGAGTATGGATGTAGATGTAGATCTAGTCTACCCACACCACCTGTCATAGCCAAGCACAGAAAATGTGGCAAACCTAGATAATTTATAGATATAGTGTCTGTTCTTTTGGTCACACATCCATAACAACAGACATCATACCTTTACAAATACACGTGCCTAATGGCATATTTGCCTTTCAGTCCAGATGCACTATGTTGTCTTTCATTTCACAGAAACACAATAGACCTGCAAGCAAAGTAGAACAACATAATGGGAACAACATGCTGTAGTGTCCATCATATGGAGATTTGGGTTAGATAGGAAACATGATCCGACAGCCAGAGCAATTAAGGTGACCACTCATGTAAAGTGAGAAAACAGGAAGTCAACTATGTACATATAATGCTTTGCATTATTGTGTTTCCAGTCAGGAACTACTCATTTAGGGCAATGCATTTGTAAGAAAACCCACATTGACACAGCTCTTTCAGTGATACTGAACATATTAGACAATAGTATAACAACAAAGTGTGTAGCCATGTTTGCTAAAGGTACAAGTCCTTCTAATGCTGTTTCTGGTGAAGGTTTTAAAGAACTAGGCCAATGATTAATAGATCTAGGTGCATATTCAGCACTTCATATGTACTGAATACATCAGCACAACACCACATATATCAATGGTGTCTGCCATCTCTTATGTTTGGAAACAAATCTGTTCCATTCATTAACAGTAGTTACTGTTAGCAACATAATGCATATCTTACTCTTCATCTTTGAGTTTGCATTCAGTACTGCTCAGTTCTGTCTCAGGATTGTTCTTCCACCCCTATTAGTTCTACATGAACAGTGACACACAGAACTATGGATAACGTAGCTCACATAGAATTGGCCGATATGTAGTTTTTGTATGGGTTCATTTAATGCTGTGGAATGATTACACTGTGCTGAACTATTCCCACAGCAAAGGCCGCCACACCACAGTTTCATCAATGTATTGTGGCATTGACCTGCGTTTTGTGTTTTGATGTTTAAATATGCAAACTCTTCCATTTTTGCAAAAGTTTTTCATAGAAACCATTGTAATATGGGTAACAGACTAAATCAATTAAACTTACTGTGTGACAAGCTGCTGTAGACAGTGTGTTCCTTATACCAAAATACTTAGGGACCCCTGAACAATGTCTAGACGTTTTTCTGTGGAGTTCTGGTTCACTATTTGTACTTTCTTCAAGCCTGAATATTTTGTGACAATTGTTTTCCAGTTTTGTTAATTATTTCATGAAAGATGCAATTTCAATATACTGTATATTCGTTACTAAGCAAAAATACATGTGTCACAATTTAACCTTGAGAAACAACAATCTAGTCAGCTTTGTAGGCCAGTTGTTCCTGGCACTGAAGTAGTAATTATGTATACATTACTTATGTAATTCAAAAGTCATTAATTACTTAAGATACTATTTCAAGTCACCACCTATCCCTGTACACTGTAACACTTTCCTAAAATTCTGATAACTTGCAGTCTGCAATTTTCTGCACATGGTGGCATCCTTAAGTTTCCAAAATAATTTGGCTCTGAGCTAAAATTATTAAAGCTAAAGCTAAAGATAAATCTTTGAGCTAAAATAATTAAAAATTTAAATTTTTTAGTTACTTAAAAATAGCAACTGCTGGAAATCAGGGATATCTTGTTGAATATCAAGAAAGAAGTGCATTATGGTGTAAACCAAAGATATAAATCATTTAGTACATGAAAGAATAAGTTCTAAAACTCATCTGTTTACTTTTATAACCACCACCACCACCACCACCACCACCAACAACAACAACAACAACAACATTAACAACAACAACAACAAAAACAACAAAGACAGCATGAAGGATGAATCAGAGCGTCCTTGGTGTTCTTCCAATCTTAAGTTCAGAAGGAAATTCTTCACAGGCACCTTGAATGTGAACTCATTACTAACATTTGGTAAACAGGAATAACTTTGAATTCTGTTAGACAAGCATGACATACAAATTTTAGCAGTACAAGAAACAGAATTTTTCGACAAAAATGTTACATATTCAAAGAAAACAACAAAATTTTTTGAGGAGAAACCAGCAATAAGAATTATAAAAGGTATGCCAATAACTGGTACTGCATTCTATATTCATAAAAAGTTTGAATATAATGTGGCAATTTCAATCCCATTCAGAAAAAGACACTTCTCACCGTGAAATGCAAAAATAAACAGTATAGTTTTTAATTGACACATTCCAATTAATGACGATAAGAAAAATATGAGAGAAGTAGCAGCATTTGATAACTTTTTAAAAACAAAATATCAAAATTTACATAGGCTCGAAAGAGACAATACAACATTTTTAAGAAGAAATTAATAGGAAAATCAGGAAAATCGGAAGAATTATCCAAAGCAATCAATAGGGCAGTGAAGAATCTATTGGTACAACAAAAAAGAAGAAAGTCTGGTGGAATGAAACCTGTGAAAAAGCAGTTGCAGAAAGAACAAAAGAAAGGAAAAAAGGAAATGTTCCTGGAAGACTAAGCACTTTGATAAATTTAAAGTGCAAAGGAAAGAAACTGAAAGAATAATAAAGGGTGCTAAATGGTCTTTTGGGAAGTGTAAACTTCTAGACATACAAAACAGCTTTGTTAAAGATCACACCCAGAATTTCTATAGGATGTTTAAAAATCACCTAAAGGGCTGCCAAGCTTTAAGTATTTACTTTAGAGAATAAAATGGTAAAATAAGCAAAATAAACAAATAACCTGTGAATTAATGAGACAGTATGGTACTTTCAACAAATCATGAACTCTGGAGAACTGAACTGTCAGCTATAATTTCCACATCTTCATGGAAAAACAGAAGCAAATCCACCACCTATAGCCAAGGAAATCTAAAAAAAGGCAATAAATACCTTGAAAAACAGCAAAGCCAGTGGAGAAAATTATAAAATGGTCTCAACCAAAAAAGAGGAATTCAGACCGTATTTTAAGAAATATGGGAAACTGCAAAGATGCCAAAAGGTTCTACAGTGGCTTTTAACCATCCTGTGCACAAAAAAGGCAACAAGCATAATGTAAATAGCTCCAGAGATGTATCTCTACTGTCAGTGAGCAGGTAGAAGCAACACTTGATGTTGAAATTCTGTTCTGAGGAAGATCTGCCCTTTCTAAATCCACTCTGATATTCTCACAAGTAGCTATCAAGTCCATTATCTGCCACACACATACAAACTCTAAGGGCATAGCTTTAACATTTATATATTTTAAAAAGGCAATTGATTCGATTGACAGGGAATCACTAGACAAAGTAACTCAATAATTTGGCATTAAAGCTAAACTACCTTATTCATGAAACACTCACAGACAATGAAGCAAAAGTACAGTTTCGGTGTGAAGTATTGAAGGCACTCTAAATAAAAACAGGTGTAATGCAAGGTACAGCCTGTCTCCACTCCTCTTTAACTCCATCCTAGAGAAAATAGTAAGATAATGCAAACAAAAACTGACAGAACACAAGGTAGCACCAGTAAGACTAGAGGCTAAGATGGAAAATACTGAAATTCACTGTCAAGCATTTGGAAATGATTATGCCATTCTACATGAATATCCAACAAATGTAGAAATCACAAATCAGACTCAAGAGAAACAGGCAACAAAGCAGCATTAAGAGTTTCTGTCGAAAAAACAAAATTTCTGACAAACATGAGAAATGCCCCTGAAATCCTAGAAACAGATGGGGAGATAAGGAGGGTTAATGAATTTAAATTTTTGGGACAAATGATAAATGGAGAGACCATGTGGTATAACCATGAATGTTTACAACACAAGGTCTCTGTCTAACAATTTGAAAATATAGCACTACAACCCAGTAGCAGAGCCAGGTGAAGGTTTAGTGTTGAATAACAAATTACACAAATTTTAAGTCATAGATAGAAGAATCATTTGAAACATACTCACTGTGCTAAGAAATATGGAGGTGTAGTTATTGGGAAGTAACAAATAACTAAATCACAAAATAGAAAACATAGTTAAAATGCTACAGAAGAGATGACCGCTATTTTGTTGACATTTGTATTGAATAAACAGCAACAAGTAAACCAAATAGATTTTTAAATATATTTGTAACAAGAAGGCAACAACAGCATGGATTCAAGAAGTTGGCAAAGATTTGCAAAGAAGCATAAGTAAAGAGATGAAACATAAAGACAGTCTTAAGAAGAAAATGTTGCAAATGGAAGGATTCAAGGCAGGAGGGAGAAGAGAACAGGGTTGTAACTGCCTGACGAGATAAAAGGATATATAGTGAGAAGATGAAAGAAACCAGGAGGAAGAAGAAAGAAGAAGAACAAAGGTGGAAGCATTAAGACTGCATGTGGTCACTGGCAGACCCAAATGGAAAACGAAAATTGGGAGAATAATGTCTGCCAAATCATTAATATACATCCCCAGCAAGGGCCACACACTTCCCTAGAGCACATCTAAAGTTACTTCTACTACGTTCTGTGAAGATCTATGCTGTGTCTTACCTACCAATATATCCTCAGTCTGGTCACAAATTTTATTTCCTTTGTACATATCTTAGTGGAAAAAAACATCAATATTTTATGATGCTGGTACACCATTAGATTGACAAGTTTTGGAACACAGAAGAGATACATCTTTATTGCATCCTATTTACCCTGTTATTGGTATATATGCAGCTGATACAAATAATGGTGAGTAAATTATTCATGCCTGAAGTCAGCCTTTCCATTCTTTGTGCTTTTATTGTTAGGGGCATTACACATAATCTAACAAGTTCATATGCCTACAGTCCACAGGTTACAGTGTGGTTTTCCACTATTTTTATAAATTACATTACCTTGTTCTCACATAATGTGGACATATTGTCTTCTGCAAATAGTCAACCTATGGATGTTATGTTGACACAAAGCACTGCTAGGTTTTAATTTAAAATGGCTGAACTGGTAAAATGAGAACAGTGGTGTTTATGAATAAGTGGATTTAATGGTAAGAGATAAACATGACTTTAAAATGTTAATTGCCTTTTAGTTGCAGCCACAAAAAATTAAAAATATTAGGATGGAACCCAAGTTCATATAGTTTCTGTTTGGCAGGTTGGTATTCTGATTGCTATGGGCGGCAGTATTTGCCCTATCTGCTTGCTTGCTGTTGATTAGGATATGAACAGCACTGACCATTCCTATCCTCTATCATTAATGACGACCAAAAATTTTGTATTTATGCTTAAGTAAGAGCAAAAATGGAAAGGAATGCTTGAGTCCAAACAAAGCAGAAACTCCCCATACAAAGACATGTGTGCAACCACAAAAGATAATGTTACGCAACTGGTGGAACAGAGATCATGTGGTGTTCCACAAATTTCTTCCCTGAGGTGTTATCTTCACTGCTGACATTTATTGTCAACAACAGACCTCCTGCAGATGCAATCAAGAACAACAAACAGGAAGGCTACGTGAAGTGATGCTAGTCCACAATAACACCCACCAGCATTCTACTAGATTGACAAGAAACACTATACCAGAGTAGGGTTCAGAAGTCATTCTGCGCCCACCTTTTTCACCTGATTTTTTTCACCTTTTCTGCTCTGTCAAATGACCTTCACTAAACTTCCTCTCAGGGTGAAAATACGCTGTGAACATTGTTGCATGAGTTCTTCACTACAAAACCATATTATTTCTAGAGCTGCTAATTCAGAATGTTACCCTAGTATTTACAGACTGTAGAAAACAGTGAAGCGGACTATGTTACTGATGATGACTGAAGTCTCCATTATACATAACCTTCATGTTTATTACTGATTTTCAAGACAGTACTATAGTCTTATAGGTCAACTTAGTATGTTCCATTGGTCATGAAAGGGTTACTCTGGAAACAAGGAGTAAAAGGCTAAGCCTGGAATAACATTTGCCACTCTGTCTCCATCTGCCAATCAGATATATAACCTTAGAGCTTCAGGCCAACTGGGTGAGGAGCTGTGTTGCGCAGATTGGGTGACTTGGTCAGGATGGGGCTATGCACAGGAAAGGGTAGGATAGGGGCTAGTGAGTACTGATGCAAGGAGGACTGTGAACTTGTGAGTGCGTTAAGTGGAATTCCCATATGTTTAAATAAGGAAAGTTGGTTTGGGAGTGGAGACACAGGTTGTGAAGCTGACAAGTCAGGTATCTTGTGCACAACAGCATGTTGTCACTGTGTAGTCAATTGCATGCTTTCCAGATGTGGATTGAGAGCAATTGTGGCACCCAAATGGACCAGACTATTTCATACATCAGTCAGGTGGAAAATACTGGTTTGAGTGAGAGGGGAAGGATTACAGGAATACTATTCTTCATTTCAAGACATGACAATGGGGTTTCAAGTCACTGGCTATGAATGTGGTTGACTTCTTCCAGTCCCCAATAATATTGGATATTTTCATCTTTAAGAATCTCAGCTATGATGAGTGACAGTTGTATGCTTAAATATATTTACCTCAAGCTGATGAGCTAAATATGTGCCATGACTACACAATAAAGTGTGTGGGATCTAAACATTATTGGTGCTTATCATACTGTGCCAATTGGCAATGATTACTTACCTTCATTGTGAGCTATTTTTAAATGTCAGTTTGATACTTAAGAATTTGTGAGGGAAAAGTGATCAAAGATAAAGAAGACAGTTGTGTTCAAAATGTATACTGTGGTAGACTATCTGTTGTAGTTATGATGACACTGCCAATTATACACTATGAATTATGAACTAGATAATTAACATCCAGTGTCAAGTTTAAGTATAAAATTTTGAACAACTGTTTCACTAAAATAATTTAGCATACCACAAATAAAGAATTAAAGTCAAAGAAGAAGACTAAAAAGAAAGTACCACAGAAGAAAACATTTACATTTTATCATTAATGTACAATTAAGCTACTGAAGAAAGCAAAAATCTCACCTGCCAACAGCTCCTCGAGCCGTATCTTCTTAGAGAGCTGACAAAAAAAAAAAAAAAAAAAAAAAAAAAAAAAAAAAAAAAAAAAATAATAATAATAATGATATATATGAACTGAATTTAAGTGTAAATCAAACGCCTTTGAACATGGCAGTAGTATGTCACGTCACTGCAATGCTCATCTCTCTATTAGTAAGATGGTAAATTAAAATAGTATTGGAGATAACAAATCAGGTGCAGATACAAGTAGATAGATGTGAAAGTTTATTGAAGTGACATTTATGAAAACTGCATAATGATCCAAGTGAATAATCACAAAATAATTGAGCTCAGTTATGTGAATTCACTAGAGCTGCCAGCTGCAACGTACAGCCACTGTCACAGAGCAGACAAAGGTGCCCAGGAAATGCAAGTCAGCATGGTGGGAATGCAGACCTCAGCTGCCAGATGTTTGAAGGTTGGTGTAAGCATACTGCCAGTGACAAATACAGTATAGTTTGCAAAAATGAACACTACCTCAGCTATGACCTGGTGAAATAGTCCAAGAGATCATGAAAAGGGAAAGGAGTAACCGACCATTATAAAATTACAGGTTGTCAGTCAGGAGGTAGGAGGTAGGAGATGATATGGCACATAATTGTCTCCATTGTATTCCAGGTTACTGATCAGCAACAGATCCCTAACTTTTGAGGCTTGATGGTCCTAGTCCCATTTAGCAGACATCACAAGACATACGCCACACACACAGTGTAGCAGAGTTGTGGTAGCTTAGAACTGTAACTTCATATATGAATCCCTTTCTTTTTTATTGGCAGTGTGATGACGAGAAGAAGCACTAAAGGTCACATGATCACTGTGAATCCCGATCAAAGCAATGTTATCTTTTTGCAACTAATGTAATGACTGCATACCTATGCAACTGGAGGACACTGGCCTCAACAGTACGTTATTATTTTATAAGATTTGTCTATTTGTGGACAGACTGACCTGTTCCATAGTATTGCATCTTAGAATAATTCATCATCAGAGATCATATGTTTGATTCCAGCATGCTCCCGGAGCATGTTGAAGATGTGCTCCTGGATACTTAAGATAGAGGGTCATGCAACCATGTCAGGTTGCTTCTTACTGATGCACGTAGACTGTTCAAGGTACAGTGTTGGTTCGGATCCAGAAAGTTATTTTCCCGCTATGTGAAAATATGTAGAGTGAGTGTGTGTGTGTGTGTGTGTGTGTGTGTGTGTGTGTGTGTGTGTCAGCACACAGTCTGTTAGCCACCATACTACAGTCATGAACTACTGTAGTCCAAGTGGCTACAGCAGACTGCAAATGTGACAAATATAGCGCTGTGGGCATCCAAATATGTGTTGATGGCATTCATCTGTGGCCAGTGTCATCAGTGAACCAGCCTCACTGCATTGTAGCTGTACACACAGACGAGTGAGACTGATGTGTTTCATAGCAAACAGTTAATACTGTGGATGGCGTTAAGGTGCTATGCAGAAATGTATGTCTAATTTACAAAGAAGACAGTGTACATGTCTTTGAGTTGACTGTGTGACAGTGGGATCGAAGATATAGGCATCACAATGCAAAGGTATTGTGACAGCTTAACATGTATTCATATTGACACTGCAGAGAGGAACAGTGGGAGTGAGGAAACAGCACACCAGTATGAGAGTTCCAACATCTCCAAAATTTTATATCCTGCAACGAAATGAACCACATGTCCATGTGGATACACAGCTTATCCAGCAAATTACCATGAACAAGTGTGGTACTCAGTAGTCATGACTTAACATTACGCAGTCCTTATATGTAGTTAGAACTATTACAAGTAGGTAATTAAACATTTATACAATATCCAACTGCAATGTAATTTTGGATTCTGTGATGTGCAAAAGGGAAATCTTACATCACCTGGAGGAAATACAAAGTGTCAAAACTGAAGGCTTTAAAATATTCTCTAATAGCACAGTTCGATAGAGCTACAGACAATGCATCCATACTCCATTTTTGTTACACTGTAGCATTTGATCAGGAAGATGCTTGAGCAGTTGATGTGGGCAATTTTGAAGCTTCTTTGAATTTTGGCCTGGTGTATTCTCTGTGATCATGACTAATACAGATGGAAGGTGATGTGACAGCAGCAGCACAATGTGACCAATGTGAACATGTCCAATAAACACAAAACTGCAAGTAAGAAATGCTTGTGGAGTAGTGACATGAGCAGGGGGATAATTGGACTGGGGCAGCCAAAGGGCTAGGGGTCTCCATGACATTCACAACAAATAAAATAAGAAAAATTAAAATGGGAACAAAAAGTGGAGAAATAGATAAAAGCAACATTGCTTAATCACCTCTCCCTGGGCCTGGCCACTACCAGGGGGTATGTAAGCGTCCTACCTGTCTACCTGCAGTGGGTAATTACTTGTTACCACGTCACCGACTCATTTGGGAATGCATGGGTCGGCCTTCAGACACATACAGAGAGGGAAAAAAAGGAAAAGGGAGAAACAAAGAATAGGAAAGGAAAGGAAAGAAGAGTGGACTCAAACATCGCAGTGGAGAAGAGGGTAAAAGGGAGAGGCAATGAAAAGAGGACGACAAGGGAAGGACAGACTGTCCAGCAGAGGAAGTGAAGAAGAGAGACTGTCTTTCAGTTATGGGCGTCCGTCTCAGGACGTAGGCACAAAACATACTACCAGAGGGGGAGAAGGGGAAGGGAAGATTCGAGGGGGAGAGGGACGACCTAGCCCGGCGTCCTGTGCTCGCCATGCACATATCCACAAACAGAGTTGTGGATCTCCTGGGGGGCTATCAGCCTGTGTCAATAGCCAATAGCTATCAGGACGGGTGCTCCACTTTCACCACTGCACTACCTCAAGAGAAACAATTACTTTGTTCACTCTGTGAAGGCAGTACAGAATTCTCAGACTAGCCATCTGCACAAAAGATGCTGGAGGTGACTGCACTGATATCATTCCATGTGTGTGCTGTGATGTGATCATACTATGCCTCCTACCAGAGTTACATATGTGATAATCAATTTAACAATGTTTGTGGAGAGATGAGGACATGAAGTGTCAGAGACAAGTGGCATTATGGTTACTTCCCATTCCTCAAATCATTTGCTCTTATTGAAAGGAGCAGGGATGTAAGGCAGATTGTCACTTAGTAAGGAAATTTAGTGCATGATCTTGCTATTGTTATGTAGCACTAACTAGGCATAATGACCAATTGTTGGGAGCAGATGGCCTCTTAACAATGCCATGCTTCATCAGGCTATGGAGCATGGAAGATGCAAATTAAATGATGCAGTGTCCACAGTTTCAGTTTTTCTCCATTACAGGAAGAGAAATTTCATTGCTGTAGTCCAGTCTTCAGAAAAAAATTTGTCCAATGCAAACAGATATGTCATTCTTTCTTGTCCTATGCCCGCCATGAGAAAAAGTGCGTGCTCCATCAATTACGAGGGTTATTCCAAAAGTAAGGTCCGATTCGCCGTAACTATTGAAATTTGGCGCCAATGACAAAACACGCATGCGCGCCGACTCCCGGCAAGCCTTGCGCGTCAAACGCTGCCATTCGCTTTGTTACTGTTGCTGAGTGTAGTTCACAGTGTCACTTTACAATGTTTAAGACAATTGATCAGCCCGCCGATTGTGAAGTAAGGGCAGTGATACGGTTTTTGTGTGCAAGAAACAATTCAGCGGCGGAAATCCATCGGCAGATTACTGAAGTGTACGGTCCTAACACAATGAGCGACAGTAAAGTGCGCAAGTGGGTGCGAGCTTTTAATGAAGGACGGGATAATGTGCACGATGAACCACGGTGTGGCCGACCATCAGTGATTTCAGACGATTTGGTCAATGCGGTTGACAAAAAAATTCGTGAAGATCGCCGATTCACTATTACAGATGTAGACATGCATTTTCCGAATGTGAGTAGAACAACTTTGTACAGAATTGTGTCTGAACATTTGAAGTTTCACAAATTGTGTGCCCGTTGGGTTCCCAGGCTGCTTACTGAGCCCCAACGAATGAAAAGAATGGCTTTTGCTCTTGATTTTTTGGAGCGATATCATAAGGAAGGTGACAGTCTTTTAGACAATGTTGTCACAGGGGATGAGACATGGGTTTCTCACATCACTCCAGAGTCTAAACGTCAGTCAATGCAATGGCATCACACGTCATCGCCAGTCAAGGTCAAGGCAAAGCAGACAATCTCAACACGTAAGGTTATGGCGACTGTGTTCTGGGATAGACGTGGAGTATTGTTAGTCGACTTTATGGAGAGAGGAACAACGATTAATAAAGCCGCCTGCTGCGCTACCCTGACTAAACTTCGACGTGCAATCCAGAATAAGCGACGTGGTCTTTTGTCGTCTGGAATCTTGTTGTTGCATGACAATGCCAGACCCCACACTGCAAATGAAACGCAAGCTCTGATCAAGAAATTTGGATGGGAACAGATGGACCATCCTCCTTACAGTCCGGACCTGGCGCCAAGTGATTTCCACCTGTTCCGTTACTTAAAGGAGTTTCTCGGCGGCAAGCGCTTCGACACAGATGATGAAGTGAAAGAAGCAGTTAAGGACTGGTTATCGTCACAGGCGGCCGATTTCTATAACATGGGCATTCAAAAGCTTGTTGAACGATGTGACAAATGTTTAAATAAGTATGGAAGTTATGTAGAAAAATAGATAAAGATGTAAGGAATGTAAATAAAACAATTGTTTTGAAAAAACATTTTAGTTTTGATTTTTTTTTTTATAACCGGACCTTACTTTTGGAATAACCCTCGTAAATACAGCACACAGACCAATTTCAGTATTCAAACACTATTTAGAAACTACAAGGCATTCCCATGGCCTGGTTTATGATACTGCTATCACGGACTTTGCCATTTGTAAAACAAATTGTTTGTGGTGTGTGTGTGTGTGTGTGTGTGTGTGTGTGTGTGTGTGTGTGTGTGTGTGTGAGATATATATATATATAATATTAGAAGAAATGTTTGATCCTTTTTGGGTTAGTCCAGTGGATGGCAACAGAGGGGCAGACACATGAATTTGAAATAACAAAAAATAGCTTTAAGAAGTTCACTCTTGATTTATTTCTTTTCATGTATATAGGCACAGAGTAAGTAAAGAGGATGTAATATCCAAAACATGTAACTGGAAGTAATTTATTTCAGTTAAAAGAATGAAGTAAACCTAAACTAGCTCAAATTTCCTCATCTCATGTTTGATATTTTCAGTCACCAAGGGATTTTCCACTGGCTCTCAGACAGAAAACTGGGCAGCAGAACATGAAAGAAACTGCTTATATTTCCTTAGTATTTTGTCCAGAATTCCCATTGTTTTGGAGTACATTCATGCACCCTGGCATAGAATCTGTGAGGCATTGGATGTAATCATCAGAAGAAGAAACTTTCTCCAAAGCTTCAAAAAAGAACTGCCGAAGGGGCATAAGCCATAAATGGTTTGTTTCAAAGCCAGTTACCTGACAGTGTTCATGCTACCTCCACCCACATATTGCCCATTTGGTTCAAGTAAGCAGCCAGTCTGTTACATTAATGTCCAAGTTGGACAGCAACTGTTGAATGAAGCAGACTTTTACACAAGTCAAAGTTCTTCCTGTAGCATGAATTCTCCTTCACAATATAGCAGTCACACTGAAGGCAGCATCACATTCTTCAAAATGTGGGCATACTGTACGCTACTGAAGATGCATTCCTGCTTCTCTCACAGAAATCAAACTCCTCCAGGAAACTGACAGTGGGCTACTACTTCCTGTTGTCACTACATATTCTTCATGGTGTCTTCACACTCACAGCCGATAAACTACTCTTGACCATCATGAAACACCTTATCTGTGAAAAATACATTTCCCATGCTGAATTCAAACAGAGCTCTGCAACTGCCAGCCAATGTAGCACATTTTCCTCACTGAGTTCCTGTTTTACAGTTGGTCTTTGTGCAAGCAGCAGAGCTTTCCTCAGCCTTCAGTGAACT
This sequence comes from Schistocerca serialis cubense, assembly GCF_023864345.2. Taxonomy (NCBI): domain Eukaryota; kingdom Metazoa; phylum Arthropoda; class Insecta; order Orthoptera; family Acrididae; genus Schistocerca; species Schistocerca serialis. Next base: position 565,029,532 of record NC_064644.1, read on the forward strand.
GCATCATCAGAACAGAGTTGGTCACTCACTTCAACTGCTTCATATTTGGGATACAAAAAGCTGCCTCTTACACACAAGCTCCACATCTACATTTATACTCCGCAAGCCACCCAACGGTGTGTGGCAGAGGGCACTTCACGTGCCACTGTCCATTACCTCCCTTTCCCGTTCCAGTTGTCTATGGTTCGCGTGGAGAATGACTGCCAGAAAGCCTCTGTGCGTGCTCGAATCTCTCCAATTTTACATTTGTGATCTCCTCGGGAGGTGTAAGTAGGGGGAAGCAATATATTCCATACCTCATCCAGAAATGCATCCTCTTGAAACCTGGACAGCAAACTACAGTGTGATGCAGAGCACCTCTCTTGCAGAGAGTGCCATTTGAGTTTGCTAAACATCTCTAACGCTATCATGTGTACCAAATAACCTTGTGACAAAACGCACCACTCTTCTTTGGAACTTCTCTATGTCCTATGTCAACCTGACCTGGTACGGATCCCACACTGATGAGCAATACTCAGGTATAGGTCAAACGAGTTTCGTAACCCACCTCCTTTTTTAATGGTCTACATTTTCTAAGGACTCTCCCAATGAATCTCAACCTGGCACCCACCTTAACAACAATTAATTTTATATGATCTTTCCACTTCAAATCGTTCTGTACGCATACTCCCAGATATTTTACAGAAGTAACTGCTACCAGTGTTTGTTCCACTATCATATAATCATACAATAAAGGATCCTCCTTTCTACGTATTCGCAATACATTACATTTGTCTATGTTGAGGGCGAGTTGCCACCCCCTGCACCAAGTGCCTATCCGCTGCCGGTCTTCCTGCATTTTGCTGCAACTTCTCTGTATACTACAGCATCATCCGCGAAAAGCCGCATGGAACTTCAGACACTATCTACTAGGTCATTTATATATATTGTTAAAAGCAATGGTCCCATTACACTCACCTGTGGCACGCCAGTGGTTACTTTAACGTCTGTAGACATCTCTCCATTGAGTACAACATGCTGTGTTCTGTTTGCTAAAAACTCTTCAATCCAGCCACACAGCTGGTCTGATATTCCGTAGGCTCTTGCTTTGCGTATCAGGAAACAGTGCGGAACTGTATTGAATGCCTTCTGGAAGTCAAGGAAAATGGAATCTACCTGGGAGCCTGTATCTAATTTTTCTGGGCCTCACACGGTCGTCGTTTCTGGAATCCATGTTGATTCCTACAGAAAAGATTCTGGGTTTCCAGAAATGACATGATACGCCAACAAAAAACATGTTCTACAATTCTACAACAGATTGACATCAAAGATATAGGCCTATAGTTTTGCGCATCTGCTCGATGGCCCTTCTTGAAAGCTGGAACTACCTGTGCTCTTTTTCAATCATTTGGAACCTTCTGTTCCTCCATATGGTCCTTTTTTTTTACCTCTCAGTCTCTTCTTTCTTGAGCAAGGAATTCTGCCGATAGTGGTTCTTTCAACATAATTCTTCCAATCTCTCTTTACAGTAGTCAGTGGCATGCCATACCTCCCACATGCATCTCTAACCAAAAACTTTTATTCTAAAATCAGAGTGTCAACTGTCTCAAACTGAATGCTACCAGTGAGCCATTGCAACTAACTGTTTGCGATGTTATTTCTTCTTGTCATTTTCATGCTGATGCCTGGGGAAGAAGTAAATATGCTGCCAGCAAAATGTGTGACTGTGGTGACAGGCTGATCACTGTCTGGCCATAACCCATGTGGATACTGCATGTGGAGGCAGCATAGGGCAAGACAGATGCTTTCCCAGAAGTCGTAGGTCCAAATCCCACCTCTGACAGAGGTGATACTTCATTGACTTTATGCTCATCTATTCATATCTGTTTGTGTCCATATATAAAAATTTATGAAGCAATTCTTAAGAAACTTTCTGATTTTGAACAATTAGTTAATAACTGTACTATTGAGTTTCTGAATGCCAGTGGCTATAGCAGGTGTGCCAGAGTCTGATGCTTCAAAAAATAAATAGATAAAGGGGAAAGTTTGTCTGTTTGACCTGTTGCAGATAGAACTAAGCTGAAAAGACAGAGGCTGCTAGTTTGATTTTGATCCAAGGATGAACCATTTTAATATACATGTATCCAATTTTGAATTCTTAAGCAAAAGGAAGAACGGAAGCAGTTACAGCAGACACACATGTAATGTATGTCAGGCTGCTGTTGGCTTGTCCTTAATACCATCCATTTATCGGGTCATGAGCCTGACATTCCAAAGATTCATCCATCACACAAGTTGATATTAATCCACGGTTCCCAATACTCTAGCAACTTCCATTCCCCAATGATCTGGCAACTTCCATTCCTATAGTTAACTTTCAGATTGGTTTGTGGGATCGAAGGGACCGGACTACTAGGGCCATCAGTCTCTTTTTCCATGAACTTTAAACCACCACAAGGAATAAAAACAAATATCTGTGCATTATCCAGGTGTTACCAATGTGCAGCTGGCAGAGGACAACAGATTCCTTGCAAGATACCTGCAAGGAGAAGCGCCACACACTGGTAGCCTCCTTGATGGCCCGAAGTTTGTTGGGTGAAGGCCGGGTGTGCCATTCTTCACCCCAGGTGCGAAGTACCTTCTGCCACAAAACTGACCTGAGGTCACTCTCTGAAAGGCCAATCTCCAAGGCTGGTCCACCGACAGCCTGTTTGGCCAGCGTGTCTACACATCAATTTCCTGGGATGCCTACATGACCCAGGGCCCACACAAAGACTACAGAGGGGCCGCAACAGGCGAGAGTATGGAGGGACTGCTGGATAGCCATCACCAGACGAGACCAAGGGAAAATAGTTGATAGCTCGTAAACCACTCAGGGAGTCCCTACAGACAGCGAAGGACTCACCTGAGCAGGAGCAGATATTCTCTAGAGCGTGAGAGATGGCGACCAGCTCGGCAGTGAAATCACTGCAGCCAGCTGGAAATGAGAGTTGTTGATAATGATCCCCTAGAGTAAGAGCACAACCAACATGACAAGTAACCATAGAACCATCAGTATAGACAATGTCAGAGCCTTGAAATGCGGTAAGGATTGAAAGAAAGCTGCAGCAGAGGGACTCAGGAGGGATAGAGTCCTTTGGGCCCAGTGCCAAATTGAGCCGATGGCACGTGTGGGGGCACACACCATGGGGGAATATGCTGAGGGTCACAGAAAAGATGTGGAAGACAGAAAACCTCAAGCCCAGAGTAAAGAGCTCTGATGCGAACTGTGGTCGTACACCCTGACCTGGGCTGCCATTCCGGAAGATGGATTACCGACTAAGGGAACAGGAGAGGGTAAGTGGGATGCCCAGGCAAGTTACAGACGTGTGTAGCGTAAGCGGCCAGTAATCGTTGGCACCAGACCTACAATGGAGGGACACCTGCCTCCACAAGTATGCTGTTGACAGGGCTTGTCCGGAAAGCTCCATTGACGAGTTTGATACCGCCGTGAAGGATGGGGTCCAGCAACAGCAATGGGGAAGGGGATGCCGAACTGTAAGCCAGGCTTCCATAATCTGTACACGACTGAATTAACGCCTGGTACAGCTGTAGAAGGGTAGACCGATCGGCACCCCAGTTGGTGCGACTCAACCAACGAAGACCGTTAAGATGCCAACAGCACGTTTGTTTAAGCTGCCGAATATGATGCAGCGAAGTCAACTGGGTATCGAAAACCAATCCCAAAAACCGATGCATCTCCACAACAGCAAGAGGTTTGCTTTCAAGAAAAAGCCATGGCTCAGGGTGAACAGTGCATTGCAGGCAGAAATGCACAACGCAGGTCTTGGCAGCCGAAAACTGGAAGCCATGCGCTACAGCCCAAGTTGGCGCCTTTTGGATAGCCCCCTGCAGCTGCGAGAAAAGATGGCAACCAGATGCTGACAGCGGGCAAAGGCCATACAGATGGCAGACAAAAGGACCACCAGATTATCAGTGGCAGAGTGGTCCTTACAGAGCCCACCCTGAGACAGAGCCAGAAGGTCCCGAGACTCAAGTTGTCAACTCAAACTCCGGCTCACCATGGGTTTGAGCAACTTGCAAAGAATGTTGGTGAGGTTAATGGGGCAGTAGCTGTCCATCTCCAGTGGGTTCTTGCCAGGTTTCAACATGGAGATTATGATGATTTCTCACCATTGCAATGGGAACTCACCCTCAACATGGATACGGTTGAAAAGGTCTAGGAGGCGTCGCTGTCAGTCCACCGAGAGTTTCCCACTCACTGAACAGAGCATTGTATGTTTCTGAGTGGCGCATGTGAAATGAAAGGGTACAATGTTCCAACTGCTCTTTGACAGAGCAGAAGGCCTGTGGGTAATTTGTAGAAGTGAAACTATGACACAATTGAAACTGCTTAGCAGAGCATTTTGCTCCGAGTCATTACAGATTGTTCCATTCAGTGAAAGCACAGGTATGCTGATGGGGGGTCTGATTGCCATAGACAGGCCTAATCTTGTCCCAAACCTGTGACAGAGAAGTATGGAGGCCAATGGTGGAGACATACCTTTCGCAGCACTCCTGCTTGCATGAGGCGGTGGCTCGCACACGAAGAGATTTAAAGGCAATGAGGTGTTCCAATAAGGGGTGCCGCTTGTGACATCGGAGTGGTGGCCTATGATCTTTAATCGCCGCAGCGATCTCGGGCGACCGCCAAGACACAGTCCCCCACCGAGGGGACCCAGAAGAACACAGAATGACACATTCTGTGGCAGTAATGATGCTGGTGGTGACCGAGAGAACCAATGCATCAATGGCGTCATTGGAAAGAGGCTCAATCGTGGCAATGGAGGTGAACAAATCCCAGTCAGCCTTATTCATAGTCCATCTGCAGGGGCACCCATAAGAGTGATACTGTGCCAGTGACAGGAAGATCAGAAAGTGGTCACTACTGCACAAGTCATCAGGCACACTCCTTTGGACAGATGGTAATAGCCTAGGTCTGCAGGTTGATGGCTGAGTATGTGCCACGTGTACACTGAAATGTGTGACGGTACCACTATTTAAAAGAGAAAGGTTGAGCTGTACCAATACTTGCTCAATGATGCTGCCTCAGCCTGTTGCCACTGCGCCACCCTGCAGAGGTTTATGGTCATTGAAGTCGCCCAGCAACAGAAAGGTGGCAGCAATTAGGCTATCAGCGCAGCCAGGACATGCTACGGGACATCACCATCTGGTGGAAGAGAGAGACTGCAGATAGTAACAGTCAGAGGCATCCACAACCGAACAGCGACAACCTCTAAAGGCATTTGTAGAGGGACAGACTCGCTGTAAAGGGAGTGATGGAAATAGATGCAGACGCCACCAGGTACCCTCTCATAAGCCGCTCAGTTCCTATAATAATCCTGACAGCCACGGAGGGCAGGGGTTCGCGTCACTGCAAACCAAGTTACCTGAAGAGAAATGCAGAGGAAAGGGTGAAGGCTGAGAAGTTGTCGCAGCTCAGGAAGATGGTAGGAAAAAACTGCTGCAGTTCCACTGGAGGACAACATTGTCCATGGCTGAGAAAGGTGTAAAGGGACCGAGGAGGCAGATTACGCCACTGGGTCACCTGCTGCCACCAACTGAGTACCTTGCGAGTGACATCCATTGTGTCCAAGAGTCTGGCAAGATCTAGGTCCTCAGCAGAAGCCAGAATCTCTACCTCACCCTCAGATGCAGAGCTTGTAGATTGCGGTGGCGTAGGTGCCACCGCAGGTGGCTTCTTCTTGGTCTTTTCTCGCTACTCCTTGGGTTTCCCCTTGCTGAGACGGCTTCACCGATTCAGTCTCTGGGACAGAGGAGGATCGTGAAGCCCTACAACCAGCTGCTTGTGGGCATTTATGCCACTGCCAGGTGTTATCCTTCCCACTTGCGGAAACCTGGGAAGAGAGGGACCCAAGGGTCCCCCTCTTAGCCTTAGTATTGGTCAGTCGGTCCAGCGGCTTATATTCCATGATTTTCCACTCTTTCTGTAAGATCCTGTAGTCTGGTGAGGAAGGTGAATGAGGCTCTCTGCAGTTGACACAGATGCGAGGCAGGGCACATGGAGTATTGGGATGTGATGGGCATCCGCAATCTTGACATGTGAGGCTGGAAGTACAGCAAGAAGACATACGGCAGAAGTTCCAGCACTTCAAGCACTGCATCAGGGGAGGGATATAGGGCTTGACATCACAGCAGTAGACCATCACCTTGACCTTCTCCAGTAATGTATCACACTCGAATGCCAAGATGAAGGCACCGGTAGCAATCTGATTATCCTTCGGACCCTGATGAACGCACCGGATGAAATGAACACCTTGACACTCTAAATTGGTGCGCAGCTAGTCATCAGACTGCAAAAGATGGTCTCTATGGAAAATAATACCCTGGACCATATTTAAACTCTTACAGGGGGTGATAATGACAAACATCACCCAGCTTGTCACAAGCAAGTAATCTTCATGACTGGGCAGAGGACGCCATTTTTATCAGTACTGACCCAGAGTGCATTTTGGACAAACCGTCCATCTCCCCAAACTTGTCCTCTAAGTGCTCTATGAAGTATTTAGGCTTTGTTGACATGGAAGACTACCCATCAGCTTTCATACAAACTAGGAACCGGAGTGAGTGTGTGTCACTGCCATCATGAGACTAATGCTATTCCCATGGTGTGGCTAGGGAGGGGAATGATTTGGGATCGAATTTCTGAGCATTTAATTGAGCCCAAGAATGCTTAGAGACTGCAGGCAGCTGTCCACCAGCAAAAGATGATGTACCACACTTTATTGCGGGTCATCTTCCATGATGCCACCCACTCAGACCAAGGGCCGACACCATGTGCACCACCCAGCCTCCTGGCAGAATGGCCATTGCAAGGAGTCCCGATGCTGCAGGGAGATAGGCATCTACTCCTTAGCATACGTGGGGCGTTAATGGCACAGGCATCAGCAGAGCGATCCATGTTGTTTATGGGACTACAACCAACAGGGTACATGGCAGCCCCACCACAATGGATTGGCTACTGTGCTAGATATTGGGTGCAAGGAAGTCCATGGTCGTCATCTCCGCAAAAAGAAACACTGCACATTGCATTGTGGAATTTGCAACCGGGAATGTATCGTTGCCCAAGAGATGGAGAACGAGTGGGACGGCAATGCGACGATGAGAAAGGTGGCTAAAGGTCTCAATGCGTGATGGCACAATGCACCGTGTAAGGTGCCCTTCCCCAATTGGCTCACTCTTCGGAATAATTTGGTAATATGGAGGTCAAACCCAAGAGGGAACCATCACATATCGGCTGAAACATTTGAGACCCCTTTTAGTCGCCTCTTAACAGAGGCACGAATACCGTGGGTCTATTCTAACCCCCAAACCCGCAGGGGGAACTTGAAATGAATTTGTATAGCTTCAGCAATACCTCTTCCTACCACTTAATAGTAGTTGTGTGAATGGAGGAGATCTAGAAATTCATGAATGTGCCAGATACACGATCTGCGTTGATGGAAAGTCAATTCATCTGCATACTTCAGATGTTTGCTGAATCCTGCATAGCTTACACTGGAGGTCAATCCTTGGGGACAAGAAAATTTCTTTAAATGTTTGCAACATTATCAGCACGATGCAAGAGAAATCAGAACTGGATCAGTATGCTATTTCTTATATATAAGAAAAACACTTTTGACAGTACCTCAGCTACAATCATCCATTCACCATTAGCACCGAAAGGATATCACAGTAATTCAGACAGCAGCAGTTTGATTTGGACACAGGGCATGAGTAATGACAGCCAATGGTGTATATGTTTATCTATGTTTATTTGTTATGTTTGAACACCAGTGAGGCCTGAATTACTAGTGACAAAGCCCTCCCATGACATCTTCACTCCTCTGTGCCCCAAACTATTGTTGCTGTGATGGTCCATCACAAGACTGCTCGCCTCACTGTAATCTTCCCCTTCTCATTGTTCCTTTTTGGAGCAATTAGTCTGTTGTTAATTGGCTGGCAAATAATTGCACATGCATCCACATGATATACATATGCTAGAACTCTTGTTCAACACAGACCATGTGTGAGCAGAATAATATTGTAAACCCTGTGAAGAAATTGGACATTTTTTGCCATCAAATTGTTTGTGGACCTGCACTTCACAATGTCTACATTTTACTGGGTCATACACAAGCATGGTAATGGAAAGTAAAGTAATAGTTTGGTACTTGTGACGTGAGACCAGTTGGAATATAATCAAGTATTTTTTTTATCAAAAAACAAAGATGATGTGACTTACCAAACGAAAGCGCTGGCAGGTCGAAAGACACACAAACAAACACAAACATACACACAAAATTCAAGCTTTCGCAACAAACTGTTGCCTCATCAGGAAAGAGGGAAGGAGAGGGAAAGACGAAAGGATGTGGGTTTTAAGGGAGAGGGTAGTCATTCCAATCCCGGGAGCAGAAAGACTTACCTTAGGGGGAAAAAAGCGCGCGCACGCACGCACGCACACATATTTAAAGACAAAGAGTTTGGGCAGAGATGTCAGTCGAGGCGGAAGTGCAGAGGCAAAGATGTTGTTGAATGACAGGTGAGGTATGAGTGGCGGCAACTTGAAATTAGCAGAGATTGAGGCCTGGTGGCTAACGGGAAGAGAGGATATATTGAAGAGCAAGTTCCCATCTCCGGAGTTCGGATAGGTTGGTGTTGGTGGGAAGTATCCAGATAACCCGGACGGTGTAACACTGTGCCAAGATGTGCTGGCCGTGCACCAAGGCATGTTTAGCCACAGGGTGATCCTCATTACCAACAAACACTGTCTGCCTGTGTCCATTCATGCGAATGGACAGTCTGTTGCTGGTCATTCCCACATAGAATGCATCACAGTGTAGGCAGCTCAGTTGGTAAATCACGTGGGTGCTTTCACACGTGGCTCTGCCTTTGATCGTGTATGCACACCTGGGTCAATCTGATACATCTGCAGCGTTGCATGGACACGGGACATCGTATGTTTTACGAGAAGACTGAGATGTTGTCCCCAGTGTCGTCTTTCTAGGACGGACGCCGATCTATTTCGCCTGTAGACGAGGCTTTCGCTACCTTAAGAGAGTCATAGTTACTTCTGCCAGCTGCTCCCCGTTTTACCACAGTCACATCTTCAAGCTTCCTCTGGCCAGTTCACCAGAAGGGATACGACATTATTTGTCGACATGAAGACTTACACAGTACTCCTGCCAGGAGCTCCACGAGTTTGCCGATATATTTCGCCTGTTGACGAGGCATTTGGCTATTTCAGCCGTCTTTATTCATAAATGAATAACACATACATAAGTATATAAATACACATGGAATATTCAGAATACAGGTCTTATGTATTACGCCAATGTCCGCCACCGGAGTGGGGACTCACAGGGCGACACCATGAGAATAAACTTATGTATATATAGAAAAGGAGAAAACATATGTAAAGACAAGGAAAGACAAAATAAGAACAAAGACGGATATTCCTCCTGTTGACAGGCCCCAGGAGTTAAGGCAGAAGATATCCAGCAGCCTAGCCGACACCGGCTCGTTCCATCAGCCTTGGCGCTGTCATACGCTCGTATATCCTTTAACTCGTGCAGCAGCTCTGCAGTACTCTGGTGCTGAGTACCGCCAGTTCTCGGGGTCGGAAGCCTAAAGCGGCGAAGTCCCTCGCCTACGCTGGAGACCATGTGCCCCTCCAAATCAACGTCACAGTGGACACAGTCACCTCCTCGACGTCACGGTGCAGGTTGGAGATGGCACGCCGGATGGACGGCATGTCATAATAGGCCGCCTTCTGGGAGTGACACCAGTCGAGTCGGAGATGGTCTCTGACTACCTGGGCGTCGATCACGCGGGCGATGCCGTCTTTAACCGCCACCACGTCAGGCTTGCGGACGCCCTCAGGTGTTCGGAGGTTGGGCTCCACTAAAATAATGAAGCCCCTCTGCACAAGTCCACGAGCGACATAGCGCACGATCGCGTCATGGCGTCATGTCGTTTAACTTGGGACCCGTGCGTCCTGAAGCAAGCCTGTAGTACATGGTTAGCTGTCTCCACGGCCTAGCAGCCCGCGCGACATCTGGTGTCCGCCTCCCGCCCGCGACTGCGCCGTGCCTTCGTCGGTAAGGCGTTGATGCGGGCGCGGAGGGCGTCGATGTAGTCCCACCCAGATAAGAGGCGACTGGTGTCGGCGACCCATTGATGCTGGTTCTTGGCGGCGGCGGAAGATGACAGCGCCGCACCGTCAGTGGCAACGTGTAGGCGCGCTGCCCACATCTCTCCAACCTGCGTTGACGTCTTGAGGAGGTGGCCCTCCCATGTCAGCACCTCAATCTCACGCTGTACCTCGTCCAGGCCTGCACCGTCAAAGGCTGACCCTATCTTCCTTAACGCCAGGAGATGGGACCGACGAAGAATTGGCCCCATCCAACGGCACGATGGGATGCCGAGGCCCCCCTGGGCAACAGGAGCGTGGAAGTAGCCCAGGGGGGTGTCCGCTGGAAGGCAGAACCATCTCCTGATGGCGGCTCTGATGGTAATGTCCGCTGCTTTCAGAGCACCCACCCAGGTGCGGCTGAGGGCCAGCTCATGGTACAGGCCAGGGAGAAGCACGTTGGTGAGGGCGTGGAGGCGCTGTTGCGGCTTCAGCGGAGCTCGGGAGATGACGTCAAGCTGCTCCCCCAGGTGACGTCGGGGATTGAAGACGCAGCGACCCGCGGTGGAGAATTGCAGCCCCAGGTACCGGAAGGCCTCACCCACACGCAGGGCAGGCATGGTGGTGTTGCCTGCCTTGCAGGTGACGTCACCGTCCACCTTCACCTTCTTCTCGCGTCCAGACGCGACCAAGGCAAGGGTGAAACACTTCCGGGCGTTGATCTACAGCCCCAGGTGTGCGAGGGCTGCGATGATGCGATGGCTGCACCAATGAGGGACTCCAAGCCCCTCGGGGTCGACGCAAACAGTAAGACGTCATCTGCAAAGGCCGCAGCGTTGATTCTGTGACCAAGTGTACGAGCTCCGATGTGGGAGGACAGTTGGCCTAAAACACAGCCCACCAAAAAGTTGAAAAGGATGGGGGAGAGGGGATCGCCCTGGCGAACGCCCCGTGACGGCTGCACAGACACGCCCACGCCGGCGCCGCCCACTATCACGGTCGTGCTGCCCTCGTAGCACCACTCGACATATTCAATAAAGCAATCCGGCAGGCCATGGGCCCTCAGCACTGAGCGAAGGGTGGCATGATCTACCGAATCGAATGCCTTAGAAACGTCGATTGACGCCACAAAGACAGAGCGACAGGAGCGGACTGCGTCGGTGAGAGCAGTGTCCAGGATGAAGGTGTTTTCCAACATCCCATCCCGGGGGATGAATGCATGCTGACGTTCGTCCACAGCACATGCACGCATCAGGCGCGACGCAAGAACCTTGTGAAAGGTCCACGCCAGCACCAAGCAGACCGTGATGGGGCGAAAGTCAGCGGGGGATGTTGGTGCAGACGTTTTGGGGAGAAGGGGCGTCCGCGCGCGAAGCAGACGCTCGGGAAGGGCGCGGGCCAGAAGGAAGAGATTCATGACTTTCACCAGGACTTCGTGCGGCAGGCGCCGCAGCTCCGCAGGAGTAAGGCCGTCCAGCCCGGCTGTCTTAAGAGAGTCATAGTTACTCCTGCCAATTGCTCCCCGTTAACCACAGTCACATTTTCAAGCTCCCTCTGGCCAGTTCACCAGAAGGGATATGCCATTATTTGTCGACATAAAGACTTTCGCAGTACTCCTGCCAGGAGCTCCTCGATTTTGCAGATGTATTTGCCTGTTGACGAGGCATTTGGCTATGTCAACCGTCTTTATTCACATCTAGTGAACATACATAAAGAAATAGATACCCACAGAGTGGGTTTACAAATGACATATACAATACAAAGAGGCGGACAGGAAGAGACGTGAAGAGAGACGGTGTTGTGCCTGTGGATAGACGCCAGGCAGCAGCGTAGACACATACAATTGGGCCATCACCCGACACCAGTCTGGGGCATCGTGCCTCTTACAGCAGTCATGGTGTCAAACCGCCGTGCCGTCATCACAGTCCCGATTAGTACCCTTGTAGACATCGTCGCTAGGTGGTGGGTCTTGAACCTAAGCTGCCGCAGGTCCTGTCCAGATGCGGGTGACCACACCCCCCTCCATGAGATGGTAGTTGAGGAGGTGGTAATGTCTTTGGCTGCTGGGATCTGGTTCCTAATTGCTTGGTGGACGGCTTCCCTATTGTAGACCGCGACCTTCTGCTGGTGACACTCATCGACGTCAAGGTTAACGCCCACAACCTGGGCATCGATGATATGGGCTGCATCGCCATGAACTGCCACGATGTCCGGCTTCTTCAGTCCCTCGGATGTCCTGAGGTGGGGCTCCAGATGAACGTCGAAGCCCCTGCGACGAAGTCCCTGTGCGATGTAGGACGCAAGGGCGTTGTGTCGCCTCACTCGAGCTTCGTGACTTCGGAAGCAATGCTGGACAATGTGATTTGCAGATTCCTTAGTGATGCAGCCAGCCCGGCAGTTAGTGTCACCAGCACGACCTCGCTGCAACCGTGCCCGGGTTGGAAGGGCATTGATCATAGCACGGATGCAGGAGATGAAGTCGCGGCCAGTAATAGCTAGGCGTGGGTTGTCGACCCAGCTATGCTGCCCCGGTGTTCGGCCAGACTACTGAAGGGCGGCGCCGTCCACCGACAGATGCAGCCGTTCAGCCCACATCCGGCCCATTTGGTTGGTCGTTCGTATAACCGAATTGTTACCCTGTAGTTGCTGCTCTAGCCTCCCAATCTCACGCCCCAGAATGTCATCTGCTGACCTGTCAGATAGGACACCCAATGCCCGCATCTTTGCGAGCCGGTTCCGCCGCAGGAGAGGCCCAAGCCAGCGAGCTGATGGCACTCCCAGCCCCCCAGATGACACAGGGGCATGGAAGTAGCCAACGGGGACGTCCGCTGGCAGGCACAGCCATGATCTAATTTCTGTGCGGATAGTGGCGTCCATTGCTGACAGGTCTCCAAGGCAGGTCCTCGAAAGGGCCAAGCCATGGTGAATTCCTGGCAGAATGACGGTTCCGAGGGCATGTAAACGCTGTTGTGGTTTGAGTGGTGCCTTGGACAGGACGCTCAGCTGTCGCTCGACCTCCCGCCTCGGATGAAATAAGCTGCATCCGCTCATGGAGAACTCCAGGCCAAGATGCCGGAAAGTGCTCTCGATCGCTAGGGCTGGAGGATGGTATACCCAGCCCTGAAGGTCGCGGTGTCATCGACCTTTATCTTCTTCTCGCGGCCAGACGCCCTGAAGGCGAGAGTGAAGCACTTTCCGGGGTTGACTTGGAGACCGAGTTCCCCAAGGGCAGATGTTGCTGCATCAATAAGGTTCTGGAGCCCTCCTGGAGTTTCGGCGAACAGCAGGAGGTCGTCAACAAAAGCAGCAGCGTTGAGACGTCGTCCCATCACATTGGCACCAATGTAGTCTAGGTCGCGAGCAAGCATGAGGTCTAAGGAAAGGTTGAAAAGTATAGGAGACAGTGGATCACCCTGCCTGACACCCCTTGAAGGCCGCACTGGACCCAGTGACATCCTAGGACCAGAGATAGTCACCCCATCCTCATAGCATCCCAGGAAGTATCCTATGAAGTCGTCAGGCAGACCATGTGCCCTCAGGGCGGGTCTCATGGCGCTATGGTCTAGAGAGTCGAATGCCTTGGACACATCCAGGGACGTGACATGGCGAAAACTCAGGCCAGGGTGAACTGTCGCTCCCTCTAAGTCCAACAAGAACGTATTGTGCAGCATCCCATACTGAGGAAGGAAAGCCCGCTGACGCCCGTCCAGCGCACAGCTCCGCATCAGATGGCCCGCCAGGATCTTATGGAGGACCCTAGCGAGGACTGAGCAAACCGTGATCGGACAGAAGTCAGCGGGGGATGCTGGGGTGGCCTTCTTGGGCAACAGGGATGTATGAGCTAGGAGAAGTCGGGATGGGAGGCGACGGGTCAAAAGGAAAAGGTTAAGAATTTTAAGGAGGACCTCACAGGGTATACGGCGGAGCTGGGCCGGTGTCAGTTGGTCTGGGCCTGCAGTAGAGCGACGAGGCGGGAGCGCTGAACCAACTTCCTCCATTGTAATAGGGGCCCACAGCTGTTCGAAGGGAACCTCGATGGAGGAAGGCAACAGCCGACCTTCCAGACGGTCCACCCAGTCAGATGGGCGCCAGGTGAAAAGGTCCTTCCAGAACTCCACCAACCCAGGAATAGCAGGTGGTGGGTGAAGGAGCGTTCTGTCCAGAAGGCAGCTGATGCAGCGAGCAGCGCTCTTTGAGAAGGCCCGCTGACATAGGGCATACTCCCTCCTCAGCAGGGCCCGCTTCGTCACTCGTGGCTCAGACATCCGGCGGGAGGCAACAGGATTGTGCGATGGCTCCCTGCTGCCAATGGCATCGAGGGCAGCCAATAGCATGCCAATGATGACAGAGGCCGATGTTGTTGGCCCAAGCGCCGGGATGTCATCGACTGCACGGAACTCCGGCCCAGACAACGGGAGGGCTGCCAGAGCTGACCAGACAGCCGGGTCGACTGTATCAACAGCTGTAGGCAGGGAGGGGGGTGCTGCACAGAAACCTGCAGGCTCCACGGCTGCAACTGATAGAGGTGGCCCCACCCCAACAGCAGAGAGGGCCGCCACAAACTCGGCGACCTGGTTCCTTTACGCTGTTCCACAACCTTGTCCTTTTATGTACTCAAGCGAACGATTCGGGAAAGCCTTTGCCGGCTCTTGGTTTAGGAACCGGGTGCCCTTGAGTGTAAGTGCTGCCTCAGAGTGGGCCAGGCGTAGCAGCTCTTCACTTGACCACCTGGCCTTCACCCTCTTGGTGGTCACCTCTGCATTGGCTGCAGCAGGAAGAGCATGGCGACGATGTACACCAAGACCCATCTTAGTGGTGAAAGTCCGGTGGCACTCAGGACATGCGACGGCAGACCGCGGTTTGACCTGAACTGGCGGCGTCGGATGCTGGCCCGACAGCCGGCGCGGCGCCTCCTGTGGGAGTACCGCTACCTGCTATCTTCTTTTTGTTGGGGGCAGCTGAAACAGGGGCAGGGGGGCGGCAACCCCCAAGCCCCGAAAGGTTCACCCCACTCTGTCGGTCGAGGAACTTTGGAAGAGTTATACTCAGGCATAACCTACCTAAGGACCTCTTACGACCCCCGCCACGAGAAGGCCAGAGCTAGGCTAAGCGAACCATCATCCACTCGACAGCGCTAGGATGCTGAGGAGTGGATTGAGAGGATCCGTGTATGACGCATCATGTGAGCATTAAGAGGATCACAGTTGCTCCTGCCATTTGCTTCCCGTTTTACCACAGTCACATCTTCGAGCTTTCTCTGGCCAGATCACCAGAAGTGATACGCCATGATTTGTCGACCTTAAGACTTTCACCGCTACTCTTGCCAAGTGCTCCTCTAGTTTAACGATGTATTTCTCCTGGTGACGAGTTATTTGGCTACCTTAAGTGAGTAATAACAACTCCTGCCAGTTGCTCCCCATTTTACAACAGTCACATTTACAAGCTTCCTCTGGTCAGATCTACATCTACATCTACATCTACATCTACATCTACATCTACATCTACATCTATACTCCGCAAGCCACCTGACGTTGTGTGGCGGAGGGTACTCTGAGTACCTCTATCAGTTCTCCCTTCTGTTCCAGTCTCGTATTGTTTGTGGAAAGAAAGATTAGAGCCCACACAGAAGCATACCGACAATCCGTCTGATTTTATCCTCATGGACTCTTCACGAGATATAGGTAGGAGGCGGGGTGTTTGCTGAAACTTGTGGTCTGGTGACGAGGCATTAGCCAACCTTAAGCGAGACATAGTCACTCCTAGGTGTTGCTTCCCATTTTTGGCTACTTCTACCATCCCATTCTTACTGTTACCAGTCCGCAATAAGCGATAATCAACTAAATGCCTAGAGTCTTAGTTTCTACCTCTAGTTGCTCGTCGTGTTTGCTGAAACTTTTGGTCGGGTGACGAGGCATTTGGTTATAAATAGACGTCTTTATTCACGTATGTGAACATACAAATAGAAAGTTACCCATATAGATTTACAAATGACTCAGACATAACAATCACAAGACAGGACAGGACAAATACGTGAACAAAGTGGCGTTTGTGCCCGAGATAGGCGCCAGGCTGCAAGGCACAGTAACAAATTGAGCCCTCATCCGACACCAGTCCGGTGCATCATGTGCTTAGTGACAGTCATCGTGTCGAATCTTCTTTCCGCCGTAACAGACCCAAGGAGGACCTGCGTAGACATGGACACAAAATGATTGTCTCTGAAGCCCAGAAGCCCAGCCTTCGCGGATTGCATGCAGAGGCAGGTGACCACACTCGGCTCCATGAGATGATCGCCGAAGTGGTGGTGACATGCTGGACTGCTGGGTGTAGTCCTCTATCAACCTAGTGGATGGCTACCCTGTCGTTGACTGCGACATTCTCCTGGTGACATTGATCGACGTCTAAGTTAACACCCACGAC
The DNA here is from genome assembly GCF_023864345.2 of Schistocerca serialis cubense. Taxonomy (NCBI): domain Eukaryota; kingdom Metazoa; phylum Arthropoda; class Insecta; order Orthoptera; family Acrididae; genus Schistocerca; species Schistocerca serialis. The sequence continues at coordinate 565,046,099 of NC_064644.1, forward strand.
TTGGGCATCGCCATGAACTGCCACGATGTCCAGCTCCTTTAGGCCCTCTGATGTTCTGAGATGAGGCTCAAGGTGGACGTCAAAGCCGCAGCGACTAAGGCCTTGGGCAATATAAGTTGCCAAGGAATTATGTCGCTCAATGCGAGCGTCGTGACTCTTAAAGCAATACTGGACAACGTGGTTGGCAATTTCTTTGGCGACACAGTCTGCCTGGCAGTTGGTTTCACCAGAACGACCAAGAAGCAGCCTCACATGTGTTGGAAGGGCATTGATCCTGGTACATAGGCAGGAGATAAAGTCGCGGCCACTGATATAGCGCTGGCGGTTATCCACCCAGCTATGTAGCCCTGGTGATTGGGCAGACTTTCACAGCGCAGCTCCGTCCACCGACGAATGCAGCCATTCCGCCCACATCTGGCCAAGCTGGTTGCTTGCCCGTATGGCTCCGTCGTTCCACCGTAACTGCTGCTCCAACCTCCCAATTTCACGCCCCATAACGTCTTCTGTAGGCCCGTCTGATAGGACTCCCAGAGCTCGCATGTTGGTGAGCCGATTCCGCCACAGCAGAGGACCAAGCCAGCGCGCTGTTGGCACTCCCAATCCCCCAGATGCAACAGGGATGTCCGCTGGCAGGCACAGCCAAGATCTCAGGGCTGCGCAGATGGCGATGTCCACTGTTGAGAGAGCCCCAAGGTAGGTCCCAGAGAGAGCCTGGCCGTGGTGGATCCCTGGCAAGACCACCGTTCTGAGGGCGTGAAGGAGTTGTTGTGGTTTCAATGATGCCTTGGACAAGACGCTTAGCTGTCGCTCGACCTCCCGCCTCAGGTGGAAGAGGCTACGTCTGCTGGTAGAGAACTAAATACCAAGATACCGGAAAGTGCTCGACTGTCAAGGCAGGAAGGATGGTATATCCAGCCTTGAAAATTAAGGTCGACGGCACTACGACCTTCATCTCGCGACCAGAGGCCGCGAGAGTAAAGAACTTTCCGGGATTGACTTGGGGATCAGGTCCCCAAGAGCTGATGTAGATGTGTCGATTACGTCCTGGAGCCCTCCCTCTGTCTCAGCGAACAGCGAGACGTTGTCGGCAAAGGTGGCAGCCTTAAGATGTCGTCCCACGACTTTTGCACCAACATGATCAGGGAGGCGAGCAAGCATGAGGTCCAGAGAAAGGTAAGACATGATAGGGGAAAGAGGGTCACCCTGCTGAACGCCCCTCGAAGGCCACACTGGACACAGTGACTTCCCTGGACCACAGATCACTGTTGCTCAATCCTCGTAGCATCCCAGGATGTATCCAGTGAACTCGCCAGGCAGAACATGTGGCCTCAGGGCACCATGGTCCAGAGAGTCGAATGCCTTGGACACATCCAGGGACGCGACAGAGGGAACTACAGCTCACCCAGGCCTTAGTCATTGCCAGGTCCAAGAAGAAGGAATTGCGCTGCATCCCATCCGGAGGAAGGAAGGCCCACTGACGCCCATCCAACACACCAGGTCCACATCACCCGACCCGCCAGGATCTTATGGAAGACCCTGGTGAGGACTGAGCAAACTGCGATTGGGCGGAAGACGGCGGGGGGTGCTGGGGCGGCCTTTTTGGGCAGCAGGAAGGTATGGGCTTGAAGGAGTCGGGATGGGAGGCTGCGGGTCAGAAGGAAAAGGTTTAGCACTTTCAGGAGGGCCTCACGGGGAAGACGGCAAGGCTGGGCGGGTGTGAGTCCATTAGGGCCTTCGGTGGAGTGATGAGGTGAGAGTGCTGCAGCGACGTCCACCAACGTGATGGACACCCACAGCTGTTCAAAGGGCACCTCGGTTTGGACGGTAACAGCGAACAATCTAGACTGTCTACCCAGCCAGATGGACACTGGGTAAAAAGATCCTTCCAGAAATCAACCAAACCAGGAATAACAGGTGGTTGATGGAAGAGTGTATAGTCTAGAAGGCCATTAATGAACCACACTGCATTCTTGGAGAAGGTGCACTGGCAGATGGAATACTTCCACCTACGTCAGGCTCGTTTACACTCTGGTGGCTGTGACATCAGCACGGAGGCGCCACACAACCCTGTCGCCCCCAAGCAACCTATGGCATCAAGGGCAGGTGGCAACATGGCCATGATGACAGGCGTTGATGCAGTTGGTCCCAGCGCCATGATGTCGTCTATTGACCAATACTTTGGACCTAATGGTGGCAAGGCTGCTAGAGTCGACCAGACAGCCTGGTCGACCGGATCCTCCACTGAAGGTGAGGTCGTAGAAGTTGAGGATATCCCCGCAGTCAGTGCAGTAGCATCTGATGAGCGTGGGCGCTCTGCAGTAGCAGAGAGGGCAGAACCGAACTCGGCAACCTGGTTCCTGTAAGCACCCGCATGATGCTGACATTTGATAGATTCAAATGAGCAGTGTTGATAGGTCTTCACTAACTTTTGGTTCAGGATCTGGGTGCCCTCGAGTGTCAACACTGCTTCAGCATGGGCCAGGCATAGAAGTTCTTCATTACACCACCTGGCCTTCGTCCTCTGGATGTTAATCTCTGCATTGGCTGCATCAAGATGAGCCCTGCGGCAGTGCACACCAAGACCAGTCTTGGTGCCAAAGCTCCGATGGCACTCTGGGCACTGAAAGGCAGATAAGGTGACTCGACCCAGGCTGGCGGCATCAGATGGCGGCCCAACAACTGGCGCGGCAGCTCCAGTGGGAGAACCACAGCCTGTTTTATTTCGTGTGTTGGGGCCAGCTGAAACAAGAGGCGGGGGGGGGGGGGGGGGGCAAGCAACCCCCGAGCTCCAATACGTTCGCCCTGCTCTGTACCTTCTCAGAGCTTTCTGACCAACAAAGTCTTGAGCCTCCCCTCAGCTCCCCTCATGACTCCCGCCACATGAAGGCCAGAGCTAGGATTTCCCCCTGAGAGGCTAAGCGAACCATCATCCACTCGACATCGCTAGGATGCAGAGGAGTGGATTGAGAGGATCTGTATATGATGCGTCATGTGAGCATTAAGAGAGTCATGGTTACTCCTGCCAGTTACTCTCCCTTTTTTGCCACCTTCACAATCTCTTTCTTACTGTTGGCAGTCCGCCAGAATCGATACACAACTATATGCCTGGAGTGGTGGTTACTGCCTGCATTTGCTCCTCATGTTTGTTCTAGCTTTTAGTCAGCTGACGAGGCATTTGGCTACTGTAAGAGAGTCATGGTTACTCCTCCTTTTCGGCTGACATGGCATTTAACAAATATATGTCTAGAGTCTTGGTTACTCAGTCCAGTTGCTCATCGTGTTTGCTGAAATTGTGGTCGGGTGACGAGGCATTTGGCTATTTCAGCCGTCTTTATTCTGAGGAATATACATATATACACACACATTATATATATATATATAAGAGAAGAAGACAAAGCAGAATAAAGACGTTCTATCTCCTGTTGATAGACCCCAGGAGTCAGGGAAAAACGAATATCCAGCATCCTAACCGACGCTGGCTCGTGGCATCAGCCTGTTCTACGTCATCCACTCGAAGATGCGGTAACTGATGCAGCAGCTCTGCAGAACTCTAGATTAAAGTACCGCCAGCTCTCCAGGACGGAACCCCAAGTTAATGAGGTCCCTCGCCGACGCAGGAGACCATGTGCCCCTCCAATTCACCGTTGCGGTGGACACTGTCACATCCTGGAAGTCATGATGCAGGTTGGAGATAGCACGCCGGATGGACGGCGTGTTGTAATAGGTCGCCTTCCGGGTGTGACACCAGTCGAGTCGAAGATGGTCACCGACTACCTGAGCATTGATTACGTGAGCGATGCTGTCTTACCACCACCACGTCAGGCTTGCGGAGTCCCTCAGGTGTGCGGAGGTGGGGATCCACGGAGACATTGAAGCCGCTCCTCATGAGCCCACGAGCGACATAGCGCACGATCGCATCATGTCGTTTAACTCGACATCCGAGCGTCCTAAGCAAGCCTGTAGGACATGGTAGGCGGTCTCAATGGCTTGGCAGCCTACGTGACATCTGGTGTCCTCCTCACGATCCCGACTGCGCCGTGCCCTCGTCGGGAAGACGTTCATGCGGGCGTCGATGTAGTCACGCCCAGATATTAGTCGACTGGTGTCGGCAACCCTTTGGTGCTGCCCTCGGATTGGTTGGTTGGGTTGAAGATTAAAGGGACCAAACTACAAAGGTCATCGGTCCCTTGTTTCATAAAAACACAGAGCACAGGGGAACTATCCACCAGTCAAGCGAAGCACTAAAAGAAAAACTCCAGGGGAAGAAAAGCCCCATGGTCCATTGTAAGACAACATGGAAAACAGAGCACAGCAACAAAAACAACATAGAGAACAAAGGCAGAAGGAATTAAAACTGCACACCAGAGGACTGTGGCTGGCTGATCACGAAAATAATAGGATGAGCCAGCCACTCTGCAACACGTTAAAACCTCCAGCCTAGAAGTGTAGGGCGGAGTCGAATCACAACACAAAACTAATTAAAAGAGAGAGCTCAAAAGAGGGTGATGTTAAAAAAAAATTTAAAGGGACCTATAAAAGCCGCTTGCGCGAAGAAAACTTAAAACCCGATCTGCCATAGAGACATTGTCACCTAAGAGAGATGATAAAGCACCCTGGAGATTAAAAGTTCGCCTGAGGGCGGTTAAAAGAGGACAGTCCAACAATATATGGGCCACCGTCATAATCGCGCCACAGCGACAATGAGGGGGGTCCTCTCGACGCAGCAGATGACCATGCGTCAGCCAAGAGTGACCAATGCGGAGCCTACAGAGAACCACAGAATCCCTCCGAGAGGCCCGCATGGAGGAACCCCACACAGTCGTGACCTCCTTTACACGCCGCAGCTTGTTGGGTACAGACAGGGTGCGCCATTCGTCTGCCCACATCCCAAAGACCCGACGGCGTAACACCGATCGGAGATCAGTTGCCGGGAGGCCGATCTCCAACGGCAGTTTGCGGGTGGCTTCTTTAGCTAACTTGTCGGCGTGTTCGTTGCCCGCTATCCCAACGTGTCCCGGGGTCCACATGAACACCACTGAACGGCCACGTTGTTCAAGAGCATGAACGGACTCCTGGATGGCAACAACAATGGGATGGCGTGGGTAGCACTGGTCAAGAGCCTGGAGACTACTGAGAGAGTCACTGCAAATGACAAAAGACTCGCCAGTGCTGGTACGAACACGCTCAAGGGCACGAAAAATAGCTGTTAGCTCTGCAGTGTAAACACTGCAGCCGTCCGGCAAGGAGCGCTGGTCGACATAGTCCGCATGAGCGTAAGCGTACCCCACACGGCCATCAACCATCGAGCCATCGGTATAGATAACCTCCGAGTCACGGGATGCGTCGAGGAGAGCAAGAAATTGGCGGCGCAAGACTGCAGGAGGAACTGAATCCTTTTGCCATTGGGAGAGGTCCAGCTGAAGCTGCGGCCGACGGATACACCAAGGAGGTGTATGTGGGCGGACCTGAAAAGCAGATGGAAGAGGCAAAGACTCGAGTTCACTAAGGAGTGACCGAACACGGATCCCAATTGCATGGCCTGATCGCGGCCGCCGGCGTGGAAGATGGACTGCCGCATCGGTGAAAAGGAGACGGTAGTGAGGGTGACGGGGAGAACAACGGACGTGGGCAGCATAGTTGGCTAAGAGTTGTTGACGCCGAATGTGGAGCGGAGGAACCCCAGCCTCAGCAAGTAGGCTATTAACAGGACTGGTGCGGAATGCTCCTGTCGCCTGTCGAACCCCACAGTGGTGAACGGGATCCAGCAGTTGCAACACTGAGGGCGATGCTGAGCCATACGCCACACTCCCATAATCCAGGCGGGACAGCACAAGGGCTTTGTAGAGCTGCAGCAGCGTGTTACGGTCTGCACCCCAAGTTGTGTTGCTGAGGCAGCGGAGGGCATTCAGATGCTGCCAGCACTGACGCTTGAGCTCACGAATATGTGGAAGCCAAGTAAGCCGGGCATCGAACAGCAATCCCAGAAAACGGTAAGTGCCAACAACCCTGAGCTTAGCATCCTGAAGATAAAGCTCAGGGTGGGGATGGACAGTGCGACGCCGACAAAAGTGCATAACACAAGTCTTCGCAGGAGAAAACTGAAACCCATGGGCTAGGGCCCACGCCTGCGCCTTGCGTATGGCTCCCTGCAACCGACGTTCTGCAACACCAATGGTGGAGGAGCTGAAAAAGATGCAGAAATCGTCAGCATATAACTTGGGTGAGACAGACGACCCTACTGCTGCTGCAAGGCCATTAATGGCCACAAGGAAAAGGGGCACGCTCAATACAGAGCCCTGTGGAACGCCGTTCTCCTGGATATGAAGTGAACTATGGGATGTGCCAATTAAAACGCGGAATGTCCGAACAGATAAATTCTGAATAAAAATGGGGAGAGAGCCCCGGAGACCCCACCCGTGCAACGTGGCGAGAATATGGTGCCGCCACGTCGTGTCATATGCTCTGGAGAGGTCGAAAAAGACGGAGACGAGGTGTTGGCGCCTGGAAAAAGCAGTGCGGATTGCAGACTCAAGGAGGACCAAAGTATCGGCGGTGGAACGGCCCTGACGGAACCCGCTCTGACATGGAGCCAGAAGACCCTGAGACTCGAGCAGCCAACACAGCCGTCGACTCACCATGCGTTCCAGCAGCTTGCACAGAGTATTGGTTAAGCTGATGGGCCGATAACTATCCACAGTAAGCGGGTCCTTACCAGGCTTCAGCACCGGAATGATGGTACTTTCTCGCCACTGCGACGGAAAGACACCATCACCCCATAGGCGGTTGAAGATGGCAAGAACACATCGCTGACAGTCCGGGGACAGGTGTTTGAGCATCTGATTGTGGACGCCATCTGGCCCAGAGGCTGTATCGGGGCACTGTGCCAGGGCGCTCTGGAGTTCCCACAACCTAAATGGGGCGTTATACGCCTCAGGGTGGCGAGAAGCGAAAGAAAGCCGTTTGCCTTCCTCCCGGCGTTTGAGCGCGCGAAACGCAGGCGGGTAATTCCCCGACGCAGAGGCCCGAACATAGTGCTGAGCGAAATGCTCGGCGATTGCATCGGCATCGGTGGATACTGCCCCGTTGATGGTAAGCCCTGGGACACCTGTAGAGTACTGCAATCCAAAGATGCGCCGAATCTTCAGCCACACCTGGGAGGGGGAAGTACGGGAACCAATCTTGGAAACGTACCTCTCCCAACACTCCTGTTTCCGCCGTTTGATAAGCCTCCGTACCTGAGCACGGAGACGTTTGAATAAAATGAGGTTCTCCAAAGACGGGTGCCGCTTATGTCGCTGAAGAGCCCGCCGACGTTCTTTAATGGCGGCAGCGACCTCTGGAGACCACCAAGGCACCGACTTTCGCCGGGGGCACCCGAACGAACGAGGAATGGTACGTTCCACAGCGGAAACAATCGCTGCAGTCAGTGTCTCAACCGCCACATCGATGGTACCATAGGGGAGAGAGTCAACAGTGGCAGCAGAGCAGAACGTGTCCCAGTTTGCCTTGCTAAATGCCCATCTAGGCGAGCGCACAAAGGAGCGACGCTGTGGTAGTGAAAGGAAGATCGGAAAATGGTCACTACCACACAAGTCCTCGTGGACTCTCCAGTGGACCGATGGTACAAGCCCTGGGCTGCACAACGACAGATCTATGGCCGAGAACGTGCCATGCGCCACACTGAAATGTGTGGCGGCGCCAGTGTTTAAGAGGCAGAGGTCGAGTTGGGAGATGAGATTCTCGACCTCCCTGCCTCGGCCAGTAACCTTCGTTCCACCCCACAGGGGATTGTGGGCGTTAAAATCCCCCAGGAGAAGAAAAGGCGTGGGGAGTTGGGCGACAAGTGCAGCCAATTCGGTCAGGGAGACTGTACCACCTGGAGGGAGATAGACACTGCAGACAGTTATGTCCTGGGTAGTCCTTACACGGACAGCCACAGCTTCCAATGGTGTTTGAAGGGGCACAGGAGCACTATATACAGAGGTAAGGACATACACGCAGGCTCCACCTGACACACAATTGTAAGTGCTACGGTTGCAGTAATAGCCCCTGTATCCACGAAGGACAAGGATCCGCATTGCCGGGAACCAGGTTTCTTGGAGGGCAATACAGAAAGCAGGTGTCAGGCTTAGAAGCTGTCGTAGATCAGGGAGATGGCTAAAATAACCGCCACAATTCCACTGGAGGATTGTACAAAGCGTGTCCAGTAGGGGCATTCAGGCACTGAAAAGGCAAATTACTTGGCAGGGTCACATGCTGCCACCGACTGAGCGACGGACGTCACTACGGCCATCGTTTCTGAGGAGACGGCGAGATCCAGGTCATCAGGGGACGCAAAGAGCTCGAGCTCGACCTCGTCCTCAGAGGCTGAGCTGACAGGGAGCGTTGGTGCGGGAACCACTGGGTCCTTATCCTTCTTGAAGAGCTTCCTTTTCTCTCTCTTGTCTTTGGGAGGAGGGTTGTCATGCTGGGAGGGCTTTCCTGACGCATTATCAGGAACAGAGGAAGAGCGTGAAGCCCTTTGACCAGCAGCTGGTGGCTTCTTCAGCCACTGGCTAGTGTCTTGTGAGACACTGGGGAAGTCCTTGGAAGGGACGCCCCCAAGGGATCCCTTCCGAACAAGTGAGGCCGGAGGAGGCTGTTGCGTCCCCGGCTGAGCAGCCGGAGGGAGCTGTCGCTTCCCCGGCTGAGGAGCCGGAGAGGGCTGTCCCCACTCCAGCTGAGAGGTGGGGACCAACGTCCCCGGTTGCTTGGGGCGCACTGCTCCCAAACTCGGTGTTTTGGGAGCAGTGGAAGAGAGAGCGGCCTGTCCCAGCGGTGGGGCAGACGTTACCTGATTTCTCTGTGGGCCAACAGAGAAGGGAGTCTGTGCAGGAGCTGGTGGCGGCAGTGTGACAGTAGCGTAACTCCTCAACATAGGTGTGGGGTTGAGTCGTTCTAATTTCTTCTTTGCCTCTTGGTAACTTAAACGGTCCAAGGTCTTAATTTCTTGTATCTTCCGCTCTCGTTGATAGACTGCACAGTCTGGTGAGCAGGGAGAATGATGCTCCCCACAGTTAATGCAGGTGGGAGGCGGAGCACATGGAGCATTAGGATGTGGAGGTCGTCCAAAATCACGACACATGGGGCTGGAAGTGCACCTGGAGGACATGTGTCCGAATTTCCAGCACTGGAAGCATCGCATAGGGGGCGGGACATAGGGCTTGACATCGCACCGGTATATCATGACCTTGACTTTCTCAGGCAAGCAGTCGCCCTCAAAGGCCAGGATGAAAGCACCGGTAGCGACCCTATTATCCTTCGGCCCCCTAAAGACACGACGGACAAAGTGTACACCGCGTCGTGCCAGGTTCTCACGTAGCTCGTCATCAGACTGTAGCAGAAGATCTTTATGAAAAATAATCCCCTGGACCAAATTTAAGGACTTATGGGGAGTGACAGTAACGGGGATGTCACCGAGCTTCTCACAGGCGAGTAATGCCTGGGACTGCGCAGATGAAGCTGCTTGTATCAAAATGGCCCCGCTCCTCATTTTGGAAAGAGACGCCACTTCCCCAAACTTATCTTCGAGATTGTGCACGAAGAAAAGAGGCTTAGTCCCCAAAAACGAATCCCCATCAGTTCTGCTGCATACAAGGTATCGTGGCGAATACGGCTCCTGTCTGTCTGCAGCCCTACGTTCCTCCCATGGTGTGGCTAGGGAAGGGAACGAATTTGGGTTATATGTCACAGCGTTAAATTCCACCTTACCACGCTTAGAGACATTGGCGGTCGGACGGCCACCAGATTGAGATTTCACCCGCTTCATTGCGGGGCATCCGCCCCGATGCCACCCACTCCGACCAGGGACTCTCCCCACGGGCGCCACCCAGCCACAGCAAAGGCCACCTGGCAGGATGGCCGTTGCCGGGAGTCCCGATGCCCCAGAGAGACGAGCATCTACTCCTTGGCTTACGTGGGGAGGTGTCAGCTCAGGCATCGGCAGTACGATCCCTGTGTTGTCAGGGGGCTACAACCTAGAGGGTACATGACGACCCCACCACAACGGGCTGGCTACCGTGCTGGATTTTGGGTGCCATGGGTAGTCCATAGTGATCGTAGGTGCTGGTGGTGACGCACTAAGGGCGGTACTTACACAATACATCAGGTGTCTATGCCCAAAATGAGGGATGGAGGGTGCAGGTACGACGCAAAGACGATCAAGAGTGCCAAGGTCGTAGGGCACAGAGGACTGATGGTGCACCACGTAAGGTGTCCTTCCCCAAAAGGCTCGTACTTCTGCGGAATTTGGAAAAATGGAGCTCAAACCCTGAAGGGGACCATCACATTAAGGCCAAAACGTTTGAGACTCCTTTTAGTCGCCTCTTACGACAGGCAGGAATACCGCGGGCCTATTCTTATCCCCGAACCCGCAGGGGGAGCCCTCGGATTGCGGCGGATGATGATAGCGCCGCGCCATCGATGGCGATGTGCTGGCGCGCAGCCCACATCTCTCCAACCTGAGTTGACGATTTGAGGAGGCGACCCTCCCACATCAGGTGCCGCTCCAGCACCTTAATCTAACGCTGCACTTCAACTAGACCTGCACTGTCGAAGGCTGTCCCCACCTTCTTCAGTGCCAGGAGGCGGGAACGGCGGAGGGTTGGCCCCATCCAGCGGCACAATGGAATGCCGCGGCCCCCTGGGAAACAGGAGCGTGGAAGTTGCCCAGGGGAGTGTCCGCCGGGAGGCGGAACCATCTCCTGACGGCGGCATTAATAGTGATGTCCGCTGACTTCAGGGCACCCACTCGGGTGCGGCTGAGGGCCAGCCCATGGTACAGGCCAGGGAGAAACACGTTAGTGAGAGCATGGATGCGCTGTTACGGCTTCAGCGGAGCTCGGGAGATGACGTTCAGCAGCTCCCCCAGGTGGCGTTGGGGGGTTGAAGACGCAGCGACTCAAGGTGTAGAATTGCAGCCCCAGGTACCGGAAGTTCTCACACACACACAGGGCAGGCACAGTGGTGTTTCCTGCCTTGAAGGTGACGTCGCCGCCCACCTTCACCTTCTTTTCGCGCCCAGCCACGACCAAGGCGAGGGTGAAACACTTCCAGGCGTTGATCTGCAGCCCCCGGTGTGCGAGGGCTGCGACAGCTGCATCTATGAGGGACTGCAGGCCCCTCGGGGTCGACACGAACGGCAGGACGTCATCTGCGAAGGCCGCAGCATTGACTCTGCGACCGAGAATCCGAGCTCCGATGTGGGAGGGGAGTTGTCCTAGAACACAGTCCACCATAAAGTTGACCAGGAGGGGGGGGGGGGGGGAGAGGATCGCCCTGACGGACGCCCCATGACGGCTGCACACACACACACACGCCCACGCCGGCGCCGCCCGTTATCACTGTCGCGCTGCCCTCGTAGCACCGCTCGACGTATTCGATAAAGCAATCCGGCCGGCGATGAGCCCTCAGCACTGGGCGAAGGGCAGCATGATCTACCGAATCGAATGCCTTAGAAACGTCGATCGACGCCACAAAGACAGAGCGGCAGGAGCGGACTGTGTCTGTGAGGGCAGTGTCCGGGATGAAAGTGTTCTCCAACATCACATCACGGGGGATGAATGCCCGCTGACGTTCGTCCACAGTACATGTGCGCATCAGGCGCGACGCGAGAACCTTGTGAAAGGTCCGCGTCAGCACCGAGCAGACCATAATGGGGCGAAGACAGCGGGGGATGTTTGTGCAGCCGTTTTGGAGAGAAGGGACGTGCGAGCACGAGGCAGACGCTTGGGAAGTGCTCAGGCCAGATGGAAAAGGTTCGTGAGCTTTATGAGGACTTCGTGCGGCAGGCGCCGCAGCTCAGCAGGAGTCAGGCCGTCCGGACTGGCCGCTGATCCCCTGAGAGGCACGGCAGCCGCGACCTCCTCGGCGGTGACCGGCCCCCACAGGCACTCAAGAGCGACAGGCTCCGAGTGCGGCAGGAGGCGGTCACTGATGAAGAGCGGTGATGGGTGGCGGCTGCAGCAGGGTGCCATCCAAGAGGCAACGCGCGCTTGACCTTCGGAATTCATCCTGCGTCTTCGCATAGTCCCAAGGGCGCCGTTTGCGCCTCTGCTGCGGCGGCCCTGCAGGCGGCCGCTTCGATGGTTGGTGCGGCCTTTGCGCCATCGTACTCGTCTTCTCCCCTCTGGACCCGACCTACGCAAGGGCATCCGGAAGCATGCCCAAGATGACTTTAGGCGGCATCCCCGGCCCCAGACTGATAGCACGGTCCAGGGTCGAGAAACGCTGAGTGGAAGCAGGTAGCCCCACTAGATGCTCCCAGATGGCGGCGTCAGTCGGCCCCTCCGGCGGCGGCCCTGTGGTGTCGGCCGCGAAGTCTTCAGCTGCGTCATTGTCTGGCGCAGCCCTGTCGCCCACGTCGGGCGGCGACCGCTCCCCGGCGAAAGGTCGGCTCTTCCCCCCGGCCGATCTCAAGCGCCTCCATAAACTCGCGGACAAGCTGCTTGTTGGCAGCCTTCCGCCACTGGCACTTGATCGCGTCGAGTGTTCGGTTGGGGGACATCTGTGTCAGTTCTTGGTTGACAAAGAAGAACCGTGCGTCCGTCTCGAGAAACAGTTTGGCCTCCGCTTTGGCGAGCGACAGGACCTTTTCCTCTGTCCACCTCGCGCGATGCCTCTCCGTCACGATCTCTGCGTCGGCGGCTGCAGGATGTTGGCGGCGGCGGCGGTGAATCCCAAGGCCGTTCTTGGTCGTAAAAGTGCGGTGGCACTCGCTGCAGGCGTAGATTGGTGCAACTACTACCACATCTGCGGCATGGCCGGTTGGCCGGGCAGGTGCTGGGGGAGCTGGGGTGGCACCTTCGGTGGAAGGACCACCACTCGTGATTTCTTGTGGGGTGCCCCAACTGGAAAGGGATAATGGAAAGGGATAATGCAAAGGGGTGTGGGGGGCTGGTAACCCCCCAAAACCCTAATGCAGTCTTCCACTCTGCGAAATCAGCAGAGAGTCACTTTCCCTTTTTGGCACACCTCACACTTTCATTCTTACTGTTTCCAGTCCGCTAGAAGCCATACGCAATTATATTTCTTGAGTCTTACTTGCTCCCCCCAGATGCTGCTCGCGTTTGCTGAAACTTTTGGTCGGGTGGCGAGGCGTTTGGCTGGCCAAAGAGAGACATAGGCACTCCTGGGTGTTACTTCCCCTTTTTGGTTACTTCTATATCCTCATTCTTACTGTTACCAGTCCACCATAAGCGATAAGCAACTAAATGCCTAGAGTCTTAGTTACTCCCTCCATTTGTTCTTCGCATTTGCTGAAACTTTTAAGGTAGCGAAATGCCTCGTCGCCAAACCAAGAGAGTCATTGTTAGTACTGCCAGTTGCTCCTTTTCCTCCACCTTTGATTTCTCTTTCTTATTGTTGCCAGTCCGCAATAAGCGATACGCAACTATATGCCTAGAGTCTTAGTTACTCCCTCCAGTTTCTCCTCGTGTTTGCTGGGTTGAGTGACGTGGCATTTGGCTAGGCGAGTGAAGAGATCTATGTCGGCTATGCCCAGGTTACAATGCCACCGGTGGGGAAAAAGGCCATGTGCTTATCCTTAGAAATGATCGCCTAACACACCTACAACTGCTGTTCGTAACTATGTTGTGCTAACTGACCACACGATCTTCATAAACTGACGGTGAATTTTCACGCCTGACCTGATGGAATTGCAGAATATCTTTCGTATGAGGAATTTCCGCAAACCAAACTTTTCCCATATGCGGCAATTGCTGGGTTACGGAGACACTTCTTCCAGAATAGGGAGGTCGCTGTGGCAGTTGGTGGTAGCTGCTGACCTCCAATCGTCAATATCTTCTTTAACCTCGTCAGTAGCTTGGCGACCGATTGCGTCCCATTATTGCCTGCACCTGGATGTCATTGGTGTTCACTAAATTCTCTAGGTGCCGTAGATAAACAGAGCCTATTAATAGGCGCACGGCTGGGATACCCAGGCCACCACCTCGCTGCTCGGCATCTATGTATGGCGTTGGCGTAGTCTTCGGCGCTTCGTGAAAGCTTCTCTTCACTTGCCAAATACAGTGGTCCACATACTGTATTTTCTTGATTGAGATGTTGGTGGTCTGGAGTGTGTGAATCAATCTGGGAATTAGGTATGTGTTCATTACGGTGATTTTCTGCCAAGGCTACATGGCAGCTTGGCGGAGTCTTTCCAGCATGACCTCGAGTTTAGATGTAGAGGGTGACTGGATGCCTTGGTGATCGAAAGGATACCCTAGGTAATGCAGCTGTTCATGTACGTTTAAGCCATTGTTTAAAATCGCTAATAAGATGATACCAGCCTTATGCTGTATTACGTATCGCTTAGTGTGGGCGACTCGCACCACGTGAAGAGCCCCACACTTATCGGCGTTCACCTCCAAAGTTCGCCAAGAACGTCTCAACTGTTTTAATGTGGTGCCTCATACCTTCCTGGGTGTCCGATAGCGGAACGATGTCATCTGCAAAACCTAGGGCACCTATCTTAATACCATTCACAGTTGCACCAAATTCCTGCCGGATATCTGTCATTAGGTGGTCTACCACTAGGTTGAATACAATTGGGCTCGGAGGATCCCCCTGCTTAACACCCCTGCAGAATTCAGTTCTCTCAATTTCAGCTGACTTCAGTTTCAGCGTTGTCACTTGATCTTTGTATGACGACATTATGTACTCCAAGGTTTATTTGTCTACATTATGGGTCCATAGAGCATGGCGAATCGTTGTCCATGACACACGGTCGAAAGCCTTATATAGATCGATGGCTAAAACAAACAGGGGTTTCAAAGCATTGGCCAAGATGCCATCTACAGACCGAAAGCCTCTTTGGCTTGGGTGAATCTCGATTGATTGTGACAATCTGAAGGCCAACATCTTGTTGAGTAGTCTAACAACATTCGATGATATCGTAATTGCCCGCCAATTGGAGGGCAATGACAAGTCACCTTTTTTTTGTAGCAAGCAAGTTCTGTTCAGCTTCAGAGATGCTGGCAGCGTTTCCAAGCTAAATAAGATGTTTAGCAGGACATTCAGGTCGGCTTTGTGCATACCACGCAGGTGTACGTGAGTTACACCATAAGGCCCAGACGCTCTTCTCTTCAACTTATTTACCGACATATTCGTTTCTTTCAGAGACAAGGGCTGGCAAGCCTCATTAATCTTTGTGGGGTCCCTAAGTGCAAATGTTACTGCAAGGCGAACAGGTTTCGCTGCAAAATAGCTGGCATAGTAATTAATAAGGTCAGCATCGGCCGGTCGTGCGTCATCCACATTGTCAGTGCCATTCAAGATGTCATTAACAAGATTCGCCCTATCGTTAAGCCATCTGTATTGAGTCAGCCGAAATCGTGTGGCGCGACCTTTCCACCTTTCGGCTCTGTTGGTGTTCTTGCTTTTGCTCTTGTTTTCTCTTTGGTGCTACGAAACGCCTAAGACGGAATAAGAGGCCTGCACAGAGGCAGCCAGCTTCCCGATGATACCAGAGAAAAAATCTTCGATCTCAGACCACTCAGTAGTTCTTGAGAGCACAACTGTGATCAGAAACTGGAAATCTGTGGAACATTTACTTCTTAACCCTTGTATGTGTTCGATGATTGCATCATTCAGGATCCAGTCCTTTGGTAGATCTTTCTCCGGTGTTGGCTCTGGGGGAATCATGGTGTCATCCTCAACCACTTCTGAATCCTTTAGTCTCTGTCGCACAGCAGCAAGAATAGCCAAGTACTCAGCATTCGAACGGCGCTTTTTGGTAGATTCCGCCGATCTACCAATCCTCCTGCCCAGCTCAGCATTCAGCTTCGCTTGCACACTCCATTTGGTTTCCAACTCAATCAAATTCAGCTAATTCCTCCATTTCGGCGGACGTACGGTTCCCTTTGCGCTTAGCTTCGCATTTTGCAAGATCTTCAGCATTAAAAAGTACAGGATGAGACTTCTTCTCATGCATCTTGACGCCTATAATGCTAGCGAAATTCCGGTCGCAGTATTGACATTTAATCAAGCCATCCTCGTTGGGTGCGCGAGGTTTCCCTTTACATCTACGAATATGTTGCTTTTGTTGGGCTGGTCTTCTGCCACCTATCTCTAGTTCACACAAGTGACATAGCACACTGCCAGGAATACCTGGTGGATCCATTACCATACCAGGACTGTTGACATTACCCAATCCAGGATCATGTTCGGGGTTCTGTCCATTCGAACCCCCCATCCGAGGCTTCACTGTCTCATACGTTGCAACTTAGTGTCTCACAAGAGACGGGAGAGTTCAGGCTGCAAACCCTCTTCACCCACGGCTATCTGCCTAATCTGCGAAGGATCGTCTCGGATACTATGGCAGCCATTGGCGACGGCCTCGCAATAAAAACGGGACTGAACCCGTGGTCCCTACAAGCCAATGGAACTGCCACTACGAGGCCAACACCACTCTGAGGGGGGTACTGGCCAAACTCCAGCAAGGCTCTCCTCCCCCGCCCGTAGTCCTTGTATTTGCTAGATTCCTCTCGCAATGTTGACAAGTCACATTCGAGGACGCATAAGCGGTACCTCTACTGCACATCTAATTTTCCATTTTCCGCCCTTTACCCACAGAATATGGGATAGGGTAGTCCAATGACAACTTTAAGGGCAAACGCCGTGCAGTCTACCAGGGGCTCCATCGTGGCCCTGAAAAGGACTCTGTCCTCAGAAGGACACTAGGAGGTCCTGAAAAGGACACTGCCCCGAGAAGGGCACTTGGATGCTAGTGAATCCCACAGTAGAACTGTGGCCCGACACCACAGACGACTACCCAAGCGGCCGCCCTAGTTAACCAAAGTCTCGTCTCTGATACTAAGGCGATTTGTGGCCCTGACACCTCAAACTACGGCTTTGGTACGAGGTCTCGTCTCGTATACTAGTACAGACAAAGGCTGTCCCGACACCTCATGACGGTCCCGTGGCTCTACCCTATTAGCTGCAAAAGCCAGTCACCACTTTGTTTGCCTTGGCTCCCCGAGTCGCGGCTGACAGTGCACCCGATTCTCGCCCTGAGGAGGCTAGGGACTCGGGCTTCACCACAAAGAGGCTAGAGGCATCACACACCGATTCCGGCCAAGTGGCACAGGGCACTACCTTAAATTGCGCATCATGCGGGCTTAAGAGAGTCATAGTTACTCCTGCCTGTTGCTTCCCCATTTTGGCCACCTTTACATTTTGATTCTAAGTGTTGCCAGTCTGGCAGAAGCGATACACAACTATAGGCCTAGAGTCTAAGTTACACCCACTAATTGCTCCTTGCGTTTGCTGAAATTTTTGGTCGGGCATGACAAGGCATTTGGCTACCTTAAGAGAGTCATAGTTACTCGTGTCAGTTGCTCCCCTTTTCGGCCTCCTTTTAATTCTGTTTCTTACCGTTTCCAGCCCGCCAGAAAAGATGCATAACTATATGCCTGGAGTTATAGTTACTGCCTGCATTTGCTCCTCGTGTTTGCTGAAATATTTGGTTGCGTTACGAGGCATTTGGCTACCTTAAGAGATTCATAGTCACTCCTTCCAGTTGCTCTTCGCTTTTGGCCAACTTCACATTTTCATACTTTCTGTGACCAGTCCGCCAGAAGCGATACGCAACTATATATATGCCTAGTGTCACAGTGAATACCGCCGGTCTCTCCTTGCGTTTGCTGAAACTTTGGCTGGGTGACGAGGCATTATGCTACGTTAATGGGCTCATAGTTATTCCTGCCAATTGGTCCTCCTTTTTGGACACCGGCAGGTGGCACGACCATAGCTGGTTCCTGTGCCGCTTGACCAAACCGGACTGACCAGAAACAAGATATAGAGTACGAACGAACGAACGAACGAACGAACGAAGGAGGCCGCAGTAACTGCAAAAGCGACATGTGGCCGCGACTATGAAGCAATTCAGCTGGGGAGTGAGTACCACGCGGCTGGGAGCGGTAGGACGATAAAAAGGTCCAAAGAGCAAGCTCGCGAGAATGAGTAGCGCGCAACTTAGTCATCTATGACTTGAACGTTCGGACGAACCGTTCAGCCTCGCCGTTCGACTGCGGGTGGAACGGGGAGGTAGCCAGATGGCGAATGCCATTGGCAGCACGAAATGTTTCAAATTCCTTGGAGACAAACTGGGGGCTGTTGTCGGAAACAAGCACTTGCGGCAGACCCTCCAGACAAAATCGTCGTCAACGTCCGAATGGTACTCGCCGAGGTAGTGGAAACCATCGGGACAGCAGAGGGGGAAGTTGCTTTAAGGCTATGGTTCAAATGGCTCTGAGCACTATGGGACTTAACATCTACGGTCATCAGTCCCCTAGAACTTAGGTTACTTAGGTTCAAGTAGTTCTAAGGACATCACACAACACCCAGTCATCACGAGGCAGAGAAAATCCCTGACCCCGGTGGGAATCAAACCCAGGAACCCGGGCGTGGGAAGCAAGAACGCTACCCCACGACCACCAGCTGCGGACAAAGTTGCTTTAAGCATCAATAACAATCAACCAGCGGGCGTCCCAGAAAGGACCCATGAAATCAACATGGAGACGTTGCCAAGGCGCACTAGGAGTCGGTCACGCAAAGAACTGTTGGCGGGGAGCAGATTGAAGATTTTCTCGCTACTTGTCAGTCTTGCACGGAGCATCAATGTCGCGATCAATACCAATCCAGGTGCAATGACGTCGACCGAGCTGTTTCGTCCGCACAGTACCCCAGTGACCAACATGGAGAAGGCGGAGAATTTCCGACCGCAAAGAACGAGGTACCACGACACGGGATTGATAATTTTCCGTTCGGAGTAATAGAACACCGTGGTGAACTGACGAACTTTGTCGCTGTGCAAAATAACGCTGAACCAGGGGGGCCAGGAATTTATGAAGCAGACGGTGGCCATTGCGTACGGATGTATTGCAAAAACGAGGCGTAAAGAATCGTCGGCGGCCGTCGCGGAAGCAATACGACGGAAGTCGACCGGAATACCATCAGCAAACTCTGCGTCTTGCGACTAAACGTAGAGGCACGACACTTCAGAGGAGTCAAGGGAGTTCTCCGAACCAATTGGAAGACGAGACAACGCGTCGGCATTGCCCTGTCGAGCCGTAGGCCGGTACAAAATTTCATAATTGTAGTCGGACAGAAACACTGCCCAACGTTGCAATTTTTGCGCCGTACAGACTGGAACGGGCTTGGACGGGTCGGTAACCAGATAGAACTTCCGACCGTACAAAAAATCGTGGAACTTGGCCACTCCATAGACAATAGCTAGAGCTTCATTTTCTATCTGAGAGCAGTTTTCTTGCGCGGAATTGGGCAATATGGAGGCAAATGCGATCGACCGAAAGTACGCGGTGCTAGAGAACCGCGCCAATGCCGTGTGAAGACGCATCGACAGCCAAAACCAAAGGCCGGGAGGGATCAAAAGGAACCAAACAACGATCACTGAGCAACGCAGATCGGAGCTGGCGGAAAGCTGCGTCACAATCCGCAGACCACACAAAACGCACATTCTTACGCCGGAGGCGATGCAAAGGCGCGGCTATCTGAGCGGCGTTAGGAATGAAGCGAATATAATAAGTAATTTTTCCCGACACAAACTGGAGTTCCTTCAGGTTCGTAGGCGCCGGCAAGTCTCTGATCGCATGGAGATGCGACGGTGAGGAGTGGATACTGTGGTGTCACCGCCAGACACCACACTTGCTAGGTGGTAGCTTAAATCGGCCGCGGTCCATTTAGTACATGTCGGACCCGCGTGTCGCCACTGTGTGATCGCAGACCTAGCGCCACCACAAGGCAGGTCTCGATGTACGATAGAGCACTCGCCCCAGTTGTACGGACGACATTGCTAGCGACAATACGGACGAAGCCTTCCTGTCAATTGCCGAGAGACAGAATAGCCTTCTGCTAAGTCCATGGCTACGACCTAGCAAGGCGCCAATTGTAACAGTGCATGTATCTTACGAGTCTCATTTGTATAGCCAAGAGAGATGTATCACAAGGAGTAAATAAAGTTAAGTATATTCCAAAGCTACGTATTTTCTTGATAGCAATCATAACGTATCTTGTTCCAGAATTCACGCCCGTCTGCGTTAGATAGCGTGCCTATCGGCCCCCTCAAAATAACACTGTGTCGGCACTTCTGTCGACACATCCATTAATCACATGGCGTAAGTATTCTATCTCAGTCCGAAAAAACTTTCACTTGTTATTGTTCTTGTTACTTTTGAGACCAACCTGTGAAAGGACACTAAACAAAGTTTTCAAGTTCTGCAAATGTTCTTCAGGGGTGCGACCTGACACTACAATTGCTGTAAATACGACTGAAAAATAGCATGCGCCGAAGCACAACCGAAAGGAAGTCGGCGAAACTTGAACAATCCGAAGTGACAAAGTAGCGCTGCGACTAGTCGTAGAGTGGCATCTGGAAGTACACGTCTCTGAAATCAATCGTGGAAAAATATTTTCGTGGACCCAACTTATCAAATATGTCCTGCGCCGGCCGCTGTGTCCGCGCGGTTGTAGGCGCTTCAGTCCGGAACTGCGGGACTGCTACGGTCGCAAGTTTGAATCCTGCCTCGGGCATGGATGTGTGTGATGTTCTTATGTTAGTTAGGTTTAAGTAGTTCTAGGGGACTGATGACCGAAGAAAAGTAGCAACAACAGTCTGGGGATTCACTGTGGACTTAGGTTTCTTAACACACAAATGCGGAGTCTAATGGTAAAATTTGCACACTATCGGTGATGCCCAGGGTGAGGCAGACACGGGTTCCAGGACCCCAACGTATTTCAAATGCACGAGTTCCGCAGCTACTGCGTCGCATTGCGCATGCGGGACCGGGCGAGCGCGACGGTACACGGGTATAGCATTGTCTCTAACTACATGTTGTTGTTGTCTTCAGTCCTGAGACTGGTTTAATGCAGCTCTCCATGCTACTCTATCCTGTGCAAGCTTCTTCATCTCCCAGTACTTACTGCAGTCTAAATCCTTCTGAATCTGCTTAGTGTATTCATCTCTTGGTCTCCCTCTACAATTTTTACCCTCCACGCTGCCCTCCAGTACTAAATTGGTGATCTATTCTCTTCTTGTCTAAACTATTTATCGTCCATGTTTCACTTCCATACATGGCTACACTCCATACAAATACTTTCAGAAATGACTTCCTGACACTTAAATCAATACTCGATGTTAACAAATTTCTCTTCTTCAGAAACACTTTCCTTGCCATTGCCAGTCTACATTTGATATCCGCTCTACTTCTACCATCATCAGTTATTTTGCTCCCCAAATAGCAAAACTCCTTTACTACTTTAAGTGTCTCATTTCCTAATCTAATTCCCTCAGCATCACCCGACTTAATTCGACTACATTCCATTATCCTCGGTCTGCTTTTGTTGATTTTCATCTTATATCCTCCTTTCAAGACACTGTCCATTCCGTTCAACTGCTCTTCCAAGTCCTTTGCTGTCTCTGACAGAATTACAATGTCATCGGCGAACCTCAAAGTTTTTATTTCTTCTCCATACCTAGTCCGAATTTTTCCGTTTCTTTCCTTTACTGCTTGCTCAACATACAGATTGAATAACATCGGGGACAGGCTACAACCCTGTCTTACTCCCTTTCCAACAACTGCTTTCCTTTCGTGTCCCTCAAATCTTATAACTGCCATCTGGTTTCTGTACAGATTGTAAATAGCCTTTCGCTCCCTGTATTTTACCCCTGCCACCTTTAGAATTTGAAAGAGGATATTCCAGTCAACTTTGTCAAAAGCTTTCTCTAAGTCTACATAAGTTAGAAACGTAGGTTTGCCTTTTCTTAATCTCTCTTCTAAGATAAGTCGTAAGGTCAGTAATGCCAAATGTGTTCTAATATTTCTACGGAATCCAAACTGATCTTCCCCAAGGTCGGCTTCTACGTTTTTCCATTCGTCTGTAAAGAATTCGTGTCAGTATTTTGCAGCTGATTGTTCGGTAATTTTCACATCTATCAACACCTGCTTTCTTTGGGATTGGAATTATTATATTCTTCTTGAAGTCTGTGGGTATTTCGCCTGTCTCATACATCTTGCTCACCACATGGTAGAGTTTTGTCATGACTAGCTCTCCCAAGGCCGTCAGTAGTTCTAATAGAATGTTGTCTACTCCCGGGGCCTTGTTTCGACTCACGTCTTTCAATGCTCTGTCAAACTCTTCACGCAGTATTGTATCTCCCATTTCGTCTTCATCTACATTCTCTTCCATTTCCAGAATATTGTCCTGAAGTACGTCGCCCTTGTATAGACCCTCTATATACTCCTTCCACCTTTGTGCTTTCCCTTCTTTGCTTAGAACTGGGTTTCCATCTGAGCTCTTGATATTTATACAAGTGGTTCCCTTTTCTCCAAAGGTCTCTTTAATTTTCCTGTAGGTAGTATCTATCTTACCCCTAGTGAGAAAAGCCTGTACATCCTTACATTTGTCCTCTAGCCATCCCTGCTTAGACATTTTGCACTTCCTGTCGATATCATGCTTGAGACGTTTGTATTCCCTTTTGCCTGCTTCATTTACTACGTTTTTATATTTTCTCCTTTCATCAATTAAATTCAGTATCTCTTCTTTAACCCACGGATTTCTACTAGCCCTCGTCTTTTTGCCTACTTGATCCTCTCCTGCCTTCACTACTTCATCACTCAGAGCTACCCATTTTTCTTATATTGTATTTCTTTCCCCCATGTGTTACAATTTTTCCCTTATGCTCTCCCTGAAACTCTGTACAGCCTCTGAATTAGTTTATCCAGGTCCCATCTCCTTAAATTCCCACCTTTTTGCAGTTTCCTCAGTTTTAATCTACAGTTCATAACCAATAGATTGTGGTCAGAATCCACATCTGCCCCTGGAAATGTCTTACAATTTAAAATCTGGTTCCTAAATCTCTGTCTTACCATTATATAATCTATCTGAAACCTGTCAGTATCTCCAGGCCTCTTCCATGTATACAACCTTCTTTCATGATTCTGGAACCAAGTGTTAGCTATGATTAAGTTGTGGTCTGTGCAAAATGCGACCAGGCAGCTTCCTCTTTCATTTCTTTTCCCCCAATCCATATTCGCCTACTACGATTCCTTCTCTCCCTTTTCTTACTTCCGAATTCCAGTCACCCATGATTGTTAAATTTTCGCCTCCCTTCTCTACCTGAATAATTCCTTTTATCTCATCTTACATTTCATCAATTTCTTCATCATCTGCAGAGCTAGTTGGCATATAAACTTGTACTACTGTAGTAGGTGTGGACTTCGTGTGTATCTTGGCCACAATAATGCGTTCACTATGCTGTTTGTAGTAGCTTACCCGCACTCCTATTTTTTTATTCATTATTCAAACTACTCCTGCATGCAACATGCGCAGCGAAATTAGAAGCTCAGCCCAAGCCGTCGGAGAAAAGTTCACTAAACGACGCACAAAGGGAGTCAACACTGTCATTACGGTAACTAGCTGAGACGGACAGGACATTGTCTTGCACCGAGAGGTCAGAAAGTTCAAACGCATCCAGTCCGAAAATGTTTGTAGCATCATGCGATTGAACGACGTGGAAAGTCACTGTTCTGGTGGTGGCACCGTACGTGGCCTGCACACTACACACACCAGGCACCAAAATTTCTCGTCCTGTGAAAGCAGCCAGCTTGGAAGGCTAGCGGCGGAGCGGCGGTGAGCCAAGCGATGCATATGTCTTGTGATTCAATAAAGAAACCGAAGCACCAGTATCTAACTGCAAACGCACAGCATGTCCAGCAATGCGGAGAGTCACGAACAGTTTGCGTGCACCGCGCTCAATGCGATGGAGAGAGTCTGAGGAAGTGTGGCTACGCATCTGACTTGTGGGAGACGCACGTGGCGTAGAAGCCCGTTCAAAAATAGCATTAACGTCCATAGGTTGCTCAAAGTCAATTCCACAGCGAGAGCCGTTGCGGCGATGCCACTGCGACCTACGCGAACCTGACACATGTGTGGGGTGAGAGTTCCGTTTAGAACACACGGCTTGAACATGACCTGTTTTGTTACAGAGAAAACACTGAGCCCGACGGGAAGGGCACTTGTCTCGGAGATGAGCACTAAAAACTCAGGGCAAGATTTGAGTCTAGGCGCGGAAGCATGGTGAGCAAATTGTTTGCGCGCCTGCTTGCAGTGCGGTGAAGCGGAGTGCGCGGGCCTGTTGTGAGAAGCACGAACCGCGCACACGCCTGGCGTTGCATCGAACGCGGAATTTGCCCTGTCCAACGTGTCCTGGCGATCCAGCAAATCTAACACTTCGTGCAAAGTAGGGTTCTTAAATTTGAGGATCTGTTCCCGGAGGCGATGATCCGTCACATTTTGCGCGATAGCGTCTCTGACCATTACATCTGCATAGGACAGTCCGCAGGCGCACTGAAAGTCACAGTCGGACGTAAGCCCTTGCAAGCCTGTAATCCTCGAGCGGATAGTCTGACCAGGTTCACGCCACAGGCGAAAGAACTTACAACGCGCAGTGACGATATTGACACTGTCCTTGTAATGTGCGTCCAACCTGCGGAGCACCACGTCATACAACTGTTCTTCCGAGCGGGAGGCGGGGAAGAGTTTCACTAACACGCGGTACAGTTCCACACCAGCGTGGGCAATAAGGAAAGGCAGCCGCGCATTACCTGCAATTTTGTAGGCCTCGTAGTGGGCTTCAAGCTGCGCCCGGTACTCGTCCCAACGTTCCGTGTAAGGATTGAATCGTCGGAACGGCGGTGCTGGTGTTGGCGGTGGAGGCGCCGTGGGTGCCGGCGGCGGCGTCGTGTTCGCTTGCGCCGCTGCAGCCTGCATGGCCACAAGTCCTTGCATCGCTGCGAGCAACTGCGACATCTGCTGCGTCTGCAATTGTAATAGCTCGGGCAGCGAAGGTTGTTCTCTTTGCGAAGACATGGTGCAACAAACAGGAAGCAAGCTAATCTGTGAAGCAGGTAGCAACTACCGTACCGCAGACGAGGGTAAACCAGAAAAGTGAGCAAGCAACTGTCCGCAGAGCGAAAGCACGTCGCCAACCTAGCCGAAACTAAGTGGACAAACACGGAAGCAAAGAACCAGAATCGCAGCTACTTTAGTGAACTCGGAAATAAGGGATTAGACTCGTCGCCATTTTATTTATTGTCTCTCACTGTTTAAAGGCACAAAACGCGTGGGTGTTTCTAACTCGATACTAAATGCAAATAAGTAGGAGGGCGAGTTGATAGGAACGAAGGAGTCCAGGTTGCAATAATATGCGGTACGGCACACTGAGTTTCTTGAATAATAATCCTTCTCTCTAACATAGCACAATGAAAATTACTTATCTCCAGTAGTTTGTTAGTTAATAACCGTATCTGCAGTCCTACAATCCCGAGACATGGAATACCATGAACTAATACAACATATTCCGAGGGACTAAGCCTGATGGGCCGTCCTCAGAGAATCAATGCAAACAGAACTGGCCGAGGCCCGATTATGAAAGTGCGTCTGCCTAGGTTGAAATCTAGCTAAGAAATGAACGAGGCACACTCCAGTTCCGTCGAGATGCACAGCCCGCTAGAATGCGCTGTGCTCAGCAGCCGACGCGCTGCAGAACTTATGTTAGCGCGGCGTTGTAGTATTTGTGGCAATGATACTACATTACTGCCTCCAGTTGCTCCTCGCGTTTGCTGAATTTTTTGGTCGCGTGACGAGGCATTTGGCTTCCTTAAGTGAGTCATAGTTACTCCTGCCAGTTGCACTCCGTTTTCGGCCACATCTACATCTACATCCATACTCCGCAAGCCACCAGACTGGAACAGAAGGGAGAACCGATAGAGCTACTCCAGGTACCCTCCGCCACACAGTCTCGTATTGTTCTAGGAAAGAAGGATTGTAGGTATGTCTCTGTGTGGGCTCTAATCCCTCTGATTTTATCCTCATGGTCTCTTCGCGAGATACGCGTAGGAGGGAGCAATATACTGCTTGACTCTTCGGTGAAGGTATGTTCTCGAAACTTCAACGAAAGCCCGTACCGAGCTACTGAGCGTCTCTCGTGCAGAGTCTTCCACTGGAGTTTATCTGTCATCTCCGTAACGCTTTCGCGATTACTAAATGATCCTGTAACGAAGCGCGCTGCTCTCCGCAGTGTTGATAGAAGAGAAAGAGAAGATCCAAGCTGGTGGTACAGATCCCACACTGGTGAGCAATATTCAAGTAGTAGGCCAACAAGTGTACTGTAACCTACTTCCTTACTTTTCGGTTTGCATTTCCTTAGGTTACTTCCAATGAATCTCAGTCTGGCATCTGCTTTACCGACGATCAACTTTATATGATCATTCCATTTTAAATCACGCCTAATGCCTACTCCCACATAGTTTATGGAATTAACTGCTTCCAGTTGCTGACCTGCTATATTGTTGCTAAATGGTAAGGGATCTATCTTTCTATGTATTCGCAGCACATTACACTTGTCTACATTGAGATTCAACTGCCATTCCCTGCACCATGCGTCAATTCGCTGCAGATCCTCCTGCATTTCAGTACAATTTTCCATTGTTACAACCTCTCGATATACTACAGCATCATCCGCAAAAAGCCTCAGTGAACTTCCGATGTCATCCACAAGGTCATTTATGTATATTGTGAATAGCAACGGTCCTACGACACTCCCCTGTGGCACACCTGAAATCACTCTTACTTCGGAAGACTTATCTCCATTGAGAATGACATGCTGCGTTCTGTTATCTAGAAACTCTTCAATCCAATCACACAATTGGTCTGATAGTCCATATGCTCTTACTTTGTTCATTAAACGACTGTGGGGAACTGTATCGACCGCGTTGCGGAATTCAAGAACCACGGCATCTACCTGTGAACCCGTGTCTATGGCCCTCTGAGTCTCGTTGACGAATAGCGCTAGCCACCTTTACATTCTCATTCTTACTGTTGCCAGTCCGCCAGAATCGATACGCAACTGTACGCCTAGTGTCACCGTTACTCCCGCCAGTCTCTCCTCAAGGTTGCTGTTATTCTTGTCTCGTGACGAGGCCTTTGGAAACCTGAAGAGAGTCATATTTACTCCTGCTAATTACTCCCCATTTGTGGTCACCTTTACATTCTCATTCTTACTTTTGGCAGCCCACCAGGAGCGATACGCAACCATATGCCTGGAGTTTTAGCTACTCCCTCCAGTTTCGCCTCGTATTTAGTGAAATTTTTCGTCGAATGACGGGGCATTTGGCTGTATTAGCCGTCTTTATTCACATATTGTGAATAATACATTAAGTGATTACCCACAAAGCGGGATTACAGGATGTACAATAGAAATAAATTCACTTATGAATAAAAAAGGGAATTATGCCTATGTTTGTGTTTATCCTTAAGATAGCCAGGCAGCAGCCGAAGGGATGAGCGCACACGATCCAACGCCGGTGCGAGGCATCGTGCGGCGGCGAGGGGCAGTCATTGTGTCGAATCGCCGCACCGCCATAATACTGCCCAGAAGAACTGTTGTGGCTAGGGTTGAAAGGTGGCCCTTTGTCACGGCCACCTCCTGCAGTGCTCTAGCGGACGCTGGAGACCAGACCAGACCACGCCAGTTGATGGTCGCCGACGTGCTGGTGATGTCCTGGACCGCCAGGAAGTGCTCGCACACCCTGCCTTTGACAGCCTGCTTGTCATAGGCCGCTACCTTCTCTCGACGACACTGATCAAGTTCGAGGTTTTCGCCGACCACCTGAGCATCGATGATAAATTCTGCTTTGTCACGGACTGCCACGATATCCGGCTTCTTCAGACCTTCAGATGAGCGAAGATGAGGCACTAACATTTTACTGTAGCCCCTTTGGCACGGGCCCCGCGGCATGTAAGACGCCACCTCGTCATGTAGGGCAATGCGAGCCCCATCGCTCCTCCAAAATTGCTGGATAACGTAGTTAGCCAACTCCGTTACGTTGCAGCCACTGCAGCACCTGGTGTCACCGTCCCTACCACGTAGGAGCCATGCCTGAGTAGGCAAGGCATTAATCCTAGCACGCAGGCAGGAGATGAAGTGGCGGCCTGTGACGAACTGCCATGTGTTGGACACACAACAGTGCTGCCCTGGTGTTTGGGCAGACTTACGTCGTGCAGAGCAATCGACTGATGAATGCAGGCACTCGGCAAAACACTGGCTCAGTTGGTAATTGGACTTTATGATATCCCCATGCCATTGTAGGGCATTGTCCAGTTGAAGGACTTCTCATCAAAGTAAGTCCTGAGAGGAGTCGTCCACAGCCACAGCCACACCCAGCCCTTGCATCTTCGCAAGCTGCCTCCTTCGAGGAAGGAGGAGACCAAGCCAGTGAGCTGCTGGGACCCCCAAGCAACCATGAGAGATGGGGGCGTGGAAGTAACCAACAGGTGTATCCGCTGGCAAATGCAGCCAAGACCGAATAGCTGCATGTACACAGACATCAAGGGACGAGAGGGCCCCCAGACGTGTCCTGCCCAGGGATAGGCCATAGTAGATGCCCGGTAGGATTAGAGAGTGAAGGGAGTATAGTCGCTGCTGAGGCTTCATTGGAGCGCACTTGATGATGTCGAGCTTCTTCTCGACCTCCCGCCAAGGATGAAACAGTTTCTGTCTGCTCGTGGTGAATTGCAGCCCCAAATACTTGAATGTATCTCCCATCGCCACTGCTGGAATGTTGTTACCACCAACACGGAAGATGACAGTCTCGTCGACATTGGTCGTTTTCTCCTGACCTGATGAGACAAGGGGGAGAGAAAAGCACTTCCGTGGGTTGACCTCGAGCCCAAGATAGCCCAGGGCCGATGTAGCGATGGTGATTAACTCCTGCAATCCATCCTGAGCCTCGGTGAACAGCAGGAGGTCGTTAGCGAATGCGACAGAATTTATTCACCGTTGAAGAATGCAGGCACCAACATGCTCTGGAAGATGGGATACGAGCATGTCAATAGAAATGTTGAAAAGGATAATGGACAAAGGGTCACCTTGCCAAACACCCCTCGAAGGCCACACTAGATCGGACCACTTCCCACCTGCACAGATAAGTGTTGATCCCGCCTTATAGCCCCCGAACTCTACCGGCAGACCTTGGGCCCTCAGCACAGGGCCAAGGGCACCATGGGACAGCGAATAGAAGGTCTTTGACACGTCCTAGGACACTAAGTACAGCGAGCTGCCAGCTCCTCATGCCTGAGTCATCACCAGATCTAGAAGAAAAGTGTTATGAAGCATCCCATCCTGAGGGATGAAAGCCTCCTGACGACCATCCAAAGCACAGTAGCGCATAAGGTGGCCAACCAGAACCTTGTGGAAGGCTCTGGTTAGCACTGAGCACACCGCGATTGGGTGGAAGTCAGCAGAGGAGTGCTGTGGCGGTCTTCTTGGGCAGCAAGGTGGTCCTGACCAGAAGGAGACGGGATGGAAGGGAGTGGGAAAGAAGGAGTACATTCAAGATTTTGAGGAGCACCTCCCAAGGAAGGTGACGGAGTTGGGCTGGCATAAGGCCATCTGGACCTGCAGCAGAGACGTGAAGGGGAACGGCAGCAGCAGCTTCTTCTGCAGTGATGGGAGCCCATAGATCGTGGAAGGGCACCCTCTTCAAGTTTGGCAACAGCTTCTCAGAAAGACCCTCACCACGTGGAAGCCGAGACCTGGCCCGAGGTGGAGTGAAGAGGTCTGCCCAGAACTTTATCAGCCCTGGGATGGACAGCGGCTGATGCAGAAGTGTGCCATCGAGGAGCTCGTTGATGCAGCATGCCTTATTCTTCTTAAAAGCACGCTGTACCATTGCGTACTTCCATCTTCTTCATGCTCGCTTTCGCTCTGGGGGCTGTTGGGTCCATACACTCGCAGCTCTATAGACAGCTGGTTCCTTGCTTCCTAATTCGTCCAAGACAGGCAGCAGCATAGACCAGATGGTATCATGGCCAATGGTAGAACATAGAGCCAGAAGAACATCAAGCAAGCGAAATCTGCTGCCTGATGGAGGAAGTTCCGCTATAAAGGACCAGATGGCAAGG
Organism: Schistocerca serialis cubense; assembly: GCF_023864345.2. NCBI lineage: Eukaryota > Metazoa > Arthropoda > Insecta > Orthoptera > Acrididae > Schistocerca > Schistocerca serialis. The sequence continues at coordinate 565,076,120 of NC_064644.1, forward strand.
TCAACATCATGGTGGAGATCGGGGCAAGGAAGATCTGTCTGCAGGCTCAGCAGCAGGATCATGAGGACGACGATCACTGCAAGATAGCTCGGCGACAAAGTTTGCCACCATTTCCTTATAGGCCTGCGCCCTATGCTGGCACTTGATGGACTCCAACGTACACTCAGGAAAGTCCTTGGCGAGTTCCTTACTGAAGAACCTGCAACCACAGATTGACAGGGTCGCTTCTGCATGAGCCAGACGCAACAGCTCTTCTTGGGACCACCTAGCCTTCTTCCTCTCTGTCTGGATCTCTGCATTGGCACCAGTTGGATTGGCACGATGATGGTGGAAACCAAGGCCGGTGTTGGTGGAAAAGGACTGCAAACAATCAGGGCAAATGGCAGGGAGCAGCACTCGACCTGCACCGGTTGGCTGACTGGATGGCTCATCAGCTGGCACAGGCAGTCCAATGGGAGGCCTGGTACCACGTTTGTTCCAGCTGGTGCTACAACAAGAAGCAAAGGAAGAGGGGGGTGGCAACCTCCAAGCCCTAAAAGACACCCTGCTCAGTCAGTTGGGAAACTTAAAAAGTGTTACGCCTAGGCATAAACCTTCTCAGCACCCTCATGACCCCTGCTACTTGAAGGCCAAAGCTAGGATTTCCCACTGAGAGGCCCATGAACCATCATCCAACTGACATCACAAGGATGCTAAGGGGTTGATCGAGAGGGTCCATATATTACGCATGAGGTGGGCATTTGGGAGTAGTAGTTACTCCTGCCAGTTGCTCCACCTTATTGACCACCTTTACCTTCTCATTCCTACTGTTGCCAGTCTGCCATAAGTGATATGCATCTATATGCCTAGAGTCACAGTGACTCCCGCCAGTCTCTCCTCGTGTTTGCTATTTTTTTTGTCTAGTGACAAGGCATTTGGCTAAGTAAATGAACAGCCTCACAGATATTCTCACCAGGTTATGATGCCACCGGTGGGGCTTAAACCAGCTCACACTGATACATGTTATAACTTAGCACATCCGAGGAGTAGCTGGCAGTCTCTGTCGACCAGGTGGATTGATCCTTTCGTGTGGGGGAATTTTGACTTCCTTCAAATGATTCTCATAAATTGGCGGTGAATCCTTATACCTGCTAGGATGGTGTTGCACATTCTTTCCCTCTGAAGAAATTCTCAGAAATGAATTTTTTCACAAATTCTCTGGTTGTCCCCACTCCAGGTTTCACGTGGACCTACCACATGAGGAAGAACCTCTGGTGAATGACAGAGTATCTGTTGCTGGCTGTCAAGAGGAAATATGAACTCAGCTGTATTTGACCAGCTTCAGCTCATGGGTTCTATCAGGGCTACCCTGATATTCGTAAGCGACTGTAGTTTCTATCAGGGAGCAGCTGCAGCCTCCTGGTGCCGCATCGGTGTTGTGGATGACGAGAATGTCTGAGACGTATCTCTCTGAATTGGTCAGGGTCAAGGTAGGCCCATCCATAACCCTTATTAACCAGCGCCTTTTTGATGGACTTATTGGCGCTGTCGTGACATTCCAGACGCGCAAAATGCGTCAGTGGGCACCTTTGGAGGACATGCTGCAATGTCGCACGACCATTTCTACAGGGGCCCCCAGCCCTGCAGTTGGAATTCGGGCCAGTGACATAAGAAGCACCCCTTGTAGGCAGCAGTACAATCCGCAGATGGATTGCGCTAATGTTATCCCTTCCACTCTAAAAGGGAGGAGGGCCATTAATCCAGCTAGTGGAATGCCTTGAATTCCGGCAGTACTCCAGACCCCTCCCTAAAGCTGTTGAGTGAAGTTTCCTTCACCAGAAGTTGGAAATGGCTTCCTTGGTGGGCCCTACTTCCTCTCTGTCCATACATAAAATCTTCTTGAGCCTGGCAACAAGTTTGTTGATCAGCTCAGTTCCAAGAAACGCGCCCAGCTGCTTGTCCTGCATGGCACTCATATTTTGGAGTCAACGGCGAAAGATGGAATTCCTGCCCTAAGGGTGCTGGTAAGTTCCAAGTCCACCATCACGCAGCTTTGCATGGATGAAAAGGGAGGGGTCGTCTTAGGCAGGTGTAATATAACCTTGACGAATTGTCTGATACGCAAGTCCACATAATTCAACCTCTTCGTTGTAATCTCCATTGACTGTAGACTGTATTACACACATATTTAATACCTAGATTGATCCACAAATGGCTTCAGAAAGCAGCTCTTAAGCCCAGCCAGGAGCTGTTTCAACATCAGCTGCAGCCTGACAGGAGAAAGTGTTTGGATCCCCTGCACATCGAAAGAATGCCCAAGATAATTCAATTGTTCCAACACATTTAAAAATGGGATGGATTTCCCTTGGATTTGGAACAGGCTCTTGGTCTCAACATAGCAACTCCTAGTCCTGGCCACTCTGACACATTGAAGGGCTCTACATTTGTCAGGATTGATTTCCATCGCGGTCGCCTGCAAGAATCTTGACAATCCAGATGATTTCTCATGCCTTCTACGGTGTCAAGAGAGGAGTACAATATCGTCTGCGAAGCCCATGACAGCAGTCTTCACGCCACCCAGCGTTGCTCCATAGTTCTCCTTGATGTTACACATAAGGTTGTCCATTACAATGTTAAAGGCAATGGGGATTAAGAGGTCACTCTGTTTAACGCCCTGAAGAACTCTGCTGTCCCAAACGAACAGGACCCAGCTTGCAGACATGTTCTCTGGCCGCTGTAGGAGTTTAGAATAGAGCTCAAGGTGCCCTCATCTACACCATGATTCCACAACGCCTGATGGATCGTCTTCCACGAAACCCGATCATAGATTTTCGTGAGGTCTAAGGCTATCATATGCTAGGGCTTGCCCAGTCTTCTATGTTCTCATACGATGATATCCAGGCAGAGAGCACTCGCCATAACGTCATCAACAGCACAGAAACCTGTTTGAGCCTGGTGGGTGACTATTGAATTCGAAATTCTGAACGCCAAAATCGTACTCAATAACCGAACCAACATAGATGATACTTTGATTGGTCTACAGTTGGAGGAAGACCTTAGGTCGCCCTTTTTAGGCAACAAACACGTGCGGCTTTCTTGCAAGACTGTAGAGGTTTTGATTAGGCCAAATATCATGTTCAACAGGGCATTCAAGTCCGCATCTGGAATATTAGGCAAATTTTGAAGCGTAATCCCATCTGGGCCCACAGCAGTGACTCTCAGCCTCTTCACCTAGCGTTTGGATTCCAACAAGGAGATGGGATCTGACAGATAATGGAATCCTCACCTCATGACTTTAATTCCACGAGTATATCCACAGCCTCTTTGGCGTAATAGCCTTCATAATATTTCCGCAGCTGGTCAGCGTCTGCATATACCACATTATCCAGCATGGTAAAGGAGATACTGAACGGTGACATCATGTTTAACCACCGTAACTGTGTGGAACGGAAGCGCTCAGCTCTCTCTACTGTGCGTGCTCTGCGATTAGAGTTTATACTGGAGCCTTCCCTGGGTGCCGTCACAACTCTCTTTCTTCTTTGCCGAGTTGTTCGTGGAGTTGCTAAAGTAGATGTGAAGTTCTGGAAGGCGTCATTAATCCCATCCCAGACGACATTCCCATCCAAAATCATGTTAACCAAATGTTGTAAATTATCCAAGCACTTAGGTAAAATCGACTGTAGATGATGTGCTATGGCTCGGTTTAAGATCCATCCCACTGTGTTATTGTTGCCAACTGGAGAGGGCTCTGACACAGGTGGTTGAGGCAGTAGATCAGAGCTACTAACAGACGGATGACATTGCTGTGCTTCTGCTGATGTCTCTTCCTTTAATGCCGCTAACGCATGTTTATATTCTGGCGTTACACGGCGTTTCTTGATGGCTTCTGCTGATCTGCCAAGTCTATTTCCTAACTCTTTGTTTAGCTGTGCCTGCGTACCAAACCTGCCACTCCACTCCAGTTCTCACTTAGTCATTTCCTCAACTTCGGCATAGACCATAGTCCTTTTCGATATTGCAATTTGCGCTGAAGTTTAGTGGTGTTATATTCAGCAGGATGTCCCTTTCTTTCATGTAGCCGCCGCCCATTAATGGTTGTAAAACTGGGGGGCAGTGAGGACATTTGAAACCACCTTGATCATCAGGGGCTCGAGGGAGCTAGGTGTATCTCCGGATATGTTGCTGCTCTTGACGCACCGCTCTACCTGAGTTATCAATTCCGCAGTTTAAGCATGAGATTCTGCTAATATTACCTGGCGAATTTAGATTACTGCCAGGGGTCGAGTCACCGCTTGTATCGGTACTTAAGTGAGGCCCCTGTCCATTCAGGACCTCCATCCAAGGCAAATTTATTTGTTCCGTTGCTTCCTATCATCTCATGGAGAGGGGGCGTTTGGGCTGCAAACCCTAGTCCCCACCTCTCGCTCTAATGTGAGGTTCTCACAGCACCCCTCTTCGCCGTGCGCTCTGCCAGGGGCTCCATCGCGGTCCTGAAAAGGACACTGTCCTCAAAAGGACACACAATGGTCCTGAAAAGGACACTGCCCCAATAAGGGCACTTGGATACTAGTGAATCCCACAGTACAACAGTGGCCTGACACCTGAGACGACTACCTCAGCAGTCGTCCGATGTTTACCGCCTTAATATCCGAGACGAGTCTTTGGTTAACAGCCTCGACACCTCAAACGACTGCTTGGTACGAGGTCTCGTCTCTGATACTAGTACAGACTAGGCCTGTCCCGACACCTCATGTGACGGCCCCGTGGCCCTGCCCTATTAGCTGCAAAGCCAATCACCACTTGGCTTGCCTTAGCAAACCCTGCGGCGGCTGACTCAGCACCCGACTCTCGCCTCGGGAAGGCAAGGGACACTGACTTTACCACAGAGAGGCCGGAGGCATCACCTACCGATATCAGCTCAAAGCATGGGGGCACAGTGGGACTACCTTAAATTGTGCATCATGCGGGCATAAAGGAGTCATAGTTACTCCTGGCAGTTGCTCCCACTTTTTGGCCACATTTACATTCTCATTCTTACTGTTGCCAGTCAGCCAGAAGCGATACGCAGCTACATGCCTAGAGTCTTAGTGTGTATACTTTCATGCTCGCTTTTCCCGCTTCCTCTGGCAGTGGCTCTTTCAGTTCTCCCGTGCAAAATTCGACTCACGTCTTCCTAGCTTGAAAACGTGTGCCCTTTGTCCTACGCCACGTGGTGAGTGTCTGGCGCCCCTTCATGTTTAGTCGGACCGCGAGCCAAAGTTATCTACTCTAACGAGTCTAGCCCGTATGAATAGTTCCGCGTCTTGCTGGTTTTATTCCTTTTGTACAGGTGGCTACCTAGCGATTCACCCATCTTTCTTAGTCCTGGGCTGATTCATGGTGGTGGTCGTTGCATGCCTGCAACCCCTTCCTTTAGTAAATTGGACTTCATTTGATAATACGGCGATCGTTCCTAAGATTCCTTTTCTCCTGCTATTGTGGCTTATTACGAACGAGCGTTGGGGTATGCTGCTGAACTCTATTCTATCTTCCCACACCCCCTTTTGACTGTATAGTTGTTCAGTATTTAACTGTTAAATAAAAAGAGTCCTTTAATCTTTACATTATCCCTTTCATTAAGTAAAATCACCCCTAGTGTCATAACAACCGATATAGTTATACACTCCTGGAAATTGAAATAAGAACACCGTGAATTCATTGTCCCAGGAAGGGGAAACTTTATTGACATATTCCTGGGGTCAGATACATCACATGATCACACTGACAGAACCACAGGCACATAGACACAGGCAACAGAGCATGCACAATGTCGGCACTAGTACAGTGTATATACACCTTTCGCAGCAATGCAGGCTGCTATTCTCCCATGGAGACGATCGCAGAGATGCTGGATGTAGTCCTGTGGAACGGCTTGCCATGCCATTTCCACCTGGCGCCTCAGTTGGACCAGCGTTGGTGCTGGACGTGCAGACCGCGTGAGACGACGCTTCATCCAGTCCCAAACATGCTCAATGGGGGACAGATCCGGAGATCTTGCTGGCCAGGGTAGTTGACTTACACCTTCTAGAGCACGTTGGGTGGCACGGGATACATGCGGACGTGCATTGTCCTGTTGGAACAGCAAGTTCCCTTGCCGGTCTAGGAATGGTAGAACGATGGGTTCGATGACGGTTTGGATGTACCGTGCACTATTCAGTGTCCCCTCGACGATCACCAGTGGTGTACGGCCAGTGTATGAGATCGCTCCCCACACCATGATGCCGGGTGTTGGCCCTGTGTGCCTCGGTCGTATGCAGTCCTGATTGTGGCGCTCACCTGCACGGCGCCAAACACGCATACGACCATCATTGGCACCAAGGCAGTAGCGACTCTCATCGCTGAAGACGACACGTCTCCATTCGTCCCTCCATTCACGCCTGTCGCGACACCACTGGAGGCGGGCTGCACGATGTTGGGGCGTGAGCGGAAGACGACCTAATGGTGTGCGGGACCGTAGCCCAGCTTCATGGAGACGGTTGCGAATGGTCCTCGCCGATACCCCAGGAGCAACAGTGTCCCTAATTTGCTGGGAAGTGGCGGTGCGGTCTCCTACGGCACTGCGTAGGATCCTACGGTCTTGGCGTGCATCCGTGCGTCGCTGCGGTCCGGTCCCAGGTCGACGGGCACGTGCACCTTCCGCCGACCACTGGCGACAACATCGATGTACTATGGAGACCTTACGCCCCACGTGTTGAGCAATTCGGCGGTACGTCCACCCGGCCTCCCGCATGCCCACTATACGCCCTCGCTCAAAGTCCGTCAACTGCACATACGGTTCACGTCCACGCTGTCGCGGCATGCTACCAGTGTTAAAGACTGCGATGGAGCTCCGTATGCCACGGCAAACTGGCTGACACTGACGGCGGCGGTGCACAAATGCTGCGCAGCTAGCGCCATTCGACGGCCAACACCGCGGTTCCTGGTGTGTCCGCTGTGCCGTGCGTGTGATCATTGCTTGTACAGCCCTCTCGCAGTGTCCGGAGCAAGTATGGTGGGTCTGACACACCGGTGTCAATGTGTTCTTTTTTCCATTTCCAGGAGTGTATATTATTCTACTATAAGGTCGTGTAGGTCTAGCGCCCTTAACGATAGGATAAAGATTCAATATGTAATAATTTTCAGTTATCCCCATTGATAAACTGGAAGTGTTCAGGGCTCAGTGTGAGAACATGAGCACTAAATCCACTTGTGGTGGAAGTAGTGGCCTCTGATATTTTTTCTAAACCAGCAAGGTGAAACAAAATTACAGCCCCTTTAGCAAGGGATAGTAACCTAAAAAATAAAACGAGCCACCGCTTTTAATGCATTCTAAAGCAGCCCGTGTTCTTCCTTACTGTTCGAAGTATCTCAATACAAAATTTCCTGAAAACAGGATGAGCGCTTTAGTCGTGAAAGCGTAGACTCCGCGTAGGGTATGGTGGTAGATACACAGTGACCAATTTTCATCCAAACCGCTGGGCAAGTTCATTCGTTTTGTTGAGAAGGGGAGGTAGACAAGTGTTTGCCACCTTTCAACTGACTGGTGACGACGGAATCGAAACGTACGCCTTGCAGTCTTTCTAAAACAATTTTACTCAAACTATTCGGTAAAAAAGTTAATTTTTGCTTTACTTACAGCTTTGTGTGTCAGGTTGATGATGATCTTTCCATTATTTCGTGAATGGTCATAGTTATTGTGATATTTACGTGGATGTGAGATTCTACGCGAAATTCGGAAAAGTTTGCAATGAAAAATAGAGATCGCTATGATTTTGTGTTTGGTGCACATTATATACTATGCTGCTGCATATGAAATTTAGCTAACATTTAACTTTTCCTTCAGACCTGAGAAAACTGATCTGACGTAGCACATTCATCTGCGGTCAAGCTTCGCCAGCGATAAGGCGAAAGTGAAATGTGCACAACTTTCCCTATATTTCATAAAAGGTTTCGGACATCGAAATGGCAAATGAGGGCACATAAAGATGAGAGTATTTTTCCATACGATTATTATGCGAAACTTCGTTATGTACCTGTTATTCCACTAACTACAGACTTTTTCGGCGAAAGAATGTAATTTTTAAGTGCCATTGATAGTTGGTGGAACGCGAAATATGAAGACATTACACTTTTTTGACCGAGGATGTGTCTTCATAAGCTACTGATCTTACTTTTCCTAAGTTGCTCACTTAATAAACCACTGCTTCCCAATTATCTCGCTGTTGTGTCTGTACAACATGGTAGTGGGGTGAGACTGTGTAAACTTCGCTGTTTTGGCCAAAAGAAGCAAACTTTAACATGGTAACCAGAGAAATGTGTAGGTTTTACTCAAAATTTGCCTTTCATGACGCTTCTCTGAAAGTTACGATTGGTATACCAAAGTTTTGCCAGACTGTATCTACCCGTAACACACTGTGTGAGAAAGTCAAATAGGAATTGCATATGTTAGAAGATAACATAATTGAACCTGTTACGATCACTAAGTGGGACACAACGTTGAACCAAAGACAACTACAGAAGCAAATTACATAGGTAATAACGTAGTCTCAGGTAGTACAACGAAAAAAAAAACTTTTGTCAACTTACAGAAGTTGTTTGAAACGCTACTTAAAGTGGGACTCTGAGATACTGTATTTCTTTGTGATAATAAGGACAAATATTCCTTCATTTACAGACACATAGGAGATGGTATGCGCCTTGCCACCAAAAACTTGCAAGCTGGTGATATGATGTCGCCAAGTCTGCCGTCTTTTTTGACTTACGTAAAGCTTACGACACATCTGGTGTGTTCATCGAGTCTGCCATCCGATCAGCCTTTTCCAGACGGAAACAAGATTATCAGTGGTAGAGCGACATTGGTGGGAGCCTGCCTGACATGGAGCCCGCAAGCCACGTGACTCTAGGACCCAACCCAATGCTGACACACTATACGTTCCAGCAGCTTACAAACAACGTTGGTGAGGCTGATGGGCCTAAGCTAAGCACATCAAGCGGATTTTTACCGGGTTTGAGCACCGGAATGATAGTGCTCTCCCGCAATTGCGATGGAAAGACACCATCGCACCACAGCCGGTTGAAGATGACGATAAGATGTCGCTTGTAGTCAGATGAGAGATTATCCAACTCCGAGATCGAGCAAAGTGCTCGGCAATCGCGTTTTCGTCGGCACATAACTCGCCATTTATGTTAACAGTGGGGACCGCTGTTGGGAGGGATAAAACGTCTTTTCGGGTACCAGGCCCCTAGTCTAGGCAAAGATCAGTCTCCACCATTGAGTGTTACACGTCACCTTCCCAACACTACTCCCTCCTTTGTTTGATAAGTAAGCGAACACGGGCACGTAGCCGTTTAAAGGCTATAAGGAGCTCCAGGAAAGGGTGCCACTCATGCTGCTGTAGAGCTCTCCGACGCTCCTTAATTGCTTCAGCGACTTCCGGCGACCACCAAAGGACCACCATGGGTCGATCCTAGGTCTTAGGGGTTTTCTTTTTGGATTTTTCTCGCTGCTCCTTGGGTTTTCCTAGCTTGGAGGACTTCACTTTCTCAGTCTCCGGGACTGAGGATAAACGTGATGCCCTACGACCAGCTGCTTTAGGGCTCTTCAGCCTCTGGCGGGTGTCGTCCTTCCCACTAGCAGAAATCTGTGAAGAGAGTGACCCAAGGGACCGCTTCCTAGCGAGAGGAGCCGAAGACGACTTACGCTTCTCTGTCTTAGAAGTGGGAATGGACGTCTCCGATGGTTGGCGGGGTGTTGCTCCAAAAGTAAGTGGTGCAGGAGCAATGGGAAGGGATATGCCCACCATCATCAAGCGGGAGGTGTAGTCATCCGGCTCAGAGGTGACCTGGGTTGGTGGAGCTGACTGTAGCGGCGGTGTAAGACGATGTCATACGCACAGGATGCAGGCGTTCGAATTTTCTCAGTGTAGGTCAGTCGGTTCAGGGTATTGTACTCCATGATTTTCCTCTCTTTCTGGAGAATCTTGCATTCAGGAGAGCAAGGCGAATGGTGCTCTCTGCAGTTCACACCGATGGGAGGTGGGGCACATGGAGTATTGGGATGTGATGGGCGTCCCCTATCTTGTCATGTGATGCTGGAAGTACAGCAGGAAGACATACGGCCGAACTTCCAGCACTTAAAGCACTGGACCGGTTGAGGGATATAGGGCTTTAGATCAACATGAATGTATCGGTAGCCACGTGACCGTCCTTCGGACCCCGGTGGACACGCCGGACAAAATGTACACCTCGCCACTCTAAATTGGCGCACAGCTCATCGTCGGACTGCAAAAGAAGGTCTCTGAAATATGATACCCTGGACCATATTTAAGCTCATGGGGCGTAATGGTTACAGAAACATCCCCAGAATGTCACAAGCAAATAACTCCAGTGACTGGGCAGAGGATGCGGTTTTTATCAACACTGACCCAGATCTCATTCTGGACAAGCCCTCCACCTCCCCAGACTTGTCCTCTAAACACTCAACAAAAAACTGAGGCTCCATAATCATGAGAGTTTCCCCCATCATCTCTTGATCATAGAAGGTACCAGGGCGCATAAATTCTGCTGCTGTCCTTAGCCTGACGTTCCTCCCATGGTGCGGCCTGGGAGTGGAAGGATTTGGGGTCTTACTTTGGTGTGTTGATTTGAGCTTATGAACACTTAAAGACTGTTGGTGTTTCACCACCAGCAAGAGATGATGGACCACACTTCATAGCGTGTCATCCACCCTACTGCCACCCATTCCGACCAGGGGCCCTCCCCACGGGCGCCACCCAGCTGCAGCAAAGGCCACCTGGCAGGATGGTCATTGTCGGGAGTCCCGAAGCCCCAAGGGGATGAGCATCTACCCTATGGCATACGTGGTGAGTTAACAGGGTAGGCATCAGCAGAGCGATCCCTGTGTCATCAGGTAGCTGCAACCAACAGGGTACATGTCAGCCGCACCACAACGGACTGGGTACTGTGCTGGATATCAGGTGCAATGAAGTCCATGGTCATTGTCGACCCAGAAAGCGACGCTGCACAGTTCACGGTGAAAAACGCACCCATTAAGATGTCCTCGCCCAAGAGATGGAGAATGGGCGTGATTGAAATGGGACGACCGGAAAGTGGGCTAAAGATCTCAATGCACGATTGACACGATTCACCTTGGAAGGTGCCCTTGTGTAATTGGCTTGCTCTTCTGGAAAATTTTGAAAAATGTACATCAAACCCTACAGAGGACCATTACATAAAGGTCGAAACGTGAGCGACTCCTTTTGGTCGCCTCGTATAACAGGCAGGACTGCCACGGGCCTATTGTAGCACCCAGACCTGCAAGGGGGGAGAGGGGAGGTGGGGGCTGTGAAATAGGAGTCTGTGTAGGAGAGCGACATTCATAGTGGGGACGGCAGACATATCTGTGTACTCCGTATCGCCAGTTTCCGTTGGTGGTTGGAATTCAGGCGTGACCCACTTTTGTTTGCTGTCGAGTGTACATTCCAACGTGTGGGCTGCACCTGAACGTATGCAACCAACATAGCATATCTGAGTTGCCCATCGTCTCAACCCTCTACAGTACAGTCTTAAGATACACAATGGGTACCGCTAGAGACTACTAGAGAACACCAGTCTTTAGGACAGTCCGTCCAGATGTAAAGTAACACCACGATAGTACAGAAGTGATCAGTCAGTCAACGTTTGAAATATTTAATAGTGCCTAAGGTTTGCTGAACGATTTATGTGACAAAATTAGTTGTCCCATAACGTCTGAAATGTCACTTATTGCATTTAAGTTTAGTTTTCAGACAGTATATGGATTTATAAAGTTGTATGGCAATTGGAAACAAGTTATTTGCTGTCTAAAAGCTTTACCCAACACATGCTGAACGTCGTTCAACGTTCATCGGGGAGTGGTGTTTCATAAACTTTATGTAATACTAAGCAGTTAAAAGAAAACGTTATTAATGGTAGCTAGCACTGTACGGAAATCCCAACATTAACAGCAAATCACAAGTAATCTTATTGTTCACATTACTGAACAGTTACTTTAAATGACATGACCAACGTCTTCGTTCTGGATCCAGATGCAAACCCAGAACGTAAAGCCATTGTTAACCAAGCAAAGCTTTGTGCCTTATCGAGACTCGATCACTGGGCAGAAATAGACGTCAAATGTTGATGTTTGCACCAGTATCAGTTATCAATTCTCAACTTGAACGTAAATGACGATAATGTTTGTACGAAAGCAGGAACCATAACATGACAATTACCTTCTTGGTAATTAACCTCGAAAGACGTTGTATATTGTTGCATTGTCAAGGAACAAAGGATGCACATGTTTACATTTTTTTCTTTTTTTTTGTGGTTTTAGGGTGCACAACTTCAATGGTCATTAGCGCCCAGGCTACGTTAGGAATGCACCGCGAGGCACAAGTTTAAAACAGCAACTAAAAGGGAAAACACGATAAAAGACAGACTGACAGGCACAGGATTAAAAAAAAAAAAAAAAAACATAATCAAATGTCCTTAGAGAGGTTTGTCAAGTTGATAAAACGAAGAACGCGAGCAGCTGCTCGTGGGTCATCCGCTAAAATGGCATCTAGAGTACATGGCAGGCTAAGATCAAGACGCAGTGTGTTAAAATCCGGACAGGACGTTAAAATGTGGCGGACCGTCAGCAATTGCCCACATGGGCAGAACGGCGCCGGCGCAGCCGACAGCAGATAGCGACGGCTGAACCGGCAGTGTCCAATTCGTAACCGGGCCAAAACGACCTCCTCCCGTCGAGAAGGGCGGGAGGAGGACGTCCAAGCTGCGGGAAGAGGTTTCAAGGCCCAAAGCTTGTTGTCCGTACGTGCAGCCCAATCGGCAAGCCACAGCGATAAAATCCGCCAACAAATGACCCTGCTACAATCTGACGAAGGGACACAACAAGAAGCTGTCCGAGGCTGGAGGACCGCAGCCTTGGCTGCGGCATCTGCAGCTTCGTTCCCAGGGATACCGACATGGCCAGGAACCCACATAAAGCTAACCGGAGAACCGTCGTCCACCAGCTGCTGGAGAGAGCGTTGGATCCGGTGCACGAAAGGGTGAACCGGGTACGGATCACTGAGGCTCTGGATGGCGCTCAGGGAATCGGAGCAGATGACATAAGCAGAATGTCGGTGGCGGCAGATGTAAAGAACAGCCTGGTAGAGGGCAAAGAGCTCAGCTGTGAAGACCGAACAATGGCCTTGGAGCCGGTATTTGAAACTTTGTGCCCCGACAATAAAAGAACACCCGACCCCGTCATTGGTCTTAGAGCCATCTGTATAAATGAAGGTCATATTAATGAACGTCGAACGAAGTTCGACAAAACGGGAGTGGTAGACCGAACCGGGGGTAACCTCTTTTGGGAGCGAGCTGAGGTCAAGGTGAACGCGAACCTGAGCCTGTAGCCAAGGTGGCGTGTGGCTCTCGCCTACTCGAAAGGTTGCAGGGAGTGAAAAATTAAGGTGTTGAAGGAGGCGACGAGAGCAAACTCCAGGGGGTAGCAGGGCAGAGACGTACAACCCGTATTGACGGTCGAGAGAGTCGTCAAAAAAGGAATGATAAGACGGGTGGTCGGGCATTGACAGTAGCCGACAGGCATAGGGATAAAGCAGTATATCGCGCCGGTAGGTGAGTGGCAATTCACCAGCTTCAGCATGAAGACTCTCGACGGGACTAGTATAAAACACTCCGATCGCAAGACGTAAACCCCGATGTTGTATGGATGGCCGTGCAGAGGAGTATACGAAGCTCCCATAATCCAGCTTGGTGCGGACGATCGACCAATATAGACGAAGTAGGACGGTTCGATCCGCTCCCCACAACATACCACTGAGAACTCTGAGGACATTAAGAGAACGGGTACAACGGGCAGCCAAATATGACACATGTGGAGACCAGCTAAGTTTCCTGTCAAATGTAAGACCTAAAAATTTTGTTGTCTCCGCGAATGGGAGAGCAACGGGACCGAGTCGTAAGGACGGTGGGAGAAACTCTTTGTAGCGCCAGAAGTTAATACAGACCGTCTTCTCGGAAGAAAAACTGAAGCCATTGGCGACACTCCAGGAGTACAGACGGTCAAGACAACGCTGAAGACAGCGCTCCAGGAAACACGTACGCTGCGCGCTGCAATAGATTGTAAAATCGTCCACGAAAAGGGAGCCTGATACATCAGCTGGGAGGCAATCCATTATTGCATTGATCGCTATGGCGAAGAGCGACGCTCAAAACTGAGCCCTGTGGCACCCCATTCTCCTGGCGAAAGGCGTCTGACAGGACAGAACCCACACGTACCCTGAACTGTCGATCTATTAAAAAGGAACGAATAAAAAGAGGGAGGCGACCGCGAAGGCCCCATGTATGCATGGTGCAGAGAATGCCCGCCCTCCAACAGGAGTCTTAAGCCTTCTCCAAATCGAAGAACACAGCCGCGGTCGGGCGCTTCTGCAAGAAGTTATTCATAATGAAGATCGACAAGGTAACCGGATGGTCAACAACAGAGCGGCGCCTACGAAATCCACATTGTACATTGGTAAGTAGGCGTCGAGACTCGAGCAGCCAAACCAAAATAGTGTTAACCATTCGCTCCATCACTTTACAGACACAGCTGGTAAGCGAGATGTGTCGATAACTGGAAGGCAAGTGCTTGTCCTTCCCCGCCTTAGGAATCGGCACAACAATAGATTCGCGCCAGCATGCGGGAACATGTCCCTCAATCCAGATGCGATTATAAGTACGAAGAAGGAAACCTTTACCCGCAGGAGAAAGGTTCTTCAGCATCTGAATATGAATAGAATCAGGCCCTGGAGCGGTGGACCGTGATCGGCCAAGTGCGTTTTCGAGTTCCCGCATGGTGAATGGGGCATTATAACTTTCACGATTCGAGGAACTGAAGTTAGGTGGCCTAGCCTCCTCTGCCTGTTTGCGGGGGAGGAAGGCAGGGTGGTAATGAGCGGAGCTCGAAACCTCGGCGAAAAAGCGGCCGAAGGCATTGGAGACATCCTCAGGGGCCACAAGGACGTCATTCGCGACCGTCAAGCCAGAAACTGGTGAGTGGACCTTAGTGCCAGATAGCCGGCGCAGGCCACCCCAGACAACAGAAGGAGGAGTAAAACTGTTGAAGGTGCTTGTGAAAGCAGCCCAGCTGGCTTTCTTGCTTTCTTTAATAATACGACGACACTGAGCACGTAATCGTTTATAATTGATACAATTCGCCACTGTAGTGTGGCGTTTAAAGGTGCGTAAAGCACGTCGACGAGCACGTAAAGCGTCTCTACATGCTGCAGTCCACCAGGGGACCGGTACGCGACGTGGAGAGGAAGTAGGGTGAGGGATGGAATATTCAGCAGCAGCGAGAATGACTTCCGTGAGGTGTGCGACCTGACGATCGCAGCTTGTGAAGGTTTGATCCTGAAAGGTCGCCCTGGAAGAGAAGAGCCCCCAGTCTGCCTTGGAGATGGTCCAACTAGAGGAGCATGGAGAGGGGGTATGCTGCAGGAGATGGATAACACACGGGAAGTGGTCGCTCGAATATGTATCAGAAAGTACATACCACTCAAACCGGCGTGCAAGTTGGGGAGTACATATAGAGAGGTCTAAATGGGAATAGGTGTGAGGTGTGTCCGAAAGAAAAGTAGGGGCGCCAGTATTCAGGCAGACAAGATTGAGCTGGTTGAAAAGGTCTGCTAACAGGGAGCCCCTCGGTCAGGATGCTGGAGAGCCCCAAAGGGGATGGTGGGCATTGAAGTCTCCAGTTAACAAAAATGGTGCAGATAGCTGAGCAATAATTTGCATCGTGTCTGCCCTGGTAACGGCAGACGACGATGGAGTGTAAACGGTACAAATGGAAAATGTAAAAATGGGGAGAGTAATTCGGATGGCAACTGCCTGCAGACCGGTGTGCAACGTGATGGGATCGTAGTAAATATCATCCCGGACCAGCAACATAACCCCTCCATGAGCCGGGATACCTACCACAGGGGGTAGGTCAAAACTCACAGAGTTGTAGTGAGCCAAGGCAATTTGGTTGTATGGGCGTAGCTTCGTTTCCTGGAGGGCTACGACGAGCGGACGGTGCAAGCGGAGCAGCAACTTCAAGTCCTCTCGGTTGGAGCGAATGCTGCGAATATTCCAGTGAATAAGTGCCATCGTAAGAAGAAAAGGAAGATGAAAGAAGGGGTCACCTCGAAGGCCGCTGAGACAGTAACAAGAGTCAGTCTTCTTGTACTTATTTCGGCATTGTGCCTTTTGTATTTAATTCCGATGCAATTTCTGTGTTTCATCGTCAATAAGAAGGTCAGAGGGATACAGTAAACCTGAAGTAAAGCATCGGAATCTATAGCTAGTGTCACAGGAATGGTTCAAAGCATAGTCAGTAAGAAGAGTCAGTCTTCTTGTACTTAAGTCGGCATTGTGCCTTTTGTATTTAATTCCGATGCAATTTCTTTGTTTCATCGTCAATAAGAAGTTCCAAGGGATACAGTAAACCTGATGTGATGCATCGGAATCTGTAACTAGTGTCACAGGAATGGTTCAAATCATAGCCAGTAAGAAAAGTCAGTCGTCTTGTACTTAAGTCGGCATTGTGCCTTTTCTATTTAATTCCGATACATACAGTCATCGTCCATTGGTTCTATAGGTTCATCGGCCATCTTGGTAAGATGGCCCGGAAGGGCAGCTTCCTACGCCGGTGAACGGCCTGATGTTCAGCTACAAGCGGTGCGGCCAGGCGAAACGGATGATGGCCTGGGGCGGCAACCGCTGGGTGGCGCAGGAGAAGGAATGCGCCGTGGCGGAGAAGGAGAACTGTGCTTCCTATGAGCCTTCTTGGAAGGTCGTTTGGTGGATGTACTGGTCGATGGCTGGGAGGTCGAGGTACATAGGAAGTCTGCACAGGACGGTTCCTTCTTGAAGGCCCGTGCATCTGTCTTCTGGGTCTTCGTCTTAGCAGAAGCTGATGAAGGGGATGGTGTCTGTGGGGTGATGGGAGGAAGAGGAGACGTCGACCGCGTGATCTTAGCACTGGCCGAACGGACGACCGTGGTGCTGAAGGTCAGATCGCATGTCTGGGTTGCCACCTCCCTGGTAGTCCGAGGAGAGGCGAGGACAGTACTGTATTTCCCCGCTAGGAGCAGCGTGGGCTTCCTACTAGCCAATAGCTTGCGAGCAGCCGAGGTGGACACTTTCTCTTTGACCCGAATTTCTTGGATACAGCGTTCTTCCATATAGACGGGACAGTCGCGGGAGGATGCGGCATGGTCACCCTGACAGTTCACACAACGAGGAGACGGAGGTGGACAGTCATCCTCATGGGCATCCCTGCTACAAGTGACACATTTAGCCGCATTGGAACAAGACTGTAGAGTGTGACTGAAACGCTGACACTGGTAGCAGCGCGTAGGTGTCGGGACATAGGGGCGAACAGAAATAACCTCTTAGCCCGCCTTGATGCGCGATGGCAGCCTAACACTATCAAAGGTCAAGGAAAGTGTCCGGGTCAGTACAAGGTCATTGTTGACCTTTTCCATGACCCTATGGACAGCCGTCACGCCCTGCTCAGCGAGGAAAGACTGAATCTCCTCGTCAGTCAATCCGTCGAGGGATCTAGTATAGACCACACCGCGAGACGAATTCAAAGTTCGGTGAGCCTCCACCCGGACAGGGAACGTGTACTGGAGTGTGGCTCGAAGCAGTTTCTGTGCCTGAAAGGCGCTCTCAGTTTCTAGTAACAAGGTACCATAACGCAACCTTGTACAAGAGTTAACAGTACCGGCTATAGCATCTACGCCCTTCTGGATAATGAAAGGCTTGACAGAGGAAAAATCCTTTCCGTCCTCAGATCGAGAAACGACGAGGAACTGTGGGGCAGGCGGTAGTACTTTTGTCACTGGTGGCTGGTCATGTTTCCGTTTGTGGGCAGAAGTCGAGAGAGAAGAAGAGAAATCCATTGCGGAGGAATCCCCCATGATTGCCAGCGTCTCGATGGCGCGCCCCTTCCTTATGGGGACCCTCTCAGAGGGCACTCCCGCCTTATGTGAATGTTTACACCTCGGGTCACACCTCCTGAGAAACAGACGGAGGGATCAATCGGCATGGTCAGAAGGTATCAGCTCAGGCAATCACCCCTCCCTGGGCCCGGCCTTTACCAGGGGGTACGTGCGTGCCTTATATGTCTACCCAGGGCGGGGAATTACGCGTTACCCCGTCACCGGCTACGCGTGCGAACACGTGGGTCGGCCTTCAGGCACGCACAGGGAGGAAGGAAGGAAGGAAGAAGAGGAAAAAGAAGAGAGAGTGGACAGACCGTCTCTAACGCCGAGGCGGAGACCAGAGAAGGGAAGGAGTAGAAGGCAAGGAGAAGAACGCAAGGGATAGAGTAAGCAAGACAGTGAGATGGAGAAGAACAAAGAAAGGAACCAACCCAAGGAAGGAAGAAACGAGAAGTGAAAAACCAAAAAGACCACAAATATAGGTCGTGGAACCGTTCGTCTCCAGACGCAGGCGCTAACTACCCCCTTGAGGGGGATGGACTCCATTTAGTCGCCTCTTACGACAGGCAGGAATACCTCGGGCCTATTCTAACCCCCGGACCCGCAGGGGGGATGTTTAAAATTGAAATACCATCATGTGATGCTGGTGACAAGAATGCGAACCCATCATCTAATCGGATTGTTGAATAAATACGTAAAATCAGAAAGTAGAAATTACAGTTTGTCACCAGTAGTGCGGTTGGAACCTTAAATGACGACTGAAGTTGTATTGCCTGACCGGGATTCGAACCCGGCGCCTACCGCCGACATTGTCTAACCAGGGACAGTCGAGAAATGTCGAATGTTGGTCCACCATTAGCGAAATGTGCGCACGTTTAACTAGAAATAAGGCGACGAAAATGTCTATGCTGATAGAGTCGAACGCCACACACATCGTTATGAAGACACGTTAATAATCAAATTCTTATTCAGTAGTAGCTAGGTGTAGCATGTTTAGTTGCAAACCTTAAGGCATTTCTCATCCCTACTAACGTGTTGCCTAATATTTGCGATATCATGGTGTTAATTTACAAGTGGATTACTGCCGTACGCCGGCCGCGGTTGTCTAGCGGTTCTAGGCGCTCAGTCCGGAACCACCCGACTGCTACGGTCGCAGGTTCGAATCCTGCCTCGGGCATGGATGTGTGTGATGTTCTTAGGTTGGTTAGGTTTAAGTAGTTTTAAGTTCTAGGGGACTGATGACCACAGATGTTAAGTCCCATAGTGCTCAGAGCCATTTGAACCATTACTGCCGTATAGAGCAATGTTCTCTAGTAGTCATGTATCATTGAGATGTAAATGAAGTGCCTCAGCAGAATGTAATTTCCGTCGTGCAGCACGTATTGTTTCAGAGACACTGAGTACATGTTATAAGAGCACAAAACTTGTATTATATACTACCTATATACTATTATTTGGAGAAGCTGCCGCCAAACCTGTTTACTTTTACATTCCGTTTAGTTGTCGTGGTTGAATACACGTTTTCTTAAGGCTACATCTAATGCAGAGCGCTTACAAGAAAGAATAGTTACCTGCGTCATGCTATTGCTAACTAGGTGATATATTTTGTGGTAGTTATGTTTAAAATGAATGTTTTTTGAACGTACTGTTCGTCAAATATTTGAATGAAACGTCAATTGTAGGTGTGCCTGCACATGTTATAGCATAATAGCTGTAGCTGCGTTAGTTTATACTATATACTTGGGTAGGTTAGGTGTAACTTTTGATCCTTCAAGGAGTGATAGTGGCCTTGCGGCCCGGGTCTGTACTAGCCGCGGCTCACGAGCTACGGGCCAGCCAGGCTGCCAGAGACGAGACGGAAGTGAGCGAGCTGCCGGTGACGTTGGTGGGCCAACAGCCCGGAACGAGACAGCACGGCTGCGCCGCATGCCTCTGTGTCGCTCCGTTTGACGTAAATATGTTTACCTCTTCTCCTGGCACAAGTATAAGAGCGGCAAGCAGGAATACACATCAGGAGGCTGCAGAGCAGCGTAATAAGCTGCTGCCAGCCCGCCCCCTTGGGGGGGAATTGAAATACAATAAAGGAAAAAAAAATACACTACAGGCCGTCTGCAGTAATGGTTCACTGGGGAGGTCTATTCGAGATATAGTAGTCGCTCTCATTGAAGGAGGATGTTCTATCAGAGAAGCTGGTAGACTGTATGGCGTACCACATACCACTGCAACGAGATGGTGGAGGAACTGCCTTGAAAGAGGCACCACCAACAGGGCTCCTGGCTCAGGCAGGAAGAGAGTGAGCTGACAGCAGGAAGACAGGGACCTGCTGTCTAGGAGCAAAGAAAATCCCTTTCTCAACGCGAAGCAGTTGCGCGGGAGACCAACTTCCCCGGCTCCAGTGACACGATTCGCCGAAGGCTGAGGGACGCTGGACTGCATGCACGACGATCCACAGTGAAACAAGAGCACAGCGAAGACAACGTTTTATACCGGCTAGCATTTGCCGAGTTCCATCTGAGAGCCTCGTTGGACAACGTCGTTTTCACTGATTAGAAGGTGTTTTCCACCAGTAACGATGGTCCACGAATCGTTTACAGGCCGCAAGGGACTCACCAACGACGCGAATATGTAAACACGACGAGAAGAAGTAGCTGGCTATTTGTTACCTGCTGGGGTTGGATTTCTGCGAGAGGGGCGGGAATTCTTCACAGGATAGAAGGAACTCTAGACAGCGTGCAGTATGCCCACATATTGGAAAATGTGATGCTTCCGTCAGTGCGAATGCTGTACGCAGAAGGGGACGTCACATTGCAAGAGGACCATTCTCCCATTCACAAGTCTGCATTTGTTCAGCAGCGGCTCTCCACGATTGGCGTCAACGTCATGGACTGGCAGCCACGGGCGGCTGATATGAACCCCATGGAAAAATGTTGGCTGAGGTCGCCAGAACATTAACGGAGAAATGGCCACGAAACCAACCAACCAACTACTGTGGACGCTCTTTGGGACTGCGTCCTGGAAACCTTGGAAGAAGTTGCTTCTTCAGGCTGTTACGTCCGACGGCTTATACATTCTATGCCAAGACGCATGATGTAAGTACAAAATAATGAATGATTCTGGATAAAATATTAGAGTCCGTAAGAAAACATTTTATGTCCTTTTTAGTCATATTTCCTCATTGGGAGCTAGTGGAAGATCGCGTGGCAACAGGAGAGATACAATATGGGTTATTATTCCTGTGAGTTGAATTAAAAAGGCAAGTGGGTTTCTTTTGAATATACAGTTTGTTAAATATTCTGTTTTGATTGCATTTATACACTATCTAGATACTTACAAACTAATCAGCGTAGATGGACTGTCACAGTAGTTTTTGTTATTTCAAATACATCTCTCTCTTCCCCTCTACCCATGAATACACCCTGCGTCCTCCACACAATACGCAAACGATTTCATATTATGTTTACTCGTTGTTAATATCTCCTCTATTCTCTCTCACACTCACTCTCTCTCCGACACAATCGCCGCAAGTTCCCGTCTATTCGATTCCCCAAAACTTTATAAACAAATCTAGCTGTTTCCATTGACGCTACATTTTCTCTTTTAATTGCTGCTGTCTTTGCTCTCTATCATTCCCCTCAACACCTAAGAAACCGTATTCTTTGATCTCCCCTTCCCTATAACCCATTCTTCTTTCTGCAAATAGTCCTTTCTTATCTCTCGGTCCCAAGATAAAACGAACTGTGGCACACATCTAAGTAAGCAATACTTTGCAAACATTTCACGTTTATATTTTGCACTTCAGCACTTATATCCATTCCCAGATCCCTCCCTCCTTCCTGTTACCCGTCCCTTGACATCTGCATCTCATCTAAATGAATACTCTTCAATTAATAATTATGTTCTTGGCAGTGGATTCTGTGGTCTGGTTGATTAATCTTGTATTGATGTGTAAAACTTGTAGGCTCACATCTCACGTCAGGCTTAGATTTTTAACACACACAAGTAACTCTGTTGCACCCCTAGTAACGCCAAGTGCAGAACGCCAGTAAGCTCTGTAGTGCAATACCCGCAGTAAAGATAACATCCCTTCGCTGCCGACTGGGGCAGAGCGGCATTCGTTTGCCTTCCGGGGTTTCTCAATCTGTCAAAGCTCAGAGACTGCCACCAACAAGCCATCGTAAACTAGAAAACTTATTTCATTTAATGAACCAACGGCAGCGTAAGTTCACAAGGCTCTTACTGTAGCACACAATTTTCAACGTCTCCATTTCAGACAGACTGGGATTCGAATTCGATTTCACTGTGTTCCCCAAGATTGCAAACTCTTCTAGGCCTCCTCGAAAATAGTTGCATTTTCACCGTCTCTTCGTGCGTTGTCAGCTGTAACGTGTTCGTTTCAACTCACAGCCACATGATGAGCTTTTTATCACAACATTACAAGATCAAACGTTTTCTTACATCTTTTCAAGTTCAAAGATTTCTCTCCATCTTACTGGCGAAAACGGATTTGGGTTTGACGTTGTGTTCGTTGTGATCACCAACGACGATATGTTGTTGATTCAACTTCTAGCCAGCAGAGTATTTTCCATCACATCATTGAAAGTACAAACATGCTACTCCTAGCTATTATTGGAAAAGAATTTGATAGTTAAAGTGTCTTCATGACCACATGTGCGAGGTTTGAATTCAATTCAGCACAGAACTTTTCGTCGCCTGATGTCTAGCTAAACATGCGCACATCTCGCTACTGGTGAACCAACAATGGTTATTTATCGTCTGTTCCTGGCTAGAAAACGACGGCGCTAGATGCTGGGTTCGAATCCCAGTCAGCAAAAACAATTCTATCGCCATTTAAGGTTCCAAAATCTCGCTGTTGGTGAAAACATTTGATATTGATATATACGGGAATTGGCAACGCGCCGCGAGTAATGAGTATAATGGGCGGGGGCACTACGAATGTAGTGCGGGACAATACGTTGAGAATGTGGGTTTCGCGGGAGGCGTGCCAGAGATAAATCCCTGCAGTCGCGCTATCCTCCTTGTCCTCGGTGGGTCTGATGGATAGAGCGTCTGCCATGTAAGCAGGAGATCCCGGGTTCGAGCCCCGTTCAGGGCACACATTTTCATCTGTCCCCGTTGACGTATGTCAACGCCTGTATGCAGCTAAGAGTGTTCATTTCATTGTAATTTGATATTTAACTTCAGATTGTTAACGAAGTACGTAAAATCAGATTAGGTGCTGGGTTCGCATCCCTGTCAAGCTTAACATGATGGCGTTTCAATTTTAAACACGAGTATACCGTGTTCCTTATGAATGACACCATATTAAACGTTGTTGGGGGGTACTTTCCAGGAAGGTAACTGTTATGACAGGATTCCTAGTTCGGTACAAACATTTCCGTCATTTATTTTCAGGATCTGAATTGATAACTGATACTGGTGCAAACGTCTATACTTCACGTCTCTTTGTGCCTTATTGAGACCCGATCACTAGGCATAAACAAAGCTTAGCTTAGTTAGCAATGGCTATAGGTGCTGGGTTAGAATACAGGTCCAGAACGACGACGTTGGTCATGTCATTTAAAGTTCAAATTTGTATACACGTAGCTGTTTATGTGTTACAAGAACAATGATATTACTGGTGATTCGCTGTTAATGTTGAGATTTCCGTGGAGTGCTTGTTGCCGTTAATTGCATTTTTTTTACTGGTTCGTTCAATATCCAGTTTGTAGAGCCACTCGCCGTTGAGCGACGCTCAGCACGTGGATGGAAAACCTTTTCGAGAGCGAAAAACTTTTTTCCAATTGCCGTACAGCTTTGTAGCTCCATATACTGTCTCATGTATTTAATTTTGACTAAGGATTACTGTACGACATATGTAAAATAATCCGTTTTCTCAGAACTTTTGGAATGTCACTTCTAGCAATTAAGGTTAGTTTAGGAGTGTTACGGGGTGTCTCATCGCTAAGAACATGTTTTCTATTATGTTTTGTATGACGACATTGGGTCTCTCATAGTCTCTTCCGGTACCCATAGTGCGTAGTCAAAGGACTGTACCCCACAGGGTTTTCGGTGTTTAGAGGACCTGCAACACTGCTATGTTATGTACACTTGACAGGAAAAATGTGAGTCACTGCCGAATACAACCAACGTACACTCCTGGAAATTGAAATAAGAACACCGTAAATTCATTGTCCCAGGAAGGGGAAACTTTATTGAGACATTCCTGGGGTCAGATACATCACATGATCACACTGACAGAACCACAGGCACATAGACACAGGCAACAGAGCAAGCACAATGTCGGCACTAGTACAGTGTATATCCACCTTTCGCTGCAATGCAGGCTGCTATTCTCCCATGGAGACGATCGTAGAGATGCTGGATGTAGTCCTGTGGAACGGCTTGCCATGCCATTTCCACCTGGCGCCTCAGTTGGACCAGCGTTCGTGCTGGACGTGCAGACCGCGTGAGACGACGCTTCATCCAGTCCGAAACATGCTCAATGGGGGACAGATCCGGAGATCTTGCTGGCCAGGGTAGTTGACTTACACCTTCTAGAGCACGTTGGGTGGCACGGGATACATGCGGACGTGCATTGTCCTGTTGGAACAGCAAGTTCCCTTGCCGGTCTAGGAATGGTAGAACGATGGGTTCGATGACGGTTTGGATGTACGGCGCACTATTCAGTGTCCCCTCGACGATCACCAGTGGTGTACGGCCAGTGTAGGAGATCGCTCCCCACACCATGATGCCGGGTGTTGGCCCTGTGTGCCTCGGTCGTATGCAGTCCTGATTGTGGCGCTCACCTGCACGGCGCCAAACACGCATACGACCATCATTGGCACCAAGGCAGAAGCGACTCTCATCGCTGAAGACGACACGTCTCCATTCGTCCCTCCATTCACGCCTGTCGCGACACCACTGGAGGCGTGCTGCACGATGTTAGGGCGTGAGCGGAAGACGGCCTAACGGTGTGCGGGACCGTAGCCCAGCTTCATGGAGACGGTTGCGAATGGTCCTCGCCGATACCCCAGGAGCAACAGTGTCCCTAATTTGCTGGGAAGTGGCGGTGCGGTCCCCTACGGCACTGCGTAGGATCCTACGGTCTTGGCGAGCATCCGTGCGTCGCTGCGGTCCGGTCCCAGGTCGACGGGCACGTGCACCTTCCGCCGACCACTGGCGACAACATCGATGTACTGTGGAGACCTCACGCCCCACGTGTTGAGCAATTCGGCGGTACGTCCACCCGGCCTCCCACATGCCCACTATACGCCCTCGCTCAAAGTCCGTCAACTGCACATACGGTTCACGTCCACGCAGTCGCGGCATGCTACCAGTGTTAAAGACTGCGATGGAGCTCCGTATGCCACGGCAAACTGGCTGACACTGACGGCGGCGGTGCACAAATGCTGCGCAGCTAGCGCCATTCGACGGCCAACACCGCGGTTCCTGGTGTGTCCGCTGTGCCGTGCGTGTGATCATTGCTTGTACAGCCCTCTCGCAGTGTCCGGAGCAAGTATGGTGGGTCTGACACACCGGTGTCAATGTGTTCTTTTTTCCATTTCCAGAAGTGTATTTCTTTGAGTGGATCTGTTGACGCCCTTCACAAGACTGCCCGACTTCAAGGACTTTGGCCCACCTTAGAGCATCACAGTATTACATACTTTCCTTAGGTCGTAACTTCGCTAGACTTGCTGTCATTGGAGGACGAGCAAGAAGATACATATCGAGTGTTGGTGAAGTCTGCAGGCCATAGCATACATCTTCATTATTAATTGTAATCGGCCTTCGATGTATTTAAGGATTATCGATATCGCAATTTATCGACGGAAAAATATCGACGGAAAAGTAATCACGCTAAGGCTTATGTAAAAGGAAAGCTGCATATTCTTAATGTACTGGCAATATGACAGCTGTGTAAGTATTTATTTATTATTAGATATTCTGTACATCAACAAGCTAGCAGCCTGCTTATCCCTGTTACAGTAAGAATTTAAAGAAAAAAGATGCACATTCACGCTCTTACGAATCAGTTCTAGCATAGCATAACATAGAACCGCTGATACCTTCGTAACAGCAAGTCCTATGCGGTCATGTCGAATGACGCCGGGTAAGTATTAGCTACTGCTTGCCTCCAAGCTGTGTGTTCTAGTATGATAAAAAAATTATTACTATTAAATATATCTCAATTCTTTCAATTTAAATCTGTATTTCATACTAGAATGCCGTGTTCCCAGTTTGGCACCGCTTTGCCACAGGACACACGAAAGCGGCTCCTGATCGTTGTCAGAAAGGGGCTAGTTTTTGATTACGCAAAGACTTCTATTATTTGGAAGAGAACAACCCGGATTTCTTTACGTAATCAGTATGAATTTTATAATTACCTAAGAGACCTTTAACAATGAATAGTAAAAAAAATTGCATTTGCAAATGAAATCATTAATAAATGGGGGAGCTATGAGTTGTATAGAAGACAAGGAGCGGCCTTCTGTCTACGACCAGGATGCCGCAGTATTCTCTGCTGTAGTAAAGGCTGTTTGACATTTATAAAAATAATATGGCATGGAGGATAAAAAAGTATAAAGGAAAAGAACAGAATAAGTAGTCTGGTAAACACTAAATATATTGAAACATTTCTCACTAGCAAATTAGGGCTTATTTATAAACAATATAACATACATAAGTACTTTTCTAACAGTATGGTGCGATCAGATTTCAGCCTGTCCTGTGCAGTCTCCTTGGTTCACGTTTTTGTCACAAATTACAGTCATTACTTTTCTCCTTTCGTTAAAGACAATTCTTGCACTGTTCAACACCTCCGATAACAATAGCTTGCTGATTTACAGTTTCGAACATGAATTACTTTAATTTTAATAATTAATAATGTTGTCCGCACGCTGGCAGGACCGCTCACTTTTTTTTTAACTTAAAGTCGACCTCCTTTACGTTTTCACATTACAAGCAGCAGTACATTAAAATCTGAAGATCTACAAAAGTTAGTTTTTTTTTTTTTTTTTTTTTACTGTCATCTTTTATTTAGATCGAAGCGGAACGACAGTTCAGCTTCTGTTAAAATGTTTCTTTGACTGCGCAATCGATGTATTAGCGTCCGCGCTAGATGCGCATCTTTACAGTTATGTAAATTATACAAACAAATGTCTTTCAAAGAATGTGTCTCATCTTATAAGTTGATCATTTAATATACAGATAGATGAATGCCTTTCCAAGAGTACTCAAAGCTTTCATAGGACGGAAATACCAATAATATTACAGTGTGAACATCATGTACGCCATCGGTCCGCCTGATCGCTGCAATCAGGGACTCCATTGTGAATCGGAGTAACGTCTGCCAAGTCTGTTTTAGATTTGCTGCACCTTACGGGCAACAACGGCCGCTACTAGGAGACCTGGCCGTTACGTCATAATCACCGCTCACAGAGTTCAACTCCACAGTCTGATCATGTCGCTGTTCCGAAGATCTGGAGGTCTTTCTGTTCCACCACGATGAGGACAACAGCGTTCCTGACACTCCACGGCTACACGGAAATCGTCAGCGATGTACGAAGTTCGACGTAAGGGTTGAGCGGGAGGAAACAGTGTACTTAGAAAGTCGGTGTTACCCACTGGCTGTACTGCGACGCCGCGGCAGGGCCAGGGGGCCACCACAAGCGGGGAACCGCCAGTGCAGCAGCCGGCTGGAATAAAGTGTGCGGTGTCAGCTGCCGTGAGCTGAGTGAAGGCTGCTTACGACGCGATTCCTCAGCGAGCACTGACAGACGAGGCCAACCACTAGCCAAGACGCTACCTATATGTTATGGAAATAAAAGAACTAATTCTGTATCTTCTTCCATTGCGCCTGTGACAGAACCAGCTTTACTTATGCCGTCCCAATAGTCGCCTCCTCCACGCTCTCTCTCGTACCGAGAAAACACTGGTCTGATTATATGCAGCAGCTTTTCTTTCACAATTTTGGTGACCTCTGTTTGCACTGTCATATGTCCATCTCCATATCTGAATCCTCTTTATAAGCCCCGTCGTCTTTTACCCCAGTACTAAAGCAGCTGTCAGCACCACCGAGCTGGCCGATTTCCATATTCGTTATTGCTCAGCGAGGGTTCCTCGTCCGACATTTTGAGTGCATTGTGGGCTGAACTATTTGGTTCTCTTTTGCTTTAGGCTGCAAAAAACTGGGGCCATAGGCGCCGAAGTCAAAACTACTTGGGACTTACGTATAGTCGTTCTTGATTGCCTTTATAGAACACAAAGTAATAGAAGACAGCTGAAAACAGGCATGTGGAGAAAGGGCTAAGAAGACACCATACAGAAATGCAGGCCCAAAACTAAAAATTAAATGGCCTTCGCCATATTACTCTGGCGGATAAAACGTAAAAGGCGGTCGACAGCCCGCGCGTCATTTGCTAAACCGGATGGTAACTCTCACGGCAAACCCAAGCGGGAACGTAGACGGTTAAAAAGCGGGCGGTCCGTCAGCAAGTGGCGGACAGTGAAAACTGGGCGCAGTGTGTACAAAAAGGTGGGGTAGCGCCACTTATCAAATGACGATGGCTAAAAAGGCAGTGCCCAATATTCAACCTACTTAAAATGACCTCTTCCCGGTGGGAGGGTCGGGAGGAGGTCATCCAAGCCACTGGGAGAGGCTCAATGGCGATGCCAAAGGGACACCACCTCCTGACAGAGAGCAACACAGATCATCGGAGGGAGTATAGGAACTCATGGGCTGAGGTACAAGGACATGATCAGGAACCCACAAAAAACAAGAGGGATGAGCAAGTGACAGTGTAACAGGTCCAGGGAAACTGAGTGATGGGCGGTGTACAGCGCACAGACTTTGAAGAGCGCAGGGCGAGTCTGAGCAGACGACACAATTGAAAATGAGGGATGGACATGAAGATGCATAAACAAAGTCCGTTTCGAAAGGACAAGGAACTGGTACAAACGGAGGAGGTGGACCGATGAGCACCCCAGGAAGTACCATTGAGGACACATACGACAATGAGAAACCGCGAGCTGACAGGTAAGACACATGGGAGGTCCAAGGTAGTTTCTCATCGAGCATGAGTCCCAGGAATTTCGTAGTTTCAAGGAACGGAAGGGCAACAGGCCAAAGACGTAGAGATGGTGGGAGAAACCATTTGTGCCACCAAAACTTCATACAGGCGGTTTTGTCAGTAGAAAAACGAAAACCATTATTGATGCTCCAGGAATAAAGACGATCAAGACTTCGCTGTAGACGACGCTCAGTGAGACACGTCCGTGGAGAACTGCAATAGATGGCAAAACCGTCAATAAAAAATGGAGCCAGAGATGTCCGGCTGGAGATAGGCCATTATACTGTTAATAGCGATAGCAGAGGACGAAGTTCAGGGCGGAAACTTGAGGTACACTGTTTTCCTGGATGAAGGTGTCCGACAAAGTAGAACCCACACGCACCTTGAAAACTCTACCTTTTAAAAATGCCTGAAGGATACAGTGCAGGCAGCCACAGAAGTCCATGTGTGAAGAGTATGGAGGATTCCGGGTCTCCAGCAGGTGTCTTAGGCCTTCTCCAAACCAATCTTGTTCCACAGAAAACTATTCATGACAGGGTGGACAAAGTAACGAAATGGCCAACTGCAGAACACCGCTCTCGAAATCCGCACTGTGTATTACTAAACTGTGAGACTCGAGCCACCATACTAGCTAGGAATGAATCGTACGTTCCATCACTTTGCAAACGCAGCTGATAGGAGAAATTTGGCGATAGCTGGAAGGAAGGTATTTGTCCTTACCAGGCTTAGGTACTGGTATGACGGTGGCTTAACGCCAGCGTCTGTGAAATGTGACCTCATCCCAGATGCGGTTGTATGTGTTAAGCAGAAAGTGCTTGCCCCTAAGAGAAAGGTGGTGCAACATCTGAACGTTGATGGCGTCTGGGCCTGGGGGCAGACGATTGGGATGAACTAACAGCATGATCTAGCTCCCGCAGTGAAGGCAGCATTGTAGCACTCACGGTTTTGGGAAGAGAGGCGCATCGCCCAAGCCGCCTCTGCTCGTTTCCGATGGAGGAAGGCAGGATGATAGTGACAAGAGCTCAAAACTTCCGGAAGATGAAGCCCTTGTGGACCCTATTGCTATCTCCAACATCTTGGGCCGCCGTCTGCTACTGTCAGACAGCTCTCTGGGACCAAGATCCAATCCCCAATTTCCGGACTGAGGTTGGTCCACACAACAGAAAATGGGTGGAACTGTTACAATAACTAGTGAATGAAATCCAGCTATCTCTTGCTATCCCGAAGAAGGCAACAACGCATTGCACGCATATGTTTATAATGACTGCAGTTTGCCATCGTAGAATGGCGCTTAAAAACTCAGAGCACGTTTTCGTGCGTGAATTGCGTCACGGCATGCCTCAGTCCACCAAAGAAGTGGGACACGACGTCGTGAAGAAGTGCGAGGAATGGAACATTCTGCAGCAGTAAGGATAGTTTAAGTGAGATTCCACATCGTCATCACAACTGGGGAAATCCTGTTCTTCGAAGATCGCCAGGGAGGAGTGAAGCTGCCAGTCAGCCTTAGTAAGCCGCCATTTGGTCGTGCACATGGATGAGGTAGCAGTCAGCTAATGGAAAGCACACAGGAAATGGTCACGCGAGTAGGTGTCAAAGAACGGAACACTCAAGACTATGGGCCAGCTGGGCAGTGCAAAAGGGTAGGTCGAAATGAGAAGAGATGTGCGACGAGCCAGAAAGGAAAGTGGGTGCTCCAGTGTTAAGGCAGAAGTTGGTTAAGAAGGTCAGCCTCTCAGACAGATTCTGGAAGAACCCCGAAGAGGATGACGAGCATTAAAGTCACAGACTAGCGGGGAGGTAGCTGTCCAATAAGCCTAATGAAGTTTGCCCTGGGGACAGCAAACGACAGAGGAACAAAAAAAGGTACAGAGAGGAAAAGTCAGTTGTGGAAGGAAAAGGCGAATTTAGCAGCTTGAAGATGCATAGTCAAGGAGATGGGTTGACTGTGAAGGTCATGT
The DNA here is from genome assembly GCF_023864345.2 of Schistocerca serialis cubense. Classification (NCBI taxonomy): domain Eukaryota; kingdom Metazoa; phylum Arthropoda; class Insecta; order Orthoptera; family Acrididae; genus Schistocerca; species Schistocerca serialis. Next base: position 565,107,143 of record NC_064644.1, read on the forward strand.
TGTATGACCAGCATGACGCACCCATAAGATGGAATGGCGACCTCAGGGGAAGGTCAAAACGAATCGGTAAGAAATGTGAAAGCTCAAAGCGGTCATGAGGGCGCAAATTCGTTTCCTGAGAGCAGAGGCAAGGGGTCGTTGCGAAGCTAAACGCAGCTGTTAATCTTCGTGGGACCGGAGGCCGCGTACGTTCCATTGGATGGGATTCGTTATCAGGAGATGCAAGGGTGTCACCTCAGCGGCTGGTGAAGGAGAACAACATTTGCCCGCTTGGTGGACTACTTCGAGCCTTTCCAGTTAGAGGAAGACTCTGGTGTTGTTTGGCTGGAGGGACGCATCAAATCTTCACGAGAGTGGTACTACTGACCTTCCCGGCCTACTGGTTGTGTACCTGATGGCTTCACCCCTTGAGGCTAGAGTTTGACGGCCTGTTCCACAGCTGGAGGGGAGGATGGCGATGCTACCATGACACTGGGCTATTTCACAACCTCAGAGCGGAATTGGAGGTCACATACCTGCGTGGCCATGTCCTTCATGGAGCAAGGGCTAACAAGAACAGAACTATAGGTACCAGACAGGAGAAAGCAGGCTTTGCGACTAGCCAGTAAATTGCGAGCGACTGGGTAAGGCACTTTTTGGCCGCCATTGCAATTGATATAGCGGGGAAAAGGAGGTGGACAATCGCCCTCATGCACATCCCTACCACAGATCACACATTTAGCTGCCCGTCAAGATGTTCTGGTGTGGTTGAAACGATGACACTGGTAGCATCCCACCGGGTTCGGAATGTATGGCCGGACTGTGATTATTTCATAGCCTGCTTTAATCTTTGGTGAGAGCAGCACTCCATCAAAGGTGAAGAAAATTAGTGCAGGTGGTCATTACATGATGAACGGCCATGAGATCCTGATCAGAGAGGTACGATTGTATTTCGTCCTCGGTTAGACCGTCGAGGAGCCTGTTGTAAATTAAAGCAAAGTACCATTTCATAAACGAGAGCTAGATTTCACAGGGCCGGCAATTGCATGAACACCTTTCTCAATAATAAACGGGTTTACCGTGGCGAAGAACTGACCATGTTCAGTATGCGAGCCCATGAGAAATGTTGATGCAGCGGGAAGGGTCTGGGAATCATTACCCACATTACGTTTACGTTTCGTAGACGTTGATTGCGAAGATGATTGCATAATCGCGAGAAAATCCACCATGGTTGCCAGTATCTCCGATGGCACACTCCTTCCAACTGTGGGCCCCTTCAAAAGGGGGCGCATCCGCCTTAGATGATTGTTCACACCTCAGGTCACCTCCCGAACATCTAACAGAGGGACCAACCGGCAATTTGCAGTTGCAGCTCAGGCAATCACCCGTCCCTGGGCCTGGCCTGGCCTGGCCTGTACCACGGGGTACGTGAGAACCCTACCTTTCGACCTGGGGCTGGGAATTTCTCGTTACCCAGTCACCTGTTACGCATGAGACGCATAGGCCGGCCTTCGGGAGCGCACAGAGAGGAAGAAAAAGAGGAACCTCAAACGCCGAAACGGAGGAATGAGAGAAGGGTAACGAAGAAAGGAAAAGGGAGCGAAAAACAAAGGTGAGATTTCTTACGTCAGCGACAGAATGCAGAACATTAAGCACGAACCTGCAAAAGAGTGGTGCGCCCCCTGGGGGGGGGGGGGGGGGGGGGGGGGGGGGGGTTTGTGTCGTGGTAGCTGCTGTATTTGTGTCTGGCGCTACCCTAGTTTGCCCCATTGTATACTAAATTAATTTTACTGTCGTAGCAATATTGATTGAAGGAGTAGGAATATTTCGAGTTGTGGTTATGTGGTGATTACTGTGACACTTGCATCTCTTCTGTGGCAGTACATATTTCGGGAAGAAAAAAAAATTAAGATAATTCGTAGAAGTACAGAGCGTTCTAGGTTTATTTAGAATATTAACGAATATTCCGAATGTTCTAATGTACTCTGTAAATTAGTGTCCTAGAATATCATGTAGCATTATTTAAACATTCGGATACGTTGCAGTGCTCCAAAATATTACTGTTTCAAAATGTTTGGACCTTTCTACAATGATCCAGAATATCTAGACGTTTCTGTAACGAACTGGAATATTTTCGAGCGGTTCTGATTGTTCTTGGTGTTCTGTGAATGTATGGTTATGTGCCTGACAGTACCTAATGTGAAATAAGGAACACATGAGTATTTTTACTCTTCAGACCACTGAAGTGAACAATCGACAGTGTGTCGCGTCCATGGGTATTGCAAGGGATTGAGCGACACGGTTCGTGAAAGGGATTTAGCGGGTTGACCTTAGTGAGAGGGAGACTTTTTGATCTGGCTAAGATGTGGAAATCCCCGGTGTGAAGGTACAAAGCTAGGGGCGGGTGAAATTAAAGTCTTGTTAACTTTAACAAGTTGCAGTTTATTCCGAAGAATAACAGCTCACCCTAACTGCGTGGTGACTGCATTCACAGGAATGCCAAGTCTAATACAGAGACGGTGACTGACGTATGGCGCTAGGAAGTATTGCAGAGCTTCTAGTAGGCAGTCGGAACGGTGGAGTCAGAGTCCCGCCGCTACGCCCTAACGCTCTTCAGCGACTATCTCCGGCTGCCTGCCTACAGCCCATTCCTCAGCCCAAGTCGGCTGCTGCTATCACGCTGCCTACTGTCGCTACCTGGAGCCTAACATCGAGAGACGCCGGAGCGGCGATCTCCCGAGTTTTGTTAGCTCTGTCCCTCTGACCCCGCCAGCGCTTGGCATGACGTAGCGTCGAAAACGACTCACCCTTGTTGAAGAACAATAACAACAACAATACTTAAACGTTACCAGAGGCTGGGTGGAGGGACAGATGCGCCTCTCGCAATACGGTCACGCACAGCGTCCTGGGCCCTTCATTGGCTCCTCATGACGTAGTGCGGTCCCCAACAAGGGCCCTCTTTCTTTCTCTCTCCGATCCCAGACTTCTCTCTCTAAACAGAAGTTCTCCGTTGATATTTTTAATTGCCTACTTGTCACTAGTCCCTACACAGAGCTGCTTTTGTCTCGTTAAGGAGTCTGTTTCTTTTCTTATCACGCGTAGCTGCCCGACAGTTTGGTCTGTGTTCCTTTATGACCCCTCTCTGCCACGCCCAGCATTTAGCTTACACCTTAACTCACCTAGTGTTTACGGACTATCTCCGTCGTACTGCCTGAGAAAGACTATATTTAGACTTTGCTTGTTACTGCGGTTGCAACAAGTATATTCGTAGAAATAATGTTCAGAAGAATCGTATTTCGCGAATTTCTCGAGTAATCTTATGTTCTCTGGGAACTAATGAAACAACCAAGCGAAGTTGGTGTAAGAAAGACAGTACATTTTAATTTCAAGGTGGGAGATCTCATCAGCAGTAAGTGGCACGTTTACCTAAAATGGAAAAGAGATGTAGCCGATTTTGTGACATATTTCAAGTTTCCAAACAGGAGCAAATTATTTGTTGCGTTTTCATCGGTTTTTGGAGTTCCACAGTGCGTGCTGATAGTGGAAAACTACACTATACAAGCAAAGGACTATCTTCAGTATGGACAGGGACTGATTGCTTAGTGCATATGCGAGCTGAGTCGTGACACTTCGCTCTCAGCTCCAGACATACCACTCGTACTAAAATTGACTCCTCAAACGTGTTCGAGTGTGTGGCCCCTTCAGGTCTTGGCAGGCAGCAGAAGACTCCCAGGGGCCGCACCCTAGGCCTCGCTGGTTCGTCTATGAGCCACAGACGGCACCTGAAACATGCCTGTCAGCGTCCTCAGACAGATGCAATTGCATGTCTTGTTTCAGAGGAAACCCTTCGGCCCCCAAAATCTGGGCAGACACACCAGGTGGAAGACATACTTGGGAGCTCCAATGTTAGGCACATTATGGGGCCCCTAAGGAACATTGCACATTGAAACCGGTATGCACATGAGTGCTGCCAAGGATGGGAAGAAAGCCAATCATTCCAAATGTGGAACAGGCCTTCCTAGGGCCATGAAGAGCACAGGGTGCAGCCAGCTGCAAGTTGTGGCTCAAGTCAGTAGCATTGATGTGGGTCACTGGACTGGAAGAGGTTCTCTCTGGTTTCGAGCAGTTATCAGATGTGGTAAGAACTACTAGTCTTACTTGTGAGGCAGAAGCAGAGCTCACCATTGTACCAGAGATCCGCAGTCGGTCCTGTCGATTACGCTGCAGTGCCGAATGGAGGGTCTGAATCAGAAGGTCAGTCGGTTCTGCGACAGTCTAGGCTGCATATTCCTCGCCTTGCACCGTACGGTGGTTGGGTTTTGGGTTTCATCGAATAAGCCAGGAGTCCACTACATATAGGGGGCGACTACACGGTAGCAGGGGCTGTGTGGAGTGGACTGGGCGGTTTTTTTTAGGTTACAGGATCTCGGGAAAAGGCAAAAAGGGCTTTAGTCACAAAGGGTGCAGGCCGAACAAAAGAACATAGATACAGGAAAAAATTGGTGTAACCATTGTAAATTGTAGGTGTGTTGGTTAAGTACCAGAGCTCCAAAGGCTAATAGAAAACACCAATGCTCAAATAGTTATAGGCACAGAAAGCTGGTTAAACAGGGGTAAGTTCAGCCGGAATTTTTATGGAACACCTAACTGTGTTCAGAAATGATATGCTAAATACAGATGGCGGTGGCGTTTGTTGCTTTTAGAAGTACCTCTACCTTGTTCCAAAACTGAAATACATAGTTCCCGTGAATTGGCATGGGTAGCGGTCATACTTGGCCATCGGAATAAAATAATTTTCTGATCTGGGTTGAGACGTCGGTAAAAGCATCCAGATGCTGAAAGGTTCGAAGCACACTTCAGTTTACTTTAGACCTTATAATGTCATGTGCCGGATACGTGATTGTAATTGGAGTCACCGAAACATCCGAAATTGCGCTAAACGCGTTCTCTAAAAATCGTTTGCAGCCATTAGTAAAAGTCTGCGAAACCCGCTTGACCTCTTTGCAACAACTAATCCTAAGACAATAACGAGCATCAAAACGTATACAGGGATTAGTGAGCACAGGGTTATTGTATCGAGAGTGAATACCGCAACTCTCAAATCCACAAAAAATAAACTAAAAATATATGTTAAAAATTCTGATAAAAATTCACTTCACGTCTTCCTTAGCAACTGAGAGATTTACAGCAAATAAATTAATGAAGGACCCTATCTCTCTGTAGGTACTACTTCAATTGCAGACCACATGTGGTTCGAATTCACTCTCTAGTCCTTTCAAACTAACAAAGCTGATCCTCCATGGTACACAAAAAAGGTCAGAACACTGTTGTTGTAACAACGAAAAAGAATGCAAATTTGAAAGAACGCTAAATCCCGAGGATTGGCAATCTTATACAGAAGCTCGAAGTGTAGTATGGACTTCAATCTGAGATGCTTACAGTAGTTTCATTGTGGAAACTGGATTTTCTGGCAGGTCTCGAGACAAAGATATTCTTGTCATATGTACATTATATTAGCATGAGAGACAATCGCGGCCTTCTCTGCACAGTAACAATTGAAACACTATGTATGACAGTGCTGCTAAAGCAGATCTGCTAAACACAGCCTTCCGACATTTCTAAACCAAAGACGACGAAGTAAATATTGCAGAACTGGAGTCAAGAACAGCTGCCACCATGAGTAACTTAGAAGTAGATATCCTGAGCGTAGTGAAGCAACTTAACAACCTGGACTGAAAGGCCTGATTTTATTAAGTGATTTAAGGACGGAGGTATTGCAGCAGCAGTCTCTGTGAAGAGCCTAATTGGTATAGAATCATAAGCAACCATTTACTCGACGAGAAACAGCTTTTTACTCATATGAAGCGCTGAGTGCTATCGACAAGGAATTTGCAATTATTTACTTAATTACAGGTTTCCAGAAGGCTTTTGACACCGTACTTCTGTGCTTATGCAATGTCTCAGGTATGTAACTGGACTGCGACCTCTGAAAGGAAATCACGAATCCATAGTAATATATAGCATTCCTTAAGGTAGTGTTATAGTGAAGGAACAGCAGAGGACCTGGAGGCAGGAGAGAGTCTGAACAGCCATCTTAGGCTGCTTACTAGTCTATGATCGACAGCGTGATCTGCAAGGTCAACAGAAGCTCCAAACAAATTGCAGTAAGATTTGGAAGAGGTATCTTCATAGTGCGGAAATTGGCTATTAACTCTAAATAATGAGAAGTGTGAGGTCTTCACCTGAGTGCTGAAAGAAATCCATTGAAATTCGGCTACATTATAAATCGAACATGTATACAAGCCACAAATTCACCTAAATACCTAGGAATTACAATTATGATCAACTTAAATCGGAAAGAACCTATGGAAAATAAAACTCAAATCTACTAAAGCTAGTGCCTACACTACGATTGTCTGTTCTCATTTGGAGTACTGCTGCACGGTGTGTGATCCTTATCACGTAGGATTAACGGAATACATCGAGAATGTTTGAAGACGCGCAGCACTTTTTGTATTATCCTGAAATATGAGTGAGTCACTGAAATGATACGGCTTTGTTTTAACGACTTCCACATGAAACCCTGTTTCTCATTGCGGTAGGACCCTTTCAAAAAATTTCCTTCTCCAACTCTCTCCTCCTCATGCAAAAACATTATGACTTGATTTCTCCCTATGTAGGTCAGCCTGAACATAATAAAATAAGGGAAATCTGAGCTTGCGCAGAAAGAAAGAAGTGTTTTCTGTACACTGTTCCGAGAATTATTGTGAAGGTGGTTCCATGAACCACCTGTCAAGCACTGTAGTGTGATTTGTAGGGTATCCTTGTAGATTTAGACGAAAAGCGAAATGATTGGCTACCGTAAAATCTCATTCGTGTACGGGACAACGGCATGTTAAAGCGCTCGTTGAAATATACTGCGCGCCACATTCGGTGCTGCCTGAAAACGGTAAACAAACCAGGGACTGGCAGGAACTTTAATCTCCGCTGTCCCGACGACGGCTTTGACCTGCGTGGCCTCAAACGAGTGATACTACTGAAGCACTAACACTTCTCTCCGCCTTTGTCGCGCCATACACGCATTAACAGCTTATTTCTTACTCTACTCCCCACATCCACCAGTTGTTCTGTACATGCACGTTAGATACTTTAAATAGCTTTAAACTTCTGAGTATAGACGAGAGAGTGAGTTCGTTTGTGTGTGTGTGTGTGTGTGTGTGTGTGTGTGTGTGTGTGTGTGTGTGTGTGTGTGTGTGTCAATTATTTGACTGACATTAAACTCGTAGAACCTTCATGGTTGAAGACGCAGAATTCTTGTTATTAATTCAGTGTTACGCCTGATGCTTAAGTTTTACTGCGTGAGCAAACAAAATTTTTATTACGAAACTTTATTCTCTTTCTTTATTTTGTGGGAGTCTCAGCGACCGGAAGCTTCGGAAACTTCACATAATTTCAAAGCTTGTTCGAAGTCGCTAAGAGCTCCTTTTGAAATACTAGGCAAGACACCACGCTTATGAATTATTTAAAAAATTCGACTTTAGTTTGGTTTATACAGGAGCGTATTTGTAATGTTATTAATTGTAGATGTTTTAGTTTCTTAAAAGCGCTATGTGTTATCAGAATGTGTTTCACTATGTGTTATGTTTACACATAACCTCTTCGTATGGTGAGATTCCCATTCTAATATCAAGGAACAAAACCTACTACACAAGGCTTGTAATTGTTATAGAGAAGACACGTGATCCAGCTAAGCTTATTGTTCCGTTAATTGCACATCGAGTGTGGAATTATTCAGAGGTGTTGCGGACTGTGTGTGAAATGATGTAATGTTATATCAGAGTATCGTGGAGGTACAAATAGAAGCGAGATCCTCGAGAATCGTGATGAGGCCATTAGTATTCCTTCATTCTTTACTTCATTGCTCTTCCTTAAGACATCGCGATGTGTCAAGACAGAAGGTGAGGGGTTTCTCACGCCGCGGCCGACCGTGCAGAATACGGTCCCCGCAGGAGTGTAAGCATCCCTGACGAGCTGCTACCTCCAGGGGCGCCCATACCCGGGAGCAATAACAGGGGACGTGTGCCCCTCCTTATCCTTAGGGAAAGGAACAAACAGTGTGGTCATATGTTTTTCTTTTAAGGGAATAGTATAAATGCAGGCATGTATTTATTAGGGACGAAACTAACTCTTTTTATGGTTACTTACAAGTTGCCATTCATCTTACAAAACAAAAATACTCTATATTGCCAGGCCTACGTAAAGCTTTCCAAACACTGCAAAAAGGAGGAAAAACAAAACAGCTATCAAGGTCGCACACCGTAGTCGTAGGTGCTCAGAATAAACGGGCGTTGCGGTTATCAACGAGTACTGTAGCGTAAACGGAGCAAGTTTCGATGTACAACCGCCACATGGCTGCAAAATTGTTATTCCTCTGCAACTGGATTGTTTTCGTCGTTCAGATTTTAAAGTTTTGAAATATGTTTACTATGGATATACGTAAGTTGGATAATAGTAACTATTTTAGCAGCTGTGTCATGGCGAGGCATAATACGTTGTGCTCCACAGATTTAAAAACACAAGAGTTTGTGAAACAACTGTTTCCAAACAAGATACACAATACGTAACATTGACATCTGCATTATTTGTTCGCATAAGTGAGGGTATGAAATTAACGAAAATCCATTACTCTGTAACGAACTACCAGAGGCCATGGGTCTGATACCCAATTACTCCAAATTCACGGAACAACGTCCAAAATTTAGTATGTGGATTGCGGGTCCACCCTATATACAGGAAGTTCCAAACCCTTAGGCTCCGAACTATATATGCGCTAGAGGTTCCTAACTGAAGTATTTGGAGATACGGATCCGATGGTCGTGAATGCGTATTTCAGGCAGAACGAGACACCGAGTGCCCGGATTGTTTACATAACATGTTTGGGAATGTTTACTTTATCTTATGAAAACTATCCGGACACCTCTATATAATGCTGAATCGACCAGTAGATGTTGGGAGAGGCGGACCTGCCAGTAAAAATCGAGGCGGGAAGTAAAGTCTTGTCAGTACAGAAACATCGACAGCAGAACTGATCGACTTCGAATACCGACAAGCCGCTGGATGTCACCTGAGCAACAGATCCATCAACGACATCTCAACTGTTCTAAAGCAGCTGAAGTTGATTGTTGGTGATGGCTACTGTGGTTCCTTCGCGTTTCCACTTCAGTCACAAGCCATGGCCAGGTGGACCTCGTGTGCTGATGAACCCACGAGCATTGTGAAGGGTGTTCGTAAAGAAATTATGATGCCAGTGGAACGAGTCACTTCATGTTCGAAAGTGCTGCCAGCAATCTAGCTAGCACAAAGACTGTGCGTACAGAGTTACAAATATTGTACTACAATGATCGAGCAGTTCATCGCAAGTCACATGTCTGTCGTCATTGTTAGGCGACTGCTGAGGTGGAGCGATGCAGCTGGACATTCCATGACGAAACCAGTGATTTGGAGTGATGAGCTCCGCTGAACCCTGTGACAAGTCGACACAACGGTTTGGATTTCGCGAATGCTTTGAAGACGTTGCCTACCATCACGTGTATTGTCGATCGTACACTACAAAGGAACTTATGTTACGTTATACGAGTCTTTTTCAGGGTTATGGTGTGCCTCTTGCTGCGATTAAGAATACTCGAAGTGCGCAAGAATATGAATCGTCTACTGCGTACAGTAGAAGTACAGTTCTGAAAAGATTGATTATATCAGCACCACAATGCGCCGTGTCATCAAGCATAATACACTATGTGATCAAAAGTATCCGGACACCTGGCTGAAAATGACTTACACGTTCGTAACCCCCTTTATTGGTAATTCAGGAACTGGACATGGTGTTGGCCCACCCTTAGACTCGATGACAGCTTTCACTTTCGCTGGCATAGGTTCAGTCAGGTACTGGAAGCTTTGTGAAGAATGGGCTGCCATTATCCAAGAGTGCTGCACTGAGGAGGGGTATCTATGTCGGTCGGTGAGGTCCGGCACGAAACAGGCCTTTCGAAACATCACAAAGTTGTCTATACGATTCAGGTCAGGTCCCTGTGCAGGCCAGTCAATTACAGGGATGTTATTGTCGTGTAACCACTCCGCCACAGGCCGTGCTCGATCGTGTTGAAAGATGCACTCGCCATCCCTGAATTACGCTTCAATAGTGGGAACCAAGAAGGTGCTTGAAACATCAATGTAGGCCTGTGCTGTGATAGTGTCACGCAAAACAACAAAGGGTGCAAGCCGCTTCCATGGGGAAACACGACCACACCATAGCTCCACCGCCACCGAATTTTACTGATGGCACTACACAAGCTGGCCGGTGACGTTCACCGGGCATTCGCCATATCCACACCCTGCCATCGCATCGCCACATTGTGTACCGTGATTCGTCATTGCAGACATAATTTTCCAGTGTTCAATCGCCCAATGTTTACGCTCCTTACACCAAGCGAGGCGTTGTTTGGGATTTACCAGTGTGATGTGTGGCTTATTAGCAGCCGCTCGACCATGAAATTCAAGTTCTCACCTTCCACCTGACAGCATCAGAATCCACTGCAAGTACTATGACAGTTTGGAATTCCTGTGTGATGGTCTGGGTAAATGTCGGCCGATAGTGAAGAGGGTCGTAATGTGTAATAGGCAGTCTCTGTCGGTCAACAGACGAGGTCACCCTGTACGCTTTCGTGCTGTACATGTCCCTTCACGCTTCCACTTCACTATCACATCGGAAACAGTGGACCTAGGGATGTTTAGGAGTGTGGAAATCTCGCGTACAAACGTACGACAAGTGACACCAAATCACCTGACCACGTTCAAAGTCCCGAGTTCCGCGGAGTGCCCCATTCGCCTCTCTCACGATGTCCATTGACTACTGAGGTCGCTGATAAGGAGTACCTACCAGTACGTAGCAGCACAATGCACTTAACATGAAAAACGTGTTTTTGCGGGTGTCTAGATTCTTTTGATCACATTGTGTGTGAGGCAATGGTTTATGGATAGTAACATTCCTGAAATCGACTGGCCTGTCCAAAATCCAATAGACCACGTTTGGGATGAGTTACTACGTCGACATCGCCCCAGACCCCAGTATCCAGCATCCCACCTTCTCTTGTTTCGGCTCTTGAAGAAGGAACGGCTCCTATTCCTTCACAGACATTGAAGCACCTGATTGAAGATGTTCGCGGCGGATTTCAGGTCATCAAAGCCTAAGGGTAGACAACCCACAATGTCCACTAACAAATGTCTAGACATATGTTCAGATTATTGCAAAATGCACACTAGCATCAATAATATAGATACTGTGGGCGGGTATCAGACCATAACAAAGCAGTTTCTATAACTGAGTTTCCAAAATTATGTTTAACAGGAACTAGTCATGACCTGCAAATAGTGGTAAACTGTAACGTGCAGAATCGCATTCAGTGTACGGCGCCGCAAGATGTACTTTCTGGAAAGCGGAACGAAGCGGGGAATGTTTCGCAACAGACATCGTCCTACCTGAATCAGTTTACCTCCAGAAGTAGGTTTTTTCAACTGTGTCGTTCAGGCCACATAAAGCTGACCAAGATTCTCGGTGAGGAATTGTTAGCACAGTCGAATCTAAGGAATTGTTAGCACAGTCGAATCTAAGGAGATGACGTGCAGCTGCTGCTTATTTATGGTTCAGATGGCTCTGAGCACTATGGGACTTAACATCTATGGTCATCAGTCCCGTAGAACTTAGAACTAATTAAACCTAATTAACCGAAGGACATCACACACATCCATGCCCGAGGCAGGATTCGAACCTGCGACCGTAGCAGTCGCGCGGCTCCGGACTGAGCGCCTAGAACCGCTACACCACCGCGGCCGGCTGCTTGTTTATGAATTTTCTTCTCCCTCACAAATACAGTGTAGTAAGTACTGATGAAACTTTCACAGCAGCCCTGTCATTATGGGGGTGTCACGGCTCTTTTGGTGGAGGCGGGTCAGCAGCACGAGAGATTGACAGCTTAAAGGCATTTCTTTACAATTAGTATATTAAACCTAGACTCGTGTTCACGTCAGGCGGGCGATAGTTGGACATCGAACCTACTCTCCAGGGCGCACGATGTGTGAGTAAGGCATAGGCAGCAGTCGCTAAAACCAGCTCAGGTTAGCTCAACAGTGGGGCTATCTTGCGAGGCTAGCATTCGTGGGCTGGTGAGCTATGCCACGTCACCTGCCGGTGAGGCGTCTCTGGCTGGCTAAGCTGTAAGGAAGGTGGACTGGTGGATGACAGGACGACCTGCTTGAGGTGCAGCCAGAGCCTAATTAGACGAGAGTTGAACTGAGATCCCGACGGGATGACGGTTGAGCGATGATGGAACCACGGTGGAATTCCACACTACAGTGGTAGTTGCCCAGTTTGGTTAGGCAGCCAGTAATTTTAAATGTCATGGCGGTCAACTACCCATTCATCACTTGTCCTAACGTCGGTTAAGTCTTCTAGGTTACGATAATACCGTTGGTCACAAAGCGAAAAGTAGTGCTGATGCACTGTAGCAGAAGAGGCGATGGGATGCTGCACTGGCTAATTACACAATTACGGCAGCAAGCCCTTGCCTTGCCCATACTGGTACATCATAAAAAGAATAACTGGGTCATGTTATTTTGAACCTCGTGTTCGGTTCTGTCAGTGGATGTACGCAACGCTGTCACTGCTCTGAACAGTTGTGGTCGACGTTGTCTGTCGCGATTTTTCAATGAAAGTATGTTCATTTCAGGCCAGCAGTCCATCTCAAATTATTCCTTTTAAGAGCCCTTGCCTCTCGATTTTGACACCCTGTGTGCATCTTGCCTTACCAACACAGAAGGGAAAGAAGTAAGTAAACTTTTTTCTCACAATGGGATAAATGTAGTATACTCGTACTTACAGCGATTAGTTCCGAAATAGACGGTCAGTGCCTTCATGGAAAAATGTTTCGCGTGCTCGGCACCATGATTGCACCAAGGCTCTGTCGTCTTCGTCCGAAGGCAATAAATGGCTACAAATGTTTTTCTCTAGGTCTCCAAGAACATTGACATCACATGGGGAGAGATTGGGGCCCTTTTAAGTACGGCTGATATGTAAGGGATAAAATACCCAGCGAAACGTCTGCAGCGTACTCAACCTGCTACATGTCGCCCCTCCCAGTTGTTGCGAAGGTTTGATACCACGTCTACACTTCAGTGGAAACAAGGGATCAACGAAAGCACGGAAGTCAGACTTCACACTTCCCGAAGGATGTCTCATGAAACAGGAAAGTGCAACGTCGCTTACAACGACACTGACAATATAAAATGAAGAGAAATGCGGAAGTTATTTTAGGTAATACTGCCGAATCGTTTGTCAGGTGACTAGAAGTAATATTTTCTTCTTCCACGTATTTGGGAAGTAGTGAAGCGCCGAGAAGTACTTTTAGCTATGTATTCCTCTATATTCTTTTTGTTGTGCGATTGGTGCGACTGGTCTCTTCTTAAGAGAATGATTTTCTAATAAACTTATTAATGTGGTCTTCAACCACAAAAGCAGGGGAGATAATATTTATTTAAACTTGGCGACTTTCTTTTGCTTTGGTGTGGAAAGTGTAAAGAGACGAACAGTTAGTGGCAGTCAATCTCGGTTCTACTGGTACACTGGAGTCGGCGGTTAGTATGCTCAAAAGCAGTATTTCGCGCAGCAAAGTATTGCGCAGTAGTGGATGGAAACGTTTCTTTGATAGTTACAGTAAGTCGTCTCAGAGAAGTAACTGCCTCGGATAGAGGGCTTTTTCGGGGCTAAATCTAAGTTATAATTGACTGAAGAAGAAAGAAACGTGCAGCAAGTATTGCAGCCAAAGAACGTAACAAGGAGAAGGAGCAACATCCCTAATGTGAGACGAAGATACAATCATCTGTTGACTGCCCCCTGCTTGTCCACCTGTGCCTCAGCTAGAAACTCAAGAACGCTTTTTTTTCCTTCTTAGAGGTGTGAAGCGACGTTCAGATATGTTAGGAAAACTGGGTGTCAATTAGATCTGGACAATATGGTAACATTATCTGTAGTAACTTCTATGACATGGGAAGAAGGAAACGACGTTGCAAGTGATTTTCCTAGGTCAATGATAACGAAACTGTGCTTACAGATAATCACTTTATCTTCGTGCAATACTTCACGAACATTTATACTAAGTAACTTCTTAAACAGAAGTCGTGCGTATTTAATAGTGATCGCTCTTTTATAGTTCATTTTTAATTTTACTATTAGACTCTCGCAATATTTACGAAAAAACAGCAAAATTAATAATGGTTCTCGTTTCTTTTAAAAATCAATTCAGTATTGTTGGCTGCAAACGTAGAGAAACCAATTTACTTCCTGTAATGATGAAAAGAAGCAAGCACACTTTATCATTAACAAGATTGTTCTCCAAATTGAATAATACCGTCGCCAATCCTGACTAGGCTAACACAAGTTATTTCTGTAATTCCACACACAATGTTTTTCGGGAAGGAAAATGAAAAGTTAAACTGTCCTGTCCCGGTATTAAACAATGCTATTCTTTTGGGTATGTCTCAGAGTCAAAGTAATTACTGCAGTAGGAAGTACAGTGTATGTGAAAAATGATTACAGATAAATTTATTCTGAAGCATTAGTGGGTGTTAAAATAATACAATTATCTTAATAATCAATGTCGACAGTTTTACGTCACAAACATTTTATAAATCTATAGTTCCAAACAATTAGGTAATATTACTACAATTAGACGTCAGATAGGTGGTTTCTATTTATTATGCGGAGCTAATGACCGAGTAGCATAACTTAAATGAAACGAGCTCACCAGATTGTACAAATAAAGTTAACTGTAATTTAGAACAATACTTTAGCCGGTGTAACACTTCTCTGTTTAATTCTGCGTTTGTTGAAGGGTCGCACCAAAATGTGAATGAAGAGGAAGAGACCTCACTTTCGAGTAAACCTGTCGTTCGCACGCCGCAGACAGGACCTCGCATCCTGCCTGTCATGGCCGGGCCACCTGGCTGAGAATCTCCGAGTCGATATAATATAGCGGCCAGGCTGGGGGCCTCATCTGACGCGCGGGCTTCTCAGCGCAGCGCCGCTTCTTGAATAATGCAGCTCCCGATACGTCACGGCCCGCCCGATCCGCCTGCGCCCACGCCTCGCCCTGGCAGCCCACATATCGCAGGCGGTGCGTCCGGCATCCTCCTCGCCAGGTCGGAGGTGTCGGGCCACAGATATTATTCGCCCTCGCCCCTCTGTGCTGAGATGATAGAAGGCGAGGACGTTCCAGGTCCAGTTGGCGCTCTGGTCCTTTAGATGTCTAACGGTTGTCACAGTCATGTCAGCTAACTCAGTCACCAGAACAGTACGTATCTCTATATCAGTTGATAATGAGAGTACGTACAGTGTACACGATCAATTTAGCCATCCTTAAAGTCCATTAATGCCTGTCACACAGAGATTTACAACTCGCCAAGACATCTCCAGAGCTGGAGTCGCACGTCGACAACGCGGACTTTCCCCTTAGACATACTTTTTTTTTGTAATTTTAGGGCGCACAACTACAATGGTCATTAGCGCCCAGACTAAGTTAGGAATACACTGCAAGGCACAAGGTTAAAACAGGAACTAAAAGGGAAAACGCGATAAAAGATAGACTGACAGGCATAGGATTAAAAAAAAAAAAACAGCATAATCAAATGTCCTTAAACAGGTTTGTCAAGTGGATAAAACGAAGAACGCGAGCAGCTGCTCCTGGGTCATCCGCTAAAATGGCATCCAGAATACATGGCAGGCCAAGATCAATTCGCAGTGTATTAAAATTCGGACAGGACGTTAAAATGTGGCGTACCGTCAGCAATTGCCCACAGGGACAGAACGGTGCCGTCACCAGATGGCGATGGCTGAACCGGCAGTGTCCAATTCGTAACCGGGCCAAAACGACCTCCTCCCGCCGAGAAGGGCGTGAGGAGGTCGTCCAAGCCGTGGGAAGCGGTTTCAAGGCCTGAAGTCCTTAAGTGCATCCCAATCGGCATGCCACAGCGATAAAATGCGCTGACAAATGACCCTGCTACAATCTGATGAAGGGACACAATGAGAAGCTGTCCGAGGTTGCAGGACCGCAGCCTTGGCCGTGGCATTTGCAGCTTCCCAGGGATACCGACTTGCCCAGGAACCCACATAAAGGTAACTGGAGAACCATCGTCCGCCAGCTGCTGAAGAGAGCGTTGGATCCGGTGCACGAAAGGGTGAACCAGATACGTATCACTGAGGCTCTGGATGGCGCTTAGGGAATCGGAGCAGATGACGTAAGCAGAATGTCTGTGGCGGCAGATATAATGAACAGCCTGGTAAAGGGCAAAGAGCTCAGCTGTGAAGACCGAACAATGGCCATGGAACGGTATTCGAAATTGTGTGCCCCTACAGTAAAAAAACACCCGATACCGTCATTGGTCTTAGAGCCATCTGTATAAATGAAGGTCATATTAATGAACTTCGAACGAAGTTCGACAAAACCGGAGCGGTATACCGAAGCGGGGGTAACCTCCTTTGGGAGCGAGCTGAGGTCAAGGTCAACGCGAACCTGAGCCTGGAGCCAAGGTGGCGTTTGGCTCTCGCCCACTCGAAAGGTTCCAGGGAGTGAAAAATCAAGGTGCGGCAGTAGGCGACGAAAGCGAACTCCATGGGGTAGCAGGGCAGATACATACAACCCATATTAACGGTAGAGAGAGTCGTCAAAAAAAGGAAAGATAAGATGCGTGGTCGGGCATTGATAATAGCCGATAGGCATACCGACAAAGCAGTATATCGCGCCGGTAGGTTAGTGGCAATTCACCGGCTTCAGCATGAGGACTCTCGACGGGACTAGTATAGAACGCTCCGATCGCAAGATGTTGGATAGAGTTGAGGCGGCGTAAGATGGACGGCCGTGCAGAGGAGTATACGAAGCTCTTATAATCCAGCTTGGAGCGGACGATCGACCGATATAGACGAAGCAGGACGGTTCGATCCGCTCCCCAAGACATACCACTGAGAACAAGGAGGACATTTAGAGAACGGGTACAACGGGCAGCCAAATATGACACATTTGACAGGAAATTTAGCTGGTCTCCACATGTAAGACCTAAAAATTTTGTTGTCACCACGAATGGGAGAGCAACGGGACCGAGTCTTAAGGACGGTGGGAGAAACTCTTTGTAGCGCCAGAAGTTAATACAGACCGTCTTCTCGAAAGAAAAACGGAAGCCATTGGCGACACTCCAGGAGTACAGACGGTCAAGACAACGCTGGACAGCGCTCCAGGAAACATGTACGCTGCACGCTGCAATAGATGGTAAAATCGTCCACGAAAAGGGAGCCTGATACATCAGCTGGCAGGCAATCAATTATTGCATTGATCGTTATGGCGAAGAGAGCGACGCTCAAAACTGAGCCCTGTGGCACTCCATTCTCCTGGCGAAAGGCGTCGAACAGGACAGAACCCACACGTACTCTGAACTGTAGATCCATTAAAAAGGCACGAATAAAAAGAGGGAGGCGACCGCGAAGGCCCCATGTACGCATGGTGCGGAGAATGCCCACCCTCCAACAAGTGTCGTAAGCCTTCTCCAAATCAAATTACACAGCCGCGGTCGGGCGCTTTCGCAAGAAGTTATTCATAATGAAGGTCGAAAAGGTAACCAGATGGTCAACAGCAGAGCGGCGCCTACGAAATCCACATTGTACATTGGTAAGTAGGCGTCGAGATTCGACCAGCCAAACCAAACGACAGTTAACCATCGCTCCATCACCTTACAGCCACAGCTGGTAAGGGAGATGGGTCGATAACTGGAAGGCAAGTGCTTGTCCTTCCCTGGTTTAGGAATCGGAACAACAATAGACTCGCGCCAGCATGTGGGAACATGACCCTCAATCCAGATGCGATTATAAGTACAAAGAAGAAAACCTTTACCCGCAGTAGAAAGGTTCTTCAGCATCTGAATACGAATACGAATAGAATCAGGCCCTGGGCGGACGACCGTGACCGCGAAAGTGCATTTTCGAGTTCCTGTATGGTGAATGGGGCATTATAACTTTCACGATTTGAGGAACGGAAGTAAGGTGGCCTAGCCTCCTCTGCCTGCTTTCGGGGGAGAAGGCAGTGTGGTAATGAGCGGAGCTCGAAACCTCTGCGAAAAAGCGGCCGAAGGCATTGGAGACATCCTCAGGGGCCACAAGGACGTCATTCGCGACCGTCAAGCCAGAAACTGGTGAGTGGACCTTAGTGCCAGATAGCCGGCGCGGGCTACCCCAGACAACAGAAGAAGGAGTGAAAATGTTGAAGGTGCAGCTGGCTTTCTTACTTTCTTTAATAACACGGCGACACTGCGCACGTAATCGTTTATAATTGATACAATTCGCCACTGTATGGCGGCGTTTAAAGGTGCGTAACGACGTCGACGAGCACGTAAAGCGTCTCTACACGCTACAGCCCACGAGGGAACCGGTACGCGACGTGGAGAAGTAGTGTGAGGGATGGAATATTCAGCAGCAGTGAGAATGACTTCTGTGAGATGTGCGACCTGACTATCGCAGCTTGTTAAGGTTTGATCCTGAAAGGTCGCCCTGGAAGAGAAGAGCCCCCAGTCTGCTTTGGAGATGTTCCAACTAGTTGAGCACCGAGAGGGGCTATGATGCAGGAGATGGATAACACAAGGGAAGTGGTCGCTGGAATACGTATCAGAAAGTGCGTACCATTCAAACTGGCGTGTAAGTTGGGTAGTAAATATAGAGAGGTCTAAATGGGAATAGGAGTGAGTTGTGTCCGAAAGAAAAATAGGGGCGCCAGTATTGAGGTAGACAAGATTGAGGTGGTTGAATAGGTCTGCTAACAGGGAGCCCCTCGGGTAGGATGCTGGAGAGCCCCAAAGGGGATGGTGGGCATTGAAGTCTCCAGTTAACAAAAATGGTGCAGATAGCTGAGCAATAATTTGCATCATGTCTGCCCTGGTAACGGCAGACGACGATGGAGTGTAAACGGTACAAATGTAAAATGTAAAAGTGGGGAGAGTAATTCGGACGGCAGCTGCCTGCAGGCTGGTGTGCAATGTGATGGGATCGTAGTAAATATCGTCCCGGACCAGCAACATAACCCCCCATGAGCCGGAACAACTGCCACAGGGGGTAGGTCAAAACGCACAGAGGTGTAGTGTGCCAAGGCAATTTGATCGCATGGGCGTAGCTTCGTTTCCTGGAAAGCTACGACGAGCTGACAGTGCAAGTGTAGCAGCAACTTCAAGTCCTCTCGATTGGAGAGAATACCGCGAATATTCCAATGAAGAAGTGCTATCGTGAGAAGAAAAAGGAAAAGGAGAAGCCAAAAGGGGTCACCTCGAAGGCCGTTGAGGGCCTGGCTGCGAGCGAGCATTGCCGCCGCTATCAATAGGAGGAGAGTCATCGTCCATTGGTTCAATAAGTTCGTCGGCCAACTTGTTAAGATGGCCGGGAGGGGGAGCTACCACCGCCGGTGAACGGCCAGATGTTCGGCTACCAGTGGTGCGGCCAGGCGAAACGGATGACGGCCTGGGGCGGCAACCGCTGGGTGGCCCAGGAGAAGAAACGCGCCGTGGCGGAGAAGGAGAACTGTGCTTCCTATGAGCCTTCTTGGAAGGTCGTTTGGTGGATGTACTGGTCGATGGCTGGGAGTTCGAGGTACATAGGAAGTCTGCACGGGATGGTTCCTTCTTGAAGGCCCGTTCATCTGACTTCTGGGTCTTAGTCTTGGCAGAAGCTGATGAAGGTGCTTGTGTCTAAGGGGTGACGGGAGGAAGAGGAGACGTTGACCGGGCGATCTTAGCACTGGCCGAACGGACGACAGTACTGCTGAAGGTCAGATCGCAAGTCTGTGTCGCCACCTCCCTGGTTGTCCGAGCGTGGGCTTCCTACTAGCAAATAGCTTGCGAGCAGCCGAGGTGGACACTCTCTCTTTGACCCGAATTTCCTGTGTACAGCGTTCATCCTTGTAGATGGGACAGTCGCAGGAGGACGCTGCGTGGTCACCCTGACAGTTCACACAACGAGAAGACGGAGGTGGACAGTCACCCTCATGGGCGTCCCTGCCCCAAGTGACACATTTAGCCGTATTAGAACAAGACTGGCTAGTGTGATTAAAACGCTGACACTGGTAGCAGCACATAGTTGTTGGGACATAGGGGCGAACAGAAATAACCTCGTAGCCCGCTTTGATAGTGTTCAGCTGCCGTCGCGCATCAAAGATCAAGAAAAGTGTCCGGGTCGGTACAAGGTCACCCTATGGACAACCGTCACGCCCTGCTCAGCGAGGAAAGACTGAATCTCCCCTCAGTCAATCCGTCGAGTGATCGAGTATATACCACACCACGCGACGAATTCATAGTGCGGTGAGCCTCCACCCGCACAGGGAACGTGTACAGTAGTGTGTCCCGAAGCAGTTTTTGTGCCTGAAAGGCGCTCTCAGTTTCAAATAACAAGGTACCGTTACGCAAGACTTGACAGATCCGGCTATGGCATCTACGTCCTTCTGGATAACGAAAGGGTTGACAGATGAAAAATCCTTTCCGTCCTCAGATCGAGAAACTACGAGGAACTTTGGGGCAGGCGGTAGTACTTTTGTCACTAGTGGCTGGTCATGTTTCCGTTTGTTGGCAGAAGTCGAGAGAGAAGAAGAGAAATCCATTGCGGAGGAATCCCCCATGATTGCCAGCGTCTCCGATGGCGCGCTCCTTCCTTGTGGGGACCCTCTCAGAGGGCACTCCCGCCTTAGGTGAATGTTGGTCACACCTCCAGCGAAACAGATGGAGGGACCAATCGGCATGGTCGGAAGGTGTCAGCTCAGGCAATCACCCCTCCCTGGGCCTGGCCTTTACCAGGGGGTACGAGCGTGCCTTACTTATCTACCCAGGGCGGGGAATTACGCGTTACCCCGTCACCGGCTACGCGTGCGAACGCGTGGGTCGGCCTTCAGGCACGCACAGGGTGGAAAGAAGAAGAGGAAAAAATAAAGGGAGAGAGGGAGAGAAAGGACAGACTGTCTCAAACGGCGAGGCGGAGACCAGAGGGTGGAGAAGAAGGCAAGGAGGAGGAGGCAAGGAGAAGGAGGCAAGGAGAAGGAGGCAAGGAGAAGGAGGCAAGGAGAAGGAGGCAAGGAGAAGGAGGCAAGGAGAAGGAGGCAAGGAGAAGGAGGCAAGGAGAAGGAGGCAAGGAGAAGGAGGCAAGGAGAAGGAGGCAAGGAGAAGGAGGCAAGGAGAAGGAGGCAAGGAGAAGGAGGCAAGGAGAAGGAGGCAAGGAGAAGGAGGCAAGGAGAAGGAGGCAAGGAGAAGGAGGCAAGGAGAAGGAGGCAAGGAGAAGGAGGCAAGGAGAAGGAGGCAAGGAGAAGGAGGCAAGGAGAAGGAGGCAAGGAGAAGGAGGCAAGGAGAAGGAGGCAAGGAGAAGGAGGCAAGGAGAAGGAGGCAAGGAGAAGGAGGCAAGGAGAAGGAGGCAAGGAGAAGAAGGCAAGGAGAAGAAGGCAAGGAGAAGAAGGCAAGGGAAAAGCAAGGAAGACAGTGAGAGGGAGAAGGGCAAAGAAAGGAACCAAACAAAGGAAGGAAGAAACCAGAGTAAGTGAAAAACCGAAATGACCACAAAGGTAACTCGTGGAACCGTCCGTCTCCGGACGCAGGTGCAAACTACTCCCTTGCGGGGGAGGAACTCCTTTTAGTCGCCTCTTACGACAGGCAGGAAAACCTCGGGCCTATTCTAACCCCCGGATCCGCAGGGGGTCGAAGCAGACTGTATTCAAATTTTATCGCTTGTGAACATTATGACATGCAAAATACCTGCTGTTATGTTACGAAAGAATGCCTCTTCAATACCCTTGAAAGAGAAGTATATAAACCACTGGGCGAGTTAAACATCCCACAGAACAGAAATAAAATGAAAGCATGACCTGTAAGTTTGTTAGAAAGTAGTAAGAACAATGAGGATGGCAGATACTTTGAGTCTATGGCCCGTTTATGGGTTATATCGTAATATTTAAAAAAAATTTACATAAAACCGTCAAGAATCTTTGATTTATGAAATGTAGGAAATGAAAACATAGCGATAATTATAATAAACCAAATTCCAAGACTGAACAAGAACATAGTAAAGGGGAGAGGTACACGAACTACTTGGTCCAAGGTGTACAAAGAACCTCCCTCAAGAAAAGGAGAAATAGGAGAATCTCAGCAACACAAGAACAGGTTGAAATTTCACATAGTCTGTATCGCACCAGATAGGAGCCCCTCATAATAAACGTGAACATTTATCATTGGACAATTATTGAAAAACAGTCTTAATCGCATTTATTATACCGCCTACCGGTTTCAACCCGACGTAGGGGTTATCTTCTGGGCGTTTACACTGTGAAATTATATATATATATCCGTCAGAAAGACTCCATTATACAAACAGCTAAAATAACAAATTTAAAATGTTACCCACTGGTTGACTGCTGGTGGTGTCACTTCTGTCTACATAACGGCAAGAAACTATGCGAGACTAACCCTTCGTATGGGCTTACATAGCGTGCTGAGACGACGTGAATAGAACGGCAACACCCCCAGCGGCAATCAACGGCATTTAATGTAATTACTAGTCACCTTGGTTTAACATAAATTTAAGTTACAGTAAATAACAGAAAACGGAACCATTCAATTTAAAAGGAGTTAAAATCATAGTGTTGATTATAAAGTAATAACCAATGTTCCGTAGTCAACTCGTAAAATTCCTAGCAGTATATTACATTATGTGCCATAATATAAAGTAAAACAATTTGTGACACACAAAAACTGGTGTCTTGTATTATAATATATCTATTCGTACAATTACGTAGAAAACATTGGAGACAACTTACTAAAATATGGAAGGACTACAGAGCCCTCAATTCCTTGTGGTGAGGACGCCGGTGCAATGGATTACAAAGCGTATATCAGGTGCCATCTAGTCAGTGTAGCGAGGACGCCGTCGTCATGGTAGCAGCTTGTGTGTTCGTATGGTGTTATCTTTGCCCTGGCCACGGCGTCTGTTGCCGTGGTAGCGGTACGTCATGGCTCTTCATCCACATAACGCCGCTGGGGGTGTTGCCGTTCTATTCACGTCATCTCAGCACGCTATTTAAGCCCATACGAAGGGTTAGTCTCTCATAGTTTCCTCCCGTTATGTAGACAGGAGTGACACCTTCAGCAGTCGACCAATGGGTAACATTTTAAATTTACGTAATTTTAGATGTTGTATAACGGAGTCGTTCTGATGGATATATATAATTTCACAGTGTAAACGCCCAACGTCGGGTTGAAACCGGTTGGCGGTATAATAATAATAATAATAATAATAATAATAATAATAATAATAATAATAATAATAATAATAATAAATGCGATTAAGGTTTCTCAATAATTGATTAATCATACTAACTGCTGCTTCATCACCACAACCATGTTGTCCAAAAATTTATCATTAGGGTCCATTTCATTTCAACATGCTCAATACATTGCAATGAATGCGAAAAGTATTAAACGTACCATTTCAGGACGAACCTTACCAATGGTCAGCATGAAGTATTTAGAAAAAGCATCAGAAACTCCAAACACAGAAATTAGGCTTGTTTACCTGGTGAAAGCACTATTTATATGGTCAGTTTGTTGCAGTTTTCTCAATCTACTTTCTTCAAGATTACGTGGGTAATACGTGTTTGTATTTGTAACGTCATTGGACGATGTACCTCCCACCCTCTTACATATGTACAGCGCTTCAATGCAACCGGTTTGTTCTTGTAAAACTGGTAACAGATGGTCATGTGTGTCTCCAGCGCTGACTTTAGTCCAAGTGCAGCATTGTTTATGTACCATTCGCCTATACATAAATAGCGCAATAAGATACAAGGGTTGGACAAAAATCTAATCACGGCGAAAAGTGCACGCTTGAACATAAATGCAGATGCCAACGAAGCCCGAAGACTCACTGTTGTATTTCAACATGAATGGCAGCTACGCCCCGATATCTTCATGTTCCAAGTGTTCTTACGCGATCACTTTTTCAGAGACAGTCTTGTAACATTTGCAGAATCATATTGAAGACCCGTTTGATTAGTATATTTTATTGACGCCAAGGAACATGATGAACTGCAGTAGTAGTGGATGTCGGTAGCTGGCTCATGCAGTCTTACTTTTCTTTTACTCTTGATTCGAATGTGCATGCCTTGCAGAAGTGAGAGCAGGTTGAAAGCATTATCAGTTGTGCAAAAAGCATGCAGATTGCCATGGACAGTAGTGCTAGCCTCCTCCCGTGCAACAAATTTCCAGAAGACCTGGTGAGGGGAGGCGGGCGTCGACAGCTCATCAGCTATCTGAACGCTTTTGTTGTGCCACGTCCGTACGTTGAACATTGTGTAACAAAAAAATCCTATCTGCATTCCTTCAAAACAAAGTCCCGGTCAAATCATTTTACAATCTGTAAGTAGAGTGAGAAGTTCCGCTTTCCAGCTCAAGGCGCTATTGTCCCCAAATATGTAACACTGCGATGTGTCTTTCTGACGTCCGCTGCTTGAGCGAGAGCGAATTATTTGACTGACATTAAGCTCATAGTACCTTTATGGTTGAATATGTAGAATCCTTATTGTTAATTCAGTGTTACCCTGATGCTTAAGTTTTACTGCGTGAGCAAACAATTTTTATTACAAATTTTTTTTCTCTTTATTTTTTGGGTGTCTCAGCGACAGAAAATTTCGGAAACTTTACACATAATTTCCAAGCTTGTTCGAAGTCGCTAGGTGCTCCTTTTGAAATACTATGCAATGCAGCACGCTTATGAATTATTTAAATAATTCGACTTTAGTTTGGTGTGTAAAGCAGTGTATTTCAAATGTCATTAATTGCAGACGTTTTCGTTTCTTAAAAGCACTGTGTTATCAGAATGTGTTTCACTATGTGTTATGTTTACACATACCCTCTTCCTGTGGTGAGATTCCCATTCTAACATCAAGGAATAAAACCTACTACGCAAGGCTTATAATTCTTAGAGAGAAGACACGTGATCCAGCTAAGCTTATTGTTCTGTTAATTGCACATCGAATGTGGAATTATTCACAGGTAGTGCAGACTGTTTCTATGAAATGATGTAATGTTATATCAGAGTATCGTGGAGGTACAAATAGAAGCGAGATCCTCGAGAATCGTGATGAGGCCATTAGTATTCCTTCATTCTTTACTTCATTGCTCTTCCTTAAGACATCGCGATGTGTCAAGACAGAAGGTGAGGGGTTTCTCACGCCGCGGCCGACCGTGCAGAATACGGTCCCCCACAGCAGTGTAAGCATCCCTGAAGAGCTGCTACCTCCATGGGCGCCCATAGCCGGGAGCAATAACAGGGGACGTGTGCCCCTCCTAATCTATAGGTAAAGGAAAAAAATAGTGTGGTCATATGTTTTTCATTTAAGGAAATGATTTAAATGTAGCCATGTATTTATCAGGGACGAAACCAACTCTTTTTATGGCTACTTACAAGTTGCCATTCTTCTTACAAAACAAAAATACTCTATTTTGCCAGGCCTATGTAAAGCTTTACAAACACTGCAAAAAGAAGGGAAAACAAAACAGCACCGACTGCTGAGTTATCTTGATGGCCAAGAATAAACAGGCGTTACAGTTATCAACAAGTACTGTGCGTAAACATAACAAGTTTCGATGTACAACCGCCACATGGCTGCGAAATTGTTATGCTTCTGCAACTGGTATGTTTTCATCCTTCAGATTTTAAAGTTTTGAAATATGTGTACTATGGATACAAGTTTGGTGATAACTAATTTAGCAGCTTTGTCATGGTGCGCCATAATATGTTGTGTTTTATAACTCTGTGGAGCACAAGATTTTGTGAAACAACCGTTTCCAAACAAGATACACAATACGTAACATTGACATCTGCATTATTTGGTCGTATAAGTGAGGGTATGAAATTAACAAAAATCGATTACTCTGTAACAGACAGAGGCAATGGGTCTGTTATACCCAATTACTCCAAATTCCCGGAACAATGTCCAAAATTTAGTGTGTGGATTGTGGGTCCACCCTATATACAAGGTGTTCCAAGCCCTTAGGCTCCCAGCTATATATGCGCCAGAGCTTTCTAAATGAAGTGTTTTTAGATAATGCGTATTTCAGGCTGAACGAGATACTGAGTGCTCGGATTGTTTACGTGACATGTTTGGAAATACTTATTTTATGTTATCAAAACTACGCTAAACAAATCACTTAAGAAAGGCAGTATGAATTTGAGATATGCAGTATGAATTTGAGGCATATTTTCTCTCTAGAGCTTTACTAGCAGTGCTTACGCCTGCTGTGCCATGCCTCAAATCTGCAGGGTCCACCCAAACTTTAGAAAATTTTCCTTGTATTTTACATTTCATTGGAGCTACCTTCCCATAGGTAATGTATTGCTGTAGAAAACTTATTACATATTAAAACTTTATTCAAATATTTCGGACTTGCCAGCAGAAGTTTCATGTATATTCGTGACACTTCAGTTTAACTAATGTAATTTTTTTTTAAATTGCTCGTTAAATGTTAAGAATTGCAGCTGCGTTGTACCACTTCTTAAACTGGGATATCCTTGAACTGAGTTGTTGGTTTTTACTACAAAATTTCTTTCCGTTGAAGCACTGAAAAAACCTGCTTTGACAGTTCACATTCTTTTTGCAGTGTACAGACACCACCTTCCATCCTGCAGAGCAGGCTGGAAGCCATACGTCCAGAATGTACTGCTGAGGGCTTGGTGGAAGTCAGGTATGGTTTGTGTACTAGACTGGTTTATTAAGCTGATTTCTGATGCTTTGTTTCATGTTTGCCTGATTTCAGTGCTAATTATATTATGTGGCAATATCAAGTTATTTTCATTATGGGATAACTCTTAATGAAACACTGAAATTGAGAAATAAGAAAAGGTTTGTTATTGTGGGTAAGTTTATTGCTATGACTACAGTGAGTGCTATGTATACTTAGATAAGAAAACCTGTTTCTACTAATGGAGGTAATTTGAACAATACACAAACAATAAAAGTCACTTGTGAAACTGAGCTCTCAGCTGCGGAGTATACTCTCAGAAATCTTCAGTTCCAAAACAAGGGCTTCATTGTCCCACTGTTAATTTGCCAGTTATGACCTGGAGGTATTCTGGTACTTCACAAAAGGGCTGTACTGTGAGGAAGGCATTGTTCCCAGAATCCAGTGCAAGTAGAAAACAGTGAAGTTGGCATCTCCTAGTGGTCTACTTTATCTATGTAACAACAATATTACATTAAGAGAACTGTCATTAAATGCTGGTTAGGGTGTTTTGATAAAAAGGCAGGAAACATTCAATACTAGCTTCTCTCGTCAAAGAGACACATTTTAGCTATGGGTCCTGATAATTTACTTTCATCAGTGGTATGAAAGAATGAAGATTGGTACAACGAATGTAACAGAATTATCTTTGTGATTAGTCTATTGGGGTATGTTGAGAAAATTGTAGCTTTGTGTAGTACCAGTGAGATGTGCTTAAGGGTTTACATTTTTATAATCTTGTGATAGGTTTGATGTTAGATATTCCGGTAGATGGAACACTCTTTCGGAAGACGATTTGTAATTGGTGCATTTGCCATGTGTGAAGGGCACTGAAAACTATTGAAGTTGGCTGTACTAAGCTACGCATCTTTTGTTTTACATGCTCAGTTAATGTGAGTATACATTTGTGGTTTAGGTGTAATAATCCTTTCAGATGTTTCAGAATTTGTTAGTTTTCAAATGAGCGTACATTTGGGCGCCCAGATGATCTGATATTGATCATGTACGGAAGGTCCATGTTTAAATGAAATTAAAATGGTTTTCTTCACTTTTCATTGGCATTTGCTGATATACTAGGTATCAGTTAGGGTGGCACCTGGGTGGTGTGGTGCAGGTCAGTTCTCTCACCCCCTCATCTTCCCTTAGGTTTCAAAAAGCAGAGGGGAAGCTATTGCGGTAGCCTGACTGTCTGTGATACTAAGCTCACACCGTTGGCACAGTTTTATTTCTGCTACAAGTGCTGTTCGGGTACCATTGGATGAAGTAATGACATTCAAACATACACCTGTCCTTCAGAGTATTCATGTGGCAATACTGTGCTTAATTTGTGCTGTTCTGGCATGGTTTTGCAATTCTAGTGCTACACAGAAACCTGCATTTTCTTGTATCATTATTGCGTGGAAGTGTCTTCAAAGAGGGCAGTGCTTTGCGTTGGTTAGTATTGCTATTTCGTCTGAGAGATAGTCATATGTGAGGGATGTGAATTTTTTCACATGCTTAAAGATAATGACAGAAGGCGTGAAATAGTATGGCAACAACAGACAGTCACCCAAACCATATAGTTTTCCACTACAAATTGTACTGAGAATCTTTGCAGAAGTATGGGCAATGGAATGCTGTGGTCAATAAGTAGTTTCCATCTTCAGAAAGATACTGATGAAGAACTGTGACTTATTTGGACGATTTCCAGCAGTACATCGTTCATTGTGCTGGTTGGAATTTTATGAATATTGCTTGTTTTCCGAGACAAAAGACTGCACATGTTTCAGTACAGTAACACTGGTACAGAAAGTGCAAGGATAGAAATGAAGGTTTTGATGGAGAGCTGATGTTAGAGTAGCTAGTGCTAGTTTTCAGGAAAGACATTGTGAAGGATGATCTTCACTTTGGCTCAATCAAAAAGATGCCAGAAAACACATTTCACAAGATTCAGAAGGCAATGGCAGGATGAAAGCACTGTCTGGCAAAGAAAACTTCAGTGGGATGATCTGAATATCACTTTAGGCTAATACTTGCATCCTGGATATCCAGTTATCATGAAGGGAATAGTGATGTATAGGAACATGGGTTTCGAAATTGATGTGGTTCGTAAGGGAATTGTTATCATCCACAAAAACAATAGACACTTCCTAAGGGACAATCAAACAACAATAAATTGTATTAACCCATTAGCATTCAATTTATTATTAATTGAAATGTATTCTTAATTTTGGGAAACAGTATCCTGGTGAGCCAATTTATGGAAATGTGAGGAAATTTAATTTACTTAGGGCATAAAAGAAAAAATTTTTGGGCCATTCTCATTTGAGAATGCTGAGCGCTTGGCAGCTTTCACCTTATACCAGCCATTCTCCTACGAAGCAGTGTAAGGAAATTGATAATAATAGTGAAATGTTATCAGTTTGTTTATTTTACAATAAGTCAATTTTATAAAACATTTAACCTATCAACTTTCCAAAACGAAAATTTAATCAAGGCCAAATACCATGTTTGGAGAGCATTTGGTGGGGAGTGTTACATTCCACTCACCACAGTATGTTCTTGGCTTTCCTTTACAATTCTCAGACTGACAATCTTCGCTTTTCTAATTTCTCGGACACACAGTTTCTGGTCGTATCGTGCTGGGACATGACACAGGATTCATTGGTGTTCCATTAGTGCAGTGGGAAAAGTTCCTTCATTGCACCTCTTAGAAGCCAGTTGTGCAGTTGTAACCATCATATCTACAACTGTTGTAAAATCAAAAAGGAACCACTATCGCTATTAACCATGTAATGCAATTGTATATTTCTCATTTAGACATCTGTGAAGATTGGCACATCCATGATATTCTTGTATGTTCAGTGCATGTTGTTTTCGAATACTGAGCTTTTGTTTCTGGGGTGAATTCCTAAGTTAGTCGTCGTCACAAAATTGAATGGTAATAAGTATGTTGTATTAGCGTCTGATTTTGACCCTGTACCCCCACGGTCAAAGATTTCCTTTTCTTTGAAATCCGAACTCAAAACCTCCCCTCCCTACCTTTCTTTTTCATTACCTTATCTGGTGATAAGGGTGACATCGTTGTTCTGCTTTCTCTTATGGTTGCACATGCACAGAAGCCTAGTCCCTACTGTTGTATGAGGTCATGACTAGTAAGTAATGGTCAAAAAATATTTCTTAACTGTTTGGCTTAGTGACAATGGACAGCGTATCCAAAAGTACTTTGGAACAGCCGGCCGAAGTGACTGAGCGGTTCTAGGTGCTACAGTCTGGAACCGCGCGACCGCTACGGTCAGAAGTGAAGCCCCATAGTGCTCAGAGCCATTTGAACCATTATTTGGAACTTTCGAACTTAGTGGTAGATCCTCATCATTCTGCTCCTTCCCAGTGTATAGTAGGAAGATGAAAGGTTCATAGTTTACATCCAAAGTGTGTGGACTTTCGTCTGATAAACTGCTTTATAAGGTGTTTCTCATATACGAGGGCAGTTCAATAAGTAATGCAAGACATTTTTTTTCTCCGCCAATTTTCGTTGAAAAAACCGGAAACTTCTTGTGGAATATTTTCAAACATTCCCGCTTCGTCTCGTATAGTTTCATTGACTTCCGACAGGTGGCAGCGCTGTACGGAGCTGTTAAAATGGCGTCTGTAACGGATGTGCGTTGCAAACAACGGGCAGTGATCGAGTTTCTTTTTGGCGGAAAACCAGGGCATCTCAGATATTCATAGGCGCTTGCAGAATGTCTAGGGTGATCTGGCAGTGGACATAAGCACGGTGAGTCGTTGGGCAAAGCGTGTGTCATCATCGCCGCAAGGTCAAGCAAGACTGTCTGATATCCCGCGTGCGGGCCGGCCGTGCACAGCTGTGACTCCGGCAATGGCGAAGCGTGCGAACACACTCGTTCGAGATGATCGACGGATCACCATCAAACAACTCAGTGCTCAACTTGACATCTCTGTTGGTAGTGCTGTCACAATTGTTCACCAGTTGGGATATTCAAAGGTTTGTTCCCGCTGGGTCCCTCGTTGTCTAACCGAACACCATAAAGAGCAAAGGAGAACCATCTGTGCGGAATTGCTTGCTCGTCATGTGGCTGAGGGTGACAATTTCTTGTCAAAGATTGTTACAGGCGATGAAACATGGGTTCATCACTTCGAACCTGAAACAAAACGGCAATCAATGGAGTGGCGCCACACCCACTCCCCTACCAAGAAAAAGTTTAAAGCCATACCCTCAGCCGATAAAGTCATGGTTACAGTCTTCTGGGACGCTGAAGGGGTTATTCTGTTCGATGTCCTTCCCCATGGTCAAACGATCAACTCTGAAGTGTATTGTGCTACTCTTCAGAAATTGAAGAAACTACTTCAGCGTGTTTGTAGGCACAAAAATCTGAACGAACTTCTGCTTCTTCATGACAACGCAAGACCTCACACAAGTCTTCGCACCCGAGAGGAGCTCACAAAACTTCAGTGGACTGTTCTTCCTCATGCGTCCTACAGCCCCTATCTCGCACCGTCGGATTTCCATATGTTTGGCCCAATGAAGGACGCAATCTGTGGGAGGCACTACGCGGATGATGAAGTTATTGATGCAGTACGACGTTGGCTCCGACATCGACCAGTGGAATGGTACCGTGCAGGCATACAGGCCCTCATTTCAAGGTGGCGTAAGGCCGTACCATTGAATGGAGATTACGTTGAAAAATAGTGTTGTGTAGCTAAAAGATTGGGGAATAATCTGGTGTATTTCAATGCTGAATAAAACAACCCCTGTTTCAGAAAAAAAATGTGTTGCGTTACTTATTGAACTGCCCTCGTAGAAATGTAATTCAGGTTTCAGTTAAAGATACCTATTATGACTCAAAGTATCTTTCACTGTTTGAACACCAAGGTCATCATCCTCAGACCAATCGTTTCTTTCACTGCATAATTAGATAGCTAGTAAAGATGGACTTCACAACAAATACGCGAAGTTCATTATGTACAACTGAAGAATGGATTTCATTTTTACATTTTCCAACAAATTTGAGTTTCCTCTCCAGTGATGCTTACTGTTGTTCAAACAGCTGTATGGTACTGCTCATTTACATCTAGATCTGCTTCTATTTCTTCATAAAATCTGATTATGCTGCCACTTCAACCATTCCCAAAATCTGGTGAGCCATGTGAAAGTAGTCTGGGCAGAACAAAATACAGAACATTTACCAAGGAAGTGTTGGCAGACGCGGACAGCACTGGAACACAAAACACAAAGTATTTTGGGCTACACACACACTACTACAGTATTGCTTATGCAGCAACCAGAAAGTGACAGTAATCCTCCCATAGATGCTGCCACACTAATACCACAATGACGGCACTCTTTGTTGGAAGCAGCGTACGCTGTAATTGATGGCAATGGCCACTGAAGGGTTAAACATTGTTTATTCCGCTCCCGAAAGCCTTTCCTGTGGCCTTTCCTTTCTTCCCAAAAAATATGTAAATATCTCGCAGACGGACCGTTGTACATACACAGCCTGTGTTGCTGTCACGTTTGTTGAAGACCCTGGTTTTGTAAGGAGGCAATTAGGTTATGTTTGGATGAAAACCTACTCTTGTGTAAAACTATGAAAAAGATTTCTGGTATTCCTCCTTTACCAAGTACCTACATTACGGAAAATAAAAGTAGAAGGGAAGCACCGTATATTCAAAAAATGTATCACCACCACGCATCGCTGCTTTCACACCATTTGAAAATATCTAATTTTATGATTTGTATAATGGGCACACTTCATGAATTAAGTGTTATTTACAGTATTAATGTACGCATAAACTGCTTTCACTTGTGCAACCTACTTTCCGGTAGACTTTCCAATGTCGTATGCATAAGCTGCTTGCGGAGAAAATGAGACCCAAATAGTATACTAGTGGTTTTTCTGAGTACAAAACAGCCCTCAGCTGGTCTTCATTTGTTTTGAATTGCAGTATTAAGAGAAACTGTTTTCCCTGAACAAATGGCCAGATTTGTGAGTGTTTGGGCTCCTAATCCTTGTGCTTATATCGGCAAACTTCATTTTATGCAGTCATTCAGTGTCTTTTATGTTTATTATGTAAATTGAAGGAGAGGGGAGAAAGGGAGGGAAAGGAATATTGACATGTGATGCATCAGGACACTGCGCGACATCAATGGTGATGAGTGAATATGAGTGCTCGTCTGGGATTCCAAATTGGGACCGATAGCGCCACCCCCACACAATGTTTATCTCAGCTATCTCGACACGCCTCTTCCTACCTTGTGCCACCTGCCTAAAGTCCCTGTTCATTTCCTCCATGCTCACTACTTTCTGATTCCTGAAGGAGATCGGACACTGATTCGCCTAAATGGGCAATAGATCCACCACATACAGTTTTGAGTGTGTGGTGTGTGTTCTTTTGAACAAGTCTGAAAGAATGGACACTGTGTATTTGTGTAATTTAATATTAGTCAGTGTGCCACGTACCGAGCCTAGAGTGATGCTGTCTGCCCACTCTTACATTAGTTCCATTCCTATTGTGACTTTTGCAAATATTATGATCGTTTCTGTTGGTATAGAACTCCATCTACAGAGAGGCATACATTAATGGCATATGCTTCAGCATAATCGATGTGGTCTGCACAATTGAGGGTGTTAGCAAGGAATGATCCCACGTACGTAATGGTTTGTGTCCTGTTTTGTGTTCATTCCACTTTCTAATGTAGCACAAATATTTCAATTTCAGTGCAAGAGAGACAAAAAAACATGTCCTGAATCCAGAGGCGCAAATTTTCGTGAGGTATGGTATGGTATGCTCAAGTTTTAATTATATAAATCTCTTCTTGTCCACCTAGTACTCATACTTGATGCTGTGCTAGTCTTCAAATGTACTTGTAGTGTGTCAACTGCCAAACAGAAATTTCTGTTGATAAATTGTCTCAAATTATTATCAGCAACTTTTATGTCTTTACAGTGCTCTCCGCGAGACAGATCCACATCCTGTGGACCTTTATCCCACGTCAAACTTGAATCCATGGGCACTGGTGTTCCACAGGTAGAGTATAATAGTGTTCAATGCATCAGTGATAGTTGCTCGTCAGACAGTACCCCTATTCTTTCAGTAAAATAACTGAACCAGAAAATGGCATGTCAAGTTAGGTACTGATCATTCAGACATTGAGACTCAGGATAAGGTGTAAATGTGAAAGACCATTTTAACAAGCAACCCATATTTCAAAAGTGGGACACGAGATACAAAATGAGACAGTTGTGACAGGCTAATCAGTGACTGTCAGCTGTAATTATACTGTCACTGTCTCCTTACTCAGCATAAAACAGTGGGAATACAGTCACATGCCAAACATTTTTGAGACTCAGTTTTTTAAACGGAGCGTAATGGCCTATTTTGCACTCTGAGACTAACATTTACCCGCTGGTTCAGTTACTTTGCCTACCACAGCGGCATGTCACTCGTGGAAAGGACTTTATGGGTCAGTGAAATTCCGGTAGTTTACTTATGTAAAACCAACACTAAAATAATTTTACACCTCAGACCCCAATTTAGGTGTACAAAAAAATTTCATGTGCTTCATTACTACAAAACGTGATTCCCAGAACCCTTCCGATGATAACAGAACTTACAACATATTTCTTCGTGCTAAGTCACTTTATGAACTACGTTTTCGCCTCACACCACATTTTACGTGCCGAAGTTTGGTAATTTATACCTCTGTATCTCGGGAACGGATAATGATATCCAGAAAGTTTTCTAGGGCAAATTTTAGGAATATCGTAAAAATTGCAGCCATTTACTGGGCACAGCCGTCTTCGAATCCACGGCTTGGGACCTGTTCGCTGTTGATGGCAAAGTAATTGTGAAAAACACTTTCCTGTTCTTTCATCAGTAACCGCCCTTGGATTTATGCCAACGCATCAGTCGTTCATTGGTATTCCATTAACCATGGGTTTATCACGGGTATTTACTTAAATTTCATTTTTACGTTCATGGTTTACGGGGAGCGTTACGTAAGTAATGTAACATTTTTCTTGGCCGATTTCTGTTAAAAATGCGGAATTTGTTATTGGGCATCACGGAATATCCCTACTGCAGCCCCTTATGTTTCATCAGGTTCCGATTGGTAGCGGCGCTATGCGTTACCTTGAAGAGAACGTCAGTAACAGAGCCGTATTCCTGGCAGAGCACAGTCACTGAGTTTCTGCAGCTGCCTACGAATATCGACGATTCTAGAGTTTTCCGCCAAAAGAATGTCTAGAGAGACCTAACAGTGAACAAAAGCACACTTAGCCGTTGTGCGAGACGTCTCATCATTGCAACAACGTCTCGCAAACTTGTCCGATCTCCCACGTCCCGCACGGCTGCACGTTCCCTCCGAAAATTTAAGACGACTTCATCGTGTTCGTCGCCACAAAAGAACAATCGTCTCTATGACAACGCAAGGCCGTAAAGGGCTGTGCACCCAACGGAAGCTGCCTTATTTCCGTTGGATTGTTCTTCCTCACTCACCCCCGGATCTCGCACCTTCCCCCACTTCCATTTCTGGCGCAACGAAGGATGCACTCCGCGGCAAGCAGTACGCGGATGATTGAGATGTTACTGATGCAGGAAGACGTTCGCTCAGGTGCCTACCAATAGAATGCTACCATACAGACATACAGGCCTCGCAGTAAAGTGGCTTAACGCAGTCACATTGGACGGAGATTACTCTGAAAATCAGGGTTTTGTAGGCAAAGGAGTGCGAAATAATATACTATATCAAAAGCATAAATGAAATCCACCTGCTCTCAGGAAAAAAATAGGTTGAATTACTTGTTGAACGGCACTAACGGGTACGAGCGGTGTAACTTTGAACCTGTGTGCCTGGGAATTTTGACGGTTGTTAGAAAACAGCATCATTGGAATGTACCGTAAAAATTACACCGATTTGCTGGGCGTAGCCGCCTTGGAGTTCTTGTCTTGTTGTGGTACACAAAAACCATGTTCTTGGGGATTTTGTCGGCAACGGACAAAGTGAGCCAGGATTAGCTCGAATCTATCTTGTAATCTGGAAGATAAAATGCTTCGGACTGGATAGACTATTTCTCGCTCACCGCGTTAGGGAAGCAAGGTGGTCGGGAGAAACTTAACCGCCTGCAGCGACTTCACCAGAGTATACGACCTTCCAGCGTTGTTCTCTTTAGTCAGATCACGAGTGGATCGACACGACGATGCACACAAGTCCGGTGATCGCTCAGTGTGAGAAAATCCGTTGGCTGTCGAGTTCTGCGAAGGAAATTTTCTACTGAAGACGCTCACGAGAGTTTGAATCGATTCCTTTGCTCGTGTATCTGCGCTGCCCAACGGGAGGAACTGCATCATTGCCACTACTTCTGGTGAGGACTTCTGTTTCAACTCATACGCTGTTGTGGACGGTAATTCGTGCTCGCATTATCGTGACATCACTACTCACGTTAGCGTTGGCTCATCTGCTTTGTTCGTCTGAGCCTTTCGCGGTATTGGTTCATTTCAAGAAAAGTTAATGTGTTTTTATCCACAAACTCATTTGTTTGGCAACGGGTATCAATCCTTTGAAACGTCTGCTCGCTGTATCCGCTGGAAATGGAAATGCCGTGTGGCTAGAGCCTCCCGTCGGGTAGACCGTTCGCCTAGTGCAAGTCTTTAGAGTTGACACTACTTTGGTGACTTGCGTGTCGATGGGGATGGAATAATGATGATACGGACGACGTAACACCCAGTCCATGACTGAGAAAATCAACGACCCAGTAGGGAATTGAACCCGGACCGCTAGGTATGACATTCCATCGCGCTGACCACTCAGCTACCAGGGGCGGACACTGAATCCGCTATATGTGTATGATTGGAATTTTGGTGCGTTGTACCAAGAACTGTTAATATAATTCTATATCATTGTCAAGCTGCTATTCTCTGTAACATAGACATGGCGATTGATGCGTTATCGGCAAGGAGCATCTTGCAATCAATTCCATAGAGGCTAATTCTGCCTTCAATTATTTGGTTTCCTTTTAAGAATTACTGAAAAAAATTTAACGTAAATCGAAAGGTGTCTTTTTAAATTTTATGGCATGAGCGCTGCTTTGAAATTTCCTACCTAACAGTTGCTGTAACAAAATTTCACTTAAAATTAAATCCACACATTGTGCCCGGCCATCCTGAACTTTTAGTGAGCAATTTACTTGCACTAAATTGCGAATCTGAGGCACGCGGCGCAGCAGCGCTAATCTCTGGCGCAGCAGCGCTAATCTCTGGCGCAGCAGCGCTAATCTCTGGCGCAGCAGCGCTAATCTCTGGCGCAGCAGCGCTAATTTGAGGTATGTTTCCTCTCTAGAGCTTCTTTACTAGCAGGGCGTTTAAAATATGCGTAACTTTGTTTTTGAAGTTTAACATTATTTTAAAATTAAACATTACTAAAGTGCCAAATCTCTCTGTAATATGCCTCTGGGTTGAAATAAATGTTTTGTAAACATTAAGGATTTTATGATGGGTAACCAGACCTTACCACTTCAAAGCAAGCTTGAGCTTTTTTTTTGCTTTACTTGCCCTAAAGAATCAAAGTAAAGTGCTTATAAAGATTTCTGAAAACGAGGAGATGGCACTTCTACGTAAGTACGTAGATAATATACTGGTAAATTTCGGCCATCATCACCTGGTGCTGACTTCGAAAAAAATGATGAAAAAGAATTTTTTCTTATTTTATGAGAAACTGTCCGTGAACTGAATGATGCCTCAATACGCCTCTTAAGACGCGCCGAAGACCGCAACTAATGCAAAAAGCTGAAGGAAGCGTGTAATGTTCA
The DNA here is from genome assembly GCF_023864345.2 of Schistocerca serialis cubense. Classification (NCBI taxonomy): domain Eukaryota; kingdom Metazoa; phylum Arthropoda; class Insecta; order Orthoptera; family Acrididae; genus Schistocerca; species Schistocerca serialis. Next base: position 565,144,813 of record NC_064644.1, read on the forward strand.
AATTTTGACTCTTGACTGTAGGATAGTGACAGTAAGACGATCGTTCGTTCTACTGGGTATTCAGTTGTCCCCAGGTCAAGGGCTACCCGAAACATTTTACCTTAAGTCTCTACCACCACTGGAACCAGAGATATGAGCCCCGGAAAAATCTCACTTTCATTCGCAGCCATTTGGAACACAGTGGTTAGTGCGCGCTATCGCATGCGAAACGATTATTTGACACGTGTATCACATTAGGCGCCGTTGGGCTCCAAATGTCATACATCCAACTGTAGACAGTTTCCCAGCATGCGTCGTAGTGGTTGTGGTGCAAGGGCCAGTACAGGGACGTACTCTACATGTACGAGATCGCTCTTTAGCTATGTGCAGGCACCTGAAATTGCGTTGTGGTGAATACAAAACGAGATGGTTGTTTAAATCCAGTTACAGATTGTATCCTTTCAGCGTAATTACTACAGTCCCAGTGAAATGGTTGAGTGTTACATGGCTAATGGCTTGAAGTGGTAAGGAAAGAACAGTTACCGATTCAACTAAAAAAATTGAAAATGCGTCACAATCTACTCGTTAGGAAGTATAATCGTACGTTAAAATTTTAACACAGGAACAACAAACCGGTATTACAATTTATGTTTATCAGGACACAGCATAACTGACAGAACGCAAATATCCGTAACTTTATTCATTCAGAATTTGAGACACAGCCCTTAGCGACTTTCAAACTTTGTAACTTAAGAAACCTTTTATCATTGACACCCTCCACAAAATTATGCAGGTAAGAAAGTTTATTGCTTACTACGCTTTACTGTTATTCAATGTCACTGGAATTCTGAAACAGCAGCCTGATGTTCTCACTTGCATGCGTTCACTAGTCATCGAGGTCACTTCTGCACGTATGCTGCTCTCTGGTATTGTCTCTGTAGTAATGGAAGCAACGTGGGATTACACGTTTCCAATATTTCCCATTACTTCTTTTTGCGATGACACCAAGTGCAGCAACAACTGGATGGTTTAAAAGTGTGTTTCCTTATGCAGAAAGCTTTTTCTAACTCACCTACTTCACTTTTGATGCAGAGAAAAACCTGCAACTGTGGGTCACATTTTCCGAAGCCAGGTTTCTTGTGAGACTGTATGATCGTACAAACTTATCTACACCTCCAGTACAGCCTGTTCTGCCCTCACATCTGGCCTTATGTCTGAGAAGTTTTAGGTGTTCGAGTGTAAAATCTTTTACATAGGCTACAAGCCTAATCACTGGCTTTGAGGACCAGTTTTCGTCTCTCAGATTGGCTCCTTTAGTAAGGCAGGTTTCACCAAATCTGAAGATACTCCCCTCCCCCAGAAAAGGTAACATAATGGAAAAGAAAGACACCCTCGGGCCTCGCAACCTAATACCGTCGGGGTCGAAATAATCAAGAGTTGGCCAAGAGAGGCCGACAGGAAGAAGGACAGTAGCCTGAACAGTAAGTGGGAGTAATGATAGACTTAGCTGAAGAGCTTACTAGCAGTCAGACACATGATGGTCCTTTCCCATCTTACCAAAGACAACATAACATAAATACAAGCAACATTGCTGTTTTGGCCTTCAGATTTTGCCTACATAGAAATTTTGTCTGGCTAAAATTATTACTTCCCAAATTTGACAGTCTATCAGTCAATAAAAAAAAATTAATTCAACAAATGTAATATTAGAACATATACACATAACAGATTTCTTAGATGTTATAAACAAATTACAATGTCAGCTAGAATATTTTTACAGAATCAAAGCTACATGCAGGTTACACCTCAGCGAAATACAGGAAGTACGTTCATTATCGTTTCTTTCTTACAGAATAACTAAAAATAGAAGAAAATTTTAACCAGTCCTTTTTAAATCAATATGAATACCCCGTGCACAACACAAATTCTGTTTTCATTAACAACTTTGAAAAAACAAATGAATAACAGTGCAAGTTATAAAAAAGTAAACATGACTAATTGTACAGCAACTGTTCCATATGCATCATGACGAAAGTTCAGAGTAAGTATGAAAACACACAGAAATACGAAGGCATTAAAGAGGTCATTGGAAAATTGAAGTGAGGTAACAGTTCCTTCCTCAGCCAGGAAAGGGTGATAAGCTGGGACAGGTTAAAAAGAAAGGGACAGTGACTCATACCTCAAGATGAGGGGAACATCTTTAGTGACGAGGGTACATGAAGATCGAAGCCCAGATAGAGGTACTTCTGTGTGTTTACTGGCAATAGCAAATATTTGCTATTCCTACAAATGCAATAAATAGTAAGTCCCAGTGCCATGTCTTACAGTCTGAAATTACCGTCTATAAAGATAAATGATGGTGCAGTTTTTAATACTTATTTATTACGACCCATTTCTTTCACTGTTCCTCCTCACGGTACTGAATACGCAACAGAAAGAATCGCAATGTAACATCAAAAAATACAAGTGCCAGTGAAAGTGGATAGTCAAATTTAAATACTTACGAATAGCTTACAATTATATCACGTCACATTTCATCATATAAATTACTCTATCATACTCAAAAGCTATGTTCACTCTTTTATACATTTTTAGTACTAAAGCAGCTTGGCTTCATTAATGACAAGCATTACATTTAATATCACGTAGAATGATATGATTTAAGAAATCAACAAGGAAACAGGCCTATCATCATACAAATAATTAATAATTGTTCGTATTACCACCGAACTATTTTTACCTAATATGTCTTAGGTTAGTATAGAAGTATGACAATTTTTCAGTCAGCATTTTTCTTGTTTATACTGAAGAGCCAAAGAACCTTTTACACCTGCCCAATATTGTGACAATTCTGCTAGCTCGAATGGGCGCTACACAACACGACGTGGCGTACATTCGACTAATGCCCGAAGTAGTTTTGAAGGGAACTGACACCATGAATCCTGCAGAGCTTTCCATAAATCCGTAAGAGTACGAATGGGTGGAGATCTCTTCTGAACAGCACAATGCAAGGCATCCCAATTATGCTCAGTAATTTTCATGTCTGCGGAGTTCGGTTGCAGCGGAAGTGTATCTCAAGAGTTTTCCTGGAGCCACGCTGTAGTAATTCTGGATGTCCGGAATGTTGCATTGTCCTGCTGGAATTGCCCAGGTCCTTCTGAATGCACAATGGACATGAATGAATGCAGGTGATCACACAGAAAACTTACGTTCGTGTCACCTATAGAGAGTCGTGTGTAGACGTATCAGAGGTCCCACATCATACCAACTGCACAGTCCCACACCATTACAGAGCCTCCACCAGCTTTAACAGTCTCCTGCTGACACGCAGTGTCCATGGATTCATGAGGTTTCATCCATACACTTACACGTCCATCTCCTCAGTACAATCTGAAACGAGGCAACATGTTTCCAGCCATCAACAGTTCAATGTCTGTGTTGATGGGTGCCAGGCGAGGCGTTAAGCTGTGTTGTGCAGTCGTCTAGGGTACACGACCTTGCGTGCGAACCATTCACCAAAATACTATCCATATGTGCTTTAGCAGCCGAAGGCAGACCCTTTTTGATCCTGCATCACTTTGCAGGAAGGTTATACTTTTGTCACATTGAACGATTCTCTTCAGTCGACTTTGGTCCCGTTCGTGCAGGACCTTTTTCTGGTCGCAGCGATTGCTGATATTCACGGTACTCTCGTGAAATGGTCACACTGGAAAATCCACACTTCATTCCTACCTCGGAGATGCTGTGTCGCAACGCTGGTGAGCCGACTGTGACACCACTTTCAGACTCGCTTAAACCTTGAGAACTTGCCATTGTAGCAGCAGTAACCGATCTGACAACTGCGCCAGACGGTTCTTGTATTATATAGGCGTTGCCGGTCGCAGCACCGTATTCTGCCCGTATATATATTTGTTTATCAATACGCATGCACGTATAAGTTTCTTTGGCGCTTCAGTATATAAGCACTGTCCATACATAGGCAAAACTTCGCATGAACCTGAAGTTAAGCGAAAGGCACAAGCCTACAATGTCCTAAGCAATTCAGCTTGCATACCCACCTAAGTCCAATACAATGAAATCATGTTGAGGAACAAAGACGTCTCAGTACAATATTTTTGGAGTAGATAGCATTATGACGAGATTACAACAGATTAGTCAATACTTTTGTCAAATAACTAACCATCCAGAAGTTAATGTACCATCATATTTAATTGCATTAAAAGTACAGGAGGTGCTTCCGAATGTAATTATACAAACATCTGATTACTGGTCTACTAAATACAAGATGTTTGAAGTGGATATTAACAGGCAACCAGTACTGAATACTGAGAGTGCGTTTGATTGTTTCGCGACCAGAATGATTAGCTATAATGGAAACTATTCACAATTAAAGTAAAGTAGTGTGAACAAAACTAAATTTACAGCATATATTTGTTATGTAAGCACTCACAGTGGAAAATGGGGAGGGGATTGAAAGGAACTCAATCATATATTCTAGTGCACTTATACCAATTTCGTCTTACCTCAGTTATTAATAGAAAACTTAATATGGCGAAAGGAAAGGAGTCATACCATAACATTTCAATCACATAAGAATAAAAAAACAAAGCATATCCAGGATACAATGAAAACTATGGATTATGAAAGGCTAAAAATGCGCCATGGTACATACCTGCATTTATGTTAGATCCTGTTGGTTTTCCTTTTTTTTGTGGTTTTAGGGCGCACAACTTCAACGGTCATTAGCGCCCAGGCTACGTTAGGAATGCACCACGAGGCACAAGTTTAAAACAGCAACGAAACGGAAAACACGATAAAAGACAGACTGACAGGCATAGCATTAAAAAAAAAAAACAGCATAATCAAATGTCCTTAGAGAGGTTTGTCAAGTTGATAAAACGAAGAACGCGAGCAGCTGCTCGTGGGTCATCCGCTAAAATGGCATCTAGAGTACATGGCAGGCCAAGATCAAGACACAGTGCGTTAAAATCCGGACAGGACGTTAAAATGTGGTGGACCGTCAGCAATTGCCCACATGGGCAGAACGGCGCCGGCGCAGCCGTCAGCAGATGGCGATGGCTGAACCGGCAGTGTCCAATTCGTAACCGGGCCAAAACTACCTCCTCCCGCCGAGAAGGGCGTGAGGAGGACTTCCAAGCCGCGGGAAGAGGTTTCAAGGCCCAAAGCTTGTTGTCTGTAAGTGTAGCCCAATCGGCATGCCACAGCGATAAAATGCGCCAACAAATGACCCTGCTACAATCTGACGAAGGGACAACAAGAAGCTGTCCGAGGCTGGAGGACCGCAGCCTTGGCCGCGGCATCTGCAGCTTCGTTCCCAGGGATACCGACATGGCCAGGAACCCACATAAAGCTAACCGGAGAACCGACGTCCACCAGCTGCTGAAGAGAGCGTTGGATCCGGTGCACGAAAGGGTGAACCGGGTACGGATCACTGAGACTCTGGATGGCGCTCAGGAAATCGGAGCAGATGACATAAGCAGAATGTCGGTGGCGGCAGATGTAAAGAACAGCCTCGTAGAGGGCAAAAAGCTCAGCTGTGAAGACCGAACAATGGCCATGGAGCCGGTATTTGAAACTATGTGCCCCGACAATAAAAGAACACCCGACCCCATCATTGGTCTTAGAGCCATCTGTATAAATGAAGGCCATATTAATGAACGTCGAACGAAGTTCGACAAAACGGGAGTGGTAGACTGAACCGGGGGTAACCTATGGGAGCGAGCAGAGGTCAAGGTGGACGCGAACCTGAGCCTGGAGCCAAGGTGGCGTCTGGCTCTCGCCCACTCGAAAGGTTGCAGGGAGTGAAAAATTAAGGTGTTGAAGGAGGCGACGAAAGCGAACTCCAGGGGGTAGCAGGGCAGAGACATACAACCCGTATTGACGTTCGAGAGAGTCGTCAAAAAAGGAACGATAAGACGGGTGGTTGGGCATTGCCAGTAGCCGACAGGCATACCGACAAAGCAGTATATCGCGCCGGTAGGTGAGTGGCAATTCACCAGCGTCAGCATGAAGACTCTCGACGGGACTAGTATAAAACGCTCCCATCGCATGTCGTAAGCCCGATGTTGTATGGAGTTGAGGCGGCGTAAGATGGATGGCCGTGCAGAGGAGTATACGAAGCTCCCATAATCCAGCTTGGAGCGGACGATCGACCGATATAGGCGAAGTAGGACGGTTCGATCCGCTCCCCACGACATACCACTGAGAACACGGAGGACATTTAAAGAACGGATACAACGGGCAGCCAAATATGACATGTGGAGACCAGCTAAGTTTCCTGTCAAATGTTAGACCTAAAAATTTTGTCTCCACGAATGGGAGAGCAACGGGACCGAGTCGTAAGGACGGTGGGAGAAACTCTTTGTAGCGCGAGAAGTTAATACAGGACGTCTTCTCGGCAGAAAAACGGAAGCCATTGGCGACACTCCAGGAGTACAGACGGTCAAGAGAACGCTGAAGACAGCGCTCCAGGAAACACGTACGCTGTGCACTGCAATATATGGTAAAATCGTCCACGAAAAAGGAGCCTGATACATCAGCTGGGAGGCAATCCATTATTGGATTGATCGTTATGGCGAAGAGAGCGACGCTCAAAACTGAGCCCTGTGGCACCCAATTCTCCTGGCGAAAGGTGTCTGACAGGACAGATCCCACACGTACCCTGAACTGTCGATCCATTAAAAAGGAATGAATAAAAAGAGGGAGGCGACCACGAAGGCCCAATGTATCCATGGTGCGGAGAATGCCCGCCCTCCAACAGGTGTCGTAAGCCTTCTCCAAATCAAATTACACAGCCGCGGTCGGGCGCTTTCGCAAGAAGTTATTCATAACGAAGGTCGACAAAGTAACCAGATGGTCAACAGCAGAGCGGCGCCTACGAAATCCACAGTGTACATTGGTTTGGCTGCTCGAGTCTCGACGCCTACTTATCAAACAGGAGTTAACCATTCGCACCATCACTTTACAGAGACAGCTGGTAAGCGCGATGGGTCGATAACTGGAAGGCAAGTGATTGTCCTTCCCCGGCTTAGGGATCGGGACAACAATAGACTCGCGCCAGCATGCGGGAAGATGTCCCTCAATCCAGATGCGATTATAAGTACGAAGAAGGAAACCTTTACCCGCAGGAGAAAGGTTCTTCAGCATCTGAATATGAATAGAATCAGGACCTGGAGCGGAGGACCGTGATCGGCCAAGTGCGTTTTCGAGTTCCCGCATGGTGAATGGGGCATTATAACTTTCATGATTCGAGGAGCGGAAGTTAGGTGGCCTAGCCTCCTCTGCCTGTTTGCGGGGGAGGAAGGCAGGGTGGTAATGAGCGGAGCTCGAAACCTCTGCGAAAAAGCGGCCGAAGGCATTGGAGACAGCCTCAGGGGCCACAAGGACGTCATTCGCGACCGTCAAGGCAGAAACTGGTGAGTGGACCTTAGTGCCAGATAGCCGGCACAGGCTACCGCAGACAACAGAAGGAGTAAAACTGTTGAAGGTGCTTGTGAAAGCAGCCCAGCTGGCTTTCTTGCTTTCTTTAATAATACGACGACATTGTTCACGTAATCGTTTATAATTGATACAATTCGACACTGTAGGGTGGCGTTTAAAGGTGCGTAAAGCACGTCGACGACCACGTAAAGCGTCTATACATGCTGCGGTCCACCAGGGGACCGGTACGCGACGTGGAGAAGAAGTAGGGATGGAATATTCAGCAGCAGTGAGAATAACTTCCGTGAGGTGTGCGAACTGACGATCGCAGCTTGTGAAGGTTTGATCCTGAAAGTTCGCCCTGGAAGAGAAGAGCCCCCAGTCTGCTTTGGAGATGTTCCAACTAGATGAGCACGGAGAGGGGGTATGCTGCAGGAGATGGATAACACACGGGAAGTGGTCTCTCGAATATGTATCAGAAAGTGCATACCACTCAAACTGGCGTGCAAGTTGGAGAGTACATATAGAGAGGTCTAAATGGGAATAGGTGTGAGATGTGTCCGAAAGAAAAGTAGGGGCGCCAGTATTGAGGCAGACAAGATTGAGCTGGTTGAAAAGGTCTGCTAACAGGGAGCCCCTCGGTCAGGATGCTGGAGAGCCCCAAAGGGGATGGTGGGCATTGAAGTCTCCAGTGAACAAAAATGGTGCAGGTAGCTGAGCAATAAGTTGCATCATGTCTGCCCTGGTAACGGCGGACGACGATGGAGTGTAAACGGTACAAATGGAAAATGTAAAAGTGGGGAGAGTAATGCGGATGGCAGCTGCCTGCAGGCCGGTGTGCAATGTGATGGGATCGTAGTAAATATCATCCCGGACCAGCAACATAACCCCTCCATGAGCCGGGATACCTACCACAGGGAGTAGGTCAAAACGCACAGAGGTTTAGTGTGCCAAGGCAATTTGATCGCATGGGCGTAGCTTCGTTTCCTTGAGGGCTACGACGAGCGGACGGTGCAAGCGGAGCAGCAACTTCTAGTCCTCTCGGTTGGAGCGAATGCTGCGAATATTCCAGTGAATGAGTGCCATCGTAAGAAGAAAAGGAAGATGAAAGAAGGGGTCACCTCGAAGGCCGCTGAGGGCCTGGCTTCGAGCGAGCACTGCCGCCGCTATCAGTAGGCGGACAGTCATCGTCCATTGGGTCTATAGGTTCATCGGCCATCTTGGGAGGATGGCCGGGAGGGGGAGCTTCCTCCGCCGGTGAACGGCCAGATATTCGGCTAGGTACGTAGGAAGTCTGCACGGGACGGTTCCTTCTTGAAGGCCCGTGCATCTGACTTCTGGGTCTTCGTCTTAGCAGAAGCTGATGAAGGGGATGGTGTCTGTGGGGTGATGGGAGGAAAAGGAGACGTCGACCGCGTGATCTTAGCACTGGCCGAACGGACAACCGTTGTGCTGAAGGTCAGATCGCATGTCTGGGTTGCCACCTCCCTGGTAGTCCGAGGAGAGGCGAGGACAGTACTGTATTTCCCCGCTAGGAGCAGCGTGGGCTTCCTACTAGCCAATAGCTTGTGAGCAGCCGAGGTGGACACTTTCTCTTTGACCCGAATTTCTTGGATACAGCGTTCTTCCATATAGACGGGACAGTCGCGGGAGGATGCGGCATGGTCACCCTGACAGTTCACACAACGAGGAGACGGAGGTGGACAGTCACCCTCATGGGCATCCCTGCTACAAGTGACACATTTAGCCGCATTGGAACAAGACTGGAGGGTGTGATTAAAACGCTGACACTGGTAGCAGCGCGTAGGTGTCGGGACATAGGGGCGAACAGAAATAACCTCGTAGCCCGCCTTGATGCGCGATGGCAGCTTAACACTGTCAAAGGGCAAGAAAAGTGTACGGGTCGGTACAAGGTCATTGTTGACCTTTTTCATGACCCTACGGACAGCCGTCACGCCCTGCTCAGCGAGGAAAGATTGAATCTCCTCGTCAGTCAATCCGTCGAGGAATCTAGTATAGACCACACCACAAGACGAATTCAAAGTTCGGTGAGCCTCCACCCGGACAGGGAACGTGTACAGCAGTGTGGCCCGAAGCAGTTTTTGTGCCTGAAAGGCGCTCTCAATTTTTAGTAACAAGGTACCATTACGCAACCTCGTACAAGACTTAACAGTACCGGCTATGGCATCTACACCCTTGTGGATAACGAAAGGGTTGACAGAGGAAAAATCCTTTCCGTCCTCAGATCGAGAAATGACGAGGAACTGTGGGGTAGGCGGTAGTACTTTTGTCACTGGTGGCTGGTCATGTTTCCGTTTGTGGGCAGAAGTCGAGAGAGAAGAGGAGAAATCCATTGCGGAGGAATCCCCCATGATTGCCAGCGTCTCCGATGGCGCGCTCCTTCCTTATGGGGACCCTCTCAGAGGGCACTCCCACCTTAGGTGAATGTTTACACCTCAGGTCACACCTCCTGAGAAACAGACGGAGGGACCAATCGGCATGGTCAGAAGGTATCAGCTCAGGCAATCACCCCTCCCTAGGCCTGGCCTTTACCAGTGGGTACGTGCGTGCCTTACTTATCTACCCAGGGCGGGGAATTACGCGTTACCCCATCACCGGCTACGCGTGCGAACGCGTGGGTCGGCCTTCAGGCGCGCACAGGGAGGAAGGAAGAAGAAGAAGAAAAAGAAGAGAGACAGAGGACAGACTGTCTCGAACGCCGAGGCGGAGACCAGAGAAGCCAAGGACAAGGAGGCGAGGAGGAGGAGGCGAGGAGGAGGAGGCGAGGAGGAGGAGTCGAGGAGGAGGAGTCGAGGAGGAGGAGTCGAGGAGGAGGAGTCGAGGAGGAGGAGTCGAGGAGGAGGAGTCGAGGAGGAGGAGTCAAGGAGGAGGAGTCAAGGAGAAGGAGTCAAGGAGAAGGAGTCAAGGAGAAGGAGTCAAGGAGAAGGAGTCAAGGAGAAGGAGTCAAGGAGAAGGAGGCAAGGAGAAGGAGGCAAGGAGAAGGAGGCAAGGAGAAGGAGGCAAGGAGAAGGAGGCAAGGAGAAGGAGGCAAGGAGAAGGAGGCAAGGAGAAGGAGGCAAGGAGAAGGAGGCAAGGAGAAGGAGGCAAGGAGAAGGAGGCAAGGAGAAGGAGGCAAGGAGAAGGAGGCAAGGAGAAGGAGGCAAGGAGAAGGAGGCAAGGAGAAGGAGGCAAGGAGAAGGAGGCAAGGAGAAGGAGGCAAGGAGAAGGAGGCAAGGAGAAGGAGGCAAGGAGAAGGAGGCAAGGAGAAGGAGGCAAGGAGAAGGAGGCAAGGAGAAGGAGGCAAGGAGAAGGAGGCAAGGAGAAGGAGGCAAGGAGAAGGAGGCAAGGAGAAGAAGGCAAGGAGAAGAAGGCAAGGAGAAGAAGGCAAGGAGAAGAAGGCAAGGAGAAGAAGGCAAGGAGAAGAAGGCAAGGAGAAGAAGGCAAGGAGAAGAAGGCAAGGAGAAGAAGGCAAGGAGAAGAAGGCAAGGAGAAGAAGGCAAGGAGAAGAAGGCAAGGAGAAGAAGGCAAGGAGAAGAAGGCAAGGAGAAGAAGGCAAGGAGAAGAAGGCAAGGAGAAGAAGGCAAGGAGAAGAAGGCAAGGAGAAGAAGGCAAGGAGAAGAAGGCAAGGGAAAGAGTAAGGAAGACAGTGAGATGGAGAAGAACAAAGAAAGGAACCAACCAAAGAAGGAAGAAACGAGAAGTGAAAAAGCAAAAAGACCACAAATCTCCGGACGCAGGCGCTAACTACCCCCTTGAGGGGGATGGACTCCTTTTAGTCGCCTCTTACGACAGGCAGGAAGACCTCGGGCCTATTCTAACCCCCGGACCCGCAGGGGGGAGATCCTGTTGGTAACTTCAGCTGCACATGACTAAATTAAAGGAACTATAGTAGCAGAGTGTGTGCTAAAATCTCACACTATGCATATGAGAGCTGCATCACCAACTTAATGGAGCCCAAGCGTAAGTTTAAAATATTGGGAAACCAGGCCAAAAGTAAACCATGGAAAGTAACTTCAGTGAGCAGAAGCAATAACAGTAATTAGAAACTAACGATTAAATCTGATTCCTTCAAGAATCGAACTCAAGTTTACAACTGCTCCATATCTTTAATTGCTTTACAAATCAGTTTGTGCGGTATTGGACGTTAAGCGAATAAGCGAGAAACAAATTTAGAAATGGTTTGAAATTACGTTTAAAGTTCGTTGGAAGTCGCCAAGTACTCTCGTTATGAAACAATGCATGAACAGAGTCCGTGTAATTCATGAATTCTGAGTTATGCTGCCTTATGAAATGTACCGTTTGTGACTGTTATATTGATCTGTGATAAATCTTTGACTTAAGGTTATAGCCATAATAAATATATGACAGCAATTTAATTATTGACTGAACGTAGGATGTTGATGCAACAATGAAATTCAAGTTTGTTGCCCCTGGAAGCCGTCTGATAAACCTGCCGCAGGTACAGTAATATCAATGCAATAGTGTTAGGGAAAAAAATACCTTCCGTCATGTGTCCATCTTATCTGAATTACGCTTAAGTGCTGCCTATTGCTGCTAATAATTTACACTGAAAATTTGTCATGGCTGCACATGACAGCAATATTTTAACGACATCATTGTTCAAAACATTTTCCGGAAAGTATAACTTGTTTTTAGTTCCTCTTCTGCCGTCCTAAGGAAGATAAAATTCATGGTGTTTAGATGAAGTCATAAAAAGCCAGAGCAGTTGGCTGGTTGGTATAAAAGAGGGGGAAAGGGACCAAACTAAGAATCATCGGTCCCTTGTTCCTAACAAATCAATGCCACACGTGTGGGAATAAAACTGACGAGACGTAACACAAAACGGAAAGAAAGGGAAGACCACAAGAACGAAGGGAAGGCAACGAACAATAAAAGGAACAAAAGAGGCCAGATCGCCAGAGTAGTACTCCTACACTCAGTAACTAACAGATGAAAGGATTGTAGTATCAAGTTCCTGGACAACAGCGTATCAATTGGGAAATGGGGGAGGTCCGAGAAGCGGTATCTGCCGCCCCCCTCCCAGCCCCCCCCCCCCCCCCCCCCAAATTATTTAATTTTGAATTTCATTTGATCTAGAGGAAGAGCTAGTGAATGAATTACACTGGCATGAAGAAATATGGAATTAGTACTTTTGTTGGCAGCTCTTTCTGCTTTTGACTGAAGCAGCTTTTCACACCTACTACATTCTATCCCCTCCCTTCGTCCCATTTTTTCCCCAAAAGGGGGACAGCCTCTGTATGCATATCTAACAAATTCTGTATAGCACTTTCGAACAGCAGTTGACGGTGATCGGACCCGTAGGCGAATAGCAGGGTTGCCAGTGCACTGAATTTGGGGGAGGAGCGCCAGACTTCAGGCAGAAATCGTGACTGGAAGAACATTTTTTTTTTAAATTCTTTTTATATGATTGCGCAGGTGCAGAGGATACCTGTTAACAACGTACTGTTCGAAGGCCGACCTGGCTCACAGTTACGACACTGTCCGCTACGCTATACGAACAATCCAACATTTAAGAAAATAAACACAACGTGTGAACCTAGATGTGAGGAGAGGCAGTATTCTGACGCTCGCCCTCCTCCGTCCCTTCACGACCACCCTGCATTGAAGCCGTAGCTACACCGCTATGCATTGTTGCTCTGTATTGAGAACAGGAGAAAAATCACAAGTTTCACCTTCGTTACCAGAGGTAAGGACACACGCATTTAATTTGCAGTTTCGAGGTGATGTGAGTGAACGTTTGTGGTGCAAGGTATGCAATTCTTCTATATCATTTATTTGTCGTATCTCCTAGCTCAATATTGGTAGTTGTCGGCAGTTCATTGAAGAACGTTAATGTAATTACCTTCTCACACTTCTCAGTGAGACTTTTGTGGAAAAGGGGGGGAGGGGGGGGGAGTTATGGCGTACCTTTGAAGTACATATTTCGAAATAAGAAATGACAGTTATTTCAGGTACACTGGAAATGCTTTGAGTTAAAGGGGCAAGAAAACTCCATGCAAAAGCGATAAAACCATGCCTGGGTCTACACAGTGTAACATCATAGATTAAGGGTCGACCTGCGACAAATCTCACTACTTGCGCACGGGCCGCTGGACGACCCCGCGAGCGCTGAAAGTGCATTGCGATCGCAGGCGAGGTGCCGCCACGAGCGCAACCGTATGTAAGTGCCGACGGAGTTCGGCCAGCTCATTCCTCCCTCCCCCTCTCTCCCCGGCCCTTGGCACCTCTGCTCTCCGTCTCCCACTCCCCCCACCACACAACGTGTGAACCTAGATGTGAGGAGAGGCAGTATTCTGACGCTCGCCCTTCTCCGTCTCTTCACGAGCACCCTGTATTGACGCCGTAGCTCTGTACAGAGAGCAGGAGAAAAATCACTGGCTTCACTAGAAATTTCACCTTCGTTACCAGAGGTAAGGACACACGCAATTCATTTGCAGTTTCGAGGTGATACGAGTGAACGTTTGTGGTGAAAGGTACGTGATTCTTCTATGTTATTTATTTGTCATATCTCCTAGCTCAATATTGATAGTTGTCAGCAGTTCAGCGAAGAACGATAATGTAATTATCTTCTCACACGTCTCAGTGAGACTTTTGGGAAAAGAATGGGTTAGGAGCTATGGCATACCTGTAAGTACATATTTCGAAAAAAAATAAATGAAGGCAGTTATTTCAGGTACTGTGGAAATGCTTCGAGTTAAAGGGGGCTCCAAATCTCAATGCAAAAGCGACAAGAAAATGCCTGGGTCTACACAGGAATTCTTGGAACTCGTTTGACTATCCCTATCAGTGGGAAACATGCCAGCTCCAAGGATTCAGGAAGGAAAAAGCGAATAAATGCTCCAGAAATAATAACGGTCGGTGAATAAGCATTCCCTATCACTACAACAAAGCAAGTAGAGATTCAATCAAAGAAGGTGTCGATAATCACTACGTAATAATTAAATTTAGAAGAATAGTTCCACCTTAGTTATCGACATGGTGTATGTACGTAACTTGCGCTTTCTATATGAGTTTAAGTTGCAAGGAAACTAATATTTGGACCCTTGCTTTTGAGCTAGGTGTAGTATTGCAAAAAATCCCTCCATAACCCATTGCAGCTTGTCCCGAAATTAGGCGTTATGACAGGTTACTCATATCATCCCCCTATTCCACAGCAAGAGAAACTACGCTGATGTTGCAGGATCAGAAAATTGAGATTTATGTAGCAAGTTGTTATGAAGTTTATGATATGCAATTCATTCATGTTTCAGCTGGAAAATTTTAATTAATTTCACTAGTTACAAATATACATTGTTATCTCATAGGAATACATAATACACTCATGATTTGACAGACGCTACTTTGTTTCTCAGATTCAGTCCTGCGACAGTAGTTAACCAATGCCCCTGCCACCTGTCGCCGTTGGATAAGCAGCAGCCAGCAACAAGTTGCACTCTAGCTCACTTGTTTTATAGTTTAATTCTTAATTTCTTTGCGTGATTTTAAGTATTTGCATAGCTTAATTCACAAATTTCTGGAGTATTATAGTATTTGTGAGTTGTAGCATCGCGTTTTACTACCCATACAGTGTAAATTCGCGTAGTTGTCAATCATCTGTTTTCAACGGATTGTGAGATGAAAGAGGCAAAAAAGTTGTTAGGGGTAGACAGGGACTGAGCCTTTTGTGTACGGATTCAGGGGGAATTGTCCACCGTCCGTAAACAGCTGGTAGCTGCGTTGGCCGTGGCCGACAGGCTCCAGGCTGTTGCCCTGGGGCGCGGTGACACCAGACAGGAGCGCTTTGGCGCCTCTGGAACCTGTAGCTTCGCCTGGGATCTCTGATGCCACTGCGCCCTCGGATTCCGACGTCCCTGCTGGTCGACACTTGCCTGACGGTGATTGGCGAACGGTGGTAGGGTCGCGAATCCCTGGGCGGAAGGCGAAAGTTCGTGCTGGCCTTAAGGCTGTACAGTTACGGGTCCGTAACAGTTTTGAGGTACTGACCACTGCTTAAAGTACTTCTGGGCCAGCAAGGGCGGCCTCGCCTGTTGCGGCAGTGGCCGGTCTTCCTGAGAGGTTCGGACAAGCGCAGAGGACGGGATTGCTGGTAATCGGGAGCTTCAATTTTAGGTGGGTGATTGAGCCCCTTAGGGATATGGCAGATAAGGACCGGAAGAAAGCCAATGTGCACTCCGTGCGCATACCGGGGGAAGTCATCCAAGGTGTGGAAAGGGTCCTTCCAGATGCCATGAAGGGTACAGGGTGCAGCCAACTGCAGGTGGTGGCTCATGTCGGCACTAATGAGTTGTGTCCCTATGGATCGGAAGACATTCTATCTGGTTTCCGGCGGCTATTTAAGTTGGTAAAAAATGCCAGTCTTGCTAGGGAGATGAAGGCAGAGCTCAAGCATCGTCGACAGGAGCGATTGCGGACCTTTGGTACAGAGCCGAGTGGAGGATCTGAATCAGATGGTTCTGCGACCGTGCAGGCTGCAGATTCCTGACTTGCGCCATAGGGTGGGGTACCGCTACATATGTCAGGTGTCCACTACACACACACACACACACACACACACACACACACACACACACACACAGGAGGCGGCTAAACGCGTGACAGCTGCTGTAGGCGTCGACTGGGCGGTGTTTTAGGTTAGTCGCGGGAAAGATCAAAAAGGGCTCCTGTCTCAAAGGGTACAGGGCAGAGAAGCGACGAGAATCGACCATGCAACAGTCGGTATTGTAGTTGTAAATTGTCATAGCTGTGCCGGAACAGTACCAGAGCTCCAAGCGCTGATAGGAAGCACTGAATCTGAAATGGTTGTAGGAACAGAAAGGTGGCTAAGGAGGGAGATAAAGTCTGCCGGAATTTTTACAGAGGCTCAAACCGTGTTCAGAATGGATAGATTAGCCGGCCGGAGTGGCCGAGGGGTTCTAAGCGCTAGTCTGGAACCGCGGGACCGCTACGGTCGCAGGTTCGAATCCTCCCTCTGGCATGGATGTGTGCGCTGTCCTTAGGTTAGTTAGGTTTAAGTAGTTCTAAGTTCTAGGGGACTGATGACCTCTGAAGGTAAGTCCCACAGTGCTCAGAGCCATTTGAACCAAGCGAAATGATAGACCAAATAACGTAGGTGTAGGTGTGTGTGTGTGTGTGTGTGTGTGTGTGTGTGTGTGTGTGTGTGTGTGTGTGTGTGTGTGTGTGTGTGTGGTGTCGGTATTTATCTTTTAGTTAAGTTGAGATAGTTCCTTCGATTTGCTATGGGTAGAGGTTATACTCAACAGCCGCCCAAAAATAGTAATTGGCTCCTTCTACCGACCCCCCCCCCCCTACTGAAATATCAGTGAACGGTTCAAAGAAAACTTTAATCTCATTACAAATAAGTATCCCACTCACAGTTACCATTCATACAGTTATAATTGGTGGGGACTTCAATCTACATTCGATTTGTTAGCAAAAATACATATTCAAAACCGTTGGTAGACAGAAAACAGCTTCCGAAACTGTACTAAATGCTTTCTCTGATAATTAGTTAGAACAATTACTTCATTAGCCCACACGAATTGTAATTATTTGCGAAAACATACTTGACCTATTAGCCACAAATATCCTTATTTAATAAAGTGTGTCATGACGTTTACAGGGATTAGTGAACACAAGGTCATTGTAGCGAGGCTCAAAACCGTATCAACCAAAACCACTGAAAATAAACACAAAATGTATCTTTTTGAAATAAATATGAAAATTCTGCTTGATGCCTTCCTGAGAGTGTTACCATTCCTTCCAAGCTAATTGTGTAAGCGTAGACCAGATATGGCTTAACTTCAAAGACACAGTACCGGCAGCAATGGATAGATTCATATCGCGTAAGTTAAGAGACGAGACGGATACACCGTGGTACACAGAACACGTCGAACACTGTTGCAGGAACAACGAAAAAAAGGATGCCAAATTCAGAAGAATGCAAAATTCACAAAATTCAAGTTTCACGGAAGCTCGAAATTTAGTGCGGACGTCAATGCGAGATGCTTTTAATAATTTTCACAATGAAACATTGTCTCAAAATATAGTAGAAAACCCAGAGAGATTCTGGTCGTACGTAAAGTACACCGGTGGCAAAAAACAGTCAATACCGTCACTGCATGATAGCGATGGAAATATTAACGATGATGGAGCCTCTAAAGTGGAGTTATTAAATATAGTCTTCTTTCGTGAAGGAATTACGGAAAACTAAGTAAATATTGCAGAATTCGAAACCAGAACAGCTGTTAGCGTGAGTGACAAAAGTAGGTATCTTAATTGTTGCCTCTCAGTGATTTTAGTTGTTTCGCAAGTCTTCCGGTCCAGATGGTATACAAATCAGATTCCTTTTAGAGTATGCAGACAATAGCGCCTTTCTTAGCAATCATATACAACCGCTCACTTGAAAGGTCTGTTCCTAAAGCTGGAAAGTAGCACAGGTCACACCAATATTCAAGAAATGAAAAAGGAGTAACTCATCAAATTACAGACCCATATCACTGACCTCAATTTGCAGTAGGATTTGGATCATGTACTGTACTCTAACAGTAGGAATCACCTTCAAGAAAATGAATTATTGATACATAAACAACACGGATTTAGAAAATATCGTTCTTGTGCAAAACAGCTAACTCTTTATTCCAATGAAGTAATGAGTGCTGTCGACAAGGGATGTCAGATCGATTCCATATTCCTTGATGAGATATCTGGCGTTCCGCAAGGTAGTGTCATAGGCCCTCTGCTGTCGCTGATTTACACAGATGATCTAGGTGATAATCTGAAATTATAGCGTCGTATGCAAAAAATCTAAGGAAGCTGCTCAATCATCAACGATCAATTCCAATTACAAAATGATGTAGAGAGAATTTCTGTATGGTGCGAAAAGTGGCAATTGGCACTAAGAGTAAAGTGCGAGGTCATCCACGTGGGTATTAAAAGAAATCCGATAAATTTTGGGTATACGATAAATCCCACAAATTTAAGGGCTGTCAATTCGACTAAATATCTAGGAATACCGATTACGAGCAACGTAAATTGGAAAGACCACATTGATAATATTGTGGGGAAAGCAAAACAAAGGCTGCGCTTTGTTGGCAGAACTCTTGGAAGGTGCGACAAACCCACTAAAGAAACCGCCTACATTACACTTGTCAGTCATCTGCTGGAATATTGCTGCACGGTGTGGGATTCTTACCACGTAGGATTGACGGAGGACATCGAAAAAATGCAAAGAAGGGCAGCTCGTTCCCTGTTATCGCGCAATAAGTGTGAGAGTCTCACTGATATGATACGCGAGGGCAGTCACTGAGAAAGGCGGTTTTCTTTGCGGCCAGATCTATTGACGAAATTTCGATTACCAACTATCTCTTCAGAATGCGAGAATATATTGTTGACACCGACCTACGTAGGGAGAAATGATCATCATAATACAATAAGAGAAATCAGAGCTCGGAGGAAAAGATTTAGGTGTTCCTTTTTCCCACGCGCCATTCGAGAGTGGAATGGTAGAGAAGTAGTATGAAAATGATTCAATGAGCCCTCTGTCAGGCTCTTTAGTGTGAATTTCAGGGTAACCATGTAAATGTAGATCAGTCGTGTCTGTTATTGATTAGATGTTTTCTCTCTTGCAAAAAACAGCCCTCAGTTTAATAAGGTATTATAGATAATTTTATCTTTAAGTCTAGTACACTGTGGTTTATTATCCAGACTCATCGCAATTCGTTATTCAAGGCTGATAGCCACAGTATTATTGTTGCTTACTGTTGTTTCTGGAAACCAATTTCTCACCCTGCGCCACAAAAGAACCGAAGCAGAAACTTAATTTTCACGCAAATGGAAGTGGAAATGCCATGTGGCTAGGGGCTACCGTCTGGTAGACCGTTCGGCTGGTCCAAGTCTTTCGAGCTGATGCCATTTCGGCGACTTGCGTGTCGATGGGGATGCAATGGTGGTTAGGACAACACCACATCCTTTCTCTGAGCGGAAAAAATCTCCGCTCCATCTGGGAATCGAACCCAGGCCGTTAGGTAAGATAAATGAGCCAAAGCTACATCATTTTCTGATATTTGTTCGGAAACCTATATTTCATCTGGTATTTCTTGAAAATTCTTAAAAGACACACCACCGACATATGGTGTTTTCCGGCCTGCAGCACGAGTGGAATCAATGCTGGGCTGTGTCAAAGATAACCTCGGCCTGAGGAGATCAGGAATATACAAAATCTCGTGCCAATGTGGGAAATCTTATATCGGCCAGACGTGTCGTACGGTCAAAGACAGATGCGACGAACATAAACGTCACATGAGGTTGGATCAGCCAGAGAAATCTGCGGTTGCTGAACACTGCCTTGACACGGGACACGGCATGAATTATGAAGAAACCAAGATCCTCTCGCATTCTTCCACATACTGGGACTCCATCAAAGAGCCGGTCGAAATGCGTGTAAGCAGTGACCTAACCAACAGAGACACGGGGTTTCACCTGAGCAAAGTCTGGGAGCCAGCCTTGCCGGCACTAAGGAATCGTCTGCCGCAGATTAGCAACCACACCGAGTCACCGCAGATGGGAAGCCTTAGCGCAGATGCTTAAATCGCGCGCCAACACCTCGCGCGCGCCAACACCTCGCGCGCGCCAACACCTCGCGCGCGCCAACACCTCGCGCGCGCCAACACCTCGCGCGCGCCAACACCTCGCGCGCGCCAACACCTCGCGCGCGCCAACACCTCGCGCGCGCCAACACCTCGCGCGCGCCAACACCTCGCGCGCGCCAACACCTCGCGCGCGCCAACACCTCGCGCGCGCGAACGGGGTCCGTCGCTCCCGGCCGCATTTTCCCGCGCCGCGGCGCGCTTCCGCAGACCGCGACCCGCTTCTCCAGCAGAGGGCTCTGGTATTCGACGCCGTCTACGATTGGTCTTCGATGACGTTATGCCCCGCTGGTGCCTGCGCTGTTCTAGAAAGCCAGCATATAAATTGGCGAGCTTCTCAGCGACGCGACAGTAGCACCTGAAGATGGCGGGCGGTTGTCTCGCTGAAATATTGTGCGGTTTCTACAATATTATCCGGCGTAATTCCCGGGAACCTATCAAGCAGACGCAGCGCCGGTAATGTCTCAAACAGCACAGGAGAAAAGCTGATGGTACACTGGGACATAGCGTCTATCGCAACTCAACCCTTACGGAACTGTATCTGCATGCCGCAGGTTGTCATCACCTTGCCACCCTGCGCAACGTGGTTGTGTCTCACGCTCTTTGGTGCACAAGCACATGTGGTCTCAGATGCAGATAGTCTACCTGGTGAGAGCTACAGCACCTAACAACGGTATTCCAATAAAATGGCTACTCCGATACGCATATACGCCATGCATTCAGTTCTAAGCAAACTCTAAGCAGGGATGTAAATGAAGTTGAGGCACCCACTGCAACAGCGTTCTCGCCCTATTTTGGTGCTATTTCTTCAAGAATAGGAAGAATCCTCTGAAGGTAAGATCTCAAGTGTTTTTCGGCCGTCAGCAAAATTGAGGAATTTATTGTGCTTGGTCAAAGACAACCTTGGCCTTAGGAAACGTGGCGTGTATAAAGTCCCATGGCAGTGTGGAAGATCATATTGGGCAGCCATGTCGAACTCCGCAAGAGCGTTGCGTCGGAACACTGTCATACACGCCTGGGTCAACCTGATAAACCTGCGGCGTTGCATGGACACGGGACATAATATGTTTTACGAGAAGAGTGAAATGTTGTCCCCAGTGTCGTCGTTCTGGGACTGTGTTCTTAAGGAGGCCATACATATCCGTACGGCGGACAATTTGAACAGGGATGCAAGTTTTCAATTAAGCGCAGCCTGGAATCCAGCACTGCCTACCATTACATCAAAACAGGGAAAACAAGAAAGATTCATCACGCGACGCAACGTACTATTGAAATTTAATTCACCCTTTAACCACAGGAGCAAACAGGCAAACCCAAAAAATACTGATACTGTGAAATACTGATGTGTTTTACGTATCGTAACGTGGAAGTATATGAATGCCATTCGTTAGCTTATGAAAGTGGAAATGCAGAGCTATAATGCAGGTCAATGTTTACAATAAAACTTGTCGCAAGAACATCAGCAAGTAAAAAATACACAGTCGCATCTGTTAAGACGTTTCAATATACTGCATGTGTGACTTCGTTCTTGCCTGGTTTAAAGCCTTCGGGAAAAGCATTCGTACACAGAAACGAGATTATATTTCTTTGTATTTTGTACCAGTTTCATTACAAATGAATTACATTACGAAAACAGTGAAAATATTTTTATTTACCGTGAGAGTCTGCTTCTACTAAAGCATCACTCTCAACTTATTTGGTATGAAATGTGCAAATTTGTTGTATGTTATGTTCGATAATGTTCTTACATTTACATTGCAGTATTGCTTCAAGGTCTGATTTGCACACTCTTTTGTAATTAACTGTATAGATGTTCGATAATGCTCACAGTTCTTCCTCTCACTTGCGACACATACAATTAGTAAACAATGGAAGACCACAGAAACTGGAACAAAGCTACGGAGAAGTTCAAGATACACGAGAAGGGTCTATCATTGAGAGTTTGTCTCAATTATTCAGCAGCGTAAACATAGTACACCTGTGGTTGCACAAGACGCGCGACGCCTGCTGACCGATCAGGAGAAAGCTAGAACCGCTTTACTAGTAATTATCAGGTCACTCAGGTTCCTTGGTCGAGCAGCAAACGCACTGAGAGATCATAAAACGGTCTCTAGGAACCTCTTGACCTTTCTCGATAGGGGAAAGGATGATGTGCCAGAACTGAATATATGGCTGAAACGCCGTTTCACCTGGTTGGCACCAACGGTTAAAAACGAATTACTATGTACTGAAAATTATGACTCGGATGATCCAACGAGAATTTGTGCAGCAAGTGAAGAAATTCCCCACTTTACGCAGTTATGGCAGATTCGACGCTGGACGTGGCTGGCCAGGGGCACTTCACTCTGTGCTGACCCTGAGACGCTCGAAACAAATCTCCTCTTGGGTTTGTATAGTCCGCCGGGCTCAAAGGAACGAACGCTGCAACTACTTAAAGACATCATTGTCAGTCTGTCGCTACAAATTTAGATTCTACGTGGTACAGGTAATATGTGTGGGCGTAACAAAGGTGTGAAGGGAATCATCCTTCTAAGCCGAACAATTGTTACATTCACTGCAGCAATCTTTGGTTGGAGCTGGCACAACAGGAAGCTTCAAGAGGCTGAGATCCATTGCGCGATGTACTGCTAACTGTGAAAGACGTGTGAAATGTTAGTCTAGAATCCGCAGAAAGGGTTATGCTACTATCTAATGTCGATGAGACGAATCCAAACCCAAAAGCTTGACTGTATGCAATGTATCCCACCAAATGCACTGTAAGATTAGAATCCTTGACACGTTTCAAGGGAATCTATGAGCGTGTCCAGAAAATGGTGACCGAAATATTGAATGTACTGAGCTCAGAGACGAAAGAAGGTCAGTTCTGCGTGGCTATGCGAAGCGGCTATAAACTTTGGGATTGGAATTATTATATTCTTCTTGAAGATTTGGTATTTTCATATAAAAACAAAGAAAGCAGGTGTTGACAGATGTGAAAATTACCGAACTATCAGTTTAATAAGTCACAGCTGCAAAATACTAACACGAATTCTTTACAGACGAATGGAAAAAGTGGTAGCAGGCGACCTCAGGGAAGATCAGTTTTGATTCCGTAGAAATATTGGAAATGTACAAAGTAGACCCTAAACTGATACAGTTCCTAAACATAGTAATGATAAACTGGAAAACCACACTTAATATCCAAACAAATTCAAATAATATCACATCACAGCCAATACCGATAATGCGTCTCCTTGATATATTCCACGCTTAAAGTCCTATCTGGTTCTGCCTTCCTCTGAAACCACTATCCAACATGCTAAATACTACAAATTGTGAATACAATATTACTGGAACATACCAACACAAAATCACACATTTGCTATACATGGATGATCTAAAACTACTGGCAGCAACAAATCAACAACTCAACCAATTACTAGAGATAACAGAAGTATTCAGCAATGATATAAATATGGCTTTCAGAACATACAAATGTAAGAAAAATAGCATAGTCAAGGGAAAACACACTAAACAAGAAGATTACATATTGGATAAGCACAACGACTGCATAGAAGCAATGGAAAAAACAGATGCCTATAAATATCTAGGATAGAGACAAAAAATAGGAATAGATAATACAAATATTAAAGAAGAACTAAAAGAAAAATATAGACAAAGACCAACAAAAATACTGAAAACAGAATTGACAGCAAGAAACAAGACAAAAGCTATAAATACTTATGCTACACCAATATTGACTTACTCATTTGGAGTAGTGAAATGGAGTAACACAGACCTAGAAGCACTCAATACACTTACACGATCACAATGCCACAAATATAGAATACATCACATACATTCAGCAACAGAAAGATTCACATTAAGCAGAAATGAAGGAGGAAGGGGATTTATCGACATAAATGACCTACATTATGGACAGGTAGACAATTTAACAAAATTCTTTATAGAATGAGCAGAAACTAGTAAAATACACAAAGCAATCACTCATATAAATACATAGGCTACGCCATTGCAATTTCATAACCACTTCTACAACCCTTTAGATCACATAACATCAACAGATACAAAGAAAGTAAACTGGAAAAAGAAAACACTACATGGCAAGCACCCGTATCATCTAACACACACACACACACACACACACACACACACACACACACACACACACACACACACACACACACACACACAGATCAAGACGCATCCAACACATGGCTAAGAAAAGGCAATATATAGAGTGACACGGAAGGATTCATGATTGCAATACAGGATCAAACAATAAACACCAGATATTACAGCAAGCGTATCATTAAAGATCCCAATACCACAACAGATAAATGCAGACTTTGCAAACAATAGAAAAAGTAGATCACATTACAAGCGGATGTACAATACTAGCAAATACAGAGTACCCCAGAAGACATGACAATGTAGCAAAAATAATACATCAACAACTTGCCATACAACATAAACTAATAAAACACTACGTTCCCACATACAAGTATGCACCACAAAATGTACTGGAGAATAATGAATACAAATTATACTGGAACAGAACCATTATAACAGATAAAACAACACGACATAACAAACCTTACATCATACTCACCAATAAAAAGAAGAAATTAACACAACTAATCGAAATATCCATACCCAATACAACAAATATACAGAAGA
This sequence comes from Schistocerca serialis cubense, assembly GCF_023864345.2. Lineage (NCBI taxonomy): Eukaryota > Metazoa > Arthropoda > Insecta > Orthoptera > Acrididae > Schistocerca > Schistocerca serialis. The sequence goes on from NC_064644.1 coordinate 565,169,577, forward strand.
AAACAGGAGAAAAAATTGAAAAATACATCCAACTGGCTGAGGAATTCAAAGACATGTGGCATCAGGATAAAGTTGACATACCAATTATACTATCAACTACAGGAGTCATACCACACAATATCCACCAGTACATCAATGCAATACAGCTACATCCAAACCTATATATACAACTACAGAAATCCGTAATTATTGATACATGTTCAATTACCTGAAAGTTCCTAAATGCAATATAACACATACCATACAGTTAGAAGGAAGCGACGCTTGATCAAGCTCCGTGTCACTTTCCATTTTTAACCAGACTTAACGTCTGAGAAAGTAAAGAAAGAATGAATAATAATAATAATGAATTTAGAGAATCTTAAAGATTACTGTTGGGAAAAGTCTTGCAATTACCTTTACAAACATTTTTAATATTCTTGTATTTTTTCCATTTATCTTATCTGCACAGTCACGCAGTAGAGTACACATTGATTCAAGAGAGTATTAGAACATTATTGCAATTACTTTGGGTAAGGGATATTATAAGATGTAACCTAAAATAAGCTGATTGTAATGTCCCTGAACACCTTGACAAATTCCTGGATTCCTCCACATGCTGGAAAGCAATTACCAGAAAAGCAAAGTAAGTACATACCCAGAGAAGACAGGAAAGAATGGGACTAGATATGTGAGGAACACCAACCATTTTCAAAGTAGCGATGACACACAGCCCATGAATTGATATACAGCCTAGATAGCTATTGCACTACGACGTAAATGGAAATTAATACGATGACTTCAAAGTATCTAGTCGAGAAGCATGGTCACTACTTCAAACATTATGAGGTAATTGTCTTTAGACAAACCATTGGCGCCTCCTAACACCTAACGAATTGCTTTGTATGTTGTCGGAACGTCTGAAGCAGCAACTACCCAGACAGACATATTATTTGAACAGGAACTAAAAAATCAAAGCTACTGCCGGCTACGACACTAAATATTAATGCGACATCACAGCCAAGGAATAAAAAGGTAAAGCCAGCCACTCGTCGACACATTAAAACATCCACCCTGAAAGCATTTGAGTGGAGAACACAAAGGGACAAAGGACATGCATTAAAACTTACATAGAATGATTAAACCCACCATCAAGTGTAAGAGGTAAAACTAAATTAGCTGATGAGGCGCTGTCAGCTAAAATTTATGGCAACGAGTCCGGTAACTGAAGAGTCCATCGCAGGGCAGCCAAAGGAGGACAGCTCACCAAGATATGGGCCACTGTCAGCCAGGCGCTGCACCGACACTGAGGTGGGTCATCACTGCACAGGATGTAGCCATGTGTCACCCAAGCGTAACCAATGCGGAGCCGACAGACAACAAGACTCCCTCTGTGAGGCTTGCATGGAGGACTGCCACACATTCGTAGTCTCCTTAATGGGATGAAGTTTGTTCCGCATGCTTAGGTTATGCCATTCCTGCAAACACTTGCGGCGTAGTACTGAACGCAACTCAGTTGCAGAGGAGCCAATCTCGTTAAGCGATTTCCGCGTAGCCTGTTTGGCCAGCCTGTCGGCAAGTTCGTTACCTGCGATTCCGAAGTGACCTGGGGTCAGATAAACACCACTGAACGACCGGACCGTTCTAAAGCATAGATGGACTCCTGGATGGTCGCTATGACGACGAGGGTAGCACTGCTCGAGATAATGTAGACTGCTCAAGGAGACAGGACACACAAGAAACGCCTCCCCAGGGCATCAACGGATGAGCTCAAGAGCACGAGATATAGCCACCACCTCGGCAGTGAAAACACTGCAGCCATCAGGCATAGAATGCTGTTCAGTCTGTCCTCCATGGACATACGCAAAGCCGACATGAGAATCAGCCATCAGTGTAAACTACTTTGTTGTCTCAGTTCTTGTCAAGAATAGATAAGAAGTGGCAGTGGAGAGCCGCGGGGTTAACTGAAAGGTCCAGGAGAAGCCGCGACCTAGGTGTACACCACGGAAGTATACGTGAATGGACATCAAGTATAGGTGGTAAAGGCAAGGACTCCAGAAAGAAGGGATCGGGCATGAACTGCAAATGGAAGCCCTGACCTAGGCTACCGATGCGGGAGATGAACCGCCGTGAGTGGGAAAAGGAGACAGTGATTCGGATGTGCAGGAGAACTACGAACGTGTGCAACGTAAGTGGGCAGCAGTTGTTCGCACCCAACCTTCAATGGAGCTACTCTGGCTTCCACAAGGACCCAGGTCATCATACTCGTCCTAAAAGCTCCTGTCGCTAGGCGAACGCCACAATGGTCCATTGGGTCGAGTAAACGCAATGCTGAGGGCGCCGCCGAACCATAAACCATACTCTCATAGTCAAGACGGGATTGAACAAGGGCTCTGTAGAGCTGCAGCAGCTTAGAGCGATCTGCACCCCAGTTGGTGTTGCTTAAGCAGAAGTGCTGGCAGCACCTCACCACACTACGGCGAGGACGGCGAGTCAATCGGGTGTCAAAAACCAGTCCTAAGAATCGATATGTCTCCACTACAGTGAGAGGATAGTAAGACCTGGATGAATGATACAATGCTGATAGAAGCGCAGAACACACGACTTTGCGGCTGAAAACTGGAAACCATGGGCTAAATCCCATGACTGCGCCTTATGGATGGATCCCTGTAGGCGCCACTCAGCAACACCAGTACTGATGGAGCAGTATGAAATGCAGAAGTCGTCTCGTACAGAGAAGATGAGACTGAGGGCACTACAGCTGCTGCTAGACCGTTAACAGCCACTAAAAATAGAGGCACACTCAATACAGAGCCCTGCAGGACCCCATTCTACTGGATATGGTGATAACTATGGGAGGCACCAACATTGACACGGAAAGTACGAAGCGACAGGAAATTCTGGAAAAAATCGGGAGTGGGCCTCGTAAACCCCACTCGTATAATGTGTCATGGATGACGTCACCAGGTGGTGTCATACACTTTTCCAAAATCAGAAAGAACAGAAACCAGGTGTTTGCTTATGGGAAAGACTGTTTGGATGGTCAACTCGATGGACACAAGATTATACCCTGGAGGAAGGCGCCCTGACATGGAGCCAGTAAGCCACGTGAGTCCAGGACCCAACCACCAATACACCATATGACCCAGCAGCTTACAAAGAACGTTGGGGAGGCTGATGGACCGATAGGTATCCACATCAAGCGGGATTTTACCGGGTTTGCTGACCGGAATGATTATACTCTCCCGACATTATGATGGAATGAAGCCATCGCACCTGATCCAGTTGAAGATGACGATAAGATGTCGCTTGTAGTCAGATCAGAGTTGTTTAATCATCTGGCTGTGGATGCAGTTAGGGGCAGGAGCTGTGTCAGGCAATGTGCAAGGGCACTGAGGATCTCCCACTCAGTATATGGGGCGTTACACGATTCACTGCAGCGTCTAGTGAATGAGAGGACGTTCCCTTCCAGCCGCCGTTTCAGTGTGTGAAAGGCTGGGGAATAATTGGTCGAGCCTCTGCGCCGTAGAAAGTGCTCAGCAATCGGGTTTGCGTCGGTACATAACTGGCCACTTATTGTAACACTGGGGGCAGCTGTTGGGGCCTGGTACCCGAAAAGACGTTTGATCTTTGTCCAGACTTGGGAAGATGACGTGTGGCACCCAATGGTGGTAACTTATCTCTCCCAACACGCTTTCTTCCGTTGTTTGATAAGGTAGCGAACACTGGCACGGAGCCGTTTCAAGGCTATGAGGAGCTCCAGGCAAGCGTGCCGCGTATGTCACTGTAGAGCTTGTAGAGCTTGCCAAAGCTCCTTAATTGCTTCAGAGACTTCCGACGATCACCAAGGGACTGCCTTACGCCGAAGGCACCCTAAAGAGCGAGGGATAGCGTTTTCTGCCGCAGAAACAATTGACTTGGTCACCTGATCAACCATCACATCACTGTTACCGTGGGGGGGAGTTTTTAAGGCCCATCTGGACAGGCGTCAGCGGGCCTGATTCTGGGGAAGTGGTCACTATTACACAGGTGGTAATGTGCTGTCCAGTGGATAGATGGGAGGAGTCCTTGCCTACCGATGGAGAAATCAATGGCCTAGTAACTATCATGAGCCACAAAGAAATGTGTGCAGCCCCAGTCTTTAAGAGGCAGAGGTCGAATTGCGACAGTAAAGTTTCGACGTCTCTGCCTCGGCCAGTAAGCATGGTACCACCCCAGAAGGGGGTTATGGGTATTAAAATCTCCCAGAGGTACGAAAGGTTGAGGGAGTTGATCTATCACTGCAGCCAATAGATTGAGGGGTACTGCACCATCTGGAGGAAGATATACATTGCGGACAGTCACTTCCTGCTTCGTCCTTATTCTGACAGCCACAGCTTCAGGAGGGGTTTGAAGGGGCACATGTTCACTACAGACCGAGTTTGCGTTTATGTCCTAAACTCCACCTGACACTGTAATACTCACTATGGTTCCTGTGATATCTCTTATAGCCATGGAGGGCAGGGGTCCGCATCCTCAGCCGCAGAGCTTGTAGGTAGCGGTGGTGTGGGTGCCACCATGATTTCTTTGTTATTAGGGGTTTCCTTTCTGGATGTGTCTCAATGAGCCAGTGACGTTCTCCCAGCCAGGTAAACCGAAGGTACAGTCTCTGGGACTGAGGATGAGCGTGAAGCTGTACGACCAGCTGCTTTTGGGCGCTTCAGCCACTGGCAGGTGTCATCTTTCCCACTAGAAGAAACCTGGGAAGGAAGTGACCCAAGGGACCCCATCCTTCCTAGCGAGAGAAGCCGAAGAATTCTAAGCTGGAGAAGTGCGGACAGATGTCCCCAATGGTTGGGGGGAAGGGTGGGTTGCTCCCAAAGTAGGTGGTAAAGGAGCAATAGGGAGGTAAATGCCTCCACCATCAAGGGGCAGGTATAGTCTTCTAGCTCTGAGAGGTGATCTGGGTTGGCGGAGCTGATGGTGCCAGAACTGTTGTAGTGGAGGCTTTAGACGATGTCATATGCACAGGATGCAGGCGTTGAAATTTTATCTTAGCCTCAGTGTAGGTCAGTATGTCCAGGGTCTTTTACTCCATGATTTTCCTTTCTTTCTGGAACATCTGGCAGTCAGCCAAGCAAGCCAAATGGTGCTCTCCACAGTTCACACAGATGGGAGTCAGGGTACATTGGAACTGAGGACTGACGAACTCTATGTTTACCCTCCATCAAACGCCAAAACCAACCAATCAATACTCAGACACACTTGTAAAAGTCCTATACAGTAAAAAGGTAACCTCTGCACCTAGAGGGTGCAAACACCGAGGGGTACAGCGCTAAAATGAACACCGCAGCAACACAACTATTTGCTCTGCTCTTATTAAGTGTCCTCTATTTTGACTAGAGTAAAACAGACCACAGTGGTTGATGGATCAGGTAAAAGGTCAACCATTCAGGTACAAACGAAGAACCTCCAGCTGGAAAGTGTTGATAGAGGTACCAACACAACTTATTACCATAAAAGACACTATCTTGGTATGCATGTAACAACTAAAAGTCCTGGAGTGGTTTTTTGTTACGGTTTTAGGGCGCAGAACTGCTACGGTCATTAGCGCCCGGTCTGTGACTTACGAAAAGGTAAAAAAAAACTAAACTGGAAACCAGCAGCAATGGGAGCGAAACTCAAAGTGGGGAAACTAAACAGCAGGAAAACACCAAATGCCCGAAAATAACAAGGGAAGGGGTACCATCCTTGGGAAACTGACAAAGGTCACGGAGCAGGCAGGTCCAGGGCCGGAGCCAAGGCGGTGCTGTACCGCAAGTTGCCAAGAAAGTTTTAGGAAAGCGGAAGGAAAGAGAATGGAGCAGTTGACGGAAGCGGACTCCCGGTGGTAGTAAGGAGGCAGGGCGACCTGCATACCCTAAATCCAACGAGAAGTCCAAAAAAGAAATGTCATGGGCCGGATTAGCAGGCATGGAAGACAGATGGCTAGCGTAACCACTCACGACAGCTCGCCGATTGGACAGCAGAGGTTCAGCAGTCTCAACAAAGGCTTTCCACAGGGATGGTGTAAAAAGCTCCAGACACTAAACATAATCCACAAGAATAGACGGCCGAGCAGAGGAGTAAACTATGCTTCCATTGTCAAATTTCGAGCTCACTAAGGCGCTAGAGAGGCGGAGAAGGACCACTCGGTCCGCTACCCAGGAGGTACCATTCAGGACACGGAGGGTGTTGAAGGATCGCAGACAGCGAGCCGAAAGGTAGGAAACGTGGGAGGACCAGCACAGTTTTCTGTCATACATACGACCAAAGAATTTAGCGACGTCCAAAAACGGAAGGTTGACAGGTCCTAGATGTAAGGAAGGCGGAAGAAACTCCGTACGACGCCAAAAATTAACACAAACGGTCTTACTGGGAGAAAAGCGGAAGCCTGTTTCGATGCTCCAAGAGCGGAGGCGATCGAGACATCCTTGAAGACGCCGCTCAAGAAGGCTGGTCCGTTGAGAGCTATAACAGATCGCAAAATCGTCCACAAAGAGGGAGCCAATCCATAATTGCATTTATGGCAATGGCAAACAGTAAAACACTCAGCATGGAGCCCTGGGGTAGCCCGTTTTCTTGGGAGAAAGTACGCGAGAAAGTAGTGTTCAACCGCACTATAGATGTGCGCTCTGCCATAAATTCACGAAGAAAGAGGCAGCTGACATCGAAAGCCCAAAGACAGCAGTGTGCGGAGGATGCCCGTCCTTCAACATGTATCGTATGCTCTCTCCAGATCAAAAAATATTGCTAATGTTTGGTGTTTCCTGAGAAAAGTTTTCATCATACAAGTGGAGAGAGCAACAAGATGGTCAACTGCAGAACGATGCTTTCGGAAACCGCATTGTGCAGGTGTTAAAAAGACTTCGGGACTCCAGGCATCAGGCTAAACGGCAATTCACCATACGCTCCAAAACCTTACATACACTACTAGTGAGAGAAATGGGGCGATAGCTAGAGGGGAGATGTTTGTCCTTTCCAGGTTTGGGAACAGGAACGACGATAGGTTCCCGCCATCGTCTGGGTAAAGTACTGTTGGTCCCAATTGGATTACAAATGTGAAGGAGGTAACGCAGACTATGGGTTGATAAATGCAGCAACATTTGGACGTGAATACCAGCCGGTCCTGGGGCGGAGGAGCGAGAAGAAGAGAGTGCGTGTTGGAGTTCCCGCATGGAGAAAACACTATTATAGCTTTAGCGATTTTGAGAGGAGAAAGCAAGAGGTTGCACGTTTCTTCGGGAGAGAAGCTGGTGGGTAATGTGAAAAGCTCGAAATCTCAGCAAAGTGAGCCCAGAGACCGGGGAGAAACGAGGCGCGCCAAATAACCGTCGAATCAGACTCCAAACTTCCGAGGAGGGAGTGAAGGTGTTACATGAGCTAGTAAGGAAGTCCCAGCTTGCCTTCTTGCTATCGCGCATGACGTGACGGCACCGCGCATGGAACTGCTTATAGCGGAACAGTTGGCCGACGTAGGATGATGGCAGAAAACGCGAAGAGCACGTCGCCGCTCACAAATTGCGCCACGACATGCCTCATTCCACCAAGGAACGGGGGGGGGGGGGGGGGGCAAATCGTGGGCGTGGAATGGAACGTTCTGCAGCGGTAAGGGTAACTGATGTGAGATTCCATTCCACCTCACAAGTGGGGAAATCCTGCTCTTCGAAGGTCGCCAGGGAGGAGCGAAGCCGCCAGTCAGCCTTAGTAAGCTGACATTTGGGCGTGTACAAGGGTGGGGTAGGAATCAGCAAACGGATAGCACATGGAAAATAGCGTCTCGAGTAGGCGTCAAGGAGACGGACCGCTCAAGATGAGGGGCAAGCTGGGCAGTGCACGAGGGTAGTGCACGAGGGTAGTTCCTAATGGGAATAGGTGTGCAAGGAGCCGGAAAGTTTAGTAGGTGCTCCAATCTTAAGGCAGAAGAGGTTAAGATGGTCAAGAAGGTCAGCATCTCAGATTCTGGAAGAAGCCCAAAGAGGATGATGTGTCAGAGTAGCAGAAAAGGGCGAGGTAGCTACCCAATACGCTCAATGAAGTCTGCCCTGGTGACAGCGAAGGACAGAGCAACAAAGAAGGTACAAAAAGAAAAATTCAGGTGGGGGAAATAAAAGACGATTTGTAACAGCTTGAAGATACATAGTTAGGGAGATGTGTTGACTGTTAAGGTCATCCTGTATGACCAGCACGACGGACCCATGAGATGGAATGCCGACCACAGGCGAAGGTCAAAACTAATCGGTAAGAAATGAAATTGCGTTTCCTGAGAGCAGAGGCAATGGGACACTGCGATGAAGCAGCTGTAAATGTTCGTGGGACTGGAGGCCGCGTACGTTCCATTGGAGGGGAGTCATGATCAAGAGATGCAGGGGTGTCACCTCAGCGGCTGCCGAGTGACAGCTGAGGAAGAGTCGCTACTATATCTCTCAGAAGCATAAGGATCCTGCTGCACGGAGTCCACAGAATCGTCATCTTGCTTGTACAGTCTGTTGTGGAGTTCAACGCTGAGAAACATTTGTTAGTGCACACTGGCGACATGGAGGACAGCTGGGCTAACATATTACGTGGTGACACCACCGAAGAACATTTTCGAGTTGGTGAAGGACAAGGCCATTTGCCTTTGGTGGACTACATCGAGCCTATCCAGTTAGAGGAAGACTCGGGTGGTGTTTCGTGAAGACGTGCTCCATCCCTCCAGCCAGAGTACTACTCCTGTCCTTTCTGGCGTACCGGTTGTGTAGCTGGTGGCTTCACCCCTTGAGGCGAGAGCGACTGCTTGTTGCACAGCTGGAGGGGAGGATGGCGATGCTACCATGACACTGGGCTATTTCACAATCTTGACGTTTAATTGGAGGTCACATGCCTGCGTGGCCATGTCCTTCATGGATCGAGGGGTAACAAGGACAGAACTGTAAGTACCAGACGGGAGAACGAAGGCTTTGCGACTATCCAGTAACTTGCGAGAACTGGGTAAGGCAATTTTTCCTTTACTGGATGTGTTGGGCAGCCCGCTAATCAAGATACATGGGACAATCCCGACAGGAGGCGGCATGGTCGCCGTTGAAGTTGTCACAGCAGGGAGAAGGAGGTGGACAATCGCCCTCATGCACATGCCCACCACAGATCACACATTTAGCTGCCTGTCAAGATGTTCTGGTGTGGCTGAAACGATGACACTGGTAGCATCGCATCGGGTTCGGAATGTATGGCCGGACTGTGATAATTTCATAGCCTGCTTTGATCTTTGATAGAAGCACCACTCCATCGAAGGTGAAGAAAAGTGCAGGTGGTCATTAGATGATGAACGGCAATGACACCCTGATCAGAGAGGGAAGATTGTATTTCGACCTGGGTTGGACCGTCGAGCAGCCTGGTGTAAATTACACCATGGGGAAAATTCGAAGTTCTATGGGCGTAGACACAAACAGGGTAACTGTGGAGAAGCGAGGCAGCAAGCAGTAGTTGTGCTTGACAATCAAATGTGTTCTCCAAAAGCAATGTGCCATTCCATAAACGAGAGCTGGATTTCACACGTTCAGGAATTACACCTTTCTGAATAATAAACGGGTTTACCGTGGGGAAGGACTGACCGTCTTCAATACGTGAGACCCCTAGGAACCGTGGTGCAGCGGGAATGATCTGGGAATCATTACCTTCATTACTTTTACGTTCCGCTGACGTTGATTGGGAAGATGATTGACCTATTGCGAGAACATCCGCCATGGTTGCCAGCATCTCCGATGGCGCACTCCTAACTGTGGGCCCCTTCAACACGGGGCGCACCCACCTTAGGTGATTGTTCACACCTCAGGTACACCTCCAGAACATCTGACAGAGGGTCCGATCTGGAGTTGGCTGAGCTGCAGCCCTCCAAATCACCCATCCGCAGGGCTGGCCTGTCCCAGCGGGTACGTGAGAGCTCTAGCTGTCGACCTAGGGCTGGGAATTACATGTTACCCAGCTGCATCGGCCGCATGGGCCATCCTTCAGGAGCGCACAGCGAGAAAGATGAGAAAGAGGAATCTCAAATGCCGAAGTGGAGGAACGAGAGGAGAAGGGAAACCAAGAAAGGAAAAGGGAACGGGAACGAAAAAACAAAGCTGAGACTTCTTACGTCAGCGACAGAATGCAGAACATTCCCAGTAACACCCCAGACATGTTATCCAGGGCAGGAGAAAAAGAATAGGAAGGATTGATATGCAGCACGGTCTGGAAAAAATGCTGCAAAGGCTGGGGCCGCGTGGTAGCCAAGCACGAACCTGTGGGGTTGTGTGGTGGTAGCTGCTGTTTGTGTGCCTGGCGCTACCCTAGGATCCCCTATTGTATACTAGTTCTGCAAGGTTCGCAGGAGAGCTTCTGTAAAGTTTGGAAGGTAGGAGACGAGGTACTGGCAGAAGTAAAGCGGTGAGGACGGGGCGTGAGTCGTGCTTGGGTGGCTCAGTTGGGAGAGCACTTGCCTGCTAAAGGCATAGGTCCCGTCAGACAGATTTTATCTGCCAGGAAGTTTCATATCAGCGCACACTCCACTGCAGAGTGAAAATCTCATTCTGTATACTAAAATAGTTTTAGTGTGGTAGCCGTAGTGACTGAAGGAGTAGTAATATGTGCTGCCACAGAACAGATGCAAGACGTCGCAGTAATCACCACATGGTAACCACAGTATATTTCAGGAGGAAAAAAAAAAAATTGAAGATAATTCGTAAAAGTCAAGAGCATTCTAGGTTTATTTAGAATATTAACAAATGATTCAGAATGTTCTAATATACTCTATAAATAAGCGTCGTAGAATATCGTGCAGCATTATTTAAACATTCGAATACGTTACAGTCCTCCAGAAACTCTGTTTCAAAATCTTTAGGTATTCGTGACCGTTATAGAAACGTCTGGACATTCCTACAATGAACTGGAATATATTCGAGCATTGTGGATTGTCCTTGGTGTTCTGTGAATGTATGGTTAAGTGCCTGACAATACTCATTGTGAAATAAGGAGCACTTGAGCATTTTTATTCTTCAGACCACTTAAGTGAACATTCGACAGTATCTTCGTAAAAATTACGTTCATACGAATTCTATTTCGCGAATTTTCTGAGTCATTAGTTCTCAGAGAACATAGGATTAAACAACCAAGCGAAGCTCTTCTTTAGATGTTGGTGTAAGAAAGACAGTACATTTTATTTTCCAGGTGGGAGATCTCATCAGCAGTAAGTGGCACATTTGCCTAAAATGGAAAAGAGATGTAGCCGATTTTGTGACATATTTCATATTTCAAGTTTCCAATCAGGGGAAATCATTTCTTGCGTTTTCATCGGTTTTTGGAGTTCCACAGTGCGTGTTGATAGTCCTTTGCTTGTATAGTATAGTGTAGTTTTCCACTATCTTCAGTATGGATAGGGATTGAGTTCAGATGCGAGCTCAGTTCGTGACACTTCGCTCTCAGCTCCAGACTTACCACCCACTCGACCACGTTTGAGGAGTCAATTTTAGTGCGAGTGGTAACATCAGGTCTTTGCAGGCAGCGGAAGACTCCCAGGGGCCGCACCCTAGGCCTCGCTGGTTTGCCTGTGAGCCACAGACGGCACCTGAAACATGCCTGTCAGCGTCCTCAGACAGATGCAATTGCATGTCTTGTTTCAGAGGAAACCCTTCGGCCCCCAAGATCTGGGCAGACACTCCAGGTGGAATGACATACTTGGGAGCTCCAATGTTAGGCGCATTATGGGGCCCCTAAGGAACATTGCACATTGGATATCTTCCCATCCTTGGCAGCACTCATGTGCATACCGGTTTGAATCATTCCAGATGTGGAACGGGCCTTCCTAGGGCCATGAAGAGCACAGGGTGCAGCCAGCTGCAACTAGTGGGTCAAGTCAGTACCAATGATGTGAGTCACTGGATTGTAAGAGGTTCTCCCCGGTTTACAGCAGCTATCAGAAGTGGTAAGGACTAGTAGCCTTGCTTGTGAGGCGGAAACAGAGCTCACCATTGTACCAGAGATCCGCAGTCGGTCCTGTCGATTACGCTGCAGTGCCGAATGGAGGGTCTGAATCAGAAGGTCAGTCGGTTCTGCGACAGTCTAGGCTGCATATTCCTCGTCTTACACCGTACGGTGGTAGGGTTTCGGGTTTCATCGAATAAGCCAGGAGTCCACTACATGCAGGTGGCGACTACGCGGTAGCAGGGGCTGTGTTGAGTGGACTGGGCGGTTTTTTAGGTTACAGGATCTCGGGAAAAGGAAAACAGGGTTTTAGTCATAAAGGATGCAGGCCAAACAAAAGAAAAACATATACAGGAAAAATTGGTGTAACAATTGTAAAATGTAGGTGTGTTGGTTAAGTACCAGAGCTCCAAAGGCTAATAGAAAACACCTATGCTCAAATAGTTATAGACACAGAAAGCTGGCTAAAGCAGGGGGTAAGTTCAGCCGGAATTTTTAGGGAACACCTAACTGTGTTCAGAAATGATATGCTAAATACAGATGGCGGTGGCGTTTATTGCTTTTAGAAGTACCTCTACCTTGTTCCAAAACTGAAGTACATAGTTCCTGTGAATTGGCATGGGTAGCGGTCATTCTTGGCCATCGGAATAAAATAATTTTCTGATCTGGGTTGAGACGTCGGTAAAAGCATCCAGATGCTAAAAGGTTCGAAGCACACTTCAGTTTACTTTAGACCTTATAATTTCATGTGCCGGATACGTGATTGTAATTGGAGTCACCGAAACATCCGAAATTGCGCTAAACGCGTTCTCTAAAAATCGTTTGCAGCCATTAGTAAAAGTTTGTGAAACCCGCTTGACCTCTTTGCAACAACTAATCTTAAGACAATAAAGAGCATCAAAACGTATACAGGGATTAGTGAGAGCAGGGTTATTGTATCGAGTGTAAATACCGCAACTCTCAAATCCACAAAAAATAAACTAAAAATATATGCTAAAAATTCTGATAAAAATTCACTTCGCGTCTTCCTTAGCAACTGAGATTTACAGCAAATAAGTTAACAAAATACCCTATGTCTCTGTCGACACTACCTTGAATTCGGGCCACATCTGGTCTGCACTTACTCTCCAGTCCTTTCAAATTAACAAAGCTGATCCTCCATGGCACAAAAAATAGGTCAGAACACTGTTGATGTAACAACGAAAAAGAATGCAAATTGGAAAGAACGTTAAATCCCGAGGATTGGCAATCTTATACAGAAGCTCGAAGTGTAGTATGGACTTCAGTCTGAGATGCTTACAGTGGTTTCATTGTGGAAACTGGATTTTCTGGCAGGTCTCGAGACAAAGATATTCTGGTCATATGTATATATTAGCATGAGAGACAATCGCGGCCTTCTCTGCACAGTAACAATTGAAACACTATGTATGACAGTGCTGCTAAAGCAGATCTGCTAAACAAAGCCTTCCGACATTTCCAAACCAAATACGACGAAGTAAATATTGCGGAACTGGAGTCAGGAACAGCTGCCACCATGAGTAACTTAGTAGATATCCTGAGCGTAGTGAAGCAACTTAATAAAATCATGCCTTTCAGTCCAGGTTGTTAAGTGATTTAAGGACGGAGGTATTGCAGCAGCAGTCTCTGTGAAGAGACTAATTGGTATTGAATCATATACAACTATTTACTCGACGAGAAACAGCTTTTTACTAATATGAAGTGTTGAGTGCTATTGACAAGGAATTTGCAATTATTTACTTAATTACAGGTTTCCAGAAGGCTTTTGACACCGTAATTCTATGCTTCTGCAATGTCTCAGGTATGTAACTGGACTGCGACCTCTGAAAGGAAATCACGAATCCATAGTAATATATAGTAATGTATAGCATTCCCCAAGGTAGTGTTATAGAGAAGGAACAGCAGAGGACCTGGAGGCAGGAGAGAGTCTGAACAGCCATCTTAGGCTCCTTACTAGACGATGAACGACAGCGTGATCTGCAAGGTCAACAGAAGCTCCAAACAAATTGCAGTAAGATTTAGGAGAGGTATCTTCATAGTGCGGAAAGTGGCTATTAACTCTAAATAACGAGAAGTTTAGGGTCTTCACCTGAGTGCTGAAAGAAATCCATTAAAATTCGGCTACATTACGAATCGAACATGTGTACAAGCCACAAACTCACCTAAATACCTAGGAATTACAATTATGATCAACTTAAATCGGAATGAACCTGTGGAAAATAAAACTCAAATCTACTAAAGCTAGTGCCTACACTACGATTGTCTGTTCTCATTTGGAGTACTGCTGCACGGTGTGTGATCCTGATCACGTAGGATTAACGGAATACATCGAGAATGTTTGAAGAAGCGCAGCACGTTTCGTATTATCCCGAATTAGGATGCGATGTGGACATCATTAAAACTGCTTCTCATTGTGGCAGGACCCTTCCAAAAAATTTCCGTCTCCAACTCTCTCCTCATGCGAAAATAATGATGGTCTGTCTCCTAATGTAGGTTAGCCTGAACGTAACAAATTAAGCGAAATCAGAGTTTGCGCAGAAAGAAAGAATTTTGTTTTTCTGTGCACTGTTGTAGAGTGGAATAGAGAATTATTGTGAAGGTGGTTCCATGAACCCTCTGCCAAGCACTATAGTGTGGTATGTAGGGTATACTTTCAGACGAAAAGCGAAATTATTAGCTATCGTAAAATCTCATTCGTGTACGGGACAATGACATGTTACAGCGCTCGGTGAAATATACTGCGCCCCACATCCGGTGCTGTCTGAAAACGGTGAACAAACCAGGGACTGGCAGGAACTTTAATTTCCGCTGTCCCAGCGGCGGCTTTGACCTGCACGGCCACAAGCAAACTCGTTCGCGTGGGAAAGAAAACATCCGACCGGAGTGCTGACTGGTTACATGGCAACCACAGCAGAAGCGCTCTGTTCTCCATACCACTACTTGCCACGGCCGCCGCTATATAACTAGCAGCGCAGGTTCTTGTAGCATCGGTCAGGACGGGCAGAGGACTGATGCTATGTTGGTACTTTCGGTGATACTACTGAAGCACTAACATATCTCTCCACATTTGTCGCGCCATACAGGCATTAACAGCTCTTTTCTTACTCTACTCCCCACATCCACCAATTTTTATGTACATTCGCGTTGTAGACTTTAAAGCTCTTTGAAGAACTGGTAACAGTAAGACCGATTTGAGGCGAAAGATTGACAGCTCCCAGTTACTTCTCAGTGATTATGAAAAGAAATCGCTCAAAATGATGAATGTCAAACTTCCCCAGCTCAGGTCTCAAGATCACAAAGATGAAAATCCGGTTCGTCTGATTGTTAGTAACATGACACCACAATGCTATTAATTAAACAAGTTACTTAATTATTGAACGTGTACAACGATTTAGGTTTATTATATTGGGGTCAATAACAGTGCTGAGCTAGCGAATATAATTAAGGATATACATATACCAATTAATGCAACATTAGCACCCGTAGATATAAAAAATCTTTAATAATGTCAATATTTCTTTTATTGGGACATTGCAGTACTAATCTTGTTAATCGAGAGGAGATTGCGTCTACAGTAGAGTGTACAGAACTAATTGAACTCTTAGATTTTGTTTTAGCTTACAATTTTTTTTACCTTAAATGATAAATTTTATCATCAAAAGGACAGGCTTGGGATGGGTAATAGCCTAGCTCGCACTTTAGCAGACGTTTCTATCAATGATTTCGAATGTAATTTTTTTTGCGAAGTATCCACAACTGAAAGATCAAACGATTTATTACAAACGGTATGTCGATGACATTTTATTACTGACAGGTGACACCAGTGAGGTCAACACTTTCACCCAAGCAATAGGTAGCATGCACCCTAAAATAGCTTGTCCCACTGAAATAGAAGATGGTGCAATTAGCTACCTCGATCTCACTATTAAAAAAGTTAATAATAAACAGAAGTTTTCGATTTTTAGGAAACCAACTTGAACAGACAGTATCATCGATGCCAGTTCATGCCATCCCCCAGATACAAAAAAGCTTTCTTTTCTTCCATGGTTCAGCGGCTCCTTCATCTACCTTTAGACGAAAACGAAATACGTAAAGAACTTAGCATTTTAAAGCGGATTGCATTAGCTAACGGCTTATCTACAGGCGACGTCACGCGCACCCCCGGCAGGCCGAAGAAACGACGGCACCCACAACAGGCCGAAGAAACGACGGCACCCACAACAGGCCAAAGAAACGGCGGCACCCACAACAGGCCAAAGAAACGGCGGCACCCACAACAGGCCAAAGAAACGGCGGCACCCACAACAGGCCAAAGAAACGGCGGCACCCACAACAGGCCAAAGAAACGGCGGCACCCACAACAGGCCAAAGAAACGGCGGCACCCACAACAGGCCAAAGAAACGGCGGCACCCACAACAGGCCAAAGAAACGGCGGCACCCACAACAGGCCAAAGAAACGGCGGCACCCACAACAGGCCAAAGAAACGGCGGCACCCACAACAGGCCAAAGAAACGGCGGCACCCACAACAGGCCAAAGAAACGGCGGCACCCACAACAGGCCAAAGAAACGGCGGCACCCACAACAGGCCAAAGAAACGGCGGCACCCACAACAGGCCAAAGAAACGGCGGCACCCACAACAGGCCAAAGAAACGGCGGCACCCACAACAGGCCAAAGAAACGGCGGCACCCACAACAGGCCAAAGAAACGGCGGCACCCACAACAGGCCAAAGAAACGGCGGCACCCACAACAGGCCAAAGAAACGGCGGCACCCACAACAGGCCAAAGAAACGGCGGCACCCACAACAGGCCAAAGAAACGGCGGCACCCACAACAGGCCAAAGAAACGGCGGCACCCACAACAGGCCAAAGAAACGGCGGCACCCACAACAGGCCAAAGAAACGGCGGCACCCACAACAGGCCAAAGAAACGGCGGCACCCACAACAGGCCAAAGAAACGGCGGCACCCACAACAGGCCAAAGAAACGGCGGCACCCACAACAGGCCAAAGAAACGGCGGCACCCACAACAGGCCAAAGAAACGGCGGCACCCACAACAGGCCAAAGAAACGGCGGCACCCACAACAGGCCAAAGAAACGGCGGCACCCACAACAGGCCAAAGAAACGCCGGCACCCACAACAGGCCAAAGAAACGCCGGCACCCACAACAGGCCAAAGAAACGGCGGCACCCACAACAGGCCAAAGAAACGCCGGCACCCACAACAGGCCAAAGAAACGCCGGCACCCACAACAGGCCAAAGAAACGCCGGCACCCACAACAGGCCAAAGAAACGCCGGCACCCACAACAGGCCAAAGAAACGGCGGCACCCACAACAGGCCAAAGAAACGGCGGCACCCACAACAGGCCAAAGAAACGGCGGCACCCACAACAGGCCAAAGAAACGGCGGCACCCACAACAGGCCAAAGAAACGGCGGCACCCACAACAGGCCAAAGAAACGGCGGCACCCACAACAGGCCAAAGAAACGGCGGCACCCACAACAGGCCAAAGAAACGCCGGCACCCACAACAGGCCAAAGAAACGCCGGCACCCACAACAGGCCAAAGAAACGCCGGCACCCACAACAGGCCAAAGAAACGGCGGCACCCACAACAGGCCAAAGAAACGGCGGCACCCACAACAGGCCAAAGAAACGGCGGCACCCACAACAGGCCAAAGAAACGGCGGCACCCACAACAGGCCAAAGAAACGGCGGCACCCACAACAGGCCAAAGAAACGGCGGCACCCACAACAGGCCAAAGAAACGGCGGCACCCACAACAGGCCAAAGAAACGGCGGCACCCACAACAGGCCAAAGAAACGGCGGCACCCACAACAGGCCAAAGAAACGGCGGCACCCACAACAGGCCAAAGAAACGGCGGCACCCACAACAGGCCAAAGAAACGGCGGCACCCACAACAGGCCAAAGAAACGGCGGCACCCACAACAGGCCAAAGAAACGGCGGCACCCACAACAGGCCAAAGAAACGGCGGCACCCACAACAGGCCAAAGAAACGGCGGCACCCACAACAGGCCAAAGAAACGGCGGCACCCACAACAGGCCAAAGAAACGGCGGCACCCACAACAGGCCAAAGAAACGGCGGCACCCACAACAGGCCAAAGAAACGGCGGCACCCACAACAGGCCAAAGAAACGGCGGCACCCACAACAGGCCAAAGAAACGCCGGCACCCACAACAGGCCAAAGAAACGCCGGCACCCACAACAGGCCAAAGAAACGCCGGCACCCACAACAGGCCAAAGAAACGCCGGCACCCACAACAGGCCAAAGAAACGCCGGCACCCACAACAGGCCAAAGAAACGCCGGCACCCACAACAGGCCAAAGAAACGCCGGCACCCACAACAGGCCAAAGAAACGCCGGCACCCACAACAGGCCAAAGAAACGGCCGGCACCCACAACAGGCCAAAGAAACGGCGGCACCCACAACAGGCCAAAGAAACGGCGGCACCCACAACAGGCCAAAGAAACGGCGGCACCCACAACAGGCCAAAGAAACGGCGGCACCCACAACAGGCCAAAGAAACGGCGGCACCCACAACAGGCCAAAGAAACGGCGGCACCCACAACAGGCCAAAGAAACGGCGGCACCCACAACAGGCCAAAGAAACGGCGGCACCCACAACAGGCCAAAGAAACGCCGGCACCCACAACAGGCCAAAGAAACGCCGGCACCCACAACAGGCCAAAGAAACGCCGGCACCCACAACAGGCCAAAGAAACGCCGGCACCCACAACAGGCCAAAGAAACGGCCGGCACCCACAACAGGCCAAAGAAACGGCGGCACCCACAACAGGCCAAAGAAACGGCGGCACCCACAACAGGCCAAAGAAACGGCGGCACCCACAACAGGCCAAAGAAACGGCGGCACCCACAACAGGCCAAAGAAACGGCGGCACCCACAACAGGCCAAAGAAACGGCGGCACCCACAACAGGCCAAAGAAACGCCGGCACCCACAACAGGCCAAAGAAACGGCGGCACCCACAACAGGCCAAAGAAACGGCGGCACCCACAACAGGCCAAAGAAACGGCGGCACCCACAACAGGCCAAAGAAACGGCGGCACCCACAACAGGCCAAAGAAACGGCGGCACCCACAACAGGCCAAAGAAACGGCGGCACCCACAACAGGCCAAAGAAACGGCGGCACCCACAACAGGCCAAAGAAACGCCGGCACCCACAACAGGCCAAAGAAACGGCCGGCACCCACAACAGGCCAAAGAAACGGCGGCACCCACAACAGGCCAAAGAAACGGCGGCACCCACAACAGGCCAAAGAAACGGCGGCACCCACAACAGGCCAAAGAAACGGCGGCACCCACAACAGGCCAAAGAAACGCCGGCACCCACAACAGGCCAAAGAAACGCCGGCACCCACAACAGGCCAACGACAACAGGCCAAAGAAACGCCGGCACCCACAACAGGCCAAAGAAACGCCGGCACCCACAACAGGCCAAAGAAACGGCGGCACCCACAACAGGCCAAAGAAACGGCGGCACCCACAACAGGCCAAAGAAACGGCGGCACCCACAACAGGCCAAAGAAACGGCGGCACCCACAACAGGCCAAAGAAACGGCGGCACCCACAACAGGCCAAAGAAACGGCGGCACCCACAACAGGCCAAAGAAACGGCGGCACCCACAACAGGCCAAAGAAACGGCGGCACCCACAACAGGCCAAAGAAACGGCGGCACCCACAACAGGCCAAAGAAACGGCGGCACCCACAACAGGCCAAAGAAACGGCGGCACCCACAACAGGCCAAAGAAACGGCGGCACCCACAACAGGCCAAAGAAACGGCGGCACCCACAACAGGCCAAAGAAACGGCGGCACCCACAACAGGCCAAAGAAACGGCGGCACCCACAACAGGCCAAAGAAACGGCGGCACCCACAACAGGCCAAAGAAACGGCGGCACCCACAACAGGCCAAAGAAACGGCGGCACCCACAACAGGCCAAAGAAACGGCGGCACCCACAACAGGCCAAAGAAACGGCGGCACCCACAACAGGCCAAAGAAACGGCGGCACCCACAACAGGCCAAAGAAACGGCGGCACCCACAACAGGCCAAAGAAACGGCGGCACCCACAACAGGCCAAAGAAACGGCGGCACCCACAACAGGCCAAAGAAACGGCGGCACCCACAACAGGCCAAAGAAACGCCGGCACCCACAACAGGCCAAAGAAACGCCGGCACCCACAACAGGCCAAAGAAACGCCGGCACCCACAACAGGCCAAAGAAACGCCGGCACCCACAACAGGCCAAAGAAACGCCGGCACCCACAACAGGCCAAAGAAACGCCGGCACCCACAACAGGCCAAAGAAACGCCGGCACCCACAACAGGCCAAAGAAACGCCGGCACCCACAACAGGCCAAAGAAACGCCGGCACCCACAACAGGCCAAAGAAACGCCGGCACCCACAACAGGCCAAAGAAACGCCGGCACCCACAACAGGCCAAAGAAACGCCGGCACCCACAACAGGCCAAAGAAACGCCGGCACCCACAACAGGCCAAAGAAACGCCGGCACCCACAACAGGCCAAAGAAACGCCGGCACCCACAACAGGCCAAAGAAACGCCGGCACCCACAACAGGCCAAAGAAACGCCGGCACCCACAACAGGCCAAAGAAACGCCGGCACCCACAACAGGCCAAAGAAACGCCGGCACCCACAACAGGCCAAAGAAACGCCGGCACCCACAACAGGCCAAAGAAACGCCGGCACCCACAACAGGCCAAAGAAACGCCGGCACCCACAACAGGCCAAAGAAACGCCGGCACCCACAACAGGCCAAAGAAACGCCGGCACCCACAACAGGCCAAAGAAACGCCGGCACCCACAACAGGCCAAAGAAACGCCGGCACCCACAACAGGCCAAAGAAACGCCGGCACCCACAACAGGCCAAAGAAACGCCGGCACCCACAACAGGCCAAAGAAACGCCGGCACCCACAACAGGCCAAAGAAACGCCGGCACCCACAACAGGCCAAAGAAACGCCGGCACCCACAACAGGCCAAAGAAACGCCGGCACCCACAACAGGCCAAAGAAACGCCGGCACCCACAACAGGCCAAAGAAACGCCGGCACCCACAACAGGCCAAAGAAACGCCGGCACCCACAACAGGCCAAAGAAACGCCGGCACCCACAACAGGCCAAAGAAACGCCGGCACCCACAACAGGCCAAAGAAACGCCGGCACCCACAACAGGCCAAAGAAACGCCGGCACCCACAACAGGCCAAAGAAACGCCGGCACCCACAACAGGCCAAAGAAACGCCGGCACCCACAACAGGCCAAAGAAACGCCGGCACCCACAACAGGCCAAAGAAACGCCGGCACCCACAACAGGCCAAAGAAACGCCGGCACCCACAACAGGCCAAAGAAACGGCGGCACCCACAACAGGCTAAAGAAACGGCGGCACCCACAACAGGCTAAAGAAACGACGGCACCCACAACTGGCTAAAGAAACGACGGCACCCACAACAGGCTAAAGAAACGACGGCACCCACAACAGGCTAAAGAAACGACGGCACCCACAACAGGCTAAAGAAACGACGGCACCCACAACAGGCTAAAGAAACGACGGCACCCACAACAGGCTAAAGAAACGACGGCACCCACAACAGGCTAAAGAAACGACGGCACCCACAACAGGCTAAAGAAACGACGGCACCCACAACAGGCTAAAGAAACGACGGCACCCACAACAGGCTAAAGAAACGACGGCACCCACAACAGGCTAAAGAAACGACGGCACCCACAACAGGCTAAAGAAACGACGGCACCCACAACAGGCTAAAGAAACGACGGCACCCACAACAGGCTAAAGAAACGACGGCACCCACAACAGGCTAAAGAAACGACGGCACCCACAACAGGCTAAAGAAACGACGGCACCCACAACAGGCTAAAGAAACGACGGCACCCACAACAGGCTAAAGAAACGACGGCACCCACAACAGGCTAAAGAAACGACGGCACCCACAACAGGCTAAAGAAACGACGGCACCCACAACAGGCTAAAGAAACGACGGCACCCACAACAGGCTAAAGAAACGACGGCACCCACAACAGGCTAAAGAAACGACGGCACCCACAACAGGCTAAAGAAACGACGGCACCCACAACAGGCTAAAGAAACGACGGCACCCACAACAGGCTAAAGAAACGACGGCACCCACAACAGGCTAAAGAAACGACGGCACCCACAACAGGCTAAAGAAACGACGGCACCCACAACAGGCTAAAGAAACGGCGGCACCCACAACAGGCTAATGAAACGACCGCACACGCATGGGCAAAGATAGAATAACAACTATTCCCATGAAATTTAACGGCAAAATATTCCTGCAAATAGAAAAATGTTTTAAAATGTCTGTGTTTCATGCGTAGTTTAACAGTGTTATTGACCTGAAAGCCACATCTGACATCAAATTGAAAGGGAACTATGATACATTTGATGGCTCTGGAGTGTACAAGATCTACTGCAGTAACTGTGACAAATATTACATAGGTCCAACACGCCGCTCTTTTAAATTAAGGTTTAAGGAACACTCACAGCCGCGAAACAAAACGGCTTTAGGACAGCATTGGTCTGATACTGGTCATTCCATTGGGAGCATTGAAAATTGTATGCATATTCTTCACAGTGTGGAAAAGGGCCGTGCCCTTTATTTGGTTTTCAATTTGCTAGAGGAGCTTGGAATTTATAAAGCAAAAATTAAACTGCTTAACTGGCAAAACGATTTTGTGCCCAATGCCTACTTTGCTTTATTTGACAATGTTTTACCCTAATCACTCCACGCTTCTGTTATATATAGTGTGTTCGCAAGTTCACCTAGTATTGAGTATCACATATTTACTTCGTTTTCATACGTTTTACGCATGACTGTAGTAGGTTCTTGTTCCTTCTCTATTCATTTCATAGAATGCATTAATCAGATAATGTAGATTATCCACTGTTATGGGATTTTAACGTTCTTTGCTTGCAACGGAGTACCGCAGAGTACAAGGGGCCGTCTACCGGTCACGTTCCTCCAACCACTTCCCGCCTGTGCGGCATTCTAGAGTTAGCGGTAACAGAGGGCGCTGATTATGTGCAGCACTATATTTCCTTTCATTTGTGGCTCCTTTAGCGTTTTATGTTGTTTAATATTACCCGGTGCAATGTCAACCGTGTTTAATGTTACTGCCTAGAATATTGGCACTAGAGCATATGTCAACCACTGTTTTTTAACTCTTCGTCTTTTTAACAATATTACTCTTGTGTTCTTTTTATTGCTTTTATTACTGTAACACTTTTATACTTTATAAGTTTATTACAGACTTTAGCAATTGTATTCCCTTTAGTTTTTAATAGTTAATTGAAACAGCGAAAATAGGTTTGTAGTAAGTTGACCAGATGTCGCTAATGTCAGCGTACAAACATCTTGTGGCTACTGTACGGCAGCTTGTTCTAAATAGTAGTTTTCCTGACAACGACTCGTGCATGTGATGTGATTTATATGTACTTGACGATGCTGGTGCTGATTCCGCATTTAACAGTTGACTATGCCACTATGGCTGCCGTGCAATAGGACTTCGTTTCTATGAGACAGGTATGCCTCTTCACATTTAAGGAGCACAAATGTAAATTTTGTAAGTACAACTTTTCAATATGCTCTATGTATTGTTCTTAAGCTGTATACAGTTAGCGAGTGTATATATTTCCCATTTTTGCTGCAGATCTGCAGATGGGCATTAAAGACCGAAACCGGTAATCTGTTAGATAAGATTGCGACCATAGACGTAAATCAAAGAAAACTTATGTTTTCGTCCTTCGGATTTTAAAGTTTTGAAATATGTGTACTATGGATACAAGTTGGGTAGTAATAACTAATTTAGCAGCTGTGTCATGGTGAGGCATAATATGTTGTGTTCCACAGAGTTATAATAAACAAGATTTTGTGAAACAACTGTTTCCAAACAAGATACACAATACGTAACATTGACATCAGCATTATTTGATCGCATAAGTGAGGGTATGAAATTAACGAAAATCCATAAATCTGTAACGAACTAGCAGAGGCCATGGGTCTGTTATAACCAATTACCCCAGATTCCCGGAACAACCCTATATACAATATGTTTCAAGCCCTTAGGCTCCCAGCTGTATGTACGCTAGAGGTTTGTAAATGAAGTATTTTTAGATAAGGAATAAGGATTTGTGTGAAAGCGTATTTCAGGCTGAACGAGATACTGAGTGCTCTAATTGTTCACGTAACATGTTTAGAAATGCTTGTTTTATGCTATCAAAACTATGCGAAACAAATCACTTAAGAAAGGCAGTATGAATTTGAGGCATGTTTTCTCTCTAGAGCTTTACTAGCTGTGCTTACGCCTGCTGTGCCATACCTCAAATCTGCAGGGTCCACCCAAGCTTTAGAAAATTTTCCTTCTATTTTTACACTTCATTAGAGCTACCTTCCCACAGCTGATTAGTGCTGTAGAAAATTGAATAAAGCTTTAATATGTAATGAAACATTTAATATGTAATGACATTTCGGATTTGCCAGCAGAAGTTTCATGTATATTCGTGACACTTCCGTTTACTCAAGTACATGTTTTTTAATTGCTCATTAAATCGTAAGAACTGCAGCTGCATTGTGCGACTTCTTAAACTGGGATATCCTTAAACTGAGTTTTCTGTTTTTACTACAAAATTTCTCTTTCCGTTGCTGCACTGAAAAAACCTGCTTTGAAAGTTCAATTTTTTTTTTGCAGTGTGCAGACAACACCTTCCATCCCGCAGAGCAGGCTGGAAGCCATACGTCCAGAATGTACTGCTGAGGTCTTGGTGGAAGTCAGGAATGGTTTGTGTAATAGACTGGTTTATTAAGCTTATTTCTGATGCTTTGTTTCATGTTTGCCTGATTGCAGTGCCAATTATATTATGTGGCAATATCAGGTTATTTTCATTATGAGATAACTCTTAATGAAACACTGAAATTGAGAAATAATAAAACGTTTGTTATTATGGGTAAGTTTATTGCTATGGCTACAGTGAGTGCTATGTATACTTAGATAAGAAAACCTGTTTCTACTAATGGAGGTAATTTTTTAGTGTTTGTGTATTGTTCAGTCATTCGTGAAACTGGGCTTTTAGCTGCGGAGTGTACTGTCAGAACTCTTCAGTTCCAAAAGAAGTGCTTCACTGTCCCATTGTTAACTTGCCAGTTATGACCTGCAGGTACTCTGCCTTCCTCACATTACAGCACTTTTTGGAAGTACCATTGTTCACTGTTTTCTAGTTCCACTGGATTCTGGGAAGCTGGCATGTCCTAGTGGTCTACTTTATCTATGTAACAACAATATTACATGAAGAGAACTGTCATCAAATGCTGGTTAGGGTGTTTTGATAAAAAGGCAGGAAACATTCAATACTAGCTTCTCTCGTCAAAGAGACACATTTTAGCTATGGGTCCTGATAATTTACTTTCATCAGTGGTATGAAAGAATGAAGATTGGTACAACGAATGTAACAGAATTATCTTTGTGATTAGTCTATTGGGGTATGTTGAGAAAATTGTAGCTTTGTGTAGTACCAGTGAGATGTGCTTAAGGGTTTACATTTTTATAATCTTGTGGTAGGTTTGATGTTGGATATTCCAGTAGATGGGACTGTCTTCCGAAAGAGGAGAGTAATTGGTGCAATTGCCATGTGTGAAGGGCACTGAAAATTATTGAAGTTGGCTGCACTAAGCTACTTATCTTTTGTTTTACATGCTCAGTTAATGTGAGTATACATTTGTTGTTTAGGTGTAATAATTCTTTCTGATGTTTCTGAATTTGTTAGTTTTCAAAAATGAACATACAGTTGGGCACCCAGATGACCTGATATTTATGATGTATGGTACGTCCATGTTCAAGTGAAATTAAAATGTTTTTTTTTTCAGTTTTCGTTGGCATTTGTTGATGTACAAGGTATCAGCTAGGGTGGCACATCGGTGGTGTGGTGCAGGTCAATTCTCTCACCCCCTCATCTTCCCTTAGGTTCTAAAAGCAGAGGGAAGCTATTGGGGTAGCCTGACATGGTCTGTGATTCTAAGTTTACACCGTTGGCACAGTTTTATTTGTGCTACAAGTGCTGTTCGGGTAACATTGGGTGAAGTAATGACATTCAAACCTACACCTGTCCTTCAGAGTATTCATTTGGCAATACTGTGCTCAATTCGTGCTGTTTCTGGCATGGTTTTGCAATTTTAGTGCTACACAGTAGCCAGCATTTGCTTGTGTCATTACTGGGTGGAAGTGTCTGCAAAGAGGGCAGTGATTTGCGTTGGTTAGTATTGCTATTTCGTTTGAGAGATAGTCATATGTGAGGGATATGAATTTTTTCACATGCTTAAAGATAATGACAGAAGGCGTGAAATAGTAATTTAGCAACAGACTGGTTCACGCAAACCATATGGTGTTCCACTACAAATTGTACTGAGAAGCTTTGCAGAAGTACAGGCAATGGAATGCTGTGGTCAATAAGTTTTTTCTGTCTTCAGAAAGATACTAATTAAGAACTGTCACTTATTTGGACGATTTTCAGCAGTACATCGTCCATTGTGCTGGTTGGAATTTTATGAATATCGCTTGTTTTGTGAGGCAAATGATTGCACATGTTTCAGTACAGTAACACTGGTACAGAAAGTGCAAGGCTAAAAAGGCTGGTTTTGATGGAGAGGTTCTGATTTTATAGTAGCTAGGGATAGTTTTCAGAAAAGACAAAGTGAATGAAGATCTTCACCTTGGCTCAATCAAAAAGATGCCAGAAAACACATCTGACATGATTCATAAGGCAATGACAGGATGAAAGCACTGTCTGGCAATAGTGATGTATAGGGATATGGGTTTCGAAATTTATGTGGTTCATAAGAGAATTGTTACTACGGATTACGCCAGTTATCATCCACAAAATTAATACGAACTTCCTAAACAACAATAAATTGTATTAACCCATTAGCATTCAATTTATTATTAATTGACATGTATTTCTGGAAAACAGTATCCTGGTAAGCCAATTTATGGAAACATGAGGAAATTTAATTTACTTAGGGCATGAAAGAAAAAATTTTGGGCCATTCTCATTTGAGAATGCTGAGTGAGCGCTTTGCAGTTTTCACATAACAGTGCTTTGAAGGAAAATGTATAGTGTAAGGAAATTGATAATGAACTGATAACATTTCACTATTATTGTTTATTTTACAATAACTCACGTCTATAGAAGATTTAACCAATCATCTTTTCAAAACGAAAATTTAATTAAGGCCAAAGAATATGTTTTGAAAGCATTTGGTGCGGAGCGTAACATTACACTCACCACAATATGTTCTTGGCTGTCCTTTACATGTCTCAGACTGACAATCTTCGCTTTTCTCACTTCTCGGACACAGTTTCTGGTCGTATCGTGCTGTGACATGACACAGGATTCATTGGTGTTCCATTAGTTGACATTTGATATGTTCTGGCAATTTGTTTTCTGAACCCTTACACTAGCAGAAGTTCCTCCATTGCACCTCTTAGAATCCAGTTGTGCATTTGTAACCATCATATCTACAACTGTTGTAAAATCAAAAGAGGCACCAGTATAGCTATTAACCATGTACTGCAATTTTATATTTCTCTTTCGACATCCATGAAGATTGGCCCATCTATGACATTCTTGTGTGTTCATTGCATGTTGTTTTGGAATACTGAACTTTAACGTAGGAATTCTTCGCAGCAACAAGACTTTGACCGTGGGGGTACAGGGTCAAAATCATTTGCTAGTACAACATACTTATTACCATTCCATTTTGTGACAAAGATTTCCTTCTCTATCAAATCCGAACTCAAAACCTCCCCTCCCTACCTTTCTTTTTCATTACCTTATCTGGTGATAAGGGTGACATCGTTGTTCTGCTTTCTCTTATGGTTGCACATGCACAGAAGCCTAGTCCCTACTGTTGGATGAGGTCATGACTAGTAAGTAATGGTCAAAAATATTTCGTAACTGTTTGGCTTAGTGATAATGGACAATATATCCAAAAGTACTTTGGAACAGCCGTCCGGAGTGGCCGAGTGGTTCTAGGCGCTACAGTCTGGAACCGCGCGACCGCTACGGTCGCAGGTTCGAATCCTGCATCGGGTATGAATGTGTGTGATATCCTTAGGTTACTCAGGTTTCAGTAGATTTAAGTTCTAGGGGACTGATGACCTCAGACGTTGGGTCCCATACTGCTCACAGCCATTTGAAACCTTTTTTTTTTAACTGTCGAACTTAGTGGTAGATCCTCATTGTTATCATTCTGGCCCTTCCCAGTATATAGTAAGAAGATGTAAGGTCCATAGTTTACATCCAAAGCGTGTGGACGTGAGTCTGATAAACTGGTTTATAAGATGTTTCCCATATTGTAACGTAATTCAGGTTTCAGTTGAAATACCTATCATGAATCGAAGTATCTTTCACTGTTTGAACACCAAGGTCATCATCCTCAGACCAATCATTTCTTTCACTAAATAAATTGATAGCTAGTCAAGATAGATAACACAACAAATACACGAATTTAATTACGTATAACTGAAGAATGTATTTTATTTTTACATTTCCCAACATATCTTGAGTTTCCTATCCAGTGATGCTTACTGTTTTTCAAACAGCTGTATGGTACTGCTCATTTACATCCAGATCTGCTTCTATTTCCTCACATAATCAGATTATGCTACCTCTTCAACCATTCCCAAAATCTGGTGAGCGATGTGAAAGAAGAACAAAATACACAACACTTTCCAAGGAAGTGTTGGCAGATGCGGACAGAAGGCTTTGATGCACTGGAACACAAAATACAATACAGTATTTTGGCCTACACACACACTACTACAGTATTGCTTATGCAGCAACCACAAAGTGACAGTTATCCTACCATAGATGCTGCCACACTAATAAAAATAGAAGTAAGCAGCAGGTTCTGAGAAAGTCCACTCTTTTTAACAGTCTTCAACTGAATAACTGACAATGAGTGCTTATGTTACATCTCTCATACAAAGGAAACCTCACCTTACCACAATGAACGCACTCTTTGTTGAAAGCAGTGTACACTGTAATTGAAGGCAATGGCCACAGAATGGTTAAACATTGTTTATTTCGCTCCTGAAAGCAATTCCTGTTGTCTTTCCTTTCCTCTCTTCCCAAAAAATACGTAAATATCTGGCAGACGGACCATTGTACATACACAGCCTGTGTTGCTGTCACGTTTGTTGAAGACCCTGGTTTTGTATCGAGGTTAATACTGATGTGAAAATCTAAAGAATGCTAAACATTCACATAATCAAAGCTGATTTACTTTACAAACAATACATTTTATCACTACTAATCTGTTAAATTATAGTGTGCCTCCAAAAACCAGAAGGGAGAAAATCTAATGCTGCATGAAATACACCCGTTCATGATTTTTTTCCACACTGTACTTCACAGCGTACTTCCAAAATTTTTTTTCAACCTTAGGTGCACCGTCACAGGAGACTGCCATAGTACAGTGTGGAGTAAATGTATGCAATGTAAACAAGCATTTCTGTTGACAGGTCGGCTTACTAAAATCCTGGTGTAGTGAGAAAACGATAAAGAATACATACAGTTCCTACTTACATTCTCACCTTTAATGTGGGGTCTCTTTTATGAAACTACAAAGCAGCTACGAGCACATTCAAACTGCAAAACAAAGGCAGTTGGAATCATGTTTGGATGAAAACCTACTCTTGTGTAAAACTATGAAAAGGGTTTCTGGTATCCTCCTTGACCATGTACCCACATTACGGAGAATAAAAGTAGAAGGGAAGCACAGTATATTCAACAAATGTGTCACCACCACTTTACCAGCAAAGAAAAAATCATACATCACTCACGTCAGATTTGCAGCATCGCTGCTTTCACTCCATTCGAAAATATCTAATTTTATGAAATGTACAATGGGCTCACTTCATGAAGTAAGTGTTATTTGCAGTATTAATGTAGGCATAAACTGCTTTCATTTGTGCAACCTACTTACCGGTAGGCTTTCCAATGTCATATGCATAAGCTGCTTGTGGAGAAAATGAGACCAAAATAGGATAATAGTGGTTTTTCTGAGTACAAAACAGCCCTCAACTGGTCTTATTTTGTTTTGAATTGCAGTATTAAGGTAAATTGTTTGCCCTGAACAAGTAGTCAGTTTTGTGTCTGGGCTCTTATTGCTCGTGCTTATATCGGCAAACTTCATCCTATGGAGTCATTCAGTGTCTTTTATGTTTATTATGTATATTGAAGGGGAGGGGAGAAAGGGAGCGAAAGGAATATTGACATTTGCTGCATCATCAAGACTCTGCGCGGTATGAATGGCGATGAGTGAACATGAGTGCTGGCCTAGGATTCGAAGTTGGGAACCACAGCGCCACCCAGACAATGTTTAGGCAGGTGGCACAAGGTAGGAATAGGCGTGCCAAGATAGCTGCGATAGGGTCCCTGTTCATTTCCTCCATGCTCACTACTTTGATTCCCGAAGGAGATCTGACACTGATTCACTTCAATGGGCAATACATCCACCATATTCAGTTTTGAGTGTGTGGTGTGTGTTCTTTTGAACATGTCAAAGAATACGAGACACCGCCCAATACGAGACACCGCCCAATACGAGACACCGCCCAATACGAGACACCGCCCAATACGAGACACCGCCCAATACGAGACACCGCCCAATACGAGACACCGCCCAATACGAGACACCGCCCAATACGAGACACCGCCCAATACGAGACACCGCCCAATACGAGACACCGCCCAATACGAGACACCGCCCAATACGCCCAATATGAGACACTTGTAAGTAGGCTGTTTATGTTTTTTCATTGTTAACGCCACCTCTGTACAAAAATCACTGGCTGTGCTGTGTGCAGTCTGTGGCTAGTTTGCATTATTTTCTGCCATTGTAGTGTTGGGCAGCAGCAGCAGCTGGATGCGAACAGCGCATAGCGTTGCGCAGTTGGAGGTGAGCCGCCAGCAGTGGTGGATGTGGGGAGAGAGATGGAGTTTTGAAATTTGTCATGAACTGCTATATATATATGACTATTAAGGTAAATACATTGTTTGTTCTCTATTAAAATCTTTCATTTGCTAACTATCCCTATCAGTAGTTAGTGCCTTCCGTAGTTTGAATCTTTTATTTAGCTGGCAGTAGTGGCGCTCGCTTTATTGCAGTAGCTCGAGTAACCAAGATTTTTGCGAGGTAAGTGATTTGTGAAAGGTACAGGTTAATGTTAGTAAGGGCCATTCTTTTGTAGGAATTTCTGAAAGTCAGATTGCGTTGCGCTAGAAAAATATTGTGTATCAGTTTAAGCACAGTCATGTACAATTGTTATACAAAGGGGACGTTTCATATGTCGACCCTTAGCCCAGGATACCTCACTGGAATCTTCTGATTTTTTCTTGTAGTTTGTGTAATTAGTGTAGCTATTGTTTATTGCTAGCACGTAATTGTAGAGAAAATCTCCTTTGTAGTTGCAGTCTTTCATTGTTGTACAGTAAAACAGTTGTGGCATGCATGTAGATTTGCACCAAGTATTTCGCTGCTGCGCTTGCAATTAACTAGATATTATTTTCAGTGCTATGTTAATGTGTTCTCTTATTTTTGCTCTTCAAATTGTGTTTTTCTGTGTTATCGTGTGAAATATTGTGACAATAATGGCGTGCGAAAAACGTAACACTAGGCTCCAAAGTAAACTGAGAAATAATAGTGACGACGAGTGTAGCTTACGAGCACCGCTGTGTAATGAATTAACAGACATTCAAAGTAGTAATTTGGTAACTGTGCATAGGGAAATGGAGCGGGCTGCAAACAATGGCGTAGACAGTGAAACAGGTAGTGAACAGGGAAGCATTATCGATCGATCGGCAACAGCTCGCCTCAGGAATCGGGAATGACTGAACACAATATTGCAAATACTGTAGACTCAGGTTTTGGGTTCTCACCGTTTTCTCAAATGAGTCAAGAAACATTTTCTGCTTGTCAAAATGTGAATGTTGCCGGTGCAACTTCCCTGCAGAAAAGCGCTGAGGAACATGTTTCAGACACCAGTGCATTGTTATTACAATTAATGCAACAAATGGGAAAAAGCTTGAAAAGTTAGACACAATGGAACAAAATCAGAGACAAACACAGCAACAGTTAGACACAGTGGAACAAAATCTTAAAAAGTTAGACTCATTGGAACAAACTCTTGAACAAACACGTGAAAATTTAACTACTGAGTTACATAACATTGAATCGAAATGTTAAAAAGTCTGTAATGACTTAAAAACTCAAATTTGTGAGCATTTTCAACCTATTTTTTCGCGGCATGAAAATGCATTACAGAATCACGAAGCAGCCATAAAAGAACTGCAAACTATTGTTCATGAAAATCATGAGACCTTGCAAGCTAAATTTGACTCAGTTGCATCTACCGATTCGGTTACGCAACTTGCAAAAACTCAGGAAAACTTAAAGAACACAGTAGATACTCTGAAACTTGGTTCAGAAAAACACACTGAGGAAATAAGTACACTATCGGAGAAAGTAGCCGAACTTTCTGATCAGTTCACTAACTTATCTGCAAAGGTAGATGATCTGAATGACAAGACCTGTAGCCATCACTGACACAGAAGAGTATGAACAAATTAAGAAATTCAAACAAAATCAAAGTTAATACGCAATACAAAAGAGAAATCCGGGAAGTACAACATCAGTTGGCAAAGGTAATACAAAAATTACAAATTTCAGAGGACACTCGCCCTCCAACATGGGAAGAGGGACTTAGAAATACGGAAAAGACGCAAAATAACACAGGGCATTTCGGAAGTTATGAAAGAAACTGGCAATGTGCACCGAATTTTGAGATGGAACCGCCGACACGACCTTACAATGACCGATATGCGACTCGCCGACACGATGATTTTGACTATAAGCTGTTCATTACTACACGTAAATTCAAAACATTTAAGAATTCTGGCAACGACATTCATCCACAAGCGTGGCTTCATCAATTCTCTCATTGTTTTCCTCCCAACTGGTCATTGGAGCACAGGTTAGAATTTATGTGTGGCTACTTGGAGAATGAACCAGCTGTAAGAACGCGATCGGTCATTCACGATTGTCACAGCGAAGGAGATTTTTATCATGCCTTCCTCTCAGCATATTGGTCTCAAGCTACACAAGACCGGGTCCAACATAGCATCATAATGATGCAACATTTCGAACAATCTGAATTTTCCAGTCTTGTGACATATTTTGAAGACATGTTGCATAAGAATCAGTATCTTTCAAACCCATACAGCCCCTCAGAACTCATCCGCATTTGCTTACTCAAATTGCCTGAACATTTACATTATTTTAGCAGGACGTTGCAAAGAAGACATTGAGGCTTTTCAGGGACTGTTACAAGAACTGGAAATTGACACTGACAATTGGGGAACGCGGAAACAGAAGCACAACAATTACAGGTCACATCTGTCACAATTCCGCGATGGAAGAAATAATAACTGGACACGACAAGGCTATTCTCACAACATATCGCGACCAAAACAGACACCACCCGTATGACAACCGTTGGCAGAGTAGTAATAATTACAGGGAAAGATCACCTCTCCGCGGTAATGACTATCACAGAGACAGAGAAACAGACAATATGGGAACCAAAACAATTATCAAGGGAGGCAGAATAACTTCAAACGCAACAGTTTGGCGCACAGTTACGATTCAGCGAGAAATTCTCCACCGCGTGACGGACAAGAAAGAAACTACGGAATCTACCGACATGACGACAGACGATATATTCGTAACGACAGACCTGAATTGCACCAGAACTGGCGAGCTTCAAACAGGGCAGGGCCTTCCCGTCAAAGTGAATTTGTAGAAGTTAGGTCTCATAATCCCAATAACGGCGCGCGCCAACAAAGAGACAGACAATGACTCGCACAGCAGGCAGCCGCCTGCGTCCGCTGGCTCCGAGGAAAATAACGTAAGACGCTAGCCTTGAGAAAAATTTTAGCTTTCTTTACCGATGTATGCCACATGATAATTGCGTTGAAGTTGAAACTCTGCGTACTAGGAAGAGTAAAGGTTTACAACACATTTCACATGTAAAACCGTTTATCGAAAGATAATCTGCTTTTCAACTTTGTTATTGCCATAAAACTTTTCACTTCACATTTCTAGTATGGATTGTCAGACGTAGAATCTGTTAACATGCAACAATGTTTGAAGTTAAATATCCAGTCAAGAACCAAGAGAACTTATTTAGAAAGAAATTACGAATGCATTGTTATAGTGAACAGACGTCACAGTGTTATTGTGTGTGTACATTCTTGCTTGTTAGTTGCACGATTACGTAACGACTGTAAGACTTATATACTTAGAACATATACTGGTACTGCTAATGAGATTTTCAGGCAACATTTTGGTTTACTTGAAAAGACATTCTTTATTTGAAGTACTTTCTGTGGGATTAAAGATGACTTAGCACTTGGTTTCTTTGACAGCTACACAATTATATCACGACGCTACCAATGTGTGACAATTTACATTGTTGCTTTTGTGCTGTATCTGCTTTATATCTGCACAGTTTCTCTTAATTCTTCTGGAAAGTAGAACATGTTTAATAGTGACTTTGTGGTATAGCTACAATAAAACAGCCTTTTTCTTATTAGCACAATACGTTACAGTGTAGTACTTTCTTGATCACGGTACTGTACGTAATAACTAAGATATCTATACTCAAAGCATTTCACTTTTGTTTATCATGAGGTAAGTACATTGACTTCTGCAGAACTTAGCTTTTGGAGGACGATAATTACGACACTTCCACAGAATTATCTTACAGCAAGACGCACATTTAGCGCTACAGGACTCGCATTTGAGTGATTAATTTTGTACTTAAAACATTTATTTTTAAAGATATTTGAAGTACAATGATACGAAGTTTTTCCGTGATACATATCATTCCATTGCAATAATCTGTAACACCTGAGGGTATAATTACATTAATCTTCAGGGGGGTACACGCTTACTTTGTGTACCATGTGTTTGGCAAGCACAAGGAGCCCTAGCTAATATGGTATTTGCTTATACAACTTTACACATCGGTACCATATTTCTCTGACACAGAATTACACAGCTATCTGATTATTTACCTGAGAGAGAAAAACATTTATTTTACTACATCAGTGACAGACGTTTACGTAATTACACCGTTGGATAACTTCACACTTACGAAATTGTATGTTGTTTGTACT
This sequence comes from Schistocerca serialis cubense, assembly GCF_023864345.2. Classification (NCBI taxonomy): domain Eukaryota; kingdom Metazoa; phylum Arthropoda; class Insecta; order Orthoptera; family Acrididae; genus Schistocerca; species Schistocerca serialis. The sequence continues at coordinate 565,204,884 of NC_064644.1, forward strand.
TTGTGAACTGTTCATATTTTTTCAGAACCATTGTGATACTATGAGAGCTTTGAATGATGTATTTGGTATGGGATCATAATTTTTAAAGTACATTTGAGGTAGATGACACTATTCAAATGAGCAGAGAATTTTTTTTTAGGTTTTGAAATTATTGGTGGAAGCTACGACGATTTTGAGAATTGACTGAGATGTTATGATATTTTTACGACGACAATGTGTATTATGCTGCTGAGGTATGTTTATGGTCAATAAGCTGATGCTATATGAGTTATTTGAGTATGCTACGTATTTATCATAATGAAATATTGAAGAATGTCTACGAATATGTATATGTGTAATAAGGTAAGAAATAATGAGTAGTGGTTAGGGACTCTGATTTGTGGAAAAGGTTGTTGGAAACCAAGAATCGTACTTTGAGAGTTATGAAATGTATGTAAATGCATGAGTGTATTACAATGCCGACGAAAATTTTTTGGACACCGTTATATCAATAGGATTTTGTTTCTACAGATTTGTAACGCAAATTCTTGACCTGTGAAATGTTTTATATGAGACTGCCACTGTAGCGGACACTGCTGTCGTAAATATTTTGGCAAGAAAGCTAAGTGACCTTGATGTAATGCGTTGTGGCACCCAGCTGGGCCAGCCGCCTGGAGAAAAAGCCATTAGGTGGAGAAAAAAAAAAAAGGCCATTAACCTCGCTTCTGACATTCCTTTGTAGAAAGCATCGCAAATACAACACGCTCATTACTTGGAAACATATCGTACTTTCTGATATTTACTGAAATGCCTCATTAAATGACAAGAAATAGTTTGTCTACACACCTGATTATGACTACTGTGTTTCTAGATGAGAGATTTTTTCTACTAACTTATGAAATGCCTAATGACTACTGAATGATGTTCTTATGCTTTACTTTGTACATAGTTGCTTATTTCATTTGATATCTAGTTTCTAGCTGCACTGCAGCATTGGTTAAAATAAAATTTTATAGATGTACTAATATAAATATTTTCTGTCTACACATCGAGTAAATAATTTTTTTCAAAAAAATGAGGGAGCACAAAATGACATTTACCTTTATAGGAACTGCATTCCTAATTTTCTTTTCAAGTACTTGGTAATTTCTTTTTTAGAATAAATTGTGATGCATCACTAGTATTAAGATGTGACATAGGTATTAGACATGGCCATTTTTAGTGTACTATTTTATCTGCTTGAGCTTTGTCATGTTTAGGTATAAGTTATTTCATTTTCTGGTGCTGTTTGCCAGGCATAATGTTACTGAATTTGACTTTGTATTACTCTGTTAAGCCATTTTACTTCTGATTTATTTCTCTTGTTTGCTGCTCATTGCGTAATATTAGTTGTAATTTATGCTGCTTGCTTTGCCTTTTGTATTTATCATTGCTGTTTCTGTTAATTGTTTTGTGCTGCTGCATTGCCTCGTCCCTTAGTTTAGCATCTGAGCTCAGTAGATTTAAGTTAGCTTAAGAGGGGGTAGACTATATAATAAACTAACTATGATGAATTGAAAAAATGCATTGAGAAGTTATATGAAAAAGATTTGGGCATAAATGAGTATTGTACACTGAGAAATAATTATTTTGAAAGAAATATGAATAGAATACAGAAAGCAGGTATAGGTAGGACTTTTTGGGAATAATGACGAATGAAGGGAGATCTCCGAAAAGTAAAGAAAGTTTTGTTTGCAAAATACTGCAGTAAAACAAACCCTGTACTTTCCTTTTGTGTCATCCCTCTATGTGTTTGTGTACCCTTGTGTATTTGTGTTTTCCCTGTCTTTACGTGTTTAGCCTATAAGAGTTATGTTGTAGAATTTTTCTAATAATATGTTATTTTCTTTGTAAAGATGTTTAGACATTATTTATTCTGTTTTGTTTTAATGCTCACGTGTGAAATTGATGTTTCAAAAGTTATTCAGACCTTTTATGTATGTACTTATGTCATAATTCCTGTAACACTGATGTATACATTATTTCGATTCTTTTGTAAAGTTTGTTACTACAAATGTTATCTGTATTGTTATGTTCTTTAATGATGTATTTTGTACCTTTGTTATTGTAGTCTCATGTTATAATATTTTAATTGACGCCAGTTCTTCAAATTAAGTATCATTTCACTGCACACGTTTCTGTTGGTCATAGTATATGGACAATATGTGAGAAGTAGGGACTGTTAGTGTTTGCACGTGTGTTAATGATTCAGCAAGGGACTGGATAACAGCATTGCTAGTTCTAAGGACAATTCCAAAAACTTTGTGAGTGCACTAGTGGTGGTTATGGACTTGCTATATTCTCCGCAAGAATCTTCGATGGTGATTGTGCACCTGCACAGTCGCAACAGTTTTTTTTTTTTTTTGGTTGGGTTTAAGGGCGCTCAACTGCTGAGGTCATTAGCGCCCAGTCACTGTTGTTAGAGCACATGGAATCTGGGAAAACTCAAGGGTATGGGGGGGACACCAGAAGGACCTGACAAAGATGCAGATAAAATAAGTAAAAAGGTTAAATGTCTGTGGACAAGCCAGTTAAAGTTATAAAACGCAGAATACAAGCAACTGCTCGAGCGTCATCAGCTAAAACATCCGGTAAAGTAGATGGCAGGGACAGGACAACACGAAATTGACTAAAACGGGGACGCAACAATAAAACATTGCGCACTGTTAATGCCTGACCACAAGGGCACTGCGGGGCTGGGTCACCGTAGAGCAGGTAGCGGTGGCTAAACCGGCAATGCCCAATCCGCAACCTCGTCAGAAGGACCTCCTCGCGCCGAGATGGTCGGGAGGATGTTGTCCAAGCAGTTGGGAGCGGTTTTACTGCCCGGAGCTTGTTTCCTTGGAGGGATGACGAAGCATCCCACCACAACGACACAAGCCTCTTACATACATCCCCACGACCGTCAGATGATGGGACACAATGGGAGGCTGGCCGAGGCAGGAGGACTGCAGCCTTGGCTGCAGCATCCGCAGCCTCATTCCCAGGCACTCCTACATGTCTGGGAACCCACAGAAAGCTGACAGAACCACCATTATCAGCGAAAGAATGGAGGGACTGCTGTATCCGTTGAATCAAGGGATGGACCGGATAGTGTAAGGGGTCCGTAGGCCCTTACTATAAGTTTTGCGACAGCACAGGTCGACAGGACAAACAATCGATAGTGTGTGTCGGGTTGCGAGAGCGAGTGTTGAGACAGTGGGGTATGCGCTGCAGGCCGAGCCGGGTGGAGGTGGTTTAACCCCTTTGTGTTAGAAATATATGGTAAAGTGAAAAAGTATAGTTACTTGAGTGATTCAGTGATATTTCAGTGCCGACATTTGTATTTTCACGTCTACCGCGCCGGCATTATTTGGATTGCAGTGATTAAAATTTACGTGTGACGATAATGAACAACGAAGAGGCCTGTGCTGAGATTAGCCGTTATTAATTCTGTACGACAAAGGCAGTGGCTGTCTCCTTCCTTTTGGTGTTTTTGTGATGAATATAGTTCGTTGATTAATGAAGCTGTGTTGTTCATCTTGGCACCAGACATTTATTACTACAGCATTCGAGAAGGACAAAATGGAATGCAACAACTCCGTAGCAGTCCAATCTGATTGCCAGCCCCATTAGGTACACAGTCACATTAATTAGTATCTATTTTGGGCTGCTATCAGATCCCGATCGAGTGGGGTAGATTAAACCGGAGTGTTACACCCTTGGCTTACCATGAAAGGACAAGTGCAATTTTCAGACGAATCAAAGAACAATAGGTAATATCTTATTTAACGCGAAGAAAATATTTTCCAGTGTTGAATCAGGACAGAGCATAAAGTTTCAAATCGCGACAAGAAACAGTGCATTTTGAACAATACGAAGTAATAGCACCTTACGATTGTGACTAAACTTTTTCTTGCCATTTTAGATGAGAATAATAGTGTCAATAAGCTGTGTTGTAATGTGCAAATGCGTAAATCCGCACGAAAAACTGTGAAAAGTGAACACCAAAGAAAGACACGTATGAACATTATTACGACCAAAACGAGCCAAGAATTCGTCACGAAAGTTTTAAAGAAGTGTTTAGTGATAACATTGTGACTGAAATTGTTTTTTGAATAGTGAAATTCAGACAGCTTCATGCGGACCCATAAACTGGTATGCGGACGACAATGTATTGTGGCGACGCAATTATTGAGTGACGTTACGCAGACACGTGTAGCAGTTGCGCCAAAGAGCTTCAATCTGCGAGGTGATTTCACACGTCATCCCAACTACCTGTGCAAGGAGTAGTTCAAGCACAGACGCACTACACCGAGCGCCGTCCTGACATCAAGCAGCCGAACTACAAACTACGCCCGCCTGCAGCGCCACGGAGCGGCCGGCTGAGAACTACGACGTCCCACCACAGCGAGACCTCACGCGGTTCCGGCGGCAGTACAGCGCCACGCCCACTTCAAACGTCAAAACATCGCGACTCGTAACGTCGGTTGGCGAGTGGAGACGACTGGTTGACATAACATTAAATTGCAATGTGCAGTTTTCGCGGTAAATAAACGTTTGTAAACTGAATTGCGTGTTAGGAAAAGTGCCCAATTGCAGTAATTTCCGAAAAGTTTGCGAAAAATACTCTGAATTGAGCATACTTATTTATGCATGCTGCGCTGTCAAAATGATAATTATACAGATATGCTTATTGTTTTTGGGGGATTTTATATGTATAGATTTTATGAATGGTATGATTTATCTTATTTAAAAGATTTTCTGTGTATGTGAAAATTGATATTTGAAGTGATTAAGTTTTGAGAGTTATGTTCAATGCTCTTGCGTATTGTATCAATTTAGGGATTAACTGAAAATACTTCAGGTACTGTCTGATTAGTTTCATGGTAATTAGGAGTGTTTTGGGTTACTAGAGGTTATTCTATATTACTTACCTGTGCATTAAAAATAAACAAAGATGTCTACTGATGATAAGCAGGTTTGTGAGGCAGTAGTTGAAAGGAAAGGAATAGGACAGGAAGACAGAGATGATTCGGGAATCAGTGATTATGGAGTGTCATTGGATAGCCCATTAGCACACTCAACTAGTTATCCCGAGACACCGGGACAAACGACGAGAGATAAGCCAATTTCAGAGGACGCAGATATACGGTCGATGTTAGCAGAGTTGCTGAAGGGGACCAAATCATTAGAGAAGAGTTCACAAGAAACAAGAGAATCACTAAAAAGTTCACAAGACAATCACGCATCGTTAGAGAAGCGTTTACAAGAAACTAACGCATCGTTAGAGAAGCGTTTACAAGAAACTATTGCACGAGAGATCAAAACATCGCAAATGAAGATGGAATGTAATCTGAAGAAGGAAATGCAGGAGTTACAAGAACGACTGAAGATGGACATCGATGAGAGAGAGAGGAGGCTACAGAAGAGCATAGACCAAGTCCAGGGAGACGTGGAGAAGGTGGAAGGAAAGTTAACAAAAGAGATAGAAGACGATATTGAAGAAACGAAAGCCGAATTGGGAGAAAGAATCAACGAAGTGGAAACAAATTGCAATCATCGAATCGCCGAGGTGACGCAGATGCAGAGACAATGCAATGATGCAGTTAAGGGGATAGGAGATAGGCAAAACCAACTGGCTATCAATCTGAGAAATGCTATAGCCGCGCAACGAGAAGAGGATAACAAGAGAGTGCAGCAATTGGAGAGCAAGACAGAAGAAATTGATAAACGAATTAGCAATGCCACTTTAACCGTTGGGGGAGGTAAGGTCGTTACCTTGATGAACAGTGATAATCGGTACATCCAAAATAATACAGGGCAGAAATTTAGACCGAAAGGAGGGTTGCACCCAATGATATTTATGAAGTGGTTAAAAGGAGTTTTCCCAGCACATCTTAAAGATTCAGACAAGATTCAATTTGCAATAGATAGAATGGAAGGTGATCCTTCACTTGGGGAGTCAGGAAGAAGGAAGGGACTACTAGTTATGATCAGTTTGAAGAGGAATTCTTGAAGAAATACTGGTCCAAAAGTCATCAGTGTGCAGCAATTGAGGACCTACTCCACCGCAAGTCACTTAATACATGGAGAGGAACGTTGAGAGTGTTTGCCGAATATTTGTGGGAATTGAACGAGACCTTGGAACAACTCCTGAGTGATGACGTAATGATATCAGCAATAAAAAGAATGAGCCGGAGAATGCAGGAAGCTGTATCCGGGAGCCTAATTAAAGATAGGGAGGCCTTGATGGAAATACTGGAACAGTTGGAATCTATTCGATTACAGGAACACAATCAGGCTAATGATCGAAACCGAGGGGGAATTAATGACCCAAGGAATCATTTTGGTAATTCATCAAATTATAGAGGAAGAGGTGGTGGCCATAGGTACAGGAACCATGGTGGTGAACGGCAATGGAGAAATGATTGGAGAAGGAATGAAGAACCAAGAGATCATGAGAGAGTGCATGGTAAGGATCATGTGGAAAACATAAAAAGGTACTACTCACATGAGAACAGGGATAACCCAGATGAGGAAGAGGTACGAATTGAAGAAAGTTAGGTGTAGGGAGCTAGCAACTCTTTTGCTGGTATACCAAGTGGCGACTGGTACACTCCCAGCTGGGTGAGACTTTATTTCTAATTTCAAGTGTCACTCCTCTACCATCTTTCTCTATCCTTAGGTTAAGAAAGTGAGTAGTAGTTAGGATTGGTAGTGGTCATCCAAGTAATTCAGTCAGGAACCATGTAGTAAATTTATAGTTGACTTAAAATAAGGATAAGTAGTTACTGTTGATGTAGTGTGTGAGGTGTCAAAGAATCAATAAGTTGAAAGCTCAGTTTAGTGTGTGTACATTACAAAGTGAATAGTGCCAGAAGTAATAAAATGAGAACCAGATAAAAAAGCTAATGTATACAAAATGTCGTGGGAAGCTAATTGGTCAAACAAGATTTTGTGTAATCTTATAGAGTTGTTTTATGAGACATGAAAAGGTCAACTGTGGTTACAAAATTGAAGTAGTGTATCAGCTTGTAAGTAGATGAACATACAAAGAAACAAATACATGGGGAGATAGTTGTTCGAATAAATGATGTGAAATAATGATGTATATTGAGTATGAGATGTTTGAAGTATTGAAGTATATGGAGGATTGATATAGGTTGAAGATATATATGCAGTTGAAGTTGCTGTTAAGTTGAGGGAGTTATGTCGTAATGATGTGTATTGAGTATGAGATAATTGAAGTATTGAATTATATGGAGAATTGATGTAGGTTGAAGATTATATATATTTATTTACAGTCGAAGTTGATGTTAAGTTATGTGTAATGAAGAGTATGGAGTATAAGATGTTTGAAATATTGAAGTATGTCATTTAACACATGAGCAACATCAGTTTGCAAGTTATTTGTAGGTATACATGTTTATATGAAGTATGCTGATAAAACGAAGTGTAACTAATGAATAATTAGTAATTCATGTATCCAATTAGCTATCAGAGTCAATTATGGTTATACGTAGGTCAAGCTTTAGGAGCAGAATTCTGGCACTGAGTAATGAATGACAAATATCCATATAGTGGAATTGAATTAGTGTGAATATAACAGGAGATATTGTACCTCTCATCTAAGCTTTCTTGATAACAATTCACATATGGAAGTAATGTTTGGCAAAATGAAATGATCAGTAGTTTAAAATTTTTCATTGGGTGACCACAGTTGTGTTGCAAATAATTATGTAAAACATGCTTAGCAGTACAATGTAACATTTAAATTTGTGGAATCTGTAATGAATAAGTTGTGGATTTCTTCCTTAACTTTTATGTGTGTTGGCCAAGTGAGTTATGAATTAGTGTGGTAGTAGTAAGGACGGCACGAACCCCGCTGAAAGGACGGCATACCAAAGGGGTAGCTGGCATTCACCTAGTTTGTTTTCTTGTCTTTGCTATAGCAAGTTACAACAGATATGTAGTTAATGACTCGTACAAACCTTTGGAAGTGAAAAGTTGTTGGAAATTTTTGGTAAGATAAGTTTATAAAAAACTATTTACCATGCTATGTTAAGTAAGTAGGATTGATGATGTGTGTTATTTGGACAATGCCATATTTTTGAGATGTAATAACTTTTGTAGAACATTATTGTAGAGGCAGCCCACTACCGGTGTCAAGGATTTTCTTGGTGATTGTAATTTCATTACTTATTTGCACTGTGTGTTTTGTTCATATGTAGTGATGTCTAATTCCCTAGCCGATTCTTTTACGCCTGTGGCTTCAAAGAAGTTTTCGAGGGCGGGGATGTAAGGGGTCCGTAGGCCCTTACTATAAGTTTTGCGACAGCACAGGTCGACAGGACAAACAATCGATAGTGTGTGTCGGGTTGCGAGAGCGAGTGTTGAGACAGTGTAGTACGTGTTGCGGGCCGAGCCGGGTGGAGGTCTGGCTGGAATGCAAGACCGTACCGACAAAGGGAGTGGCCATCGCCGTGGTTTAACCCCTTTGTGTTAGAAATATACGGGAAAGTGAAAAAGTATAGTTACTAGAGTGATTCAGTGATATTTCAGTGCCGACATTTGTATTTCTACCGCGCCGGCATTATTTGGATTGCAGTGCTGGATTGAAGTGTTGGTTTACAGTCACTAAAATTTTCGGGTGACGATAATGAACAACGAAGAGGCCTGTGCTGAGATTAGCCGTTATTAATTCTGTACGACAAAGGCAGTGGCTGTCTCCTTCCTTTTGGTGTTTTTGTGATGAATATAGTTCGTTGATTAATGAAGCTGTGTTGTTGTTCTTCTTGGCACCAGACATTCATTATTACAGCATTCGAGAAGGACAAAATGGAATGTAACAACTCCGTAGCAGTCCAATCCGATTGGCAGCCCCATTAGGTACACGGTCACATTAATTAGTATCTATTTTGGGCTGCTATCAGATCCCGATCGAGCGGGGTAGATTAAACCGGAGTGTTACAATAGGGAGCTCCAAGGCTCTGAAGAGCATTGAGTGAGTCAGAGCAGAGTACATACGATGAATGGCGGTGGCAGCGGGCATACTGAACGGCCTGATGCCCCACCTGTGCATAGTGCGGAGGATACCTCCTCTCCAACAGGTATCATAAGCCTTCTCCAAGTCGAAGAACACGGCTATCGTTTTGCGCCTTCGCAAAAAGTTGTTCATGAACGATGTCGACAAGGTCACAAGGTGGTCAACAGCGGAGCGGCGGCGACGAAAGCCGCATTGTACATTAGTAAGTAGTCGTCGAGATTCAAGAATCCAGACTAACCGAACATTAACCATGCGCTCCATCACCTTACAGAGACAGCTTGTAAGAGAAATGGGGCGGTAACTAGAAGGAAGGTGTCTATCCTTCCCGGGTTTGGGTATAGGAACAACAACGGCGTCACCCCAACGCATGAGGACCTGACCTTCGGGCCAGACGCGATTGTAGGTATGAAGAAGGAAGCTTTTGCCCGCCAGAGAAAGGTGTGCCAGCATCTGAACGTGAATGGCATCTGGCCCCGGAGCAGAGGACCAGGTCAGTGCAAGCGCACGTTCGAGTTCCCACATAGTAAAGGGGGCATTATAAATTTCCAGATTCAGCGAGTGGAAGGAAGGTCGCCGAGCCTCTTCTGCCTCTTTCCTGGGAAGGAAGACAGGATGGTAATGGGTGGAGCTTGAAACCTCCGCGAAAAAGCGGCCAAAGGCGTTGGAGACAGCCACAGGATCAACAAGAACCTCATTACATGAGGTCAGGCCAGGTACCGAGGAGTGGGCCTTAATGCCCGACAGCCGGCGCAGGCTACCCCAAACGACGGAAGAGGGAGTAAAACTGTTAAAGGAGGCGGTGAAAGATGCCCAACAAGCTTTTTTGCTGTCTTTGATGACTCTACGGCATTGCGCTCGGAGTCGTTTGTATTCAATACAATTCGCCAACGTAGGGTGGCGGCGAAAGGTGCGTAAAGCACGTCGTCGAGCACGGATAGCGTCCCTACAAGCCTCGTTCCACCAGGGGACGGAAACGCGACGTGAAGAAGAAGTAGTACGAGGAATGGAACGTTCGGCAGCATTGATGATAACAGCCGTGAGGTATTCGACCTGACTGTCACAACTGGGAAAATCGTGGTCCGGAAAGGTCGCCAGGGAGGAGTAAAGTCCCCAGTCAGCTTTCAGTATGTTCCAGCTCGAAGGACGTGGGGATAGGGTGTGGTGCAGGAGACTAGCGACACAGGGGAAGTGGTCGCTCGAATAGGTGTCAGAAAGAACATACCACTCGAACCGACGGCCAAGAGTGGTTGAACAGATCGAGAGGTCCAAGTGGGAGTAGGTATGAGTAGAGTCCGAGAGGAAAGTCGGGGCGCCGGTATTGAGGCAGACAAGATTGAGATGGTTGAAGACATCCGCCAAGAGTGAGCCTCTTGGACAGGATGCAGGAGAGCCCCAAAGGGGATGATGGGCATTGAAGTCGCCAAACAATAAGAACGGCGGGGGAAGCTGAACGATCAGGTGCATGATGTCAGCCCGGCTAACAGCAGATGGTGGTGGAGTGTAGATGGTACAAACTGAGAAAGTAAAAGCAGAAAGAGTAATGCGGACAGCTATTGCTTGGAGTGGGATGGTCAATGGGATGGGATGGTAATAGACATCGTCCCGAACGAGCACCATGACCCCACCATGAGCTGGGATACCGTCCACAGGGGTGAGGTCATACCGCTCCGGGGTATAGTGGGTAAAGGCAATACGGTCAGTCGGGCGCAACTTGGTTTCCTGGAGACCAAGGACGAGCGGACAGTGCAGGCGGAGGAGCAGTTGTAATTCCTCCCGATTAGATCGAATACCTCTTATGTTCCAATGAAACAACGCCATCGCTAGTCAAAAAGTTGGAACGAGACGGGGGAAGAGCTGGTCACCGTCGCAACAGATGGCTGCTGGCCGTCTCTACAAGGACTACAGTAGGTCTGCATCTTTGATGGCCCACCAGTACCATTATTTCTACAAGGACTACAGTAGGTCTGCATCTTTGATGGCCCACCAGTACCATTATTTCTACAAGGACTATAGAGGGTCTGCATCTTTGATGGCCCACCAGTACCATTATTTCTACAAGGACTATAGAGGGTCTGCATCTTTGATGGCCCACCAATACCGTAATCTCTACCAGGACTACAGTGGGTCCGCTCTGTGATGACCTACCTACCAATACTCTTCAAAATTTCGACGGACTCTGCTGTGGGTTTGCTCTGTTGTGGCCCATTACTTGTCTGCATGTCAAGAGTGAGCACTGTCTTTCCGATGGAAGGACACTACTTCAAGACTGCATGGAAATCCACTACTTCTGTGTGCATTCTCTTTTACTGTTCAGACTTTGAAAAAAAAAAAAAGAAAAACACTGTAATTTTACAGTGATGAATCAGGACTGTCTTTATAGACTGAGAAAATTTTAGCTTTTGACCAACAATGTATCAATAGGTGTGTGCATTTGATATCTTTGTTATTGTAATTATGAAAAATTTTATCATAATCATTATTGGGCACTGCCCAACACAATTTGTAAAATTTTTTCTGGGGAGCATGGGAGCTATGTAAGTAGGCTGTTTATGTTTTTTTATTGGTAACGCCACCTCTGTATAAAAATCACTGGCTGTGCTGTGTGCAGTCTGTGGCTAGTTTGCATTATTGTCTGCCATTGTAGCGTTGGGTAGCAGCAGCTGGATGCGAACAGTGCGTAGTGTTGCGCAGTTTGAGGTGAGCCGCCAGCAGTGGTGGATATGGAGAGAGAGAGATGGCGGAGTTTTGAAATTTGTCATGAACTGCTATATATATTATGACTATTAACGTAAATACATTGTTTGTTCTCTATTAAAATCTTTCATTTGCTAACTATCCCTATCAGTAGTTAGTGCCTTCTGTAGTTTGAATCTTTTATTTAGCTGGCAGTAGTGGTGCTCGCTTTATTGCAGTAGCTCGAATAACCAAGATTTTTGCGAGGTAAGTGATTTGTGAAAGGTACAGGTTAATGTTAGTAAGGGCCATTCTTTTGTAGCGATTTCTGAAAGTCAGATTGCGTTGCGCTAGAAAAATATTGTGTATCAGTTTGAGCACAGTCATGTACAATTGTTATAAAAAGGGGACGTTTAACACCGTCCAAGACGAAACACCGTCCAAGACGAAACACCGTCCAAGACGAAACACCGTCCAAGACGAAACACCGTCCAAGACGAAACACCGTCCAAGACGAAACACCGTCCAAGACGAAACACCGTCCAAGACGAAACACCGTCCAAGACGAAACACCGTCCAAGACGAAACACCGTCCAAGACGAAACACCGTCCATGGTTGGTTGGTTGGTTGTTTGAGGTTAAAGGGACCAAACAGCAAGGTCATCAGTCCCTTGTTTCAAATAGACTCCATTCTGCTAACGGGACATCTCAGTATAGTCAGAAAAATAAAACGGAAAAAGGGGAAACGTAAAAGGGCAGTCACGTTGTCATTAGTAAAAACAAATGAAGGAAGTTGGCAAGAGAACGGACCCAACACTATGCTGAAGCAGCATAGGCAAGACCACCTGTGACTTGAAAGGTACAACTGCTATAATGCAGAAAGTACGGATGGGAATAGAAAAACTAACCAAGCCTTAAAAAGAAGGGGTAAAAACAGAGTAAAAGGGAAAGAAAAGAGGATTCCGGTCAGGGAGGTGAATCGGGAATCTCTGAACACTGCCTACAGTGGGAGATACCCAAACACTCACCGCCCTGCCCCAACACCAGAGGGAGATTAAAAACTTTAAAACTGAGAATAAAAACCACTCTCCCGGAGGAAACCTAGAACCAGAGAGACCATCCGGGAATCGTCAGCCAACATCAAAGGTAAAGTGTGGGGGAGTCTGTACTTAGCACGCAGAGCCAAAAGAAGGGGGCATTCAACCAAAATGTGGGCCACTGACTGGAAGGCTCCACAACCACATAGCGGGGGTGGCTCATCACGCAAAAGGAAACCATGGGTCAGCCTGGTATGGCCAATGCGGAGACGACACAGTGTGGCCGAGTCCTTGCGGGAGAGGCTAAAGGAAGAACGCCATGGGCCTGGATTCACCTTAATGGCACGAAGTTTATTAGACAGTGGAGTAGCCTCCCAAGAATTGGCCCATGACTGTGCAAAGTGGGATTTGATGTGAAGCCGTAAATCCGCTGCAGGAGGGGTTACAGAAAACGGGGGTAAGTAACTGCTCCCCCAGCCAAACGATCAGCGAGCTCATTACCCGGGATACCCACATGGCCCGGGACCCATAGGAAATCAATGGAACAAGCAGCACGGTGAAGATCAGCGAGATGGTCATGGATGGCAGAGACCAAGGGATGGCGCGGAAAACACCGGTCAATAGCAACAAGGCCACTCAACGAGTCCGTACATAACAAAACGCGGTTGTGTTGGGATTGTTTAATAAAGGTAAGGGCCCGGGAAATTGCCATCAATTCCGCAGTAAACACCCCACACGAGGGTGGCAGTAGATGATTTTCCGTTCCAACAAAGGACGTGAAGGCATACCCAACATGATCAGCAGATTTAGAGCCATCAGTGTAAAAAACAACAGCATCCCGAAACTCCCATAAAATTTGGCGGAAAAAGGAACGGAACACCACCGGGGGGATGGAATCTTTCGGACCGCGGCGGAGATCCATCCGAATTCGAGGCCGAGGAACTAACCAAGGAGGGGTGGAGGGGAGCGAGCGAGGAAGACAGGACAAAGAAGGAAGCCGAAAATCACGGGTAAGAGACGCAAGGCGCAGCCCAACCGGTAAACCCGCCCGAAGGCGGGAGTCAGGCGGGCGACGTCCATGGTCTGGGAATAGGATAGAATAGGAAGGATGAGCGGGAGAAGAACGGATAGTAAGGGCATAAGACACCAGAAGCTGGGACCGCCGAACAGAAAGGGGGGGGATCCCAGCTTCAACCAGGAGACTATCAACAGGGCTAGTAGGGAATGCACCGGTGGCCAAACGTATACCACGATGGTGGACTGGATCCAGCACGTGCAGCGTGGAAGGAGCAGCTGAACCATAAACTTGACAACCATAGTCCAAACGTGACAGAACTAGAGCACGATAAAGACGGAGGAGGAGGGAACGGTCCGCACCCCAAGAGGAGTGGGCAAGGAAGCGAAGGACATTGAGTTTTCGGAAACATCCTACCTTCAGGAGTCTGATATGGGGCAGCCAAGTGAGCTTGTTGTCGAAAAGAAGACCTAGGAAACGAAACTGTGGAACCACAGGCAATCTTTGTGCAGCGAGATAGAGCTCTGGATCAGGGTGGACCGTAGTACGGCGACAGAAGTGGACCACCCGCGATTTTAAAGGAGAGAATTGAAACCCGTGTGAGAGGGTCCATGCAGAGGCACGCCGTATAGCCACCTGGAGCTGCCGTTCTGCAGATGGCATCGAGGAGGAACTAACCCAAATGCAGAAATCATCCACATACAGGGCAGGGGCGACCAAGGGACCGACAGAGGCCACAAGTCCATCGATAGCAATGAGGAAAAGAAGGACACTCAAGACAGAACCCTGTGGGATGCCCGTCTCCTGGGTCCATGGAGAACTAAAAGCAGTACCAACTCGAACTCTGAATGACCGATGGATCAGGAACTGGCGGATAAAAATCGGGAGTGGGCCCCGAAGACCCCACTGATGAAGGGTTAGTAAGATGTGATGGCGCCAGGCCGTGTCATAGGCCTTGCGAAGGTCAAAAAACACTGCAACCAAATGGCGGCGCTGGGAAAAAGCCTGCCGAACTGCGGATTCCAAGCGAAGCAAATGATCGATTGGAGATCGTCCCTCTCGAAAGCCACACTGGTAAGGGGACAATAGATCCCGAGATTCGAGGACCCAAGTGAGCCGACGGGCTACCAGCCGTTCAAGTAACTTACAACCAACATTGGTCAAACTAATTGGCCGATAGCTGTCAACAGATAGGGGGTTCTGACCAGGCTTAAGGACAGGAACCACAATGCTATCCCTCCACTGAGAAGGGAAGTCACCCTGGAGCCAGATGCGGTTAAACACCCGAAGAAGATGGTGCCGTTGTGGAGCACTGAGATGTTGAAGCAGCTGGTTATGAATGGAATCTGGGCCAGGGGCCGTATCATGAGAAGAAGATAGAGCAGAAAGAAATTCCCATTCAGTGAAAGGTTCGTTGTAAGATTCTGACTCACAAGTGGTGAAACATAAGGTGACAGCTTCAGCCTGCTGTTTTTGATGAAGGAAAGCAGCTGGATAGGAGGCCGACGCTGATGCCACTGCAAAATGGGTCGCAAGATGTTCTGCGAGAACTAATGGGTCCGTACAAATGCCATCTGGGAGGTGAAGGCCTGGGAGGGTGGACTGCCGATGGCAACCTTGGAGAGAGCGAAGTGTAGCCCATACCCGTGACAGAGGGACAGTGGAACCAAGGGAAGAAACGAATCGTTCCCAACATATCCGTTTGCTCTGTTTAATTAAATAACGGGCTTTAGCGCGAAGGCGCTTAAAGGTAGAAAGGCTGGCTACAGATGGGTGCCTCTTAAAGTGTTGCAAAGCTCGACGGCGATCACGGATGGCAATGGCAATGGCCGTACTCCACCACGGGACTTGCCGACGACGAAATCGTCCAGATGAGCGCGGGACAGCAAGGTTAGCAGCGCAAACAATCGCGGCAGACACGTCACGTAGGACGTCATCAATACAACCCAACAAAGAGGGAGAAAACTCGACCTGTGCAGTATATAGAGGCCAATCGGCGCGGTGGAAAGACCAACGAGGTAACCTGTCCATCGGGGAGCGGGAAGGGAGCGTGATAATCAACGGGAAATGGTCACTATCACAAAGGTCGTCGTGTGGCGACCAGTGTAATGAAGGGAGGAGAGAGGGAGAAGAAAGAGAAAGATCAATGGCAGAAAAGGTACCATGACCAGCACTGAAATGAGTAGGGGAGCCATCATTAAGAAGGCATAGGTCGTGGTCTGCAATAAATTGGTCTATAAGAAGACCTCGTCTAGATGGAAAGGCACTGCCCCACAAAGGATGATGAGCATTAAAATCCCCAAGGAGGAGGAAGGGAGGAGGAAGTTGCTGAAGAAGGGTGGTTAAGGCAGCAGGTGTAAGAGTCCTGTCAGGAGGGAGATAAAGATTGCATACTGTGACTGCAGAGTCTAAGTGGACCCTAACAGCAACCGCTTCCAATGTAGTGTGGAGAGGAATCCACGTGCTAGCAATGTCTGTACGGACCAACGTACAAACGCCACCAGAAGCCCGCAAGGGTCCGACCCGATTTCGACAGAAAACACGGAACCCACGGAGGGTCGGTGAGTGAGCATCAGTAAAATGAGATTCCTGGAGAACCACACTAGCTGCTGAGTAGGACGAAAGAAGGGATTTCAATTCCGGAAGGTGACGATAGTAGCCATTACAATTCCATTGGAAAACCACAGAACGATGGTTTAAATGAGGGCTGAACACGCTAAATCCAGTCATACCGCCGGGTCCCCACCCGTCACCGACAAGGAGGGGGCGACATCCATAAACGACAGGTCAGAATCCGGTTGTGAAGCCGGGGAAGGGACCTCTGGTGACACCAGAGGCTCTTTGTCCCGGGACTTATGTTTCTTCTTCTTTTCAGGCTGAGATCGAGGAGGGCTGTGTGGCATAATGGAGCCAGCTGCAGCAAGATCAGGAACAGAAAGAGACCGGGCGACCGGGGGGCCGATAGACCGCGGCTCTCGCGGTCGCCGCGCTGCAGCAGACCTTTGACCTGGAAGGTGCCGGGAAGGGGCATCCCAGGAGAGGCGCCCTTGACCGGCAGACGCCGAAGGAGTGGGACACTTCTCCGGCTGGGGAGGGGGAGCAGCGCCCAGAGGAGAAGGTGTGGGAGCCGCAGGGGAGGGGGGAAGGAGAGGGGTCCGGGATGGGGGTAAGGAAGGGGGAGGAAGGGATGAAGATGTAACCAAGGCGTAACTAGATGTCATGGACACAGGGTGCAATCGTGCGTATTTCTTACGGGCCTCTGTGTAGCTTAAACGATCAAGAGACTTATACTCCTGTATCTTTTTTTCTTTCTTATAGACTGGGCAATCTGCTGAACGAGGAGAATGACTACCATGACAATTTACACATACAGGAGGGGGAACACAGGGACTCCCCTCATGGAGTGGACGTCCACAGTCACCACAGAGAGGGTCCTGGGTACAGCGAGAAGACATGTGGCCAAAACGCAAGCACTTAAAACACCGCATAGGAGGTGGGATGTACGGCTTCACATCACAGCGATAGACCATAATCTTAACTTTCTCAGGAAGGGCATCCCCTTCAAAGGCCAGGATAAAGGCACCAGTATCAATACGATTATCTTTAGGACCCTTCTGAACACGCCGAACAAAGTGAACACCCCGCCGTCCGAGATTGTCCCGAAGTTCCTCATCAGTTTGAAGGATGAGGTCTCTGTGAAAAATCACACCTTGTACCATATTTAGAGACTGGTGAGGGGTAATGGACACGGGAATTGTGCCAAGATGGGTACAGGCACGAAGGGCCGCAGATTGGGCAGCCGAAGCAGTTTTTATCAGCAACGAACCCGACCGCATCTTGCTCAGGGAGTCCACTTCGCCGAACTTGTCTTCAATGTGTTCCACAAAGAATAAAGGTTTGACACTGGTGAAAGTATCTCCATCAGTCCTGGTGCAAACTAGATAACGGGGGAAAGGTTTTGCCCCTAGACGACGCGCCTGACCCTCCTCCCAGGGGGGAGCCACGGAAGGGAAGGCCGAAGGGGCAAGAGAAGCGGCACTTGAGGAATCAGTACCACGCAGAGAGACGGCCGCAGAAGAGCGGCCGAAACACCGTCCAAGACGAAACACCGTCCAAGACGAAACACCGTCCAAGACGAAACACTGTCCAAGACGAAACACTGTCCAAGACGAAACACCGTCCAAGACGAAACACCGTCCAGTATGAAATTACACAAATCCACTGTGTGCCACGTACTGAGCCTAGAGTGATGCTGTCTGCCCACTCTTAATTTAGTTTCATTGCTATTGTGACATTTGCTAATATGATGATCGCTTCTGTTGGTATAGGACTCCATCCACACAAAGGCCTACATTAATGGCATATGCTTCAGCATAATCGAACTTAGTGGTCTGCACAATTGAGGGTGTTAACAAGGGATGATCCCAAGTATGTAATGGTTTGTTTGTGTCCAGTTGTGTGTGGCCCTCAGCATAGGTGTTTTTCGAAATCCTGGAATTTCTTGTGTAGACAAATTATCAGCTGATATTCGATAAAAGGAATTGCTAGATGCTGGTTAGCTTGAGTGAATTATTTTACACATGATGGATAGCACAAAATACGGGTATGGCAAAAAGGCATTTTATTGCAGCTGTTCCTCAAGGTCCCATATCAAAGGTAATAACTGAATTCATGCTTGTATGTTCAAGTATTGCTTATTGAAGTCCAAGTACTAATGACACAGCTCCATGCTCACAAACGATTACAGCTATCTCATCAGCATAACGAATGGTGCAGGGAATGTCTGTATACAATCTGAAGTTGTATTTGTCTATATCCATGCATCGATCATGTACCTATTTCGTAACTACCTGTATCTGTTCAACTATTGAAATCCTATGGCATGTGAGACAATGGTGTGAATTGCTATTATATTTGTTGACTTTGCTATCTGTCTCCCAATTACAGACGTAAGTAGTTGATTGTATGTTAATATCTGTTCATTGCACTTTCTAATGTAGCACAAATATTTCAATTTCACTGCAAGAGAGACAAAAAACATGCCCTGAATCCAGAGGCGCCAATTTTCGTGAGGTATTGTATGGTATGGTATGGTATGCTTAAGTTTGATATAATATCTATTCTTGTCCATACTTGATGCTGTGCTATTCTTCAAATGTAATTTAAGTCTGTGAACTGCCAAATAGAATTTTCTGTTGATAAACAGTTTCAAATTAATATCAGCAACTTTTATGTCTTTACAGTGCACTCAGCGAGACAGATCCACATCCTGTGGACCTTTATCCCACGTCAAACTTGAATCCATGGGCACAGGTGTTTCACAGGTAGAGCATAATTGTGTTCAATGCATCATTGATAGTTGCTCGTCAGACAGTACCCCTATTCTTTCAGTAAAATAACTGAACCAGAAAGTGGCCTGTCAAGTTAGGTACTGATCATTTAGATATTGAGACTCAGGATAAGGTGTAAATGTGAAAGACAATTTTAACAAGCATCTGATATTTCAGAAGTGGGACACTAATTACGAAAAGCGACAGTTGTGACAACCTAGTCAGTGACTGGCAGATGTCGTTATACTGTCAGTGTCTCCTTACTCAGCATAAAACAGTGGGAATACATTCACATGCCAAAAATTTTTGAGTCAGTTTTTTCAACAGGAGCGTAATGACCCATTTTGCACTCTGAGACGAACATTTAACCGCTGGTTCCGTTACTTTGCCTGCCACAGCGCGCATGTCACTCATGGAAAGAACCTTATGGGTCAGTGAAATTCCGATAGTTTACTTATGTAAAACCAACACTAAATTTTACACCTCAGACCCCAATTTAGGCGTACAAAAACATTTCATGTGCTTCATTACTACATAGCGTGATTCCCAGAACCCTTCCGATGATAACAGAGAATTTACAACATATTTCTTCTTGCTAAGTCACTTTATGAACTACGTTTTCGACTAACACCATATTTTACGTGCCAAAGTTTGGTAGTTAATACCTCTGTATCTCGGGAACGGATAATGATATCCAGAAAACTTTATAGGCTTCTCTCACGCAAAATTTTAGGAATATCGTAAAAATTGTAGACATTTACTGGGCACAGCCGTCTTCGAATCCACGGCTGTTCTTCCTCACTCGCCTCACAGCCCGGGTCTCGCACCTTCCCCACTTCCATTTAAGCGGCAAGCAGTACGCGGATGATTGAGTTGTTACTAATGCAGCAAGACGTTCGCTCAGATGCCTACCAATAGAATGATACCATGCAGACATACAGGTCTCCCAGTAAAGTGGCTTAACGCCGTCGCATTGAACGGAGATTACTCTGAAAAACAGGGTTTTGTAGGCAAGGGAGTGCGAAATATACTATATCAAAAATATTAATGAAATCCACCTGCTCTCAGGAAAAAAATAGGTTGAATTACTTGTTGAACGGGACTAACGGTTACGAGCAGTTTAATTTTGAACCTGTGTACCTGGGAATTGGATGAAGACGTAAAGACAATTTTCACGGTTGTTAGAGAACAGGACGTTTTGAATGTACCGTAAAAATTACACCGATTTCCTGGTCCTAGCCATCTTGGTTTTTGGGTACCAAAACAAGACAAGAATTCCATGTTTTTGGGGATTTTGTCGGAAACGTACAAAGTGAGCCAAGATTAGCTCGAATCTATCTTGTAATCTGGAAGATAAAATGCTTCGGACTGGATAGGCTATTTCTCGCTCACCGCGTGAGGGAAGCAAGGTGGTCGGGAGAAACTTAACCGCCTGCAGCGACTTCACCAGAGTATACGACCTTCCAGCGTTGTTCTCTTTAGTTAGATCACGAGTGGATCGACACGGCGATGCATACATGGCGAGTGATCGCTCCGTGCGAGAAAATCCGTTGGCTCTTCAGTTCTGCGAAGGAAATTTTCTACTGAAGACGCTCACGAGGGTTTGAATCGATTCCTTTGCTTGTATATTTACACTGTCCAACGAGAGGCTTTGAACAGCACCGGTGGCACTGCATCATTGCCATTACTTCTGGTGAGGATTTCTGTTTAAACTCATAGCGGCGTTGGTCGGTAATTCCCATTTAACACCTGCTCGTGCTCGCATTATCGTGACATCACTACTCACGTTAGTATTGGCTCATCTGCTTCGTGCGTCTGAGCATTTCGGGTTATTGGTTTATTTCAAGAAAAGTTAATGTGATTTTATCCACAAACTCATTTGTTTGGAAACGGGTTTCCATTTTATGAAACGTCTGCTGGCTGTATCCGCAGGAAATGGTAGGGTCTCGCCTAGTTCTAGTCTTTAGAGTTGACGCCACTTTGGCGACTTGCGTGTCGATGGGGATGAAATAATAATGATACGAACAACACCCAGTCCCTGACGGAAAAGAATCTCCGACCCATCCGGGAATCGAACCCGACCCGCTAGGTAGGACATTCCGTCGCGCTGACCACTGAGCTACCAGGGACCGACGCTGAACCCGCTTTATGTGTGACTGGAATGATGGTGCGTTGTACCAAGAACCGTTAACGTCATCCCTTTTCATTGTCAAGCTGCTATTCTCTGTAACAGAGACACGGCGGTTGATGTGTTATTGGCAAGAAGCATCTTGCAATCAATTCCATAGACGCTAATTCTGCTTTCGATTATTTGGTTTCCTTTTAAGAATTAGCGAAAAAAATTTGTTGCAGCAAAATATGTATGTAACCTCTTTAGGTTTTAGTTCGATAGGGATTAAGTTCGTTCCTTTTTTATCCTGACTGAATTTAACGTCAATCATAAGGTGTGTTTTTAAAATTTTATGGCATGAGCGCTGCTTTGAAATTTGCTACCTAACAGTTGCTGTAACAAAATTTCACTTAAAATTAAATCCTCGCATTGTGCCAGGCCATCGTGAACTTTTAGTGAGTAATTTACTTGAACTGAATTTGCACACCTCAACCTGCAGTACTAAATTTGGGGGTACGCAGTACGAATTTGGGGTATGTTCCCTCTCGAGCTTTTTTCACTAGCTATGCTTTGAAAAATACGTAACTCTTTTTGAAGTTTAACATTACTAAAGTGCCAAATCTCTCTGTAATATGTCTCTGGGCTAAAATAAATGTTTTGTAAACATTAAGGATTTTATGCTGGATAAACAGACCTTCCACTTCCAAGCAAGCTTAAGCTTTTTTGCTTTACTTGCCCTAAAGAATTTAAGTAAAGTGCTTATAAGGATTTCTGAGAACGAGAAGATGGCACTTCTACCTAAGTACTTAGATAATGTACTGGTAAATTTGTGCCATCTTCTGTGTTTAGGTATTTAATTATCCGGTGCTGACTGCGAATAATATGGGGAAAAAGAATTTTTTCTTGTTTTATAAGGAACCGTCCTTTAACTTAATGATGCCTCAATACGCCTCTTAAGACGCGCCGTAGACCGCAACTAATGCAAAAAGGACCAACCTATTTGCTCCATTTCCCGAAGCTGGAGGAACGGTGTAATACTCAAATTTTGACCTTGTACTGTAGGATAGTGACAGTAAGACGATCGTTCGTTCTACTGGGTATTCAGTTGTCCCCAGCTCAAGGGCTATCCGTAACATTTTACCTTAAGTCTCTACCGCCACTGGAACCAGAGACATGAGCCCCGGAAAAATCTCACTTTCATTCGCAGCCATTTGGAACACAGTGGTTAGTGCGCGCTATCGCATGCGAAACGATTATTTGACACGTGTATCACATTAGGCGCCGTTGGGCTCCAAATGTCATACATCCAACTGTAGACAGTTTCCCAGAATGCGTCGTAGTGGTTGTGGTGCAAGGGCCAGTACAGGGACGTACTCTACATTTACGAGATCGCTCTTTAGCTACGTGCAGGCACTATGCACCTGAAATTGTGTTGTGGAGAATACAGAACGATATGGTTGTTTAAATCCAGTTACAGATTGTATCCTTTCAGCGTAATTACTACAGTCCCAGTGAAATGGTTGAGTGTTACATGGCTAATGGCTTGAAGTGGTAAGGAAAAAACAGTTACCGATTCAACTAAAAAAATTGAAAATGCGTCACAATCTACTCGTTAGGAAGTATAATCTTAAGTTAAAATTTCAACATAGCAACAAGAAACAGGTATTATAGTTTTTGTTTATCAGGAGACAGCATTACTTACAGGACGCAAATATCCGTAACTTTATTCATTCAGTATTTGAGACACAGCCCTTGGAGACTTTCAAACTTTGTAACTTTGAAAACTTTTTATCGCTGACATCCTCCACAAAATTATGCAGGGAAGAAAGTTTATCGCTCACTACGCTTTTGCTGTCCATTCAATTATACATCAACATTAATTAAAACATCTTGGGTTATGTTGATCATGTTCAGTCCAACAGTTTACTTGTTGATTAACGAAAACTACCTCAGCTGTAGAATCACATTTATTGTGCAACGAGACGTTTCATTCTTTAAACATCTTTAATTGGCCTGCTGTTAAGTAAAACAGCAAATTAGGCTGAAGCAACAGCACCTTAATGAATAATATAAGCAACTTACACTGACAACCGACTCTTACTAAGTTCACACTTTGTACTGCGGAAGTACGGCGAGCAGGCGCAGCACCGTGCGTACAGTGAGCTGCCCTAACAGGGCTTCTCCGTGAGAGGAGAGGAACACGAGAACGTACTGCGTGCTCTTTGGTCTTCGTCGAGTGAGACAGGCGATTTTGCCACCACAGTCGTTACAAGCAATGGCACAATCCTAAGTACGTAACTAATAGGACTATTAAAGTGTAAAAAGCCATTATACAATCAACTCGCTTTACAATGGATACGAACAAAGAAGCCATTATACCCAGCAACACGTTAGCAGGTGACAGTGATTGCAACGAAGTTCTTAGTCATTCAACACAAATTACAGTAAGCGAATGATTACTCTTCCTCAGTTTTTACACAATTACTTTGCAACTGTATTCTGTAATTACGATGTCAAGAAACAACTTTAAGTCATGCAAACGTGTTACAAAATACGCATTGTCACTGGAACATGGTGTCACTGGGCTTACAAAAATATTTATCATTAACTAAACTGGGTAGTTCTAGTGTTTTGCTAACAAATTACCAGCGAGCTGTGTTGAATGTGCTACATATTTATGCAACTGAAGACCATACGCCAAAGCCTAAGGTTGCAGCAACGTTAGCCAGATCGAATAGTAAGTAACCGATTACACACTTTCATGCAAAAAAAATAAAAATAAATAATCAGTAAATTTCCCTCCACAAAGTCACTATGACTAATGAGTAAAGGCAGTTTACAACATCGTCTTATAGCTGAACATGTGGAAGGTTAAAATAACTGAACTAGGTAATGCAAGTGGCTTGTTGACAATTAAAACATAGCCCCATTACAGTTGCTGCTGTCGTTAACGACAGAAGAGAAAATGCCAGTGATTGCTGAAAGCTCTTCATTAGACATGTGACAGCGTGAATGATTCAACAGTTGATTATGACATAAAACATTAAGTGTTACATGTCTTATGTGGAATGGAAGAATTTAATATTTATAAACAAACTTTCAGGAGACATGGCAGTATCCTACGTCTAAAAGAAAGTTGCTCAGTCAAATTTATGTGAATAAAAGGCATAAAAATGGGCTTCAAAGTTGACAGAGCAACTAAATTATGTACTGAAATGGACTAGATGCAGGCTTTCTGCGTTTCATTGAACGTCAATGCGCAGTTCGTATCACTA
The DNA here is from genome assembly GCF_023864345.2 of Schistocerca serialis cubense. Classification (NCBI taxonomy): domain Eukaryota; kingdom Metazoa; phylum Arthropoda; class Insecta; order Orthoptera; family Acrididae; genus Schistocerca; species Schistocerca serialis. The sequence goes on from NC_064644.1 coordinate 565,229,370, forward strand.
CGACCTGCATCAGGCTACTTGAGATGTTTATGACAGCACTGCACGACTAAAATGGTGATGGATGTATTTTCATACACGTAATTACCTCAATTCTATCAGAACTTAAAAATTGTTAATGAAAGTAATTTCTTGTTTTACATGCTTACATATTTATCATGAAATTTTACATGCTTGTTTACTTATAGACTTACGAACAGCTTAAGTAGACATCAGTGATATACGTAAGAGTGACTGTTGTGGTCGTGGTGGTGGTGGGTCCTGGAGTAATGCACCACCAGCCTTTAAACTGTTACTGACCTTAAAGCGTCAATTGTATCATGTCTTGCTGAATGGCTCCTTGATTTACACATTACTGGTGTCGGCCTACTGCTGGAATGTTGCTCAGTATTTGTTATACGCTGGCTTCTTTCAGTTCAGGCAAAAGCACAGTCCATTTTTACTCAACACTGCATTCAGCCGGAAACTCATCGGTATAGCTTGATGTTCGACAAGTAACTATGGACTCCATATTTCACGGACTGTATTCTGATGCACTCTAAGTCATTTTCGTATTTGGTACGAAGCGATGCTGAGGCATGTACACAACTGGAAGAATCATGTTGCTTGCCAGGTAGAGCTTCTGATGCACTACAGCTCTAACGCTTATTTATGGAAGGTTTTTTGGGAAGGGGCCATCAGCTGTCTCTAGGCTACGTGAAGGACTGCAGGTGAAGATCTGGCTTAATATCTTCTCAGATTCTTCGTGTCAGAAGTACAGAGCATTCTTCTACTGTGATAAAATAATCATTCTCCCAGTAGCACTCGTCACCAAACTGCAAACGAAGACAGATAGCGCAAATGTAGTTACACTGCTACACATGCGCGGTCCGCTTCTGCTGCAGAGCGCGCCGAATTAGATAGGGGCCCGGCATTAGCCTTCTCCACTGCGCAGGCGCCGCCACGCCAATTTTCGGTATATGTATAGAGCGATGCGCACCAGAAATCTTCATTCTCTTACTCACCTGAAGATAGCTGCATGTTTGTTAGCCGAAATATCGTGCCAAGATATCAACGTGATCCGGCTGCAAGCCCGAAATATGATGGACCAATCAATACGCCGGGAAAACAAGATACACATCAGTGTAGATGTCCGTAAGGTCTGGGGCGATTGAGAACTTTGAACAAGGCACCAGTGGGACGCTGTGTATTGAGTTTTTTGTGGAACCAAGTGCACTGATACATCTGATACTTTCAACAGTGCTGCACCCCAGCAATCTTTCATCGCTTTCGCTTTGATCTTCACATACGCCTCCGCAATATTACGCTGTTCAAATATCTCCAGCCTGTTAAACAATGTCACTGGAATTCTGAAACAGCATCCTGCTGTTTTCGCTTGCATGCGTTCACTTGTTATCGACGTCACGTCTGCATGTATGTTGCTCTCTGGGATTGTCTCTGTAGTAATGGAAGCAACGTGGTATTACAGGTCTCACCTGCTTCACTTTTGATGCAGACAAATACCTGCAACTGTGGGTCACATTTTCCAAAGCCAGGTTTCTTGTGAGACTGTATGATCGTTCAAACACTTATCTACACCTCCAGTACAGCCTGTTCTGGTCTCACATCAGGCCATATGTCTGATAATTTTAGGCCTGCGAGTGTAAAATCTTTTACATAGGTTACAAGTCCAATCAATGGCTTTGAGTAAAGGTTTTTGTCTCACGGATTGGCTCCTCTAGTAAGGCAGGTTTCACCACATCTGAAGAGACCCCCTCCCCCAGGAAAGATGACAGATAATGGAAATGGAAGACACCCTCGGGCCTCGCAACCTAATACCGTCGGGGTCGAAATAAACAAGAGTTGGCCAAGAGCGGCCGACAGGAAAGATGACAGATCGTGAAAAGTGGGAGTAATTACAGACTTAGCTGAAGAGCTTCCTAGCAGTCAGACACATAATAGTCCTTTACCATCTTACCAAACACCACGTGACTTACATCAGCTGTATTGCTTGTAGTTAAGCTTCATATATTGCTTACATAGACTGTCAAAGTTGGGAAGTAATAATTTTGGCCCAACAACATTTCCATCAGTGAATAGAAAGAAATGAAGTTGTCATTTAACAAAAGAATATTATCCAACAAATGTAATATTACAACATATACACATTACAGAGATTTCTTAGATGTTATAAACAAATTCCAATGTCACCAAGAATATTTTTACAGAATCAAAGCTACATGCAGGTTACACCTCAGTGAAATACAGGATGCACGTTCATTATCTTTTCCTTCCTTCCTTCTAAACAACTAAAAACAGAAGAAAATTATTTTAACCAGTCTTTCTTTTTAAATCAAGATAAATACCCCGTGCACACCACAAATTATGATTTTATTAACAACTTTGAAAAAACAGATGAATACCAATGCAAGTTATAAAAAAGTAAACATGAATAATTGTGCAGCAACTGTTCCATATGCATCATGACGAAAATTCATAGTAAGTACGAAAACACACAGAAATACGAAGACATTAAAGAGGTCATTGGAAAATTGAAGTGAGGTAACATTAACTCCCTCAGGCAGGAGAGGGTGGTAAGCTAGTATAGGTTAACAAAGAAGGGACAGTGACTCATACCTCAAGATTAGGGGAACTTCTTTAGTGACGAGGGTACATGAAGATCGAAGCCCAGATGTACTTCTGTGTGTTTACTGGCAATAGCAATTATTTGCTATTCCTACAAATGCAATAAATAGTAAGTCACAGTGCCATGTCTTACATTCTGAAATTACTGTCTATAAAGATAAATGATAATGCCGTTTTTAGTACTTAATTATTACGACCCATTTCTATCACTGTTTCTCCTCACGGTACTGAATACGCAACAGAAAGAATCGCAATATAACATAAAAAAATACAAGTGCCAGTGGAAGTGGGTAGTCAAACACTTACGAATAGTTTACAGTTACGTCACGTCGCATTTCATATAAATTACTCTACCATACTCAAAATGTATAAAAGGATTAACATAGCTTTTTAGTACTAAAGGAACTTTGCTTCATTAATGAGAAGCAATACATTTAATATGAGGTAGAATGATATGATTTAAGAAATCAACAAGGTAACTGGCCTATCATCATACAAATAATTAATACTTATTCACATTACCACAGAACTATTTGTAACTAATATATCTTAGGTTAGTACAGAAGTATGACAGTTTTTCAATAAGGATTTTTACTTGTTTATACCGAAGAGCCAAAGAAACTTTTACACCTTCCTAATATTGTGTAGGGGCCCCTTCGAGCCAGCAGAATTGTCACAACACGACGTGGCATAGAATCGACTAATGTCCGAAGTAGTTTTTAAGGTTACTGACACCATGAATACTGCAGGGCTTTCCATAAATCCGTAGAAGTACGAAGGTGTGAAGATTGCTTCTGATCAGCACATTGCATGGCATCCCAATAGTGCTCAGTAATGTTCATGTCTGGGGAGTTCGGTTGCAGCGGAAGTGTATCTGGAAAATTGCCTTGGAGCCACGCTGTAGCAATTCTGGATGTCCGGAGTGTTGCGTTGTCCTGCTGGAGTTGTCCAGGTCCATCGGAATGCACAATGGACATGAATGAATGCAGGTGATCACACAGAAAGCTTACGTTCGTGTCACCTGTCAAGATTCGTGTGGAGACGTATCAGAGGTCCCACGTCATACTAACTGCGCAGTCCCACACTATTACAGAGCCCCCACCAGCTTGAACAGTCCCCTGCTGACATGCAGGGTCCATGGATTCATGAGGTTTCATCCATACCCTTACACGTCCGTCACCTCGATACAATTTGAAACGAGGCAACATGTTTCCAGCCATCAACAGTCCAATGTCTGTGTTGATGGGTGCCAGGCGAGGCGTAAAGCTGTGTTGTGCAGTTATCAAGGGTACAAGACTTTACCAAGGCACCAAAAGCCCGTATCGATAATGTTTCCTTGAATGGTTCGCACGCAGACACTTGTTGGTGGCTAAGCACTGAAATCTGCAGCAATTTGCGGAAAGGTTATACTTTTGTCACGTTGAACGATTCTCTTCAGTCGTCGTTGCTCCCATTCTTGCAGGACTTTTTTCTGGTCGCAGCGATGTCTGAGATTTGATGTTTTACCGGATTGCTGATATTCATGGTACTCTCGTGAAATGGTCGCACTGGAAAATCCGCACTTCATCGCTACCCCGGAGATGCTGTGTCCCAACGCTGCGGCGCCGACTGTGACACCACTTTCAGACTCACTTAAACCTTGAGAACTTGCCATTGTAGCAGCAGTAACGGATCTAACCATTGCACCCGACACTTCTTGCCTTATATAGGCGTTGCCGGTCGCAGCACCGTATTCTGCCCATATATATATATTTGTTTTTCAATACGCATGCCCGTATCAGTTTCGTTGGCACTTCAGTATGGAAGTACTGTCTAAACATAATATACAAAACTGCGCACGAACCTAAAATTAAGTGAAAGGCACAAGCCTCCAATGTCATAAGCAGTTCAGTTTGCAAACCCAACTACGTCTAATACAATGAAATCATGTTGAGGAACAAAGACGTCTCAGTACAATATTTTTGGAGTAGATAGCATTATGACGAGATTACAACAGATTAGTCAATACTTATGTCAAATAACTAACCATCTATAAGTTAATGAACCATCACAATTTCATTAAAAGTAACAGGAGGTGCTTCCTAATGTAATTATACAACCATCTGATTACCGGTCTACTAAATACAAGATTTTTGAAGTGGATATTAACAGGCAACCAGTACTGAATACTGAGAGTACTTTTGATTCTTTTGCTATAGTGAAAACTATTCACAATTAAAGCTAAGTAGTGTGAACAAAACTAAATTTACAGCATATATTTGTTATGTAAGCATTCCGAGTGCAAAATGGGGAGGGGATTGAAATCAACACAAGTAATCATGTATTCTAGCGTACTTATACAAATTTCGTATTACCTCAGTTATTAATAGAAAACTTAATATGACTAAAGGAAAGGAGTCATAGCATAACATTTCAATCACGTAACAACCAAACAACAAAGCATATACAGTATACAATGAAAACTATGGATAATGAAAAGGCTAAAATGCGCACATGATACAGCCCTGCATTTATGTTAGGTCCTGTCGTTAACTTCAGCTGCACATGACTAAATTAAAGGAACTATAGTAGCAAAGTGTGTGCTAAAATCTCACACTATGCATATGAGAGCTGCATCACCAACTTAATGGAGCCCAAGCGTAAGTTTAAAATATTGGGAAACCAGGTCAAAAGTAAACCATGGAAAGTAACTTCAGTGAGCAGAAGCAATAACAGTAATTAGAAACTAACGATTAAATCTGATTCCTTCAAGAATCGAACTCACAAGTTTACAACTGCTCCATATCTTAAATGCTTTATAAATGAGTTAGTGCGATATTGGACGTTAAGCGAATAAGCGAGAAACAAATTCAGAAATGGTTTGAAATTACGTTTAAAGTTCGTTGGAAGTCGCCAAGTACTCTCGTTATGAAACAATGCATGAACAGAGTCCGTGTAATTCATGAATTCTGAGTTATGCTGCCTTATGAAATCTACCGTTTGTGACTATTATATTGATCTGTGATAAATCTTTGACTTAAGGTTATAGCTATAATAAATATATGACAGCAATTTAATTATTGACTGAACGTAGGATGTTGATGCAACAATGAAATTCAAGTTTGTTGCCCCTGGAAGCCGTCTGATAAACCTGCCGCTGGTACAGTAATATCAATGCAATAGTGTTAGGGGAAAAAAATACCTTCCGTCATGTGTCCATCTTATCTGAATTACACTTAAGTGCTGCCTATTGCTGCTAATAATTTACACTGAAAATTTGTCATGGCTGCACATGACAGCAATATTTTAACGACATCATTGTTCAAAACATTTTCCGGAAAGTGTAACTTGTTTTTAGCTCCTATTCTGCCGTCCTAAGGAAGATAAAATTCATGGTGTTTAGACGAAGTCCTAAAAAGCCAGAGTAGTTGGCTGGTTGGTATAAAAGAGGGGGAAAGGGACCAAACTAAGAATCATCGGTCCCTTGTTCCTAATAAATCAATGCCACACGTGTGGGAATAAAACTGACGAGACTTAACACAAAACGGAAAGAAAGAAAGGACCACAAGAACGAAGGGAAGGCAACGATCACTAAAAGGAACAAAAGAGGCCAGATCGCCAGAGTAGTACTCCTACACTCAGTAACTAACAGATGAAAGGATTGTAGTATCAAGTTCCTGGACAACAGCGTATCAATTGGGAAATGGGGGAGGTCCGAGAAGCGGTATCTGCCGCCCCCCTCCCAGCCCCCCCCCCCCCCCAAATTATTTAATTTTGAATTTCATTTGCTCTAGAGGAAGAGCTAGTGAATGAATTACACTGGCATGAAGAAATATGGAATTAGTACTTTTGTTGGCAGCTCTTTTTGCTTTTGACTGAAGCAGCTTTTCACACCTACTACATTCTATCCCCTCCCTTCGTCCCATTTTTTCCCCAAAGGGGGACAGCCTCTGTATGCATATCTAACAAATTCTGTATAGCACTTTCGAACAGCAGTTGACGGTGATCGGACCCGTAGGCGAATAGCAGGGTTGCCAGTGCACTGAATTTGGGGGAGGAGCGCCAGACTTCAGGCAGAAATCGTGACTGGAAGAACATATTTTTTTAAAATTCTTTTTATATGATTGCGCAGGTGCAGAGGATACCTGTTAACAACGTACTGTTCGAAGGCCGACCTGGCTCACAGTTACGACAATGTCCGCTACGCTATACGAACAATCCAACATTTAAGAAAATGAACACAACGTGTGAACCTAGATGTGAGGAGAGGCAGCATTCTGACGCTCGCCCTTCTCCGTCTCTTCACGAGCACCCTGTATTGACGCCGTAGCTCTGTACAGAGAGCAGGAGAAAAATCACTGGCTTCACTAGAAATTTCACCTTCGTTACCAGAGGTAAGGACACATGCAATTCATTTGCAGTTTCGAGGTGATACGAGTGAACGTTTGTGGTGAAAGGTACATGATTCTTTATGTTATTTATTTGTCATATCTCCTAGCTCAATATTGATAGTTGTCAACAGTTCAGCGAAGAACGATAATGTAATTATCTTCTCACACGTCTCAGTGAGACTTTTGGGAAAAGAATGGGTTAGGAGCTATGGCATACCTGTAAGTACATATTTCGAAAAAAAAATGAAGGCAGTTATTTCAGGTACTGTGGAAATGCTTCGAGTTAAAGGGGGCTCCAAATCTCAATGCAAAAGCGACAAAACAATGCCTGGGTCTACACAGAAATTCTTGGAACTCGTTTGACTATCCCTATCAGTGGGAAACATGCCAGCTCCAAGGATTCAGGAAGGAAAAAGCGAATAAATGCTCCAGAAATAATAACGGTCGGTGAATAAGCATTCCCTATCACTACAACAAAGCAAGTAGAGATTCAATCAAAGAAGGTGTCGATAATCACTACGTAATAATTAAATTTAGAAGAATAGTTCCACCTTAGTTATCGACATGGTGTATGTACGTAACTTGCGCTTTCTATATGAGTTTAAGTTGCAAGGAAACTAATATTTGGACCCTTGCTTTTGAGCTAGGTGTAGTATTGCAAAAAATCCCTCCATAACCCATTGCAGCTTGTCCCGAAATTAGGCGTTATGACAGGTTACTCATATCATCCCCCTATTCCACAGCAAGAGAAACTACGCTGATGTTGCAGGATCAGAAAATTGAGATTTATGTAGCAAGTTGTTATGAAGTTTATGATATGCAATTCATTCATGTTTCAGCTGGAAAATTTTAATTAATTTCACTAGTTACAAATATACATTGTTATCTCATAGGAATACATAATACACTCATGATTTGACAGACGCTACTTTGTTTCTCAGATTCAGTCCTGCGACAGTAGTTAACCAATGCCCCTGCCACCTGTCGCCGTTGGATAAGCAGCAGCCAGCAACAAGTTGCACTCTAGCTCACTTGTTTTATAGTTTAATTCTTAATTTCTTTGCGTGATTTTAAGTGTTTGCATAGCTTAATTCACAAATTTCTGGCGTATTATAGTATTTGAGAGTTGTAGCATCGCGTTTTACTACCCATACAGTGTAAATTCGCGTAGTTGTCAATCATCTGTTTTCAACGGATTGTGAGATGAAAGAGGCAAAAAAGTTGTTAGGGGTAGACAGGGACTGAGCCTTTTGTGTACGGATTCAGGGGGAATTGTCCACCGTCCGTAAACAGCTGGTAGCTGGGTTGGCCGTGGCCGACAGGCTCCAGGCTGTTGCCCTGGGGCGCGGTGACACCAGACAGGAGCGCTTTGGCGCCTCTGGAACCTGTAGCTTCGCCTGGGATCTCTGATGCCACTGCGCCCTCGGATTCCGACGTCCCTGCTGGTCGACACTTGCCTGACGGTGATTGGCGAACGGTGGTAGGGTCGCGAATCCCTGGGCGGAAGGCGAAAGTTCGTGCTGGCCTTAAGGCTGTACAGTTACGGGTCCGTAACAGTTTTGAGGTACTGACCACTGCTTAAAGTACTTCTGGGCCAGCAAGGGCGGCCTCGCCTGTTGCGGCAGTGGCCGGTCTTCCTGAGAGGTTCGGACAAGCGCAGAGGACGGGATTGCTGGTAATCGGGAGCTTCAATTTTAGGTGGGTGATTGAGCCCCTTAGGGATATGGCAGATAAGGACCGGAAGAAAGCCAATGTGCACTCCGTGCGCATACCGGGGGAAGTCATCCAAGGTGTGGAAAGGGTCCTTCCAGATGCCATGAAGGGTACAGGGTGCAGCCAACTGCAGGTGGTGGCTCATGTCGGCACTAATGAGGTGTGTCCCTATGGATCGGAAGACATTCTATCTGGTTTCCGGCGGCTATTTAAGTTGGTAAAAAATGCCAGTCTTGCTAGGGAGATGAAGGCAGAGCTCAAGCATCGTCGACAGGAGCGATTGCGGACCTTTGGTACAGAGCCGAGTGGAGGATCTGAATCAGATGGTTCTGCGACCGTGCAGGCTGCAGATTCCTGACTTGCGCCATAGGGTGGGGTACCGCTACATATGTCAGGTGCCCACTACACACACACAGGAGGCGGCTAAACGCGTGACAGCTGCTGTAGGCGTGGACTGGGCGGTGTTTTAGGTTAGTCGCCGGAAAGATCAAAAAGGGCTCCTGTCTCAAAGGGTACAGGGCAGAGAAGCGACGAGAATCGACCATGCAACAGTCGGTATTGTAGTTGTAAATTGTCATAGCTGTGCCGGAACAGTACCAGAGCTTCAAACGCTGATAGGAAGCACTGAATCTGAAATGGTTGTAGGAACAGAAAGGTGGCTAAGGAGGGAGATAAAGTCTGCCGGAATTTTTACAGAGGCTCAAACCGTGTTCAGAATGGATAGATTAGCCGGCCGGAGTGGCCGAGGGGTTCTAAGCGCTACAGTCTGGAACCGCGGGACCGCTACAGTCGCAGGTTCGAATCCTCCCTCTGGCATGGATGTGTGCGCTGTCCTTAGGTTAGTTAGGTTTAAGTAGTTCTAAGTTCTAGGGGACTGATGACCTCTGAAGGTAAGTCCCACAGTGCTCAGAGCCATTTGAACCAAGCGAAAGGATAGACCAAAGTGTGTGTGTGTGTGTGTGTGTGTGTGTGTGTGTGTGTGTGTGTGTGTGTGTGTGTTGTTGGTATTTATATTTTAGTTAAGTTGAGATAGTTCCTTCTATTTGCTATGGGTACAGGTTATACTCAACAGCCGCCCAAAAATAGTAATTGGCTGCTCCTACCGACCCCCCCCCCCCTACTGAAATATCACTGAACGGTTCAAAGAAAACTTTAATCTCATTACAAATAAGTATCCCACTCACAGTTACCATTCATACAGTTATAATTGGTGGGGACTTCAATCTACATTCGATTTGTTAGCAAAAATACATATTCAAAACCGTTGGTAGACAGAAAACAGCTTCCGAAACTGTACTAAATGCTTTCTCTGATAATTAGTTAGAACAATTACTTCATTAGCCCACACGAATTGTAATTATTTGCGAAAACATACTTGACCTCTTAGCCACAAATATCCTTATTTAATAGAGTGTGTCATGACGTTTACAGGGATTAGTGAACACAAGGTCATTGTAGCGAGGCTCAAAACCGTATCAACCAAAACCACTGAAAATAAACACAAAATGTATCTTTTTAAAATAGCAGATGAAAATTCTGCTTGATGCCTTCCTGAGAGTGTTACCATTCCTTCCAAGCTAATTGTGTAAGCGTAGACCAGATATGGCTTAACTTCAAAGACACAGTACCGGCAGCAATGGATAGATTCATACCGCGTAAGTTAAGAGACGAGACGGATACACCATGGTACACAGAACACGTCGAACACTGTTGCAGAAACAACGAAAAAAGGATGCCAAATTCAGAAGAATGCAAAATTCACAAAATTCAAGTTTCACGGAAGCTCGAAATTTAGTGCGGACGTCAATGCGAGATGCTTTTAATAATTTTCACAATGAAACATTGTCTCAAAATATAGTAGAAAACCCAGAGAGATTCTGGTCGTACGTAAAGTACACCAGTGGCAAAAAACAGTCAATACCGTCACTGCATGATAGCGATGGAAATATTAACGATGATGGAGCCACTAAAGTGGCGTTATTAAATATAGTCTTCTTTCGTGAAGGAATTACGGAAAACCAAGTAAATATTGCGGAATTCGAAACCAGAACAGCTGTTAGCGTGAGTGACAAAAGTAGGTGTCTTAATTGTTGCCTTTCAGTGATTTGTTTCGCAAGTCTTCCGGTCCAGATGGTATACAAATCAGGTTCCTTTTAGAGTATGCAGACAATAGCGCCTTTCTTAGCAATCATACACAACCGCTCACTTGAAAGGTCTGCTCCTAAAGCTGGAAAGTAGCACAGGTCACACCAATATTCAAGAAATGAAAAAGGAGTAACTCATCAAATTACAGACCCATATCACTGACCTCAATTTGCAGTAGGATTTGGATCATGTACTGTACTCTAACAGTAGGAATCACCTTCAAGAAAATGAATTATTGATACATAAACAACACGGATTTAGAAAATATCGTTCTTGTGCAAAACAGCTAACTCTTTATTCCAATGAAGTAATGAGTGCTGTCGACAAGGGATGTCAGATCGATTCCATATTCCTTGATGAGATATCTGGCGTTCCGCAAGGTAGTGTCATAGGCCCTCTGCTGTCGCTGATTTACACAGATGATCTAGGTGATAATCTGAAATTATAGCGTCGTATGCAAAAAAATCTAAGGAAGCTGCTCAATCATCAACGATCAATTCCAATTACAAAATGATGTAGAGAGAATTTCTGTATGGTGCGAAAAGTGGCAACTGGCACTAAGAGTAAAGTGCGAGGTCATCCACATGGGTATTAAAAGAAATCCGATAAATTTTGGGTATACGATAAATCGCACAAATTTAAGGGCTGTCAATTCGACTAAATATCTAGGAATACCGATTACGAGCAACGTAAATTGGAAAGACCACATTGATAATATTGTGGGGAAAGCAAAACAAAGGCTGCGCTTTGTTGGCAGTACTCTTGGAAGGTGCGACAAACCCACTAAAGAAACCGCCTACATTACACTTGTCAGTCATCTGCTGGAATATTGCTGCACGGTGTGGGATTCTTACCATGTAGGATTGACGGAGGACATCGAAAAAATGCAAAGAAGGGCAGCTCGTTCCCTGTTATCGCGCAATAAGTGTGAGAGTCTCACTGATATGATACGCGAGGGCAGTCACTGAGAAAGGCGGTTTTCTTTGCGGCCAGATCTATTGACGAAATTTCGATTACAACTATCTCTTCAGAATGCGGGAATATATTGTTGACACCGACCTACGTAGGGAGAAATGATCATCATAATACAATAAGAGAAATCAGAGCTCGGAGGAAAAGATTTAGGTGTTCCTTTTTCCCACGCGCCATTCGAGAGTGGAATGGTAGAGAAGTAGTATGAAAATGGTTCAATGAACCCTCTGTCAGGCTCTTTAGTGTGAATTTCAGGGTAACCATGTAAATGTAGATTTGTCGTGTCAGTAATTGATTAGATGTTTTCTCTCTTGCAAAAAACAGCCCTCAGTTTAATAAGGTATTATAGATAATTTTATCTTTAAGTCTAGTACACTGTGGTTTATTATCCAGACTCATCGCAATTCGTTATTCAAGGCTGATAGCCACAGTATTATTGTTGCTTACTGTTGTTTCTGGAAACCAATTTCTCACCCTGCGCCACAAAAGAACCGAAGCAGAAACTTAATTTTCACGCAAATGGAAGTGGAAATGCCATGTGGCTAGGGGCTACCGTCTGGTAGACCGTTCGGCTTGTCCAAGTCTTTCGAGCTGATGCCATTTCGGCGACTTGTGTGTCGATGGGGATGCAATGGTGGTTAGGACAACACCACATCCTTTCTCTGAGCGGAAAAAATCTCCGCTCCAGCTGGGATTCGAACCCAGGCCGTAAGGTAAGATAAATGAGCCAAAGCTACATCATTTTCTGATATTTGTTCGGAAACCTATATTTCATCTGGTATTTCTTGAAAATTCTTAAAAGACACACCACCGACATATGGTGTTTTCCGGCCTCCAGCACGAGTGGAATCAATGCTGGACTGTGTCAAAGACAACCTCGGCCTGAGGAGATCAGGAATATACAAAATCTCGTGCCAATGTGGGAAATCTTATATCGGCCAGACATGTCGTACGGTCAAAGACAGATGCAACGAACATAAACGTCACATGAGGTTGGATCAGCCAGAGAAATCTGCGGTTGCTGAACACTTCCTTGACACGGGACACGGCATGAATTATGAAGAAACCAAGATCCTCTCGCATTCTTCCACATACTGGGACTCCATCAAAGAGCCGGTCGAAATGCGTGTAAGCAGTGACCTAACCAACAGAGACACGGGGTTTACCCTGAGCAAAGTCTGGGAGCCAGCCTTGCCGGCACTAAGGAATCGTCTGCCGCAGATTAGCAACCACACCGAGTCACCGCAGATGGGAAGCCTTAGCGCAGATGCTTAAATCGCGCGCGCGCGCGCGCGCGCGCGCCCACACGTCGCGCGCGCGCGCGCCCACACGTCGCGCGCGCGCGCGCGCGCCCACACGTCGCGCGCGCGCGCGCGCGCCCACACGTTGTTGGCCAACACCTCGCGCGCGCGCCAACACCTCGCGTGCGCGAACGGGGTCCGTCGCTCCCGGCCGCATTTTCCCGCGCCGCGGCGCGCTTCCGCAGACCGCGACCCGCTTCTCCAGCAGAGGGCTCTGGTATTCGACGCCGTCTACGATTGGTCTTCGATGACGTTATGCCCCGCTGGTGCCTGCGCTGTTCTAGAAAGCCAGCATATAAATTGGCGAGCTTCTCAGCGACGCGACAGTAGCGCCTGAAGATGGCGGGCAGTTGTCTCGCTGAAATATTGTGCGGTTTCTACAATATTATCCGGCGTAATTCCCGGGAACCTATCAAGCAGACGCAGCGCCGGTAAAGTCTCAAACAGCACAGGAGAAAAGCTGATGGTACACTGGGACATAGCATCTATCGCAACTCAACCCTTACGGAACTGTATCTGCATGCCGCAGGTTGTCATCAAATTTCCACCCTGCACAACGTGGTTGTGTCTCACGCTCTTTGGTGCACAAGCACATGTGGTCTCAGATGCAGATAGTCTACCTGGTGAGAGCTACAGCACCTAACAACGGTATTCCAATAAAATGGCTACTCCGATACGCATATACGCCATGCATTCCGTTCTAAGCACACTCGAAGCAGGGATGTAAATGAAAATAAGGCCACCACTGCAACAGTGTTCTTGCCCTATTTTGGTGCTATTTCTTCAAGAATAGGAAGAATCCTCTGAAGGTAAGATCTCAAATGTTTTTCGGCCGTCAGAAAAATTGAGGAATTTATTGTGCTCGGTCAAAGACAACCTTGGCCTTAGGAAACGTGGCGTGTATAAAGTCCCATGGCAGTGTGGAAGATCATATTGGGCAGCCATGTCGAACTCCGCAAGAGCGTTGCGTCGGAACACTGTCATACACGCCTGGGTCAACCTGATAAACCTGCGGCATTGCATGGACACGGGACATAATATGTTTTACGAGAAGAGTGAAATGTTGTCCCCAGTGTCGTCGTTCTGGGACTGTGTTCTTAAGGAGGCCATACATATCCGTACAGCGGACAATTTGAACAGGGATGCAAGTTTTCAATTAAGCGCAGCCTGGAATCCAGCACTGCCTACCATTACATCAAAACAGGGAAAACAAGAAAGATTCATCATGCGACGCAACGCACTATTGAAATTTAATTCACCCTTTAACCACAGGAGCAAACAGGCAAACCCAAAAAATACTGATACTGTGAAATACTGATACTGTGAAATACCGACGTGTTTTACGGATCATAACGTAGAAGTATATGAATGCCATTCGTTAGCTTATGAAAGTGGAAATGCAGAGCTATAATGCAGGTCAATGTTTACAATAAAACTTGTAAGAACATCAGCAAGTAAAAAATACACAGTCGCATCTGTTAAGACGTTTCAATATACTGCATGTGTGACTTCGTTCTTGCCTGGTTTAAAGCCTTCGGGGAAAAGCATTCGTACACAGAAACGAGATTATATTTCTTTGTATTTTGTACCAGTTTCATTACAAACGAATTACATTACGAAAACAGTGAAAATATTTTTATTTACCATGAGAGTCTGCTTCTACTAAACCATCACTCGCAACTTATTTGGTATGAAATGTGCAAATTTGTTGTATGTTATGTTCGATAATGTTCTTACATTTACATTGCAGTATTGCTTCAAGGTCTGATTTGCACACTCTTTTGTAATTAACTGTATAGATGTTCGATAATGCTCACAGTTCTTCCTCTCACTTGCGACACATACAATTAGTAAACAATGGAAGACCACAGAAACAGTCGCTTTTTTTTAAAAAAAAAAAAAAGAAAGCTTCTGCAACTGGAACAAAGCTACGGAGAAGTTCAAGATACACGAGAAGGGTCTATCATTGAGAGTTTGTCTCAATTATTCAGCAGCGTAAACATAGTACACCTGTGGTTGCACAAGACGCGCGACGCCTGCTGACCGATCAGGAGAAAGCTAGAACCGCTTTACTAGTAATTATCAGGTCACTTAGGTTGCTTGGTCGAGCAGCAAACGCACTGAGAGATCATAAAACGGTCTCTAGGAACCTCTTAACCTTTCTCGATAGGAGAAAGGATGATGTGCCAGAACTGAATATATGGCTGAAACGCCGTTTCACCTAGTTGGCACCAACGGTTAAAAACGAATTACTATGTACTGAAAATTATGACTCGGATGATCCAACGAGAATTTGTGCAGCAAGTGAAGAAATTCCCCACTTTACGCAGTTATGGCAGATTCGACGCTGCACGTGGCTGGCCAGGGGCACTTCACTCTGTGCTGACCCTGAGACGCTCGAAACAAATCTCCTCCTGGGTTTGTATAGTCCGCCGGGCTCAAAGGAACGAACGCTGCAACTACTTAAAGACATCATTGTCAGTCTGTCGCTACAAATTTAGATTCTACGTGGTACAGGTAATATGTGTGGGCGTAACAAAGGTGTGAAGGGAATCATCCTTCTAAGCCGAACAATTGTTACATTCACTGCAGCAATCTTTGGTTGGAGCTGGCACAACAGGAAGCTTCAAGAGGCTGAGATCCATTGCGCGATGTACTGCTAACTGTGAAAGACGTGTGAAATGTTAGTCTAGAATCCGCAGAAAGGGTTATGCTACTATCTAATGTCGATGAGACGAATCTAAACCCAAAAGCTTGACTGTATGCAATGTATCCCACCAAATGCACTGTAAGATTAGAATCCTTGACACGTTTCAAGGGAATTTATGAGCGTGTCCAGAAAATGGTGACCGAAATATTGAATGTACTGAGCTCAGAGACGAAAGAAGGTCAGTTCTGCGTGGCTATGCGAAGCGGCTATAAACTTTGGGATTGGAATTATTATATTCTTCTTGAAGATTTGGTATTTTCATATAAAAACAAAGAAAGCAGGTGTTGACAGATGTGAAAATTACCGAACTATCAGTTTAATAAGTCACAGCTGCAAAATACTAACACGAATTCTTTACAGACGAATGGAAAAAGTGGTAGCAGGCGACCTCAGGGAAGATCAGTTTTGATTCCGTAGAAATATTGGAAATGTACAAAGCAGATCCTAAACTGATACAGTTCCTAAACATAGTAATGATAAACTGGAAAACCACACTTAATATCCAAACAAATTCAAATAATATCACATCACAGCCAATACCGATAATGCGTCTCCTTGATATATTCCACGCTTAAAGTCCTATCTGGTTCTGCCTTGCTCTGAACCCACTATCCAACATGCTAAATAATACAAATTGTGAATATAATATTACTGAAACATACCAACATAAAATCACACATTTCCTATACATGGATGATTTGAAACTACTGGCAGCAACAAATCAACAACTCAACCAATTACTAGAGATAACAGAAGTATTCAGTAATGATATAAATATGGCTTTCAGAACAGACAAATGTAAGAAAAATAGCATAGTCAAGGGAAAACACACTAAACAAGAAGATTACATATTGGATAAGCACAACGACTGCATAGAAGCAATGGAAAAAACAGATGCCTATAAATATCTAGGATAGAGACACAAAATAGGAATAGATAACACAAATATTAAAGAAGAACTAAAAGAAAAATATAGACGAAGACTAACAAAAATACTGGAAACAGAACTGACAGCAAGAAACAAGACAAAAGCTATAAATACTTATGCTACACCAATATTGACTTACTCATTTGGAGTAGTGAAATGGAGTAACACAGACCTAGAAGCACTCAATACACTTACACGATCACAATGCCACAAATATAGAATACATCACATACATTCAGCAACAGAAAGATTCACATTAAGCAGAAAGGAAGGAGGAAGGAGATTTATCGACATAAAAAACCTACATCATGGACAGGTAGACAATTTAACAAAATTCTTTATAGAATGAGCAGAAACTAGTAAAATACACAAAGCAATCACTCATATAAATACATAGGCTACGCCATTGCAATTTCATAACCACTTCTACAACCCTTTAGATCACATAACATCAACAGATACAAAGAAAGTAAACTGGAAAAAGAAAACACTACATGGCAAGCACCCGTATCATCTAACACACACACACACACACACACACACACACACACACACACACACACACACACACACACACACACACCGATCAAGACGCATCCAACACATGGCTAAGAAAAGGCAATATATAGAGTGACACGGAAGGATTCATGATTGCAATACAGGATCAAACAATAAACACCAGATATTACAGCAAGCGTATCATTAAAGATCCCAATACCACAACAGATAAATGCAGACTTTGCAAACAACAAATAGAAACAGTAGATCACATCACAGGCGGATGTACAATACTAGCAAATACACAATACCCCAGAAGACATGACAATGTAGCAAAAATAATACAACAACAACTTGCCATACAACATGAACTAATAAAAAAACACGTTCCCACATACAAGTATGCACCACAAAATGTACTGGAGAATGATGAATACAAATTATACTGGAACAGAACCATTATAACAGATAAAACAACACCACATAACAAACCTGACATCATACTCACCAATAAAAAGAAGAAATTAACACAACTAATCGAAATATCCATACACAATACAACAAATATACTGTACAGAAGAAAACAGGAGAAAAAATTGAAAAATACATCCAACTGGCTGAGGAATTCGAAGACATGTGGCATCAGGATAAAGTTGACATTATACCAATTATACTATCAACTACAGGAGTCATACCACACAATATCCACCAGTACATCAATGCAATACAGCTACAGAAATCCGTAATTATTGATACATGTTCAATTACCCGAAAGTTCCTAAATGCAATATAACACATACCATACAGTTAAAAGGAAGCGACGCGTGATCAAGGTCCACGTCACTTTCCATTTTTAACCAGACTTAACGTCTGAGAAAGTAAAGAACGAATGAATAATAATAATAATGAATTTAGAGAATCTTAAAGATTACCGTTGGGAAAAGTCTTGCAATTACCTTTACAAACATTTTTAATATTCTTGTATTTTTTCCATTTATCTGATCTGCACAGTCACGCAGTAGAGTACACATTGACTCAAGAGAGAATTAGAACATTATTGCAATTACTTTGGGTAAGGGATATTATAAGATGTAACCTAAAATAAGCTGATTGTAATGTCCCTGAACACCTTGACAAATTCCTGGATTCCTCCACATGCTGGAAAGCAATTACCAGAAAAGCAAAGTAAGTACATACCCAGAGAAGACAGGAAAGAATGGGACTAGATATGTGAGGAACACCAACCATTTTCAAAGTAGCGATGACACATAGCCCATGAATTGATATACAGCCCAGATAGCTATTGCACTACGACGTAAATGGAAATTAATACGATGCTTTCAAAGTATCTAGTCGAGAAGCATGGTCACTACTTCAAACATTATGAGGTAATTGTCTTTAGACAAACCATTGGCGCCTCCTAACACCTAACGAATTGCTTTGCATGTTGTCGGAACGTCTGAAGCAGCAACTACCCAGATAGAAATATTATTTGAACAGGAACTAAAAAATCAAAGCTACTGCCGGCTACGACACTAAATATTAATGCGACATCACAGCCAAGGAATAAAAAGGTAAAGCCAGCCACTCGTCGACACATTAAAACATCCACCCTGAAAGCATTTGAGTGGAGAACACAAAGGGACAAAGGACATGCATTAAAACTTACATAGAATGATTAAACCCACCATCAAGTGTAAGAGGTAAAACTAAATTAGCTGATGAGGCGCTGTCAGCTAAAATTTATGGCAACGAGTCCGGTAACTGAAGAGTCCATCGTAGGGCAGCCAAAGGAGGACAGCTCACCAAGATATGGGCCACTGTCAGCCAGGCGCCGCACCGACACTGAGGTGGGTCATCACTGCACAGGATGTAGCCATGCGTCACCCAAGCGT
The DNA here is from genome assembly GCF_023864345.2 of Schistocerca serialis cubense. Classification (NCBI taxonomy): domain Eukaryota; kingdom Metazoa; phylum Arthropoda; class Insecta; order Orthoptera; family Acrididae; genus Schistocerca; species Schistocerca serialis. The sequence continues at coordinate 565,248,524 of NC_064644.1, forward strand.
AACCAATGCGGAGCCGACAGACAACAAGACTCCCTCAGAGGCTTGCATGGAGGACTGCCACACATTCGTAGTCTCCTTAATGGGATGAAGTTTGTTCCGCATGCTTAGGTTATGCCATTCCTGCAAACACTTGCGGCGTAGTACTGAACGCAACTCAGTTGCAGAGGAGCCAATCTCGTTAAGCGATTTCCGCGTAGCCTGTTTGGCCAGCCTGTCGGCAAGTTCGTTACCTGCGATTCCGAAGTGACCTGGGGTCAGATAAACACCACTGAACGACCGGACCGTTCTAAAGCATAGATGGACTCCTGGATGTTCGCTATGACGACGAGGGTAGCACTGCTCGAGATAATGTAGACTGGTCAAGGAGTCAGGACACACAAGAAACGCCTCCACAGGGCATCAACGGATGAGCTCAAGAGCACGAGATATAGCCACCACCTCGGCAGTGAAAACACTGCAGCCATCAGGCAAAGAATGCTGTTCAGTCTGTCCTCCATGGACATACGCAAAGCCGACAGGAGCATCAGCCATCAGTGTAAACTACTTTGTTGTCTCAGTTCTTGTCAAGAATAGATAAGAAGTGGCAGTGGAGAGCCGCGGGGTTAACTGAAAGGTCCAGGAGAAGCCGCGACCTAGGTGTACACCACGGAAGTATACGTGAATGGACCTCAAGTATAGGTGGTAAAGGCAAGGACTCCAGAAAGAAGGGATCGGGCATGAACTGCAAATGGAAGCCCTGACCTAGGCTACCGATGCGGGAGATGAACCGCCGTGAGTGGGAAAAGGAGACAGTGATTCGGATGTGCAGGAGAACTACGAACGTGTGCAACGTAAGTGGGCAGCAGTTGTTCGCACCCAACCTTCAATGGAGCTACTCTGGCTTCCACAAGGACCCAGGTCATCATACTCGTCCTAAAAGCTCCTGTCGCTAGGCGAACGACACAATGGTCCATTGGGTCGAGTAAACGCAATGCTGAGGGCGCCGCCGAACCATAAACCATACTCTCATAGTCAAGACGGGATTGAACAAGGGCTCTGTAGAGCTGCAGCATCTTAGAGCGATCTGCACCCCAGTTGGTGTTGCTTAAGCAGAAGTGCTGGCAGCACCTCAACACACTACGCTGAGGAAGGCGAGGAAGGCGAGTCAATCGGGTGTCAAAAACCAGTCCTAAGAATCGATATGTCTCCACTACAGTGAGAGGATAGTAAGACCTGGATGAATGATACAATGCTGACAGAAGCGCAGAACACACGACTTTGCGGCTGAAAACTGGAAACCATGGGCTAAATCCCATGACTGCGCCTTATGGATGGATCCCTGTAGGCGCCACTCAGCAACACCAGTACTGATGGAGCAGTATGAAATGCAGAAGTCGTCTCGTACAGAGAAGATGAGACTGAGGGCCCTACAGCTGCTGCTAGACCGTTAACAGCCACTAAAAATAGAGGCACACTCAATACAGAGCCCTGCAGGACCCCATTCTACTGGATATGGTGATAACTATGGGAGGCACCAACATTGACACGGAAAGTACGAAGCGACAGGAAATTCTGGAAAAAATCGGGAGTGGGCCTCGTAAACCCCACTCGTATAATGTGTCATGGATGACGTCACCAGGTGGTGTCATACACTTTTCCAAAATCAGAAAGAACAGAAACCAGGTGTTTGCTTATGGGAAAGACTGTTTGGATGGTCAACTCGATGGACGCAAGATTATACCCTGGAGGAAGGCGCCCTGACATGGAGCCAGTAAGCCACGTGAATCTAGGACCCAACCACCAACACATCATATGACCCAGCAGCTTACAAAGAACGTTGGGGAGGCTGATGGACCGATAGCTATCCACATCAAGCGGGATTTTACCGGGTTTGCTGACCGGAATGATTATGCTCTCCCGACATTATGATGGAATGAAGCCATCGCACTAGATCCAGTTGAAGATGACGATAAGATGTCGCTTGTAGTCAGATCAGAGTTGTTTAATCATCTGGCTGTGGATGCAGTTAGGGGCAGGAGCTGTGTCAGGCAATGTGCAAGGGCACTGAGGATCTCCCACTCAGTATATGGGGCGTTACACGATTCACTGCAGCGTCTAGTGAATGAGAGGACGTTCCCTTCCAGCCGCCGTTTCAGTGTGTGAAAGGCTGGGGAATAATTGGTCGAGCCTCCGCGCCGTAGAAAGTGCTCGGCAATCGGGTTTGCGTCGGTACATAACTGGCCACTTATTGTAACACTGGGGGCAGCTGTTGGGGCCTGGTACCCGAAAAGACGTTTGATCTTTGTCCAGACTTGGGAAGATGACGTGTGGCACCCAATGGTGGTGACTTATCTCTCCCAACACGCTTTCTTCCGTTGTTTGGTAAGGTAGCGAACACTGGCACAAAGCCGTTTCAAGGCTATGAGGAGCTCCAGGCAAGCGTGCCGCGTATGTCACTGTAGAGCTTGTAGAGCTTGCCAAAGCTCCTAAATTGCTTCAGAGACTTCCGGCGATCACCAAGGGACTGCCTTACGCCTAAGGCACCCTAAAGAGCGAGGGATAGCGTTTTCTGCCGCAGAAACAATTGACTTGGTCACCTGATCAACCATCACATCGCTGTTACCGTGGGGGGGAGTTTTTAAGGCCCATCTGGGCAGGCGTCAGCGGGCCTGATTCTGGGGAAGTGGTCACTATCACACAGGTGGTAATGTGCTGTCCAGTGGATAGATGGGAGGAGTCCTTGCCTACCGATGGAGAAATCAATGGCCGAGTAACTATCATGAGCCACAAAGAAATGTGTGCAGCCCCAGTCTTTAAGAGGCAGAGGTCGAATTGCGACAGTAAAGTTTCGACGTCTCTGCCTCGGCCAGTAAGCATGGTACCACCCCAGAAGGGGGTTATGGGTATTAAAATCTCCCAGAGGTACGAAAGGTTGAGGGAGTTGATCTATCACTGCAGCCAATAGATTGAGGGGTACTGCACCATCTGGAGGAAGATATACATTGCGGACAGTCACTTCCTGCTTCGTCCTTATTCTGACAGCCACAGCTTCAGGAGGGGTTTGAAGCGGCACATGTTCACTACAGACCGAGTTTGCGTTTATGTCCTAAACTCCACCTGACACTGTAATACTCACTATGGTTCCTGTGATATCTCTTATAGCCATGGAGGGCAGGGGTCCGCATCCTCAGCAGCAGAGCTTGTAGGTAGCGGTGGTGTGGGTGCCACCATGATTTCTTTGCTATTAGGGGTTTCCTTTCTGGATGTGTCTCAATGTTCCTTCGGTTTACCTGGCTGGGAGAACGTCACTGGCTCAGTCTCTGGGACTGAGGATGAGCGTGAAGCTGTACGACCAGCTGCTTTTGGGCGCTTCAGCCACTGGCAGGTGTCATCTTTCCCACTAGAAGAAACCTGGGAAGGAAGTGACCCAAGGGACCCCATCCTTCCTAGCGAGAGAAGCCGAAGAATTCTAAGCTGGAGAAGTGCGGACAGATGTCCCCAATGGTTGGGGGGAAGGGTGGGTTGCTCCCAAAGTAGGTGGTAAAGGAGCAATAGGGAGGTAAATGCCTCCACCATCAAGGGGCAGGTATAGTCTTCTAGCTCTGAGAGGTGATCTGGGTTGGCGGAGCTGATGGTGCCAGAACTGTTGTAGTGGAGGCTTTAGACGATGTCATATGCACAGGATGCAGGCGTTGAAATTTTATCTTAGCCTCAGTGTAGGTCAGTATGTCCAGGGTCTTTTACTCCATGATTTTCCTTTCTTTCTGGAACATCTGGCAGTCAGCCAAGCAAGCCAAATGGTGCTCTCCACAGTTGACACAGATGGGAGTCAGGGTACATTGGAACTGAGGACTGACGAACTCTATGTTTACCCTCCATCAAACGCCAAAACCAACCAATCAATACTCAAACAGACACACTTGTAGAAGTCCTATACAGTAAAAAGGTAACCTCTGCACCTAGAGGGAGGAAACACCGAGGGGTACAGAGCTAAAATGAACACCGCAGCAACACAACTATTTGCTCTGCTCTCATTAAGTGTCCTCTATTTTGACTAGAGTAAAACAGACCACAGTGGTTGATGGATCAGGTAAAAGGTCAACCATTCAGGTACAAACGAAGAACCTCCAGCTGGAAAGTGTTGATAGAGGTACCAACACAACTTATTACCATAAAAGACACTATCTTGGTATGCATGTAACAACTAAAAGTCCTGGAGTGGTTTTTTTGTTACGGTTTTAGGGCGCAGAACTGCTACGGTCATTAGCGCCCGGTCTGTGACTTACGAAAAGGTAAAAAAAAACTAAACTGGAAACCAGCAGCAATGGGAGCGAAACTCAAAGTGGGGAAACTAAACAGCAGGAAAACACCAAATGCCCGAAAATAACAAGGGAAGGGGTACCAGCCTTGGGAAACTGACAAAGGTCACGGAGCAGGCAGGTCCAGGGCCGGAGCCAAGGCCGCAAATTGCCAAGAAAGTTTTAGGAAAGCGGAAGGAAAGAGAATGGAGCAGTTGACGGAAGCGCAGTCCCGGTGGTAGTAAGGAGGCAGGGCGACCTGCATACCCTAAATCCAACGAGAAGTCCAAAAAAGAAATGTCATGGGCCGGATTAGCAAGCATGGAAGACAGATGGCTAGCGTAACCACTCACGACAGCTCGCCGATTGGACAGCAGAGGTTCAGCAGTCTCAACATAAAGGCTTTCCACAGGGATGGTGTAAAAAGCTCCAGACACTAAACATAATCCACAAGAATAGACGGCCGAGCAGAGGAGTAAACTATGCTTCCATTGTCAAATTTCGAGCTCACTAAGGCGCTAGAGAGGCGGAGAAGGACCACTCGGTCCGCTCCCCAGGAGGTACCATTCAGGACACGGAGGGTGTTGAAGGATCGCAGACAGCGAGCCGAAAGGTAGGAAACGTGGGAGGACCAGCACAGTTTTCTGTCATACATACGACCAAAGAATTTAGCGACGTCCAAAAACGGAAGGTTGACAGGTCCTAGATGTAAGGAAGGCGGAAGAAACTCCGTACGACGCCAAAAATTAACACAAACGGTCTTACTGGGAGAAAAGCGGAAGCCTGTTTCGATGCTCCAAGAGCGGAGGCGATCGAGACATCCTTGAAGACGCCGCTCAAGAAGGCTGGTCCGTTGAGAGCTATAACAGATCGCAAAATCGTCCACAAAGAGGGAGCCAATCCATAATTGCATTTATGGCAATGGCAAACAGTACAACACTCAGCATGGAGCCCTGGGGTAGCCCGTTTTCTTGGGAGAAAGTACGCGAGAAAGTAGTGTTCAACCGCACTATAGATGTGCGCTCTGCCATAAATTCACGAAGAAAGAGGCAGCTGACATCGAAAGCCCAAAGACAGCAGTGTGCGGAGGATGCCCGTCCTTCAACATGTATCGTATGCTCTCTCCAGATCAAAAAATATTGCTAATGTTTGGTGTTTCCTGAGAAAAGTTTTCATCATACAAGTGGAGAGAGCAACAAGATGGTCAACTGCAGAACGATGCTTTCGGAAACCGCATTGTGCAGGTGTTAAAAAGACTTCGGGACTCCAGGCATCAGGCTAAACGGCAATTCACCATACGCTCCAAAACCTTACATACACTACTAGTGAGAGAAATGGGGCGATAGCTAGAGGGGAGATGTTTGTCCTTTCCAGGTTTGGGAACAGGAACGACGATAGCTTCCCGCCATCGTCTGGGTAAAGTACTGTTGGTCCCAATTGGATTATAAATGTGAAGGAGGTAACGCAGACTATGGGTTGATAAATGCAGCAACATTTGGACGTGAATACCATCCGGTCCTGGGGCGGAGGAGCGAGAAGAAGGGAGTGCGTGTTGGAGTTCCCGCATGGAGAAAACACTATTATAGCTTTCGCGATTTTGAGAGGAGAAAGCAAGAAGTTGCACGTTTCTTCGGGAGAGAAGCTGGTGGGTAATGTGAAAAGCTCGAAATCTCAGCAAAGTGAGCCCAGAGACCGGGGAGAAACGAGGCGCGCCGAATAACCGTCGAATCAGACTCCAAACTTCCGAGGAGGGAGTGAAGGTGTTACATGAGCTAGTAAGGAAGTCCCAGCTTGCCTTCTTGCTATCGCGCATGACGTGACTGCACCGCGCATGGCACTGCTTATAGCGGAACAGTTGGCCGACGTAGGATGATGGCAGAAAACGCGAAGAGCACGTCGCCGCTCACAAATTGCGCCACGACATGCCTCATTCCACCAAGGAACGGGGGGGGGGGGGGGGGGGGGGCAAATCGTGGGCGTGGAATGGAACGTTCTGCAGCGGTAAGGGTAACTGATGTGAGATTCCATTCCACCTCACAAGTGGGGAAATCCTGCTCTTCGAAGGTCGCCAGGGAGGAGCGAAGCCGCCAGTCAGCCTTAGTAAGCTGACATTTGGGCGTGTACAAGGGTGGGGTAGGAATCAGGAAACGGATAGCACATGGAAAATAGTGTCTCGAGTAGGCGTCAAAAAGACGGACCGCTCAAGATGAGGGGCAAGTTGGGCAGTGCACGAGGGTAGTTCCTAATGGGAATAGGTGTGCAAGGAGCCGGAAAGTTTAGTAGGTGCTCCAATCTTAAGGCAGAAGAGGTTAAGATGGTCAAGAAGGTCAGCATCTCAGATTCTGGAAGAAGCCCAAAGAGGATGATGTGTCAGAGTAGCAGAAAAGGGCGAGGTAGCTACCCAATACGCTCAATGAAGTCTGCCCTGGTGACAGCGAAGGACAGAGCAACAAAGAAGGTACAAAAAGAAAAATTCAGGTGGGGGAAATAAAAGACGATTTGTAACAGCTTGAAGATACATAGTTAGGGAGATGTGTTGACTGTTAAGGTCATCCTGTATGACCAGCACGACGGACCCATGAGATGGAATGCCGACCACAGGCGAAGGTCAAAACTAATCGGTAAGAAATGAAATTGCGTTTCCTGAGAGCAGAGGCAATGGGACACTGCGATGAAGCAGCTGTAAATCTTCGTGGGACCGGAGGCCGCTTACGTTCCATTGGAGGGGAGTCATGATCAAGAGAAGCAGGGGTGTCACCTCAGCGGCTGCTGAGTGACAGCTGAGGAAGAGTCGCTACTATATCTCTCAGAAGCATAAGGATCCTGCTGCAAGGAGTCCACAGAATCGTCATCTTGCTTGTACAGTCTGTTGTGGAGTTCAACGCTGAGAAACATTTGTTAGTGCACACTGGCGACATGGAGGACAGCTGGGCTAAGATATTACGTGGTGACACCACCGAAGAACATTTTCGAGTTGGTTAAGGACAAGGCCATTTGCCTTTGGGGGACTACATCGAGCCTATCCAGTTAGAGGAAGACTCGGGTGGTGTTTCGTGAAGACGTGCTCCATCCCTCCAGCCAGAGTACTACTCCTGTCCTTTCTGGCGTACCGGTTGTGTAGCTGGTGGCTTCACCCCTTGAGGCGAGAGCGACTGCTTGTTGCACAGCTGGAGGGGAGGATGGCGATGCTACCATGACACTGGGCTATTTCACAACCTTGACGTTTAATTGGAGGTCACATGCCTGCGTGGCCATGTCCTTCATGGATCGAGGGGTAACAAGAACAGAACTTTAAGTACCAGACGGGAGAACGCAGGCTTTGCGACTAGCCAGTAAATTGCGAGCGACTGGGTAAGGCAATTTTTCCTTTACTGGATGTGTTGGGCAGCCCGCTAATCAAGATACATGGGACAATCCCGACAGGAGGCGGCATGGTCGCCATTGAAGTTGTCACAGCAGGGAGGAGGAGGTGGACAATCGCCCTCATGCACATGCCCACCACAGATCACACATTTAGCTGCCTGTCAAGATGTTCTGGTGTGGCTGAAACGATGACACTGGTAGCATCGCATCGGGTTCGGAATGTATGGCCGGACTGTGATAATTTCATAGCCTGCTTTGATCTTTGATAGAAGCACCACTCCATCGAAGGTGAAGAAAAGTGCAGGTGGTCATTAGATGATGAACGGCAATGACACCCTGATCAGAGAGGGAAGATTGTATTTCGACCTGGGTTGGACCGTCGAGCAGCCTGGTGTAAATTACACCATGGGGAAAATTCGAAGTTCTATGGGCGTAGACACAAACAGGGTAACTGTGGAGAAGCGAGGCAGCAAGCAGTAGTTGTGCTTGACAATCAAATGTGTTCTCCAAAAGCAATGTGCCATTCCATAAACGAGAGCTGGATTTCACACGTTCAGGAATTACACCTTTCTGAATAATAAACGGGTTTACCGTGGGGAAGGACTGACCGTCTTCAATACGTGAGACCACTAGGAACCGTGGTGCAGCGGGAATGATCTGGGAATCATTACCTTCATTACTTTTACGTTCCGCTGACGTTGATTGGGAAGATGATTGACCCATTGCGAGAACATCCGCCATGGTTGCCAGCATCTCCGATGGCGCACTCCTAACTGTGGGCCCCTTCAACACGGGGCGCACCCGCCTTAGGTGATTGTTCACACCTCAGGTACACCTCCAGAACATCTGACAGAGGGTCCGATCTGGAGTTGGCTGAGCTGCAGCCCTCCCAATCACCCGTCCGCGGGGCTGGCCTGTCCCAGCGGGTACGTGAGAGCTCTACCTGTCGACCAAGGGCTGGGAATTACCTGTTACCCGGCCGCATGGGCCATCCTTCAGGAGCGCACAGCGAGAAAGATGAGAAAGAGGAATCTCAAATGCCGAAGTGGAGGAACGAGAGAAGGGAAACCAAGAAAGGAAAAGGGAACGAAAAAACAAAGCTGAGACTTCTTACGTCAGCGACAGAATGCAGAACATTCCCAGTAACACCCCAGACATGTTATCCAGGGCAGGAGAAAAAGAATAGGAAGGATTGATATGCAGCACGGTCTGGAAAAAATGCTGCAAAGGCTGGGGCCGCGTGGTAGCCGAGCACGAACCTGTGGGGTTGTGTGGTGGTAGCTGCTGTTTGTGTGCCTGGCGCTACCCTAGGATCCCCTATTGTATACTAGTTCTGCAAGGTTCGCAGGAGAGCTTCTGTAAAGTAGGAGACGAGGTACTGGCAGAAGTAAAGCTGTGAGGACGGGGCGTGAGTCGTGCTTGGGTGGCTCAGTTGGGAGAGCACTTGCCCGCTAAAGGCAAAGGTCCCGAGTCCGTCAGACAGATTTTATCTGCCAGGAAGTTTCATATCAGCGCACACTCCACTGCAGAGTGAAAATCTCATTCTGTATACTAAAATAGTTTTAGTGTGGTAGCCGTAGTGACTGAAGGAGTAGTAATATACTGTGGTTACCATGAGGTGATTACTGCGACGTCTTGCATCTGTTCTGTGGCAGCACATATTTCAGGAGGAAAAAAAAATTTGAAGATAATTCGTAAAAGTCAAGAGCATTCTAGGTTTATTTAGAATATTAACAAATGATTCAGAATGTTCTAATATACTCTATAAATAAGCGTCGTAGAATATCGTGCAGCATTATTTAAACATTCGAATACGTTACAGTCCTCCAGAAACTCTGTTTCAAAATCTTTAGGTATTCGTGACCGTTATAGAAACGTCTGGACATTCCTACAATGAACTGGAATATATTCGAGCATTGTGGATTGTCCTTGGTGTTCTGTGAATGTATGGTTAAGTGCCTGACAATACTCATTGTGAAATAAGGAGCACTTGAGCATTTTTATTCTTCAGACCACTTAAGTGAACATTCGACAGTATCTTCGTAAAAATTACGTTCATACGAATTCTATTTCGCGAATTTTCTGAGTCATTAGTTCTCAGAGAACATAGGATTAAACAACCAAGCGAAGCTCTTCTTTAGATGTTGGTGTAAGAAAGACAGTACATTTTATTTTCCAGGTGGGAGATCTCATCAGCAGTAAGTGGCACGTTTGCCTAAAATGGAAAAGAGATGTAGCCGATTTTGTGACATATTTCATATTTCAAGTTTCCAATCAGGGGAAATCATTTCTTGCGTTTTCATCGGTTTTTGGAGTTCCACAGTGCGTGTTGATAGTCCTTTGCTTGTATAGTATAGTGTAGTTTTCCACTATCTTCAGTATGGATAGGGATTGAGTTCAGATGCGAGCTCAGTTCGTGACACTTCGCTCTCAGCTCCAGACTTACCACCCACTCGACCACGTTTGAGGAGTCAATTTTAGTGCGAGTGGTAACATCAGGTCTTTGCAGGAAGCGGAAGACTCCCAGGGGCCGCACCCTAGGCCTCGCTGGTTTGCCTGTGAGCCACAGACGGCACCTGAAACATGCCTGTCAGCGTCCTCAGACAGATGCAATTGCATGTCTTGTTTCAGAGGAAACCCTTCGGCCCCCAAGATCTGGGCAGACACTCCAGGTGGAATGACATACTTGGGAGCTCCAATGTTAGGCGCATTATGGGGCCCCTAAGGAACATTGCACATTGGATATCTTCCCATCCTTGGCAGCACTCATGTGCATACCGGTTTGAATCATTCCAGATGTGGAACGGGCCTTCCTAGGGCCATGAAGAGCACAGGGTGCAGCCAGCTGCAACTAGTGGGTCAAGTCAGTACCAATGATGTGAGTCACTGGATTGTAAGAGGTTCTCCCCGGTTTACAGCAGCTATCAGAAGTGGTAAGGACTAGTAGCCTTGCTTGTGAGGCGGAAACAGAGCTCACCATTGTACCAGAGATCCGCAGTCGGTCCTGTCGATTACGCTGCAGTGCCGAATGGAGGGTCTGAATCAGAAGGTCAGTCGGTTCTGCGACAGTCTAGGCTGCATATTCCTCGCCTTACACCGTACTGTGGTAGGGTTTCGGGTTTCATCGAACAAGCCAGGAGTCCACTACATATAGGGGGCGACTACACGGTAGCAGGGGCTGTGTGGAGTGGACTGGGCGGTTTTTTAAGTTACAGGATCTCGGGAAAAGGAAAACAGGGTTTTAGTCATAAAGGGTGCAGGCCAAACAAAAGAAGAACATAGATACAGGAAAAATTGGTGTAACAATTGTAAATTGTAGGTGTGTTGGTTAAGTACCAGAGCTCCAAAGGCTAATAGAAAACACCTATGCTCAAATAGTTATAGACACAGAAAGCTGGCTAAAGCAGGGGGTAAGTTCAGCCGGAATTTTTATGGAACACCTAACTGTGTTCAGAAATGATATGCTAAATACAGATGGCGGTGGCGTTTGTTGCTTTTAGAAGTACCTCTACCTTGTTCCAAAACTGAAGTACATAGTTCCTGTGAATTGGCATGGGTAGCGGTCATTCTTGGCCTTCGGAATAAAATAATTTTCTGATCTGGGTTGAGACGTCGGTAAAAGCATCCAGATGCTAAAAGGTTCGAAGCACACTTCAGTTTACTTTAGACCTTATAATTTCATGTGCCGGATACGTGATTGTAATTGGAGTCACCGAAACATCCGAAATTGCGCTAAACGCGTTCTCTAAAAATCGTTTGCAGCCATTAGTAAAAGTTTGTGAAACCCGCTTGACCTCTTTGCAACAACTAATCCTAAGACAATAAAGAGCATCAAAACGTATACAGGGATTAGTGAGCGCAGGGTTATTGTATCGAGTGTAAATACCGCAACTGTCAAATCCACAAAAAATAAACTAAAAATATATGTTAAAAATTCTGATAAAAATTCACTTCGCGTCTTCCTTAGCAACTGAGAGATTTACAGCAAATAAGTTAACAAAATACCCTATGTCTCTGTCGACACTACCTTGAATTCGGGCCACATCTGGTCTGCACTTACTCTCCGGTCCTTTCAAATTAACAAAGCTGATCCTCCATGGCACAAAAAATAGGTCAGAACACTGTTGATGTAACAACGAAAAAGAATGCAAATTGGAAAGAACGTTAAATCCCGAGGATTGGCAATCTTATACAGAAGCTCGAAGTGTAGTATGGACTTCAGTCTGAGATGCTTACAGTAGTTTCATTGTGGAAACTGGATTTTCTGGCAGGTCTCGAGACAAAGATATTCTGGTCATATGTACATTATATTAGCATGGGAGACAATCGCGGCCTTCTCTGCACAGTAACAATTGAAACACTATGTATGACAGTGCTGCTAAAGCAGATCTGCTAAACAAAGCCTTCCGACATTTCCAAACCAAATACGACGAAGTAAATATTGCGGAACTGGAGTCAGGAACAGCTGCCACCATGAGTAACTTAGTAGATATCCTGAGCGTAGTGAAGCAACTTAATAAAATCAGGCCTTTCAGTCCAGGTTGTTAAGTGATTTAAGGACGGAGGTATTGCAGCAGCAGTCTCTGTAAAGAGACTAATTGGTATTGAATCATATACAACTATTTACTCGACGAGAAACAGTTTTTTACTAATATGAAGTGTTGAGTGCTATCGACAAGGAATTTGCAACTATTTACTTAATTACAGGTTTCCAGAAGGCTTTTGACACCGTAATTCTGTGCTTATGCAATGTCTCAGGTATGTAACTGGACTGCGACCTCTGAAAGGAAATCACGAATCCATAGTAATATATAGTAATGTATAGCATTCCCCAAGGTAGTGTTATAGAGAAGGAACAGCAGAGGACCTGGAGGCAGGAGAGAGTCTGAACAGCTATCTTAGGCTGCTTACTAGACTGAACGACAGCGTGATCTGCAAGGTCAACAGAAGCTCCAAAAAATTGCAGTAAGATTTAGAAGAGGTATCTTCATAGTGCGGAAATTGGCTATTAACTCTAAATAATGAGAAGTGTAGGGTCTTCATCTGAGTGCTGAAAGAAATCCATTAAAATTCGGCTACATTATGAATCGAACATGTGTACAAGCCACAAACTCACCTAAATACCTAGGAATTACAATTATGATCAACTTAAATCGGAAAGAACCTGTGGAAAATAAAACTCAAATCTACTAAAGCTAGTGCCTACACTACGATTGTCTGTTCTCATTTGGAGTACTGCTGCACGGTGTGTGATCCTGATCACGTAGGATTAACGGAATACATCGAGAATGTTTGAAGAAGTGCAGCACGTTTCGTATTATCCCGAAATAGGAGAGAGTCACTGAAATGATACGGCTTAGGATGCGATGTGGACATCATTAAAACTGCTTCTCATTGTGGCAAGACCCTTCCAAAAAATTTCCGTCTCCAACTCTCTCCTCATGCGAAAATAATGATGGTATGTCTCCTAATGTAGGTTAGCCTGAACGTAACAAATTAAGCGAAATCAGAGTTTGCGCAGAAAGAAAGAATTTTGTTTTTCTGTGCACTGTTGTAGAGTGGAATAGAGAATTATTGTGAAGGTGGTTCCATGAACCCTCTGCCAAGCACTATAGTGTGGTATGTAGGGTATACTTTCAGACGAAAAGCGAAATTATTAGCTATCGTAAAATCTCATTCGTGTACGGGACAATGACATGTTACAGTGCTCGGTGAAATATACTGCGCCCCACATCCGGTGCTGTCTGAAAACGGTGAACAAACCAGGGACTGGCAGGAACTTTAATTTCCGCTGTCCCAGCGGCGGCTTTGACCTGCGCGGCCACAAGCAAACTCGTTCGCGTGGGAAAGAAAACATCCGACCGGAGTGCTGACTGGTTACATGGCAACCACAGCAGAAGCGCTCTGTTCTCCATACCACTACTTGCCACGGCCGCCGCTATATAACTAGCAGCGCAGGTTCTTGTAGCATCGGTCAGGACGGGCAGAGGACTGATGCTATGTTGGTACTTTCGGTGATACTACTGAAGCACTAACATTTCTCCCCACATTTGTCGCGCCATACAGGCATTAACAGCTCTTTTCTTACTCTACTCCCCACACCCACCAATTTTTATGTACATTCGCGTTGTAGACTTTAAAGCTCTTTGAAGAACTGGTAACAGTAAGACCGATTTGAGGCGAAAGATTGACAGCTCCCAGTTTCTTCTTAGTGATTATGAAAAGAAAGCGCTCAAAATGATGAATGTCAAACTTCCCCAGCTCAGGTCTCAAGATCACAAAGATGAAAATCCGGTTCGTCTGATTGTTAGTAACATGACACCACAATGCTATAAATTAAACAAGTTCCTTAATTATTGAACGTGTACAACGATTTAGGTTTATTATATTGGGGTCAATAACAGTGCTGAGCTAGCGAATATAATTAAGGATATACATATACCAATTAATGCAACATTAGCATCCGTAGATACAAAAAATCTTTAATAATGTCAATATTTCTTTTATTGGGACATTGCAGTACTAATCTTGTTAATCGAGAGGAGATTGCGTCTACAGTAGAGTGTACAGAACTAATTGAACTCTTAGATTTTGTTTTAGCTTACAATTTTTTTTTACCTTAAATGATAAATTTTATCATCAAAAGGACAGGCTTGGGATGGGTAATAGCCTAGCTCGCACTTTAGCAGACGTTTCTATCAATGATTTCGAATGTAATTTTTTTTGCGAAGTATCCACAACTGAAAGATCAAACGGTTTATTACAAACGGTATGTCGATGACATTTTATTACTGACAGGTGACACCAGTGAGGTCAACACTTTCACCCAAGCAATAGGTAGCATGCACCCTAAAATAGCTTGTCCCACTGAAATAGAAGAAGATGGTGCAATTAGCTACCTCGATCTCACTATTAAAAAAGTTAATAATAAACAGAAGTTTTCGATTTTTAGGAAACCAACTTGAACAGACAGTATCATCGATGCCAGTTCATGCCATCCTCCCGGATACAAAAAAGCTTTCTTTTCTTCCATGGTTCAGCAGCTCCGTCTACCTTTAGACGAAAACGAAATACATAAAGCACTTAGCATTTTAAAGCGGATCGCATTAGCTAACGGCTTTTCTACAAGCGACGTCACGCACACCCACAACAGGCCAAAGAAACGACGGCACCCACAACAGGCCAAAGAAACGACGGCACCCACAACAGGCCAAAGAAACGACGGCACCCACAACAGGCCAAAGAAACGACGGCACCCACAACAGGCCAAAGAAACGACGGCACCCACAACAGGCCAAAGAAACGACGGCACCCACAACAGGCCAAAGAAACGACGGCACCCACAACAGGCCAAAGAAACGACGGCACCCACAACAGGCCAAAGAAACGACGGCACCCACAACAGGCCAAAGAAACGACGGCACCCTCAACAGGCCAAAGAAACGACGGCACCCACAACAGGCCAAAGAATCGACGGCACCCACAACAGGCCAAAGAAACGACGGCACCCACAACAGGCCAAAGAAACGACGGCACCCACAACAGGCCAAAGAAACTACGGCACCCACAACAGGCCAAAGAAACTACGGCACCCACAACAGGCCAAAGAAACTACGGCACCCACAACAGGCCAAAGAAACTACGGCACCCACAACAGGCCAAAGAAACTACGGCACCCACAACAGGCCAAAGAAACTACGGCACCCACAACAGGCCAAAGAAACTACGGCACCCACAACAGGCCAAAGAAACTACGGCACCCACAACAGGCCAAAGAAACTACGGCACCCACAACAGGCCAAAGAAACTACGGCACCCACAACAGGCCAAAGAAACTACGGCACCCACAACAGGCCAAAGAAACTACGGCACCCACAACAGGCTAATGAAACGACCGCACACGCATGGGCAAAGATAGAATAACAACTATTCCCATGAAATTTAACGGCAAAATATTCCTGCAAATAGAAAAATGTTTTAAAAAGTCTGTTTCATGCGTAGTTTAACAGTGTTATTGACCTGAAAGCCACATCTGACATCAAATTGAAAGGGAACTATGATACATTTGATGACTCTGGAGTGTACAAGATCGACTGCAGTAACTGTGACAAATATTATATAGGTCCAACACGCCACTCTTTTAAATTAAGGTTTAAAGAACACTCACAACCGCGAAACAAAACGTCTTTAGGACAGCATTGGTCTGATACTGGTCATTCCATTGGGAGCATTGAAAATTGTATGCATATTCTTCACAGTGTGGAAAAGGGCCGTGCCCTTTATTTGGTTTTCAATTTGCTAGAGGAGCTTGGAATTTATAAAGCAAAAATTAAACTGCTTAACTGGCAAAACGATTTTGTGCCCAATGCCTACTTTGCTTTATTTGACAATGTTTTACCCTAATCACTCCACGCTTCTGTTATATATAGTGTGTTCGCAAGTTCACCTAGTATTGAGTATCACATATTTACTTCGTTTTCATACGTTTTACGCATGACTAGTAGGTTTTTGTTCCTTCTCTATTCATTTCATAGAATGCATTAATCAGATAACGTAGATTATTATTTAACGTTCTTTGCTTGCAACGGAGTACCGCAGAGTACGAGGGGCCGTCTGCCGGTCACGTTCCTCCAACCACTTCCCGCCTGTGCGGCATTTTAGAGTTAGCGGTAACAGAGGGCGCTGATTATGTGCAGCACTATATTTCCTTTCATTTGTGGCTCCTTTAGCGTTTTATGTTGTTTAATATTACCCGGTGCAATGTCAACGGTGTTTAATGTTATTGCCTAGAATATTGGCACTAGAGCATATGTCAACCACTGTTTTTTAACTCTTCGTCTTTTTAACAATATTACTCTTGTGTTCTTTTTATTGCTTTTATTACTGTAACACTTTTTATACTTTATAAGTTTATTACAGACTTTAGCAACTGTATTCCCCTTTAGTTTTTAATAGTTAATTGAAACAGCGAAAATAGGTGTGTAGTAAGTTGACCAGATGTCGCTAATGTCAGCGTACAAACATCTTGTGGCTACTGTACGGCAGCTTGTTCTAAATAGTAGTTTTCCTGACAACATGACTCGTGCATGTGATGTGATTTATATGTACTTGACGATGCTGGTGCTGATTCCGCATTTAACAGTTGACTATGCCACTATGGCTGCCGTGCAATAGGACTTCGTTTCTATGAGACAGGTATGCCTCTTCACATTTAAGGAGCACAAATGTAAATTTTGTAAGTACAACTTTTCAATATGCTCTATTTATTGTTCTTAAGCTGTATACAGTTAGCGAGTGTATATATTTCCCATTTTTGCTGCAGATCTGCAGATGGGCATTAAAGACCGAAACCGGTAATCTGTTAGATAAGATTGCGACCATAGACGTAAATCAAAGAAAACTTATGTTTTCGTCCTTCGGATTTTAAAGTTTTGAAATATGTGTACTATGGATACAAGTTGGGTAGTAATAACTAATTTAGCAGCTGTGTCATGGTGAGGCATAATATGTTGTGTTCCACAGAGTTATAATAAACAACATTTTGTGAAACAACAGTTTCCAAACAAGATACACAATACGTAACATTGACATCAGCATTATTTGATCGCATAATTGAGGGTATGAAATTAAAGAAAATCCATAAATCTGTAACGAACTACCAGAGGCCATGGGTCTGTTATAACCAATTACCCCAGATTCCCGGAACAACCCTATATACAATATGTTTCAAGCCCTTAGGCTCCCAGCTATATGTACGCTAGAGGTTTGTAAATGAAGTATTTTTAGATAAGGAATAAGGATTTGTGTGAAAGCGTATTTCAGGCTGAACGAGATACTGAGTGCTCTAATTGTTTACGTAACATGTTTAGAAATGCTTGTTTTATGCCATCAAAACTATGCGAAACAAATCACTTAAGAAAGGCAGTATGAATTTGAGGCATGTTTTCTCTCTAGAGCTTTACTAGCTGTGCTTACGCCTGCTGTGCCATGCCTCAAATCTGCAGGGTCCACCCAAGCTTTAGAAAATTTTCCTTCTATTTTACACTTCATTAGAGCTACCTTCCCACAGCTGATTAGTGCTGTAGAAAATTGAATAAAGCTTTAATATGTAATGAAACATTTAATATGTAATGACATTTCGGATTTGCCAGCAGAAGTTTCATGTATATTCGTGACACTTCCGTTTACTCAAGTACATGTTTTTTAATTGCTCATTAAATCGTAAGAACTGCAGCTGCATTGTGCGACTTCTTAAACTGGGATATCCTTAAACTGAGTTGTCGGTTTTTACTACAAAATTTCTCTTTCCGTTGCTGCACTGAAAAAATCTGCTTTGAAAGTTCAATTTTTTTTTTTTGCAGTGTGCAGACAACACCTTCCATCCTGCAGAGCAGGCTGGAAGCCATACGTCCAGAATGTACTGCTGAGGTCTTGGTGGAAGTCAGGAATGGTTTGTGTAATAGACTGGTTTATTAAGCTTATTTCTGATGCTTTGTTTCATGTTTGCCTGATTGCAGTGCCAATTATATTATGTGGCAATATCAGGTTATTTTCATTATGAGATAGCTCTTAATGAAACACTGAAATTGAGAAATAAAACGTTTGTTATTATGGGTAAGTTTATTGCTATGGCTACAGTGAGTGCTATGTATACTTAGATAAGAAAACCTGTTTCTACTAATGGAGGTAATTTTTTAGTGTGTGTGTATTGTTCAGTCATTCGTGAAACTGGGCTCTTAGCTGCGGAGTGTACTGTCAGAACTCTATAGTTCCAAAAGAAGTGCTTCACTGTCCCACTGTTAACTTGCCAGTTATGACCTGCAGGTACTCTGCCTTCCTCACATTACAGCACTTTTGGAAGTACCATTGTTCACTGTTTTCTAGTTCCACTGGATTCTGGGAAGTTGGCATGTCCTAGTGGTCTACTTTATCTATGTAACAACAATATTACATGAAGAGAACTGTAATCAAATGCTGGTTAGGCTGTTTTGATAAAAAGGCAGGAAACATTCAATACCCGCTTCTCTCGTCAAAGAGACATTTTAGCTATGGGTCCTGATAATTTACTTTCATCAGTGGTATGAAAGAATGAAGATTGGTACAACGAATGTAACAGAATTATCTTTGTGATTAGTCTATTGGGGTATGTTGAGAAAATTGTAGCTTTGTGTAGTACCAGTGAGATGTGCTTAAGGGTTTACATTTTTATAATCTTGTGGTAGGTTTGATGTTGGATATTCCGGTAGATGGAACACTCTTTCGGAAGACGATTTGTAATTGGTGCATTTGCCATGTGTGAAGGGCACTGAAAACTATTGAAGTTGGCTGCACTAAGCTACTTATCTTTTTTTTACATGCTCAGTTAATGTGAGTATACATTTGTTGTTTAGGTGTAATAATCCTTTCAGATGTTTCTGAATTTGTTAGTTTTCAAATATGAGCATACAGTTGGGCACCCAGATGACCTGATATTTATGATGTATGGTACATCCATGTTCAAGTGAAATTTAAATTTTTTTTTCACTTTTCGTTGGCATTTGTTGATGTACAAGGTATCAGCTAGGGTGGCACATGGGTGGTGTGGTGCAGGTCAATTCTCTCACCCCCTCATCTTCCCTTAGGTTCTAAAAAGCAGAGGGAAGCTATTGGGGTAGCCTGACATGGTCTGTGATTCTAAGTTTACACCGTTGGCACAGTTTTATTTCTGCTACAAGTGCTGTTCGGGTAACATTGGGTGAAGTAATGACATTCAAACCTACACCTGTCCTTCAGAGTATTCATGTGGCAATACTGTGCTTAATTTGTGCTGTTCTGGCATGGTTTTGCAATTCTAGTGCTACACAGAAACCTGCATTTTCTTGTATCATTATTGCGTGGAAGTGTCTTCAAAGAGGGCAGTGATTTGCGTTGGTTAGTATTGCTATTTCGTTTGAGAGATAGTCATATGTGAGGGATATGAATTTTTTCACATGCTTAAAGATAATGACAGAAGGCGTGAAATAGTAATTTAGCAACAGACTGGTTCACGCAAACCATATGGTGTTCCACTACAAATTGTACTGAGAAGCTTTGCAGAAGTACAGGCAATGGAATGCTGTGGTCAATAAGTTTTTTCTGTCTTCAGAAAGATACTAATTAAGAACTGTCACTTATTTGGACGATTTTCAGCAGTACATCGTCCATTGTGCTGGTTGGAATTTTATGAATATCGCTTGTTTTGTGAGGCAGAAGATTGCACACGTTTCAGTACAGTAACACTGGTACAGAAAGTGCAAGGCTAAAAAGGCTGGTTTTGATGGAGAGGTTCTGATTTTATAGTAGCTAGGGATAGTTTTCAGAAAAGACAAAGTGAATGAAGATCTTCACCTTGGCTCAATCAAAAAGATGCCAGAAAACACATCTGACATGATTCATAAGGCAATGGCAGGATGAAAGCACTGTCTGGCAATAGTGATGTATAGGGATATGGGTTTCGAAATTTATGTGGTTCATAAGAAAATTGTTACTACGGATTACGCCAGTTATCATCCACAAAATACGAACTTCCTAAACAACAATAAATTGTATTAACCCATTAGCATTCAATTTATTATTAATTGACATGTATTTCTGGAAAACAGTATCCTGGTAAGCCAATTTATGGAAACATGAGGAAATTTAATTTACTTAGGGCATCAAAGAAAAAATTTTGGGCCATTCTCATTTGAGAATGCTGAGCGCTTTGCAGTTTTCACATAACAGTGCTTTGTAGGAAAATGTATAGTGTAAGGAAATTGATAATGAACTGATAACATTTCACTATTGTTTATTTTACAATAACTCACGTCTATAGAAGATTTAACCAAGCATCTTTTCAAAACGAAAATTTAATTAAGGCCAAAGAATATGTTTTGAAAGCATTTGGTGGGGAGCGTAACATTCCACTCACCACAGTATGTTCTTGGCTGTCCTTTACATGTCTCAGACTGACAATCTTCGCTTTTCTCACTTCTCGGACACAGTTTCTGGTCGTATCGTGCTGGGACATGACACAGGATTCATTGGTGTTCCATTAGTTGACATTTGATATGTTCTGGCAATTTGTTTTCTGAACCCTTACACTAGCAGAAGTTCCTCCATTAGTGATAATGGACAATATATCCAAAAGTACTTTGGAACAGCCGGCCGGAGTGGCCGAGTGGTTCTAGGCGCTACAGTCTGGAACCGCGCGACCGCTACGGTCGCAGGTTCGAATCCTGCATCGGGTATGAATGTGTGTGATATGTGTGTGATATCCTTAGGTTACTCAGGTTTCAGTAGATGTAAGTTCTAGGGGACTGATGACCTCAGACGTTGGGTCCCATACTGCTCACAGCCATTTGAAACCTTTTTTTTAACTGTCGAACTTAGTGGTAGATCCTCTTTGTTATCATTCTGGCCCTTCCCAGTATATAGTAAGAAGATGTAAGGTCCATAGTTTACATCCAAAGCGTGTGGACGTGAGTCTGATAAACTGGTTTATAAGATGTTTCCCATATTGTAACGTAATTCAGGTTTCAGTTGAAATACCTATCATGAATCAAAGTATCTTTCACTGTTTGAACACCAAGGTCATCATCCTCAGACCAATCATTTCTTTCACTAAATAAATTGATAGCTAGTCAAGATAGATAACACAACAAATACACGAATTTAATTACGTATACCTGAAGAATGTATTTTATTTTTACATTTCCCAACATATCTTGAGTTTCCTATCCAGTGATGCTTACTGTTTTTCAAACAGCTGTATGGTACTGCTCATTTACATCCAGATCTGCTTCTATTTCTTCACCTAATCAGATTATGCTGCCTCTTCAACCATTCCCAAAATCTGGTAAGCGATGTGAAAGAAGAACAAAATACACAACACTTTCCAAGGAAGTGTTGGCAGACGCGGACAGAAGGCTTTGATGCACTGGAACACAAAATACAATACAGTATTTTGGCCTACACACACACTACTACAGTATTGCTTATGCAGCAACCACAAAGTGACAGTTATCCTACCATAGATGCTGCCACACTAATAAAAATAGAAGTAAGCAGCAGGTTCTGAGAAAGTCCACTCATTTTTAACAGTCTTCAACTGAATAACTGACAATGAGTGCTTATGTTACATCTCTCATACAAAGGATACCTCACCTTACCACAATGAAGGCATTCTTTGTTGAAAGCAGTGTACACTGTAATTGAGGGCAATGGCCACAGAAGGGTTAAACATTGTTCACTCCTCTCCCGAAAGCCTTTCCTGTGGCCTTTCCTTTCCCCTCTTCCCCAAAAATACATAAATATATAATGCTGCATGAAATACACCCGTTCATCATTTTTTCCACACTATTTCACAGTGTACTTCCAAAATTTTTTTTCAACCTTAGGTGCACTGTCTCAGATGATTGCCATAGTACAGTGTGGAGTAAATGCATGCAATGTAAATTAACATTGCTGTTGCCAGGTCGACTTACTACAATCGTGGCGTAGTGAGAAAACGGAAAAGAATGCATGCAGTTCCTACTTTCATTTTCACCTTTAATCTGGGGTCACTTTTGCGAAACTTTAAAGCAGCTATGAGCACATTCAAACTGCAAAACAAAGGCAGTTAACATGTTTGGATGAAAACCTACTCTTGTGTAAAACTATGAAAAAGATTTCTGGTATTCCTCATTTACCATGCACCCACATTATGGGGAATAAAAGTAGAAGGGAAGCACGGTATATTCAACAAATGTGTCACCACCACATTACCAGGCAAAGAAGAAAATCATACATCTCTCACGTCAGATTTGCAGCATCGCTGCTTTCACTCCGTTCGAAAATATCTAATTTTATGAAATGTACAATGGGTACACTTCATGAATTAAGTGTTATTTGCTGTCTTAATGTAGGCATAAACTACTTTCACTTGTGCAACCTACTTACCGGTAGGCTTTCCAATGTCATATGCATAAGCTGCTTTTGGAGAAAATGGGGCCCAAATAGTACAATAGTGGTTTTTCTGAGTACAAAACAGCCCTCAACTGGTCTTATTTTGTTTTGAATTGCAGTATTAAGGTAAATTGTTTGCCCTGAACAAGTAGTCAGTTTTGTGTCTGGGCTCTTATTGCTCGTGCTTATATCGGCAAACTTCATCCTATGGAGTCATTCAGTGTCTTTTATGTTTATTATGTATATTGAAGGGGAGGGGAGAAAGGGAGCGAAAGGAATATTGACATTTGCTGCATCATCAAGACTCTGCGCGGTATGAATGGCGATGAGTGAACATGAGTGCTGGCCTAGGATTCGAAGTTGGGAACCACAGCGCCACCCAGACACAATGTTTAGGCAGGTGGCACGAGGTAGGAATAGGCGTGCCAAGATAGCTGCGATAGGGTCCCAGTTCATTTCCTCCATGCTCACTACTTTGATTCCCGAAGGAGATCTGACACTGATTCACCTCAATGGGCAATAGATCCACCACATTCGTTTTGAGTGTGTGGTGTGTGTTCTTTTGAACATGTCAAAGAATGGACACCGCCCAATACGAGACACCGCCCAATACGAGACACTGCCCAATACGAGACACTTGTAAGTAGGCTGTTTATGTTTTTTTATTGGTAACGCCACCTCTGTATAAAAATCACTGGCTGTGCTGTGTGCAGTCTGTGGCTAGTTTGCATTATTTTCTGCCATTGTAGTGTTGGGCAGCAGCAGCTGGATGCGAACAGCGCATAGCGTTGCGCAGTTGGAGGTGAGCCGCCAGCAGTGGTGGATGTGGGGAGAGAGATGGAGTTTTGAAATTTGTCATGAACTGCTATATACATTATGACTATTAAGGTAAATACATTGTTCTCTATTAAAATCTTTCATTTGCTAACTATCCCTATCAGTAGTTAGTGCCTTCCGTAGTTTGAATCTTTTATTTAGCTGGCAGTAGTGGCGCTTGCTTTATTGCAGTAGCTCGAGTAACCAAGATTTTTGCGAGGCAAGTGATTTGTGAAAGGTACAGGTTAATGTTAGTAAGGGCCATTCTTTTGTAGGGATTTCTGAAAGTCAGATTGCGTTGCGCTAGAAAAATATTGTGTATCAGTTTAAGCACAGTCATGTACAATTGTTATACAAAGGGGACGTTTCATATGTCGACCCTTAGCCCAGGATACCTCACTGGAATCTTTTGATTTTTTCTTGTAGTTTGTGTAATTAGTGTAGCTATTGTTTATTGCTAGCGCGTAATTGTAGAGAATATCTCCTTTGTAGTTGCAGTCTTCCATTGTTGTACAGTAAAACAGTTGTGGCATGCATGTAGATTTGCACCAAGTATTTCGCTGCTGCGCTTGCAATTAACTAGATATTATTTTCAGTGCTATGTTAATGTGTTCTCTTATTTTTGCTCTTCAAATTGTGTTTTTCTGTGTTATCGTGTGAAATATTGTGACAATAATGGCGTGTGAAAAACGTAACACTAGGCTCCAAAGTAAACTGAGAAATAATAGTGACGACGAGTGTAGCTTACGAGCACCGCTGTGTAATGAATTAACAGACATTCGAAGTAGTAATTTGGTAACTGTGCATAGGGAAATGGAGCGGGCTGCAAACAATGGCGTAGACAGTGAAACAGGTAGTGAACAGGGAAGCATTATCGATCGATCGGTCGGCAACAGCTCGCCTCAGGAATCGGGAATGACAGAACACAATATTGCAAATACTGTAGACTCAGGTTTTGGGTTCTCACCGTTTTCTCAAATGTGTCAAGAAACATTTTCTGCTTGTCAAAATGTGAATGTTGCCGGTGCAACTTCCCTGCCGAAAAGCGCTGAGGAACATGCTTCAGACACCAGTGCATTGTTATTACAATTAATGCAACAAATGGGACAAAAGTTTGAAAAGTTAGACACAATGGAACAAAATCAGAGACAAACACAGCAACAGTTAGACACAGTGGAACAAAATCTTAAAAAGTTAGACTCATTGGAACAAACTCTTGAACAAACACGTGAAAATTTAACTACTGAGTTACATAACATTGAATCGAAATGTCAAAAAGTCTGTAATGACTTAAAAACTCAAATTTGTGAGCATTTTCAACCTATTTTTTCGCGGCATGAAAATGCATTACAGAATCACAAAGCAGCCATAAAAGAACTGCAAACTATTGTTCATGAAAATCATGAGACCTTGCAAGCTAAATTTGACTCAGTTGCATCTACCGATTCGGTTACGCAACTTGCAAAAACTCAGGAAAACTTAAAGAACACAGTAGATACTCTGAAACTTTGTTCAGAAAAACACACTGAGGAAATAAGTACACTATCGGAGAAAGTAGCCA
Organism: Schistocerca serialis cubense; assembly: GCF_023864345.2. Lineage (NCBI taxonomy): Eukaryota > Metazoa > Arthropoda > Insecta > Orthoptera > Acrididae > Schistocerca > Schistocerca serialis. The sequence continues at coordinate 565,273,484 of NC_064644.1, forward strand.
AACTTTCGGATCAGTTCACTAACTTATCTGCAAAGGTAGATGATGATCTGAATGACACAAGACCTGTAGCCATCACTGACACAGAAGAGTATGAACAAATTAAGAAATTCAAACAAAATCAGAGTCAAGTTAATACGCAATACAAAAGAGAAATCCGGGAAGTACAACATCAGTTGGCAAAGGTAATACAAAAATTACAAATTTTAGAGGACACTCGCGCTCCAACATGGGAAGAGGGACTTAGAAATACGGAAAAGACGCAAAATAACACAGGGCATTTCGGAAGTTATGAAAGAAACTGGCAATGTGCACCGAATTTTGAGATGGAACCGCCGACACGACCTTACAATGACCGATATGCGACTCGCCGACACGATGATTTTGACTATAAGCTGTTCATTACTACACGTAAATTCAAAACATTTAAGAATTCTGGCAACGACATTCATCCACAAGCGTGGCTTCATCAATTCTCTCATTGTTTTCCTCCCAACTGGTCATTGGAGCACAGGTTAGAATTTATGTGTGGCTACTTGGAGAATGAACCAGCTGTAAGAACGCGATCGGTCATTCACGATTGTCACAGCGAAGGAGATTTTTATCATGCCTTCCTCTCAGCATATTGGTCTCAAGCTACACAAGACCGGGTACAACATAGCATCATAATGATGCAACATTTCGAACAATCTGAATTTTCCAGTCTTGTGACATATTTTGAAGACATGTTGCATAAGAATCAGTATCTTTCAAACCCATACAGCCCCTCAGAACTCATCCGCATTTGCTTACTCAAATTGCCTGAACATTTACATTATTTTAGCAGGACGTTGCAAAGAAGACATTGAGGCTTTTCAGGGACTGTTACAAGAACTGGAAATTGACACTGACAATTGGGGAACGCGGAAACAGAAGCACAACAATTACAGGTCACATCTGTCACAATTCCGCGATGGAAGAAATAATAACTGGACACGACAAGGCTATTCTCACAACATATCGCGACCAAAACAGACACCACCCGTATGACAACCGTTGGCAGAGTAGTAATAATTACAGGGAAAGATCACCTCTCCGCGGTAATGACTATCACAGAGACAGAGAAACAGACAATATGGGAACCAAAACAATTATCAAGGGAGGCAGAATAACTTCAAACGCAACAGTTTGGCGCACAGTTACGATTCAGGGAGAAATTCTCCACCGCGTGACGGACAAGAAAGAAACTACGGAATCTACCGACATGACGACAGACGATATATTCGTAACGACAGACCTGAATTGCACCAGAACTGGCGAGCTTCAAACAGGGCAGGGCCTTCCCGTCAAAGTGAATTTGTAGAAGTTAGGTATCCTAATCCCAATAACGGCGCGCGCCAACAAAGAGAGAGACAATGACTCGCACCGCAGGCAGCCGCCTGCGCCCGCTGGCTCCGAGGAAAATAACATAAGACGCTAGCCTTGAGAAAAATTTTAGCATTCTGTACCGATGTATGCCACATGATAATTGCGTTGAAGTTGAAACTCTGCGTACTAGGAAGAGTAAAGGTTTACAACACATTTCACATGTAAAACCGTTTATTGAAAGATAATCTGCTTTTTAACTTTGTCATTGTCATAAAACTTTTCACTTCACATTTCTAGTATGCATTGTCAGACGTAGAATCTGTTAACATGCAACAATGTTTGAAGTTAAATATCCAGTCAAGAACCAAGAGAACTTATTTAGAAAGAAATTACGAATGCATTGTTATAGTGAACAGACGTCACAGTGTTATTGTGTGTGTACATTCTTGCTTGTTAGTTGCACGATTACGTAATGACTATAAGACTTACATACTTAGAACATATACTGGTACTGCTAATGAGATTTTCATGCAACATTTTGGTTTACTTGAAAAGACATTCTTTATTTGAAGTACTTTCTGTGGGATTAAAGATGACTTAGCACTTGGTTTCTTTGACAGCTACACAATTATATCATGACGCTACCAATGTGTGACAATTTACATTGTTGCTTTTGTGCTGTATCTGCTTTATATCTGAACAGTTTCTCTTAATTCTTCTGGAAAGTAAAACATGTTTAATAGTGACTGTGGTATAGCTACAATAAGACAGCCTTTTTTTTTATTAGCACAACAATACGTTACAGTGTAGTACTTTCTTGATCACAGTACTGTACATAATAACTAAGATATCTATACTCAAAGCATTTCACTTTTGTTTATCATGAGGTAAGTACATTGACTTCTGCAGAACTTAGCTTTTGGAGGACGATAATTACGACACTTCCACAGAATTATCTTACAGCAAGACGCACATTTAGCGCTACAGGACTCGCATTTGAGTGATTAATTTTGTACTTAAAACATTTATTTTTAAAGATATTTGAAGTACAATGATACGAAGTTTTTCCGTGATACATATCATTCCATTGCAATAATCTGTAACACCTGAGGGTATAATTACATTAATCTTCAGGGGGGTACACGCTTACTTTGTGTACCATGTGTTTGGCAAGCACAAGGAGCCCTAGCTAATAATGGTATTTGCTTATACAACTTTACACATCGGTACCATATTTCTCTGACACAGAATTACACAGCTATCTGATTATTTACCTGAGAGAGACAAACATTTATTTTACTACATCAGTGACAGACGTTTACGTAACTACACCATTGGATAACTTCACATTTACGAAATTTTATGTTGTTTGTACTTTGTGAACTGTTCATATTTTTTCAGAACCATTGTGATACTATGTGAGCTTTGAATGATGTATTTGGTATGGGATCATAATTTTTGAAGTACGTTTGAGGTAGATGACACTATTTAAATGAGCAGAGAATTTTTTTTAGGTTTTGAAATTATTGGAGGAAACTACAACGATTTTGAGAATTGACTGAGATGTTATGATATTTTTACGACGACGATGTGTATTATGCTGCTGAGGTATGTTTATGGTCAATAAGCTGATGCTATATGAGTTATTTGAGTATGCTACGTATTTATCATAATGAAATATTGAAGAATGTCTACGAATATGTATATGTGTAATAAGGTAAGAAATAATGAGTAGTGGTTAGGGACTCTGATTTGTGGAAAAGGTTGTTGGAAACCAAGAATTGTACTTTGAGAGTTATGAAATGTATGTAAATGCGTGAGTGTATTACAATGCCGACGAAAATTTTTTGGACACTGTTATATGAATAGGATTTTGTTTCTACAGATTTGTAACGCAAATTCTTAACCTGTGAAATGTTTTATATGAGACTGTCACTGTAGCGGAAACTGCTGTCGTAAATATTTCGGTAAGAAAGCTAAGTGACCTTGATGTAATGCATTGTGGCGCCCAGCTGGGCCAGCCGCCTGGAGAAAAAGCCATTAGGTGGAGAAAAAAAAAAGGCCATTAACCTCGCTTCTGACATTCCTTTGTAGAAAGCATCACAAATACAACACGCTCATTACTTGGAAACATATCGTACTTTTTGATATTTACTGAAATGCCTAATTAAATGACAAGAAATAGTTTGTCTACACACCTGATTATGACTACTGTCTTTCTAGATGAGAGATTTTTTCTACTAACTTATGAAGTGCCTAATGACTACTGAATGATGTTCTTATGCTTTACTTTGTACATAGTTGCTTATTTCATTTGATATCTAGTTTCTAGCTGCACTGCAGCATTGGTTAAAATAAAATTTTATAGATGTGCTAATATAAATATTTTCTGTCTACAGATCAAGTAAATAATTTTTTTTCAAAAAAATGAGGGAGCACAAAACGACGTTTACCTTCACAGGAACTGCATTCATAATTTTCTTTTCAAGTACTTGGTAATTTCTTTTTTAGAATAAATTGTGATGCATCACTCTAGTATTAAGATGTGACATAGGTATTAGACATGGCCATTTTTAGTGTACTATTTTTTCTGCTTGGGCTTTGTCATGTTTAGGTATAAGTTATTTCATTTTCTGGTGCGGTTTGCCAGGCATAATGTTACTGAATTTTACTTTGTATTACTCTGTTAAGCCATTTTACTACTGATTTATTTTTCTTGTTTGCTGCTCATTGCGTAATATTAGTTGTAATTTATGCTGCTTGCTTTGCCTTTTGTATTTATCATTGCTGTTTCTGTTAATTGTTTTGTGCTGCTGCATTGCCTCGTCCCTTAGTTTAGCATCTGAGCTCAGTAGATTTAAGTTAGCTTAAGAGGGGGTAGACTAAATAAAACTATGATGAATTGAAAAATGCATTGAGAAGTTATATGAAAAAGATTTGGGCCAAAATGAGTATTGTACACTGAGAAATAATTATTTTGAAAGAAATATGAATAGAATACAGAAAGCAGGTATAGGTAGGACTTTTTGGGAATAATGACGAATGAAGGGAGATCTCCGAAAAGTAAAGAAAGTTTTGTTTGCAAAATACTGCAGTAAAACAAACCCTGTCCTTTCCTTTTGTGTCATCCCTCTATATGTTTGTGTACCCTTGTGTATTTGTGTTTTTCCTGTCTTTACGTGTTTAGCCTATAAGAGTTATGTTGTAGAATTTTTCTAATAATATGTTATTTTCTTTGTAAAGATGTTTAGACATTATTTATTCTGTTTTGTTTTAATGCTCACGTGTGAAGTTGACGTTTCGAAAGTTATTCAGACCTTTTATGTATGTACTTATGTCATAATTCCTGTAACACTGATGTATACGATATTTCGATTCTTTTGTAAAGTTTGTTACTACAAATGTTATCTGTATTGTTATGTTCTTTAATGATGTATTTTGTACCTTTGTTATTGTATTCTCATGTTATAATATTTTAATTGACGCCAATTCTTCAAATTAACTATCATTTCACTGCACACGTTTCTGTTGGTCATAGTATATGGACAATATGTGAGAAGTAGGGACTGTTAGTGTTTGCACGTGTGTTAATGAATCAGCAAGGGACTGGATAACAGCATTGCTGGTTCTAAGGACAATTCCAAAAACTTTGTGAGTGCACTAGTGGTGGTTATGGACTTGCTATATTCTCCGCAAGAATCTTCGATTGTGATTGTGCACCTGCACAGTCGCAACAGATTTTTTTTGTTGGGTTTAAGGGCGCTCAACTGCTGAAGTCATTAGCGCCCAGTTACTGTTGTTAGAGCACATGTAATCTGGGAAAACTCAAGGGGATGGGGGGGGGGGGGGGGACACCAGAAGGACCTGACGAAGATGCAGATAAAGTAAGTAAAAAGTTTAAATGTCTTTGGACAAGCCAGTTAAAGTTATAAAACGCAGAATACGAGCAGCTGCTCGAGCGTCATCAGCTAAAACATCCGGTAAAGTAGATGGCAGGGACAGGACAATACGAAATTGACTAAAACGGGGACACGACAATAAAACATTGCGCACTGTTAATGCCTGACCACAAGGGCACTGCGGGGCTGGGTCACCGGAGAGCAGGTAGCGGTGGCTAAACCGGCAATGCCCAATCCGCAACCTGGTCAGAAGGACCTCCTCGCGCCGAGATGGTCAGCAGGATGTTGTCCAAGCAGTTGGGAGCGGTTTTACTGCCCAGAGCTTGTTTCCTTGGAGGGATGACCAAGCATCCCACCACAACGACACAAGCTTCTTACATACATCCCCACGAACGTCAGATGACGGGACACAATGGGAGGCTGGCCGAGGCAGGAGGACTGCAGCCTTGGCTGCAGCATCCGCAGCCTCATTCCCAGGCACTCCTACATGTCCGGGAACCCACAGAAAGCTGACAGAACCACCATTATCAGCGAAAGAATGGAGGGACTGCTGTATCCGTTGAATCAAGGGATGGACCGGATAGTGTAAGGGGTCTGTAGGCCCTTACTATAAGTTTTGCGACAGCACAGGTCGACAGGACAAACAATCGATAGTGTGTGTCGGGTTGCGAGAGCGAGTGTTGAGACAGTGTGGTACGCGCTGCGGGCCGAGCCGGGTGGAGGTCAGGCTGGAATGCAAGACCGTACCGACAAAGGGAGTGGCCATCGCCGTGGTTTAACCCCTTTGTGTTAGAAATATACGGGAAAGTGAAAAAGTATAGTTACTAGAGTGATTCAGTGATATTTCAGTGCCGACATTTGTATTTTCGCGTCTACCGCGCCGGCATTATTTGGATTGCAGTGTTGGTTTACAGTGATTAAAATTTGCGTGTGACGATAATGAACAACATAGAGGCCTGTGCTGAGCTTAGCCGTTATTAATTCTGTACGACGAAGGCAGTGGCTGTCTCCTTCCTTTTGGTGTTTTTGTGATGAATATAGCTCGTTGATTAATGAAGCTGTGTTGTTGTTCTTCTTGGCACCAGACATTCATTATTACAGCATTCGAGAAGGACAAAATGGAATGTAAGAACTCCGTAGCAGTCCAATCTGATTACCAGCCCCATTAGGTACACGGTCACATTTTGGGCTGCTATCAGATCCCAATCGAGCGGGGTAGATTAAACCGGACTGTTACACTCTTGGCTTACCGTGAAAGGACAAGTGCAATTTTCGGACGAATCATAGATAACAATAGGTAATATTATCTTATTTAACGCGAAGAAAATATTTTCCAGTGTTGAATCAGGACAGAGCATAAACTTTCAAATCGCGACAAGAAACAGTGCATTTTGAACAATACGAAGTAATAGCACCTTACGATAGTGACTAAACTTTTTCTTGTCATTTTAGATGAGAATAATAGTGTCAATAAGCTGTGTTGTAATGTGCAAATGCGTAAATCCGCACGAAAAACTGTGAAAAGTGAACACCAAAGAAAGACACGTCTGAACATTATTACGACCACAACGAGCCAAGAATTCGTCACGAAAGTTTTAAAGAAGTGTTTAGTGATAATATTGTGACCGAAATTGTTTTTTGAATAGTGAAATTCAGACAGCTTCATGCGGACCCATAAACTGGTATGCGGACGACAATGTATTGTGGCGACGCAATTATTGAGTGACGTCACGCAGACACGTGTAGCAGTTGCGCCAAAGAGCTTCAATCTGCGAGGTGATTTCACACGTCATCCCAACTACCTGTGCAAGGAGTAGTTCAAGCACAGATGTACTACACCGAGCGCCGTCCCGACATCTAGCAGCCGAACTACAAACTACGATCGCCTGCAGCGCCACGGAGCGGCCGGCTGAGAACTATGACGTCCCACCACAGCGAGACCTCACGCGGTTCCAGCGGCAGTACAGTGCCACGCCCACTTCAAACGTCAAAACATCGCGACTCGTGGTAACGTCAGTTGGTGAGTGGAGACGACTGGTTGACATAACATTAAATTGCAATGTGCAGTTTTCGCGGTAAATAAACGTCTGTAAACTGAATTGCGTGTTAGGAAAAGTGCCCAATTGCAGCAATTTCCGAAAAGTTTGCGAAAAATACTCTGAATTGAGCATACTTATTTATGCATTCTGCGCTGTCAAAATGATAATTATACAGATATGCTTATTGTTTTTGGGGGATTTTATATGTATAGATTTTATGAATGGTATGATTTATCTTATTTAAAACATTTTCTGTGTATGTGAAAATTGATATTTGAAGTAATTAGGTTTTGAGAGTTGTTATGTTCGATGCTCTTGCATATTGTATCAATTTAGGGATTAACTGAAAATACTTCAGGTACTGTTTGATTAGTTTCATGGTAATTAGGAGTGTTTTGGGTTACTAGAGGTCATTCTATATTACCTGTGCATTCTATATTACCTGTGCATTAAAAATAAACAAACATGTCTACTGAAGATAAGCAGGTTTGTGAGGCAGTAGTTGAAAGGAAAGGGATAGGACAGGAAGACAGAGATGATTCGGGAATCAGTGATTATGGAGTGTCATTGGATAGCCCATTAGCACACTCAACTAGTTATCCCGAGACACCGGGACAAACGACGAGAGATAAGCCAATTTCAGAGGACGCAGATATACGGTCGATGTTAGCAGAGTTGCTGAAGGGGACCAAATCATTAGAGAAGAGTTCACAAGAAACAAGAGAATCACTAAAAAGTTCACAAGACAATCACGCATCGTTAGAGAAGCGTTTACAAGAAACTAACGCATCGTTAGAGAAGCGTTTACAAGAAACTATTGCACGAGAGATCAAAACATCGCAAATGAAGATGGAATGTAATCTGAAGAAGGAAATGCAGGAGTTACAAGAACGACTGAAGATGGACATCGATGAGAGAGAGAGGAGGCTACAGAAGAGCATAGACCAAGTCCAGGGAGACGTGGAGAAGGTGGAAGGAAAGTTAACAAAAGAGATAGAAGACGATATTGAAGAAACGAAAGCCAAATTGGGAGAAAGAATCAACGAAGTGGAAACAAATAGCAATCATCGAATCGCCGAGGTGACGCAGATGCAGAGACAATGCAATGATGCGGTTAAGGGGATAGGAGATAGGCAAAACCAACTGGCTATCAATCTGAGAAATGCTATAGCCGTGCAACGAGAAGAGGATAACAAGAGAGTGCAGCAATTGGAGAGCAAGACAGAAGAAATTGATAAACGAATTAACAATGCCACTTTAACCGTTGGGGGAGGTAAGGTCGTTACCTTGATGAACAGTGATAATCGGTACATCCAAAATAATACAGGGCAGAAATTTAGACCGAAAGGAGGGTTGCACCCAATGATATTTATGAAGTGTTTAAAAGGAGTTTTCCCAGCACATCTTAAAGATTCAGACAAGATTCAATTTGCAATAGATAGAATGGAAGGTGAGGCCTTCACTTGGGGAGTCAGGAACATGGAAGGGACTACTAGTTATGATCAGTTTGAAGAGGAATTCTTGAAGAAATACTGGTCCAAAAGTCATCAGTGTGCAGCAATTGAGGACCTACTCCACCGCAAGTCACTTAATACATGGAGAGGAACGTTGAGAGAGTTCGCCAAACATTTGTGGGAATTGAACGAGACCTTGGAACAACCCCTGAGTGATGACGTAATGATATCAGCAATAAAAAGAAGAATGAGCCGGAGAATGCAGGAAGCTGTATCCAGGAGCCTAATTAAAGATAGGGAGGCCTTGATGGAAATACTGGAACAGTTGGAATCTATTTGATCACAGGAACACAATCAGGCTAATGATCGAAACCGAGGGGGGAAGTAATGACCCAAGGAATCATTTTGGTAATTCATCAAATTATAGAGGAAGAGGTGGTGGCCATAGGTACAGGAACCATGGTAATGAACGGCAATGGAGAAATGATTGGAGAAGGAATGAAGAACCAAGAGATCATGAGAGAGTGCATGGTAAGGAACATGTGGAAAACATAAAAAGGTACTACTCACACAAGAATAGGGATAACCCAGATGAGGAAGAGGTACGAATTGAAGAAAGTTAGGTGTAGGGAGCTAGCAACTCTTTTGCTGGTATACCAAGTGGCGACTGGTACACTCCCAGCTGCGTGAGACTATTTCTTATTTGAAGTGTCACTCCTCTACCATCTTTCTCTATCCTTAGGTTAAGAAAGTTAGTAGTAGTTAGGATTGGTAGTGGTCATCCAAGTAATTCAGTCAGGAACCATGTAGTAAATTTATAGTTGACTTAAAATAAGGATAAGTAGTTACTGTTGATGTAGTGTGTGAGGTGTCAAAGAATCAATAAGTTGAAAGCTCAGTTTAGTGTGTGTACATTACAAAGTGAATAGTGCCAGAAGTAATAAAATGAGAACCAGATAAAAAAGCTAATGTATACAAAATGTCGTGGGAAGCTAATTGGTCAAACAAGATTTTGTGTAATCTTATAGAGTTGTTTTATGAGACATGAAAAGGTCAACTGTGGTAAGAAAATTGAAGTAGTGTATCAGCTTGTAAGTAGATGAACATATAAAGAAACAAATACATGGGGAGATAGTTGTTCGAATAAATGATGTGAAATAATGACGTATATTTAGTATGAGATGTTTGAAGTATTGAAGTATATGGAGAATTGATGTAGGTTGAAGATATATATATTTATTTACAGTCGAAGTTGATGTTAAGTTATGTGTAATGAAGAGTATGGATTATAAGATGTTTGAAATATTGAAGTATGTCATTTAACACATGAGCAACATCTGTTTGCAAGTTATTTGTAGGTATACATGTTTATATGAAGTATGCTGATAAAACAAAGTGTAACTAATGAATAATTAGTAATTCATGTATCCAATTAGCTATCAGAGTCAATTATGGTTATACGTAGGTCAAGCTTTAGGAGCAGAATTCTGGCACTGAGTAATGAATGACAAATATCCATATAGTGGAATTGAATTAGTGTGAATATAACAGGAGATATTGTACCTCTCATCTAAGCTTTCTTGATAACAATTCACATATGGAAGTAATGTTTGGCAAAATGAAATGATCAGTAGTTTAAAATTTTTCATTGGATGACCACATTAGTTGTAGTGTTGCAAATAATTATATAAGACATGCTTAGCGGTACAATGTAACATTGAAATTTATGGAATCTGTAATGAATAAGTTGTGGATTTCTTCCTTAACTTTTGTGTGTGTTGGCCAAGTGAGTTATAAATTAGTGTGGTAGTAGTATGGACGGCACAAACCCTACTGAAAGGACGGCATACCAAAGGGGTAGCAGGCATTCAACTAGTTTCTTTTCTTGTCTTTGCAATAGCAAGTTATAACAGATATGTAGTTAATGACTCGTACAAACCTTTGAAAGTGAAAAGTTTTTGGAAATTTTTGGTAAGATAAGTTTATAAAAAAATATTTACCATGCTATGTTCAGTAAGTAGGATTGATGTGTGTTATTTGGACAATACCATATTTTTGAGATGTAATAACTTCTGTAGAGTATTATTGTAGAGGCAGCCCACTACCGGAGTCAAGGATTTTCTTGGTGATTGTAATTTCATTACTTATTTGCACTGTGTGTTTTGTTCATATGTAGTGATGTCTAATTCCCTAGCCGATTCTTTTACGCCTGTGGCTTCAAAGAAGTTTTCGAGGGCGGGGATGTAAGGGGTCCATAGGCCCTTACTATAAGTTTTGCGACAGCACAGGTCGACAGGACAAACAATCGATAGTGTGTCGGGTTGCGAGAGCGAGTGTTGAGACAGTATGGTACGCGCTGCGGGCCGAGCCGGGTGGAGGTCTGGCTGGAATGCAAGACCGTACCGACAAAGGGAGTGGCCATCGCCGTGGTTTAACCCCTTTGTGTTAGAAATTTAGAAATATACGGGAAAGTGAAAAAGTATAGTTACTAGAGTGATTCAGTGATATTTCAGTGCCGACATTTGTATTTTCGCGTCTACCTCGCCGGCATTATTTGGATTGCAGTGTTGGATTGCAGTGTTGGATTGCAGTGATTAAAATTTGCGTGTGACGATAATGAACAACGAAGAGGCCTGTGCTGAGATTAGCCGTTATTAATTCCGTACGACGAAGGCAGTGGCTGTCTCCTTCCTTTTGGTGTTTTTGTGATGAATATAGTTCGTTGATTAATGAAGCTGTGTTGTTGTTCTTGGCACCAGACATTCATTCATTATTACAGCATTCGAGAAGGACAAAATGGAATGTAACAACTCCGTAGCAGTCCAATCCGATTGCCAGCCCCATTAGGTACACGGTCACATTAATTAGTATCTATTTTGGGCTGCTATCAGATCCCGATCGAGCAGGGTAGATTAAACCGGAGTGTTTCAATAGGGAGCTCCAAGGCTCTGAAGAGCACTGAGTGAGTCAGAGCAGAGTACATACGATGAATGGCGGTGGCGGCGGGCATACTGAACGGCCTGATGGAGAGTAAAAAGCTCAGCCGTAAATCTGGAACATTGGTCGAGCAGCCGGTATTTAAAGGTGGCGGCCCCAACGACAAAGGCACAGCCGACACCAGCGTCAGTTTTGGAGCCATCAGTGTAAATAAAGGTGTGACCGGCAAGTCGAGCACAAAGTTCGACAAACCGTGAGCAATACACTGCAGCCGGAGTACCCTCCTTCGGGAGTGAGCTGAGGTCGAGATAAATATGAACCGGAGCCTGGAGCCAAGGTGGTGTCGGGCTCTCAGCCTCTCTGAAGGTGGTAGGGAGGGCAAAATCCAATTGTCGAAGCAGGCGACGTAAGCGGACTCCGGGGGGCAGCAGGGTGGACACATACAACCCGTACTGACGGTCGAGAGAATCGGCGAAGAAGGACTTGCAAGAGGGGTGGTCGGGCATAGACAACAGCCGGCAGGCATACCGACACAGCAGTACGTCGCGCCGTTAGGTCAATGGTAACTCGGCAGCTTCAGCATAAAGACTCTCGACAGGACTAGTGTAGAGGGCTCCGGTCGCAAGACGTATCCCCCGATGGTGGATGGAGTTGAGCCGGCGTAAGAGGGATGGCCGAGCGGACGAGTAGACGAAGCTCCCATAATCCAGCTTCGATCGGACTATGGACCGATACAAGCAAAGCAGGACAGTGCGATCCGCTCCCCAAGATGAACCGCTAAGTACTCTGAGGACATTAAGGGAACATGTACAACGGGCCGCCAAATAAGAGACATGTGGAGACCAACACAGTTTCCTGTCCAACGTGAGCCCTAGAAACTTAGTTGTGTCCACGAATGGGAGAACAACGGAACCGAGATGTAAGAATGGCGGAAGGAACGCTTTATATCGCCAAAAGTTGATACAAACCGTCTTCTCTTCAGAGAACCGGAAGCCATTTGCCACGCTCCATGAGTAGAGGCTGTCTAGACAACGCTGAAGGCAGTGCTCCAGGAGGCATGTTCTCTGGGCACTGCAGTAGATCGCGCAGTCATCGACAAAGAGAGAGCCTGAGACATTAGGTGGAATGCAATACGGAACCCACACGTACCCTAAACTTTCGATCCGTTAAAAAGGAATCAATAAAAAGGGGCAGGCGACCGCGTAGGCCCCACCTGTGCATAGTGCGGAGGATACCTCCTCTCCAACAGGTATCACAAGCCTTCTCCAAGTCGAAGAACACGGCTACCGTTTTGCGCCTTCGCAAAAAGTAGTTCATGATGAATGTCGACAAGGTCACAAGGTGGTCAACAGCGGAGCGGCGGCGACGAAAGCCGCATTGCACATTAGTAAGTAGTCATCAAGATTCAAGAATCCAGACTAACCGAGCATTAACCATGCACTCCATCACCTTACAGACACAGCTTGTAAGAGAAATGGGGCGGTAACTAGAAGGAAGGTGTCTATCCTTCCCGGGTTTGGGTATAGGAACAACAACGGCGTCACGCCCACGCATGGGGACTTGACCTTCGGTCCAGACGCGATTGTAGGTACGAAGAAGGAAGCTTTTGCCCGCCGGAGAAAGGTGTGCCAGCATCTGAACGTGAATGGCATCTGGCCCCGGAGCAGAGGACCGGGACAGTGCAAGCGCACGTTCGAGTTCCCGTATAGTAAAGGGGGCATTGTAAGTTTCCAGATTCAGCGAGTAGAAGGAAGGTCGCCGAGCGTCTTCTGCCTCTTTCCTGGGAAGGAAGGCAGGATGGTAATGGGCGGAGCTTGAAACCTCCGCGAAAAAGCGGCCAAAGGCGTTGGAGACAGCCACAGGATCAACAAGGACCTCATTACCTGAGGTCAGGCCAGGTACCGAGGAGTGGGCCTTACTGCCAGACAGCCGGCGCAGGCTACCCCTAACGACGGAAGAGGGAGTAAAACTGTTAAAGGAGCCGGTGAAAGAGGCCCAACAAGCTTTTTTGCTGTCTTTGATGACTCTACGGCATTGCGTTCGGAGTCATTTGTATTCAATCCAATTCGCCAACGTAGGATGGCGGCGAAAGGTGCGTAAAGCACGTCGAGCACGGATAGCATCCCTACAATCCTCGTTCCACCAGGGGACGGAAACGCGACGTGAAGAAGAAGTAGTACGAGGAATGGAACGTTCGGCAGCATTGATGATAACAGCCATGAGGTATTCGACCTGACTGTCACAACTGGGAAAATCGTGCTCCGGAAAGGTCGCCAGGGAGGAGTGAAGGCCCCAGTCAGCTTTCAGTATGTTCCAGCTTGAAGGACGTGGGGATGGGGTGTGGTGCAGGAGACGAACGACACAGGCGAAGTGGTCGCTCGAATAGGTGTCAGAAAGGACATACCACTCGAACCGACGGGCAAGAGTGGTAGAACAGATCGAGAGGTCCAAGTGGGAGTAGGTATGAGTAGAGTCCAAGAGGAAAGTCGGGGCGCCGGTATTGAGGCAGACAAGATTGAGATGGTTGAAGACATCCGCCAAGAGTGAGCCTCTTTGACAGGATGCAGGAGAGCCCCAAAGGGGATGATGGGCATTGAAGTCGCCAAACAATAAAAACGGCGGGGGAAGCTGAACGATCAGGTGCATCATGTCAGCCCGACTAACAGCAGATGACAGTGGAGTGTAGATGATACAAACTGAAAAAGTAAAAGCAGAAAGAGTAATGCGGACAGCTATTGCTTGGAGTGGGGTGGTCAATGGGATGGGATGGTAATAGACATCGTCCCGAACGAGCAACATGACCCCACCATGAGCTGGGATACTGTCCACAGGGGTGAGGTCATACCGCTCCGAGATATAGTGGGTAAAGGCAATACGGCCAGTCGGGGGCAACTTGGTTTCCTGGAGACCAAGGACGAGCGGACAGTGCAGGCGGAGGAGCAGTTGTAATTCCTCCCGATTAGATCGAATACCTCTTATGTTCCAATGAAACAACGCCATCGCTAGTCAAAAAGTTGGGGGAACGAGACGGGGGAAGAGCTGTTCACCGTCGCAACAGATGGCTGCTGGCCATCTCTACAAGGACTACAGTAGGTCTGCATCTTTGATGGCCCACCAGTACCATTATTTCTACAAGGACTATAGAGGGTCTGCATCTTTGATGGCCCACCAATACCGTAATCTCTACCAGGACTACAGTGGGTCCGCTCTGTGATGACCTACCTACCAATACTCTTCAAAATTTCGACGGACTCTGCTGTGGGTTTGCTCTGTTGTGGCCCATTACTTGTCTGCATGTCAAGAGTCAGCACTGTCTTTCCGATGGAAGGACACTACTTCAAGACTGCATGGAAATCCACTACTTCTGTGTGCATTCTCTTTTACTGTTCAGACTTTGAAAAAAAAAGAAAAACACTGTAATTTTACTGTGATGAATCAGGACTGTCTTTATAGACAGAGAAAATTTTAGCTTTTGACCAACAATGTATCAATAAGTGTGTGCATTTGATATCTTTGTAATTGTAATTATGAAAAATTTTATCAAAACATTATTGGGCACTGCCCAAAACAATTTCTAAAATTTTTTCTGGGGAGCATGGGAGCTATGTAAGTAGGCTGTTTATGTTTTTTTAATGGTAACGCCACCTCTGTATAAAAATCACTGGCTGTGCTGTGTGCAGTCTGTGGCTAGTTTGCATTATTCTCTGCCATTGTAGCGTTGGGCAGCAGCAGCTGGATGCTAACAGCGCGTAGCGTTGCGCAGTTTGATGTGAGCCGCCAGCAGTGGTGGATATGGGGAGAGAGATGGCGGAGTTTTGAAATTTGTCATGAACTGCTATATATATTATGACTATTAAGGTAAATACATTGTTTGTTCTCAATTAAAATCTTTCATTTGCCAACTATGCCTATCAGTAGTTAGTGCCTTCCGTAGTTTGAATCTTTTATTTAGCTGGCAGTAGTGGCACTCGCTTTATTCCAGTAGCTCGAGTAACCAAGATTTTTAAGAGGTAAGTGATTTGTGAAAGGTACAGGTTAATGTTAGTAAGGGCTATTCTTTTGTAGGGATTTCTGAAAGTCAGATTGCGTTGCGCTAGAAAAATATTGTGTATCAGTTTAAGCACCGCCCGAGGCGGGCGAGACACCGCCCGAGGCGGGCGAGACACCGCCCGAGGCGGGCGAGACACCGCCCGAGGCGGGCGAGACACCGCCCGAGGCGGGCGAGACACCGCCCGAGGCGGGCGAGACACCGCCCGAGGCGGGCGAGACACCGCCCGAGGCGGGCGAGACACCGTCTAATATGAAATTACACAAATCCACAGTGTGCCACGTACTGAGCCTAGAGTGATGCTGTCTGCCCACTCTTAATTTAGTTTCATTCCTATTGTGACATTTCCTAGTATGATGATCGCTTCTGTTGCTATAGGACTCCATCCACACAAAGGCCTACATTAATGGCATATGCTTCAGCATAATCGAACTTTGTGGTCTGCACAATTGAGGGTGTTAACAAGGGATGATCCCAAGTATGTAATGGTTTGTTTGTGTCCAGTTGTGTGTGGCCCTCAGCGTAGGTGTTTTTCGAAATCCTGGAATTTCTGTGTAGACAAATTATCAGCTGATTTTGGATAAAAGGAATTGCTAGATGCTGGTTAGCTTGAGTGAATTATTTTACACATGATGGATAGCACAAAATATGGGTATGGCAAAAAGGTATTTTATTGCAGCTGTTCCTCAAGGTCCCATATCAAAGGTAATAATTGAATTCATGCTTGTATGTTAAAGTATTGCTTATTGAAGTCCAAGTACTAATGACACAGCTGCATGCTCACAAACGATTACAGCTATCTCATCAGCATAACGAATGGTGCACGGAATGTCTGTATACAATCTGAAGTTGTATTTGTCTATATCCATGCATCGATCATGTACCTACACTCCTGGAAATTGAAATAAGAACACCGTGAATTCATTGTCCCAGGAAGGGGAAACTTTATTGACACATTCCTGGGGTCAGATACATCACATGATCACACTGACAGAACCACAGGCACATAGACACAGGCAACAGAGCATGCACAATGTCGGCACTAGTACAGTGTATATCCACCTTTCGCAGCAATGCAGGGTGCTATTCTCTCATGGAGACGATCGTAGAGATGCTGGATGTAGTCCTGTGGAACGGCTTGCCATGCCATTTCCACCTGGCGCCTCAGTTGGACCAGCGTTCGTGCTGGACGTGCAGACCGCGTGAGACGACGCTTCATCCAGTCCCAAACATGCTCAATGGGGGCAGATCCGGAGATCTTGCTGGCCAGGGTAGTTGACTTACACTTTCTAGAGCGCGTTGGGTGGCACGGGATACATGCGGACGTGCATTGTCCTGTTGGAACAGCAAGTTCCCTTGCCGGTCTAGGAATGGTAGAACGATGGGTTCGATGACGGTTTGGATGTACCGTGCACTATTCAGTGTCCCCTCGACGATCACCAGTGGTGTACGGCCAGTGTAGGAGATCGCTCCCCACACCATGATGCCGGGTGTTGGCCTGTGTGCCACGGTCGTATGCAGTCCTGATTGTGGCGCTCACCTGCACGGCGCCAAACACGCATACGACCATCATTGGCACCAAGGCAGAAGCGACTCTCATCGCTGAAGACGACACGTCTCCATTCGTCCCTCCATTCACGCCTGTCGCGACACCACTGGAGGCGGGCTGCACGATGTTGGGGCGTGAGCGGAAGACGGCCTAACGGTGTGCGGGACCGTAGCCCAGCTGCATGGAGACGGTTGCGAATGGTCCTCGCCGATACCCCAGGAGCAACAGTGTCCCTAATTTGCTGGGAAGTGGCGGTGCGGTCCCCTACGGCACTGCGTAGGATCCTACGGTCTTGGCGTGCATCCGTGCGTCGCTGCGGTCCGGTCCCAGGTCGACGGGCACGTGCACCTTCCGCCGACCACTGGCGACAACATCGATGTACTGTGGAGACCTCACGCCCCACGTGTTGAGCAATTCGGCGGTACGTCCACCCGGCCTCCCGCATGCCCACTATACGCCCTCGCTCAAAGTCCGTCAACTGCACATACAGTTCACGTCCACGCTGTCGCGGCATGCTACCAGTGTTTAAGACTGCGATGGAGCTCCGTATGCCACGGCAAACTGGCTGACACTGACGGCGGCGGTGCACAAATGCTGCGCAGCTAGCGCCATTCGACGGCCAACACCGCGGTTCCTGGTGTGTCCGCTGTGCCGTGCGTGTGATCATTGCTTGTACAGCCCTCTCGCAGTGTCCGTAGCAAGTATAGTGGGTCTGACACACCGGTGTCAATGTGTTCTTTTTTCCATTTCCAGGAGTGTATTTCGTAACTACCTGTATCTGTTCAACTATTTAAATCCTATGGCATGTGAGACAATGGTGTGCATTGCTATTATATTTGTTGACTTTGCTATCTGTCTCCCAATTACAGACGTAAGTAGTTGCTTGATTGTATGTTAATATCTCTTCATTGCACTTTCTAATATAGCACAAATATTTCAATTTCACTGCAAGAGAGAGAAAAAACATGCCCTGAATCCAGAGGCGCCAATTTTCGTGAGGTATGGTATGGTATGGTATGGTATGCTCATGTTTGATATAATTAAATCTCTTCTTGTCCACCTAGTACACATATTTGATGCTGTGCTATTCTTCAAAGGTAATTTTAGTGTGTGAACTGCCAAATAGAATTTTCTGTTGATAAACAGTTTCAAATTAATATCAGCAACCTTTATGTCTTTACAGTGCACTCAGCGAGACAGATCCACATCCTGTGGACTTTTATCCCACATCAAACTTGAATCCATGGGCACTGGTGTTCCACAGGTAGAGTATAATTGTCTTCAATGCATCATTGATAGTTGCTCGTCAGACAGTACTGCTATTCTCTAAGTAAAATAACTGAACCAGAAAGTGACATGTCAAGTTAGGTACTGATCATTTAGATATTGAGACTCAGGATGATGTGTAAATGTGAAAGACAATTTTAACAAGCATCTGATATTTCAGAAGTGGGACACTAATTACGAGAAGCGACAGTTGTGACAACCTAGTCAGTGACTGGCAGAAGTCGTTATACTGTCAGTGTCTCCTTACTCAGCATAAAACAGTGGGACTACATTCACATGCCAAAAATTTGAGTCAGTTTTTTCAACAGGAGCGTAATGACCTATTTTGCACTCTGAGACGAACATTTACCCGCTGGTTCCGTTACTTTGCCTGCCACAGCGGGCATGTCACTCATGGAAAGAACTTTATGGGTCAGTGAAATTCCAATACTTATGTGAAACTGAAACAACTGAGACAACACCAAACTAATTTTACACCTCAGACCCCAATTTAGGCGTACAAAAAAAATTTAATGTGCTTCATTACTACAAAACGTGATTCCCAGAACCCTTCCGATTATAACAGAACTTACAACATATTTCTACGTACTAAGTCACTTTATGAACTACGTTTTCGCCTCACACCTCATTTTACGTGCCGAAGTTTGGTAATGTATACCTCTTTATCTCGGGAACGGATAATGATATCCAGAAAATTTTCTAGGCTTTTATAGGGCAAAATTTTAGGAATATCGTAAAAATTGCTGCCATTTACTCTTCGTATCCACCGCTGAGGACCTGTCGGCGGGCGATAGCATAATAATCGTGAAGAACACTTTCCTGTTCTTCAGTAACCACCCTAGGATTTATGCCAACGCATCAGTCGTTCGTTGGTATTCCATATGTCATGGGTTTATCACGGGTATATCCTTAAATAAATTTCCTTTTACGTGCATGTTTTACGATGAGCATTATGTAACATTTTTCTTGGCCGATTTCGGTTAAAAATGTGGACTTTGTTATGGGGCATCACGGAATATCCCTACTGCAGCCCCTTAAGTTTCATCATGTTCCGACTGGTAGCAGCGCTATGCGTAACCCTGAAGAGAGCGTCTGTAACAGAGCCGTATTCCAGGCAGAGCACAGTCACTGGGTTTCTTTTGGCGGGAAACTCTAGAATCGTCGATATTCGTAGGCAGTTGCCGAATGTCTGGAGAGACCTGGCAGTGAACAAAAGCACACTTAGCCGTTGTGCGAGACGTCTCATCATCGCAACAAGGTCTCGCAAACCTGTCGGATCACCCTCGTCCTGCACGGCTGCACGTTCCCTCAGAAAATTTAAGACGACTTCATCGTGTTCGTCGCCACAAAAGAACAATCTTCTCCATGACAACGCAAGACCTTAAAGCGCTGCGCCCCCCAGGGAAGCTGCCTTAACTCCGTTGGATTGTTCTTCCTCACTCACCTCACAGCCCGGGTCTCGCACCTTCCCCACTTAAATTTCTGGCGCAATGAAGGATGCACTCCGTGGCAAGCAGTACGCAGATGATTGAGCGAACGTCTTGCTACATCAGTAACAACTCAGATGCCCACCAATAGAATGGTACCATGCAGACTTGCAGGCCTCCCAGTAAAGCGGCTTAACGGCGTCACATTGAACGGAGATTACTCTGAAAAAACAGTTTTGTAGGCAAAGGAGTGCGAAATAATATACTATATCAGAAGCATAAATGAAATCCACCTGCTTTCAGGAAAAAAAAAGTTTGAATTACTTGTTGAACGCCACTAACGGGTACGAGCAGTGTAATTTTGAACCTGTGTACCTGGGAATTGGATTTAGATGTAAAGACAATTTTCACAGCTGTTAGAAAACAGGATCTTTGGAATGTACCGTAAAAATTACACCGATTTCCTGGTCCTAGCCATCTTGGTTTTTGGGTACCAAAACAAGACAAGAATTCTATGTTTTTGGGGATTTTGTCGGAAACGTACAAAGTGAGCCAGGATTAGCTCTAATCTATCTTGTAATCTGAAAGATCAAATGCTTCGGACTGGATAGACCATTTCTCGCTCACCGCGTGAGGGAAGCAAGGTGGTCGGGAGAAACTAAACCGCCTGCAGCGACTTCACCAGAGTATACGAGCTTCCAGCATTGTGTCCTTTAGTCAGATCACGAGTGGATCGACGCGGCGATGCACGCATGACCAGTGATCGCTCAGTGTGAGAAAATCCGTTGGCTGTTGAGTTCTGCAAAGGAAATTTTCTACTGAAGACGCTCACGAGGGTTTGAATCGATTCCTTTGCTTGTATATTTGCGCTGTCCAACGAGAGGCTTTAAACAGAAATCCTCACCAGAGGTAATGGCAGTGATGCAGTTCCATCGGTGCTGTTCAAACTCCTAACGGTGTTGCTCGGCAATTCCTATTTAACACCTGCTCGTGCTCGCATTACCGTGACATCACTACTCACGTTAGTGTTGGCTGATCTGCTTCGTGCTTCTGAGCATTTCGGGGTATTGGCTCGTTTCAAGAAAATGTAATTTGTTTTTATCCACGAACTCATTTGTTTGGCAATTTCCGAAAAGGACAAGATGGCATTTCCAGTTAAGTACCTAGATAATATACTTGTAAATTTGAGGAATCTTCTGCGGTTAGGCGTTTAAATATCCGGTGCTGACTACGAAAAATATGGTGAAAAACAATTTCTTATTTTATGAGAAACTGTCCGT
Organism: Schistocerca serialis cubense; assembly: GCF_023864345.2. Lineage (NCBI taxonomy): Eukaryota > Metazoa > Arthropoda > Insecta > Orthoptera > Acrididae > Schistocerca > Schistocerca serialis. The sequence goes on from NC_064644.1 coordinate 565,294,748, forward strand.
GAGCTGAATGATGCCTCAATACGCCTCTTAAGACGCGCCATAGACTGCAACTAATGCAAAAAGAACCAACCTGTTTGCTCACTTTCCCTAAACTGGAGGAAGCATGTGATGTTCAAATTTTGTTACTGTACTGTAGGATAGTGACAGTAAGACGATCGTTCGTTCTACTGGGTATTTAATAGTCCCCAGCTCAAGGCCTATCCGAAACATTTTACGTTAAGTTTCTATCACCACTGAAACCCAAGGTATGAGCACCGGAAAAATAGCACTTTTATTCGCAGCAGTATGAACACACTGGTTGGTGAGCACTATCGCATGCGAACCGATTATTTGACGCGTGTATCACATAAGGCGGCGTTGGGCTCCAAATGTCATACATCCAACTGTAGACAGGGACGTACTCTACATGTACGAGATCGCTCTTTAGCTACGTGCAGGCACTATACACCTGAAATTGTGTTGTGGAGAATACAGAACGATATGGTTGTTTAAATCCAGTTACAGATTGTATCCTTTCAGCGTAATTACTACAATCCCAGTGAAATGGTTGAGTGTTACATGGCTAATGGCTTGAAGTGGTAAGGAAAAAACAGTTACCGATTCAACTAAAAAAATTGAAAATGCGTCACAATCTACTCGTTAGGAAGTATAATCTTAAGTTAAAAGTTCAACATAGCAACAAGAAACAGGTATTATAGTTTTTGTTTATCAGGAGACAGCATTACTTACAGGACGCAAATATCCGTAACTTTATTCATTCAGTATTTGAGACACAGCCCTTGGACACTTTCAAACTTTGTAACTTTGAAAACTTTTTATCGCTGACATCCTCCACAAAATTATGCAGGGAAGAAAGTTTATCGCTCACTACGCTTTTGCTGTCCATTCAATCATACATCAACATTAATTAAAACATCTTGGGTTATGTTGATCATGTTCATTCCAACAGTTTACTTGTTGATTAACGAAAACTACCTCAGCTGTAGAATCACATTTATTGTGCAACGAGACGTTTCATTCTTTAAACATCTTTAATTGGCCTGCTGTTAAGTAAAACACGAAATTAGGCTGAAGCAACAGCGCCTTAATGAATAATATAAGCAACTTACACTGACAACCGACTCTTACTAAGTTCACACTTTGTACTGCGGAAGTACGGCGAGCAGGCGCAGCACCGTGCGTACAGTGAGCTGCCCTAACAGGGCTCCTCCGTGAGAGGGACACGAGAACGTACTGCGTGCTCTTTGGTCTTCGTCGAGTGAGACAGGCGATTGCGCCATCACAGTCGTTACAAGCAATGGCACAATCCTAAGTACGTAACTAATAGGACTATTAAAGTGTAAAAAGCCATTATACAATCAACTCGCTTTAAAATGGATACGAACAAAGAAGCCATTATACCCAGCAACACATTTACAGGTGACGGTTCTTGCAACGAAGTTCTTAATCATTCAACACACATTACACTAAGCGAATGATTACTCTTCCCCAGTTTTTACACAATTACTTTGCAACTGTATTCTGTAATTACGATGTCAAGAAACAACTTTAAGTCATGCAAACGTGTTACAAAATACGCATTGTCACTGGAACATGGTGTCACTGGGCTTACAAAAATATTTATCATTAACTAAACTGGGTAGTTCTAGTGTTTTGCTAACAAATTACCAGCGAGCTGTGTTGAATGTGCTACATATTTATGCAACTGAAGACCATACGCCAAAGCCTAAGATTGTAGCAACGTTAGCCAGATCGAATAGTAAGTAACCGATTACGCACTTTCATGCAAAAATAATAATAATTAAAAATCAGTAAATTTCCCTGCACAAAGTCACCATGACTAATGAGTAAAGGCAGTTTACAACATAGTCTTGTCTTATCGCTGAACATGTGGAAGGTTAAAATAACTGAACTAGGTAATGCAAGTGGCTTGTTGACAATTAAAACATAGCCCCATTACAGTTGCTGCTGTCGTTAACGACAGAAGAGAAAATGCCAGTGATTGCTGAAAGCTCTTCATTAGACATGTGACAGCGTGAATGATTCAACAGTTGATTATGACATAAAACATTAAGTGTTACATGTCTTATGTGGAATGGAAGAATTTAAAATTTATAAACAAACTTTCAGGAGACATTGCAGTAGCCTACGTCTAAAAGAAAGCTGCTCAGTCAAATTTATGTGAATAAAAGGCATAAAAATTGGCTTTAAAGTTGACAGAGCAACTAAATTATGTACTGAAATGGACTAGATGCAGGCTTTCTGCGTTTCATTGAACGTCAATGCGCAGTTCGTATCACTACGACCTGCATCAGGCAGCTTGAGATGTTTATGACAGTACTGCACGACTAAAATGGTGATGGATGTATTTTCATATACGTAATTACCTCAATTCTATCAGAACTTAAAAATTGTTAATGAAAGTAATTTCTTGTTTTACATGCTTACATATTTAACATGAAATTTTACATGCTTGTTTACTTATAGACTTACGAACAGCTTAAGTAGAAATCAGTGATATACGTAAGAGTGACGGATGTGGTGGTGGTGGGTCCTGGAGTAAGGCACCACCAGCCTTTAAACTGTTGCTGTCCTTAAAGCGTCAATTGTATCATGTCTTGCTGAATGGCTCCTTTAACTTCGGAAACTGATTTACACATTACTGGTGTCGGCCTACTGCTGGAATGTTGCTCAGTATTTGTTATACGCTGGTTTCTTTCAGTTCAGGCAAAAGCACAGTCCATTTTTACTCAACACTGCATTCAGCCGGAAACTCAAGGTATAGCTTGATGTTCCACAAGTAACTATGGACTCCATATTCCACGGACTGTATTCTGATGCACTCTAACTCATTTTCGTATTTGGTACGAAGCGATGCTGGTGCATGTACACAACTGGAAGAATCATGTTGCTTGCCAGGTAGAGCTTCTGATGCACCACAGCTCTAACGCTTATTTATGGAAGGTTTTTTGGGAAGGGGCCATCAGCTGTCTCTAGGCCACATGAAGGACTGCAGGTCAAGATCTGACTGAACCTCTTCTCAGATTCTTCGTGTCAGAAGTACAGATCTATCTTCTACAATCACATAGTAATCATCCTCCCAGTAGCATTCGTCACCAAAATGCAAACGAAGATCAGTGTATATGTCCCTAAGGTCTGGGACGATTGGCAACTTGGAACAAAGCACCAGTGGGACGCAGTGTATTGAGTGTGTTGTGGGACCAAGTGCACTGATACCTCTGATACTTTCAACAGTGCTGCACCACAGCATTCCTTCAACGCTTTCGCTTAGATCTTCACATACGCCTCCGCAATATTACTCTATTCATGTAAGATCTCCAGCCTGTTAAACAATGTCACTGGAATTCTGAAACAGCAGCCTGCTGTTTTCGCTTGCATGCGTTCACTTGTCATCGACGTCACTTCTGCACGTATGCTGCTCTCTGGGATTGTCTCTGTAGTAATGGAAGCAACGTTGTATTACACGTTTCCAATATTTCCCCTTACTTCTTTTTGCGATGACACCAAGTGCAGCAACAACTGGATGGTTTACAGCCTTTTAAGAAGGGTATTTCCTTACGCAGAAAGCTTTTTCTGTCTCACCTGCTTCACTTTTGATGCAGACAAATATCTGCAACTGTGGGTCACATTTTCCAAAGCCAGGTTTCTTGTGAGACTGTATGATCGTTCAAACACTTATCTACACCTCCAGTACAGCCTGTTCTGGTCTCACATCTGGCCTTATGTCTGATAATTTTAGGCCTGCGAGTGTAAAATATTTTACATAGGTTACAAGTCCAATCAATGGCTTTGAGTAAAGGTTTTTGTCTCACGGATTGGCTCCTCGAGTAAGGCAGGTTTCACCACATCTGAAGAGACCCCCTCCCCAGGAAAGATGACATAATGGAAATGGAAGACACCCTCGGGCCTCGCAACCTAATACCGTCGGGGTCGAAATAAACAAGAGTTGGCCAAGAGCGGCCGACAGGAAAGATGACGGTATCGTGAAAAGTGGGAGTAATTACAGACTTAGCTGAAGAGCTTCCTAGCAGTCAGACACACAGTAGTCCTTTACCATCTTACCAAACACCACGTGACTTACATCAGCTGTATTGCTTGTAGTTAAGCTTCATATATTGCTTACATAGACTGTCAAAGTTGGGAAGTAATAATTTTGGCCCAACAACATTTCCATCAGTGAATAGAAAGAAATGAAGTTCTCATTTAACAAAAGAATATTATCCAACAAATGTAATATTACAACATATACACATTACAGATATTTCTTAGATGTTATAAACAAATTCCAATGTCACCAAGAATATTTTTACAGAATCAAAGCTACATGCAGGTTACAGCTCAGTGAAATACAGGATGTACGTTCATTATCTTTTCTTTTCCTTCCTTCCTTCTTTCTAAACAACTAAAAAAAGAAGGAAATTATTTTAACCAGTCTTTCTTTTTGAATCAAGATGAATACCCCGTGCACAACACAAATTATGATTTTATTAACAACTTTGAAAAACAAAAACAGATGAATACCAATGCAAGTTATAAAAAAGTAAACATGAATAATTCTACAGCAACTGTTCCATATGCATCATGACGAAAGTTCAGAGTAAGTACGAAAACACACAGAAATACGAAGACATTAAAGAGGTCATTGGAAAATTGAAGTGAGGTAACAGTAACTCCCTCAGGCAGTAGAGGGTGGTAAGCTAGTATAGGTTAACAAAGAAGGGAAAGTCACTCATACCTCAAGATGAGGGGAACATCTTTAGTGACGAGGGTACATGAAGATCGAAGCCCAGATGTACTTCTGTGTGTTTACTGGCAATAGCAATTATTTGCTATTCCTACAAATGCAATAAATAGTAAGTCACAGTGCCATGTCTTACATACTGAAATTACTGTCTATAAAGATAAATGATAATGCCGTTTTTAGTACTTAATTATTACTACCCACTTCTATCACTGTTCCTCCTCACGGTACTGAATACGCAACAGAAAGAATCGCAATATAACATCAAAAAATACAAGTGCCAGTGGAAGTGGGTAGTCAAACACTTACGAATAGTTTACAGTTAGGTCACGTCGCATTTCTTCATATAAATTACTCTACCATACTCAAAATGTATAAAAGGGTGAACATAGCTTTTTAGTACTAAAGCAACTTTGCTTCATTAATGACAAGCAATACATTTAATATGAGGTAGAATGATATGATTTAAGAAATCGACAAGGTAACTGGCCTATCATCATACAAATAATTAATACTTGTTCACATTACCACAGAACTATTTGTAACTAATATATCTTAGGTTAGTACAGAAGTATGACAGTTTTTCAATAAGGATTTTTACTTGTTTATACCGAAGAGCCAAAGAAACTTTTACACCTTCCTAATATTGTGTAGGGGCACCTTCGAGCCAGCAGAATTGTCACAACACGACGTGGCATAGAATCGACTAATGTCCGAAGTAGTTTTTAAGGTTACTGACACCATGAATACTGCAGGGCTTTCCATAAATCCGTAGAAGTACGAAGGTGTGAAGATTGCTTCTGATCAGCACATTGCATGGCATCCCAATAGTGCTCAGTAATGTTCATGTCTGGGGAGTTCGGTTGCAGCGGAAGTGTATCTGGAAAATTGCCTTGGAGCCACGCTGTAGCAATTCTGGATGTCCGGAGTGTTGCGTTGTCCTGCTGGAGTTGTCCAGGTCCATCGGAATGCACAATGGACATGAATGAATGCAGGTGATCACACAGAAAGCTTACGTTCGTGTCACCTGTCAAGATTCGTGTGGAGACGTATCAGAGGTCCCACGTCATACTAACTGCGCAGTCCCACACTATTACAGAGCCCCCACCAGCTTGAACAGTCCCCTGCTGACATGCAGGGTCCATGGATTCATGAGGTTTCATCCATACCCTTACACGTCCGTCACCTCGATACAATTTGAAACGAGGCAACATGTTTCCAGCCATCAACAGTCCAATGTCTATGTTGATGGGTGCCAGGCGAGGCGTAAAGCTGTGTTGTGCAGTTATCAAGGGTACAAGACTTTACCAAGGCACCAAAAGCCCGTATCGATAATGTTTCCTTGAATGGTTCGCACGCAGACACTTGTTGGTGGCTAAGCACTGAAATCTGCAGCAATTTGCGGAAAGGTTATACTTTTGTCACGTTGAACGATTCTCTTCAGTCGTCGTTGCTCCCATTCTTACAGGACTTTTTTCTGGTCGCAGCGATGTCTGAGATTTGATGTTTTACCGGATTGCTGATATTCATGGTACTCTCGTGAAATGGTCGCACTGGAAAATCCGCACTTCATCGCTACCCCGGAGATGCTGTGTCCCAACGCTGGGGCGCCGACTGTGACACCACTTTCAGACTCACTTAAATCTTGAGAACTTGCCATTGTAGCAGCAGTAACGGATCTAACCATTGCACCCGACTCTTCTTGCCTTATATAGGCGTTGCCGGTCGCAGCACCGTATTCTGCCCGTATATATATTTGTTTTTCAATACGCATGCCCGTATCAGTTTCGTTGGCACTTCAGTATGTAAGTACTGTCTAAAGATAATATACAAAACTACGCACGAACCTAAAATTAAGTGAAAGGCACAAGCCTCCAATGTCATAAGCAGTTCAGTTTGCAAACCCAACTACGTCTAATACAATGAAATCATGTTGAGGAACAAAGACGTCTCAGTACAATATTTTTAGAGTAGATAGCATTATGACGAGATTACAACAGATTAGTCAATACTTATGTCAAATAACTAATCCAGAAGTTAATGAACCATCACACTTAATTTCATTAAAAGTAACAGGAGGTGCTTCCTAACGTAATTATACAACCATCTGATTACCGGTCTACTAAATACAAGATGTTTGAAGTGGATATTAACAGGCAACCAGTATTGAATACTGAGAGTACTTTTGATTCTTTTGCTATAGTGAAAACTATTCACAATTAAAGCTAAGTAGTGTGAACAAAACTAAATTTACAGCATACATTTGTTATGTAAACATTCCGAGTGCAAAATGGGGAGGGGATTGAAATCAACACAAGTAATCATGTATTCTAGCGTACTTATACAAATTTCGTATTACCTCAGTTATTAATAGAAAACTTAATATGACTAAAGGAAAGGAGTCATAGCATAACATTTCAATCACGTAACAACCAAACAACAAAGCATATACAGTATACAATGAAAACTTAGGATAATGAAAAGGCTAAAATGCGCACATGATACAGCCCTGCATTTATGTTAGGACCTGTCGTTAACTTCAGCTGCACATGACTAAATTAAAGGAACTATAGTGTGCTAAAATCTCACACTATGCATATGAGAGCTGCATCACCAACTTAATGGAGCCCAAGCGTATGTTTAAAATATTGGGAAACTAGGCCAAAAGTAAACCATGGAAAGGAACTTCAGTGAGCAGAAGCAATAACAGTAATTAGAAACTAACCATTAAATCTGATTCCTTCAAGAATCGAACTCACAAGTTTACAACTGCTCCAAATCTTTAATTGCTTTACAAATGAGTTAGTGCGGTATTGGACGTTAAGCGAATAAGCGAGAAACAAATTTAGAAATGGTTTGAAATAATGTTTAAAGTTCGTTGGAAGTCGCCAAGTAAACTCGTTATGAAGCAATGCATGAACAGAGTCCGTGTAATTCATGAATTCTGAGTTATGCTGCCTTATGAAATGTACTGTTTGTGACTATTATATTGATCTGTGATAAATCTTTGACTTAAGGTTATAGCTATAATAAATATATGACAGCAATTTAATTATTGACTGAACGTAGGATGTTGATGCAACAATGAAAATCAAGTTTGTTGCCCCTGGAAGCCGTCTGATAAGAAACCTGCCGCTGGTACAGTAATATCAATGCAATAGTGTTAGGGAAAAAAATACCTTCCGTCATGTGTCCATCTTATCTGAATTACACTTAAGTGCTGCCTATTGCTGCTAATAATTTACACTGAAAATTTGTCATGGCTGCACATGACAGCAATATTTTAACGACATCATTGTTCAAAACATTTTCCGGAAAGTGTAACTTGTTTTTAGCTCCTATTCTGCCGTCCTAAGGAAGATAAAATTCATGGTGTTTAGACGAAGTCCTAAAAAGCCAGAGTAGTTGGCTGGTTGGTATAAAAGAGGGGGAAAGGGACCAAACTAAGAATCATCGGTCCCTTGTTCCTAATAAATCAATGCCACACGTGTGGGAATAAAACTGACGAGACGTAACACAAAACGGAAAGAAAGGGAAGACCACAAGAACGAAGGGAAGGCAACGATCACTAAAAGGAACAAAAGAGGCCAGATCGCCAGAGTAGTACTCCTACACTCAGTAACTAACAGATGAAAGGATTGTAGTATCAAGTTCCTGGACAACAGCGTATCAATTGGGAAATGGGGGAGGTCGGAGAAGCGGTATCTGCCGCCCCCCTCCTAGCCCCCCCCCCCCCAAATTATTTAATTTTGAATTTCATTTGATCTAGAGGAAGAGCTAGTGAATGAATTACACTGGCATGAAGAAATAAGGAATTAGTACTTTTGTTGGCAGCTCTTTTTGCTTTTGACTGAAGCAGCTTTTCACACCTACTACATTCTATCCCCTCCCTTCGTCCCATTTTTTCCCCAAAGGGGGACAGCCTCTGTATGCATATGTAACAAAATCTGTATAGCACTTTCGAACAGCAGTTGACGGTGATCGGACCCGTAGGCGAATAGCAGGGTTGCCAGTGCACTGAATTTGGGGGAGGAGCGCCAGACTTCAGGCTGAAATCGCGACTGGAAGAACATTTTTTTAATTCTTTTTATATGATTGCGCAGGTGCAGAGGATACCTGTTAACAACGTACTGTTCGAAGGCCGACCTGGCTCACAGTTACGACAATGTCCGCTACGCTATACGAACAATCCAACATTTAAGAAAATAAACACAACGTGTGAACCTAGATGTGAGGAGAGGCAGTATTCTGACGCTCGCCCTCCTCCGTCCCTTCACGACCACCCTGCATTGAAGCCGTAGCTACACCGCTATGCATTGTTGCTCTGTATTGAGAACAGGAGAAAAATCGCAAGTTTCACCTTCGTTACCAGAGGTAAGGGCACACGCATTTAATTTGCAGTTTCGAGGTGATGTGAGTGAACGTTTGTGGTGAAAGGTATGCAATTCTTCTATATCATTTATTTGTCGTATCTCCTAGCTCAATATTCGTAGTTCTCGGCAGTTCATTGAAGAACGTTAATGTAATTACCTTCTCACACTTCTCAGTGAGACTTTTGTGGAAAAGGGGGGGGGGAGTTATGGCGTACCTTTGAAGTACATATTTCGAAAGAAGAAATGACAGTTATTTCAGGTACAATGGAAATGCTTTGAGTTGAAGGGGCAAGAAAACTCCATGCAAAAGCGATAAAACCATGCCTGGGTCTACACAGTGTAACATCATAGATTAAGGGTCGACCTGCGACAAATCTCACTACTTGCACACGGGCCGCTGGACGACCCCGCGAGCGCTGAAAGTGCATTGCGATCGCAGGCGAGGTGCCGCCACGAGCGCAACCGTACATAAGTGCCGACGGAGTTCGGCCAGCTCATTCCTCCCTCCCCCTCTCTCGCCGGCCCTTGGCACCTCTGCTCTCCGTCTCCCACCCCCCCCCCCCCCACCACTCTTCTCAGGTCCCAGGACTCGTACACGCTCAGTGGACATTCGCGCGCCGGAGATCATCGCCATCAGTGTCGAGTGTGTGCCTTCGTTTTGTGTTTAGTGTTCTTTCGCCTGTTTTGTGCGCCTTGTCAACGAGTTTTAGTGTTTTTTCTCGTCCAGCGTGAACGGCTTCATGTTGTTTTTTGTGTCTACAGTTTTTGCCCGCCATTTTTATTGTATTATCTGTACCACCTTTACATCATATTCCTTGTACCACTAGCGGCTGAAGAGTAGCGAGATATGCTGCTGACAGCCCACCTTTATATAACGTGATTAAAATAATAAAGAAAAAATTGGCCAGCTCATTTTTTTTGCATCTCATTTTTGCTTATTCTCTTATTTGCTTAGTTGCTTAGCTCTTATTCGTTTATGGCTCGTGTTATTGTGCTCTCTATCAGCCATTCTGATTGTTTTGATTTACTCCCAATTGAGGAGTGCTCATTTTGGCATTTCACTTTTCATATTTCTCATTTAGCTAATAATATGCTCCTTAGCTTTTTACAGTTAAATTGATTAACACAGTCTCATGTACTATTTGTTCATTTCAGCCTGTTCATATTTTGATCTTTTTTAAATACTGTAATAATTATCTGAAGTATTTCTTCCCTTAAACGTGTATGAAGTATTCTCGATTTAGGATTTGTTCTGTGACACACGTGTAAGGTTTTGAATATAAATTAGATTCAAAACTGTGCTTGAAAAGGAATTTATTTTTTCAGTTTGTACTTCAGACAATTTTGTGATATGAGGGAGAAATTTGAGGGGGGCGAACCCATGGAAATTGTCTTAAGTGATACCCTTGAAAAAAAAAAAAAAAATTGTGTGACACTGAAAGATGCGACACTGTAGGCACCGAAAATTTATATATATAAAATTATACGTCACAATACCAATTATCAGAACTCGTTTGACTATCTGTATCAGTGAGAAAGGCCCACTCAAAGGATTCAAGAAGGAAAAAGCGAATTAATTTTCCATAAATTAGCAACGATCGGTGGATAAGCATTCCCTACCACTACTACAAAGTAGAGATTCAATCAGCGATGGTGCCGATAATCCCTAGGTAATAACTTAAGTTAAACTCTCATAGAAAGCGCAAATTACGTACACACGTGATGTCCATAACAAAGGTGGAACAATTCTTTTAAGTTGCACGGGAACTAATATTTGGACCCATGCTTATGAGCTAGGTGTAGTATTGCAAGAAAATCCCTCCATAAACCATTTCAAATTGTCCCGAAATTAGGCATCATGACATTACTCATATCCTGTTTTTGAAGGTAAGAAAATTGAGATTTATGCTCCGAAACATTACTCTGTAGCAAGTTGTTGTGAAGTTCATGATGTGCACTACTTTCATGTTTCAGCATGAAAACTTGAATTAATTTGATTAGTTACAGATGTACATTGGTATCTCATAGGAATAAATATTACACTCATTATTTGACAGACGCTACTTTGCTTAACTACTGTCGCAGGACTGACTGAGGAACAATGCCCCTGCCGCCAGCCGCCGTTGGATAAGCAGCAACCAGCAGCAAGTTGCACTCTAGGTCCCTTATTTGTTTTATAGTCGTTTTTTTGGGTACTTGCATAGTTTAATTCGTAAATTTCGGGCGTATTATAGTATTTGAGAGTTGTAGCGTCGCGTTTTAGTACCCATATAGTGTACATTCGCAGATTCGTCAGTCATCTGTTTGTTTTGAACGGATTCTGAGATAAAAGGAAAAAACTGTTAGGGATGGATAGGGACTGAGCCTTTTGTGTACCGATTCTGGGGGAATTTTCCACCATCCGTAAACAGCTGGAAGCTGTGTTGGCCGTGGTCGACAGGCTCCAGGCTGTTGCCCTGGGCCGCGGTGACACCAGACGCGAGCGCTCTGGCGCCTCTGGAACCTGTAGCATCGCCTGGGATCTCTGATGCCACTGCGGACGTCCCTGCTGGTCGACACTTGCCTGACGGTGATTGGCGAGCAGTGGTAGGGTCGCGAATCCCTGGGCGGAAGGCGAAAGTTCGTGCTGGCTTTAAGGCTGTACAGTTACGGGTCCGTAACAGGTCTGATGTATTTTTTTTTGGTAGGGTTTAAGGGCGCTCAACTGCTGAGGTCATTAGCGCCCAGTCACTGGTGTTAGAGCACATGGAATCTGCTAAAACTCAAGGGGATGGGGGGACACCGGAAGGACCTGACAAAGATGCAGATAAAATAAGTAAAAAGGTTAAATGTCTGTGGACAAGCCAGTTAAAGTTATAAAACGCAGAATACGAGCAGCTGCTCGAGCGTCCTCAGCTACGACATCCGGTAAAGTAAATGGCAGGGACAGGACAATACGAAATTGACTAAAACAGGGACACGACAATAAAACATGGCGCACTGTTAATGCCTGACCACAAGGGCACTGCAGGGCTGGGTCACCGGAGAGCAGGTAGCGGTGGCTAAACCGGCAATGCCCAATCCGCAACCTGGTCAGAAGGACCTCCTCGCGCCGAGATGGTCGGGAGGATGTTGTCCAAGCAGTTGGTAGCGGTTTAACTGCCCGGAGCTCGTTTCCTTGGAGGGATGACGAAGCATCCCACCACAACGACACAAGCCTCTTACATACATCCCCACGAACGTCAGATGACGGGACACAATGGGAGGCTGGCCGAGGCAGGAGGACTGCAGCCTTGGCTGCAGCATCCGCAGCCTCATTCCCAGGCACTCTTACATGTCCGGGAACCCACAGAAAGCTGACAATCACCATTAACAGCGAAAGAATGGAGGGACTGCTGTATCCGTTGAATCAAGGGATGGACCGGATATGGAGCTCCAAGGCTCTGAAGAGCACTGAGTGAGTCAGAGCAGAGTATATACGATGAGAGGCGGTGGCGGCGGGCATACTGAACGGCCTGATGGAGAGCAAAAAGCTCGGCCGTAAAGCTGAAACATTGGTCGAGGAGCCGGTATTTAAAGTTGGCGGCCCCGACGACAAAGGCACAGCCGACACCATCGTCAGTTTTGTAGCCATCAGTGTAAATAAAGGTGTGACCGGCAAGTCGAGCACGAAGTTCGACAAACCATGAGCAATACACTGCAGCTGGAGTACCCTCCTTCGGGAGTGAGCTGAGGTCGAGATAAATATGAACCGGAGCCTGGAGCCAAGGTGGTGTCGGGCTCTCAGCCTCTCTGAAGGTGGTAGGGAGGGCAAAATCCAATTGTCGAAGCAGGCGACGGAAGCGGACTCCGGGGAGCAGCAGGGCGGACACATACAACCCGTACTGATGGTCGAGAGAATCGGCGAAGAAGAACTTGCAAGAGGGGTGGTCGGGCATAGACAACAGCCGGCAGGCATACCGACACAGCAGTACGTCGCGCCGTTAGGTCAATGGTAACTCGGCAGCTTCAGCATAAAGACTCTCGACAGGACTAGTGTAGAAGGCTCCGGTCGCAAGACGTATCCCCCGATGGTGGATGGAGTTGAGCCGGCGTAAGAGGGATGGCCGAGCGGACGAGTAGACGAAGCTCCCATAATCCAGCTTCGATCGGACTATGGACCGATACAAGCAAAGCAGGACAGTGCGATCCGCTCCCCAAGATGAACCGCTAAGTACTCTGAGGACATTAAGGGAACATGTACAACGGGCCGCCAAATAAGAGACATGTGGAGACCAACACAGTTTCCTGTCCAACGTGAGCCCTAGAAACTTAGTTGTGTCCACGAATGGGAGAACAACGGAACCGAGATGTAAGAATGGCGGAAGGAACGCTTTATATCGCCAAAAGTTGATACAAACCGTCTTCTCTTCAGAGAACCGGAAGCCATTTGCCACGCTCCATGAGTAGAGGCTGTCTAGACAACGCTGAAGGCAGTGCTCCAGGAGGCATGTTCTCTGGGCACTGCAGTAGATCGCGCAGTCATCGACAAAGAGAGAGCCTGAGACATTAGGTGGAATGCAATACGGAACCCACACGTACCCTAAACTTTCGATCCGTTAAAAAGGAATCAATAAAAGGGGGCAGGCGACCGCGTAGGCCCCACTTGTGCATAGTGCGGAGGATACCTCCTCTCCAACAGGTATCATAAGCCTTCTCCAAGTCGAAGAACACTGCTACCGTTTTGCGCCTTCGCAAAAAGTTGTTCATGATGAATGTCGACAAGGTCACAAGGTGGTCAACAGCGGAGTGGCGGCGACGAAAGCCGCATTGGACATTAGTAAGTAGTCGTCAAGATTCAAGAATCCAGACTAACCGAGCATTAACCATGCACTCCATCACCTTACAGACACAGCTTGTAAGAGAAATGGGGCGGTAACTAGAAGGAAGGTGTCTATCCTTCCCGGGTTTGGGTATAGAAACAACAACGCCGTCACGCCAACGCATGGGGACCTGACCTTCGGTCCAGACGCGATTGTAGGTATGAAGAAGGAAGCTTTTGCCCGCCGGAGAAAGGTGTGCCAGCATCTGAACGTGAATGGCATCTGGCCCCGGAGCAGAGGACCGGGACAGTGCAAGCGCACGTTCGAGTTCTCGCATAATAAAGGCGGCATTATAAGTTTCCAGATTCAACGAATGGAAGGAAGGTCGCCGAGCCTCTTCTGCCTCTTTCCTGGGAAGGAAGGCAGGATGGTAATGGGCGGAGCTTGAAACCTCCGCGAAAAAGCGGCCAAAGGCGTTGGAGACAGCCACAGGATCAACAAGGACCTCATTACCTGAGGTCAGGCCAGGTACCGAGGAGTGGGCCTTACTGCCAGACAGCCGGCGCAGGCTACCCCTAACGACGGAAGAGGGAGTAAAACTGTTAAAGGAGCCGGTGAAAGAGGCCCAACAAGCTTTTTTGCTGTCTTTGATGACTCTACGGCATTGCGTTCGGAGTCATTTGTATTCAATCCAATTCGCCAACGTAGGATGGCGGCGAAAGGTGCGTAAAGCACGTCGAGCACGGATAGCATCCCTACAATCCTCGTTCCACCAGGGGACGGAAACGCGACGTGAAGAAGAAGTAGTACGAGGAATGGAACGTTCGGCAGCATTGATGATAACAGCCATGAGGTATTCGACCTGACTGTCACAACTGGGAAAATCGTGCTCCGGAAAGGTCGCCAGGGAGGAGTGAAGGCCCCAGTCAGCTTTCAGTATGTTCCAGCTTGAAGGACGTGGGGATGGGGTGTGGTGCAGGAGACGAACGACACAGGCGAAGTGGTCGCTCGAATAGGTGTCAGAAAGGACATACCACTCGAACCGACGGGCAAGAGTGGTAGAACAGATCGAGAGGTCCAAGTGGGAGTAGGTATGAGTAGAGTCCGAGAGGAAAGTCGGGGCGCCGGTATTGAGGCAGACAAGATTGAGATGGTTGAAGACATCCGCCAAGAGTGAGCCTCTTTGACAGGATGCAGGAGAGCCCCAAAGGGGATGATGGGCATTGAAGTCGCCAAACAATAAAAACGGCGGGGGAAGCTGAACGATCAGGTGCATCATGTCAGCCCGACTAACAGCAGATGACAGTGGAGTGTAGATGATACAAACTGAAAAAGTAAAAGCAGAAAGAGTAATGCGGACAGCTATTGCTTGGAGTGGGGTGGTCAATGGGATGGGATGGTAATAGACATCGTCCCGAACGAGCAACATGACCCCACCATGAGCTGGGATACTGTCCACAGGGGTGAGGTCATACCGCTCCGAGATATAGTGGGTAAAGGCAATACGGCCAGTCGGGGGCAACTTGGTTTCCTGGAGACCAAGGACGAGCGGACAGTGCAGGCGGAGCAGCAGTTGTAATTCCTCCCGATTAGATCGAATACCTCTTATGTTCCAATGAAACAACGCCATCGCTAGTCAAAAAGTTGGGGGAACGAGACGAGGGAAGAGCTGGTCACCTCGACATCCGCGGAGGGCCAGGTTGTGATGGAACAACGCTACAACCGATTGGAGGCGGATCCGGTTCCATCGACTCGTCGCCAGATGCGGCCGCTGTCCCTGGTTGTTAGTAGGGGCCACATCATTTGCCGACGAAAGGCCGGCGGAGCGCCTGGCAGCAGAGCGTCCCGGCAAAACTGAGGACGGCCGGGAGCAGAGACTCAAGGATGGAGCGTCAGACGAAACGCGCCGGGGTGGAGAGGGGGATAGAGACTACTTCTGGGAGGCCTTCTTGGAAGGCCGAGGAGGCACAGGGATGGTGGGCCGGACCTGAAGAAGGTCCTCACGCACGGGGTCCGTTTTGAAACGCCGGACCTCGGAAGCTGGGGTCCAGAACGTTTCCCCGATGGACGCCTGAGAAGAGGATCGCTTCTCAGGTGGCATGGGGGCAGGAGAAGGAGGAGGAAGGGTGGCCCCTGGGGCAGAGGGGTTGGTGGCCACGGGGGAGGAGGATTTGCAAGGAAGGGATTTGGGAGGCGGAGGCAGAGCCCCCTGATAGGTGGAGGAGGCGGAGGGGGACAGGATAGGGGTGAGGATACCGCGGAAGGAGTGGACACAACTGAGGCAAACGAAGTGGTCAATGGCACGGGATGGAGGCGGTCGTACTTCTTCCGGGCCTCAGAATAAGAGAGCCGATCCAAAGTTTTGATTTCTTGTATCGTCTTCTTCTGATATGCGGGGCAGTCTGAGGATCTAGGCGAGTGGACGCCAGGACAATTAATGCACCGAGGTGGTGGGGTGCATCTATGTTCCTCACGAAGAGGACGTCCACAATCGCCACATACGGTCTCAGCCTCACACCGTGACGACATGTGCCCAAAGCGCAAACACCTAAAACAGCGCATAGGAGGCGGGACGTAAGGTCGCACGTCGCACCGGTAGCACATCACATTTACCTTCTCCGGGAGAACGTCCCCCTCGAAGGCGAGGATAAAGGCCCCGGTGTCGATGCGACGGTCTTTGGGGCCGCGCTGGACCCGGCAGACGAAATGCACGCCTGGGCGCTCCAGGTTGGCCCTGAGCTTCTCATCAGATTGTAGCAGGAGGTCACGATGAAAAATAACCCCCTGCGTCCTATTTAGTGCCAGATGTGGGACAATGGATACTGGGATGTCCCCTAGGCGGTCGCACGCCTGGAGCGCCGCCGACTGTGTGGCGGAGGTGGTCTTGATAAGAACGGACCCTGAACGCATCTTGCTGAGAGCCTCGATTTCCCCGAAGATGTCCTCAATGTGCTGAACAAAGAACATGGGCTTGGAGGTGGCGAATGTCCCCCATCGGTTCGAGAACAGACCAAATAGCGGGGGAAGTACTTCGCCCCAAGCCGGCGGGCCTGTCCCTCCTCCCATGGAGTGGCCAAGGGGGAAAGGGCAGGAGAACCAGGACTAGAAACGGTACCTTTTCTTTTGAAAGACTGCCGCAGAGCGACCTGATACGTGTTGACGTTTCATCTGCGAAACGTCCGCCCCGATACCACCCACTCCGACCAGGGGCTCTCCCCACGGGCGCCACCCAGCCGCAGCAAGGGCCACCTGGCAGGATGACCATTGCCGGGAGTCCTGATGCCCGAAGGAGACAGGCATCTACTCCTTGGCCGACGTGGGGAGGGTGCAGCTCAGGTATCGGCAGTACGATCCCTGTGTTGTCAGGGGGCTACAACCTAGAGGGTACATGACGACCCCACCACAACGGGCTGGCTACCGTGCTGGATTTCTGGTGCCATGGAAAGTCCATCATGATCGCTGGGGCAGATGGAGATGCACTATGGGTGTAACTTGGACAACCCATCAGGCATTTAGGCCCAATTTGAGGAATAGTGGGTATGGTTACAACGCCGGTGCAATGCTGAGTGCCAAGGTCTTAGTGCACTTAGGACCAGTGGTACACCACGTAAGGTGTCCTTCCCCAAAAGGCTCGTACTTCAGTAGAATTTTGAAAACTGGAGGTCAAACCCCAAGGGGGACCATCACATGGAAGGCCGAAACGGTTGAAACTCCTTTTAGTCGCCTCGTACGACAGGCAGGAATACCTCAGGCCAATTCTTACCCCAGACCCGCAGGGGGAGAGGTCTGATGTACTGACCACTGCTGAAAGTGCTTCTGAGCCAGCAAGGGCGGCCTCGCTCGTTGCTGCAGTGGCCGGTCTTCCTGAGAGGTTTGGACAAGAGCAGGGGATGGGATTGCTTGTCATTGGGAGCTTAAATGTTAGGTGCGTTAGGCGGGTG
This sequence comes from Schistocerca serialis cubense, assembly GCF_023864345.2. Classification (NCBI taxonomy): domain Eukaryota; kingdom Metazoa; phylum Arthropoda; class Insecta; order Orthoptera; family Acrididae; genus Schistocerca; species Schistocerca serialis. Next base: position 565,312,605 of record NC_064644.1, read on the forward strand.
ATGGAGCCCCTTAGGGACATGGCAGGTAAGGACCGGAAGAAAGCCAATGTGCACTCCGTGTGCAAACCGAGGGGGGGGGGGGGGGGCGGAGGGAAGAGAGTCGTCCAAGGTGTGGCAACTATTCTTCCGGATGCCATGAAGGGTGCAGGGTGCAGACAACTCATGTCGGCACTAATGACGTGTGTCCCTATGGATCAGAAGAGATTCTCTCTGGCTTCTGGCGACTATCTGAGCTGGTAAAGAATGGCAGTCCTGCAAGCAAGATGAAGGCAGAGCTCAAGCATCGTCGACAGGAGTGATTGCGGACCTTTGGTACAGAGGCAAGTGGACGGTCTGAATCAGAGGCTCAGGCGGTTCTGCGACCGTGCAGGCTGCAGATTCCTCGACTTGCGCCATAGGGTGGTGGGGTACCGCTACCTAAGTCAGGTGTCCACTGCACAAAGGAGGCGGCTACACGCGTAACAGCTGCTGTAGGCGTGGACTGGGCGGTGACTACGGGAATCGACCAAGCAACACTCTATATTGTTGTAAATTGTCATTGTAAAATGTCGTAACTGTTCTGGAAAAGTACCAGAGCTGAAGGGTTGAAAGAAAGCACTGAATCTGACATCGTTATGGAACAGAAAGCCGACTAGAGCCGGAGCTAAATTCTGCCGCAATTTTTACAGAGGTGCAAACCGTGCTCAGAAAGGATAGATTAAATAAAGTAGGTGTTGGTGGTGCGTGCGTGCGTAAAACACAGTTGACCTCTTAGCCACAAATATCCTGATCTAATAGAGAGCGTCATGACGGATACAGGGGTTAGTGGACACAACAAGGTCACTATAGCGAGGCTCAAAACCTTATCAACCAAAACCACTAAAAATAAACGCAAAATATATCTATTTAAAACAGCAGATAAAAATTCCGCTCGATGCCTTCCTGAGAGTGTTTCTATTCCTTCCAAGCTAATTGTGTATGTGTAGACCAGATACGGCGGAAATTCAAAGATACAGTGCCGATAGCAATGGATAGATTCATACCGCGTAAGTTAATAAGAGACGAGACGGATACACCGTGGTATACAAAACACGTCGAACACTGTTGCAGAAGGAACGAAAAAAGCATACCAAATTCAGAAGTACGCAAAATCCACAAAATCCAAGTTTTACGGAAGCTCGAAATTTAGTGCGAGCGTCAATGCGAGATGCTTTTTAATAGTTTCCACGATGAAATATTGTCTCAAAATATGGTAGAAAACCCAAAGAGATTCTGGTCATATGTAAAGTACACCAGTGGCAACAAACAGTCAATACCGTCACTGCACGATAGCGATGGAAATGGGAATGTTACCTATGATGGTGCCACTTATTCGGAATTACTAAATACAGTTTTTTGTAATTCCATGACGATAGACGACTAAGTAAATATTGCAGAATTCGAAACCAGAACAGCTGTTAGCGTGAGTGACAAAAGTAGGTATCTTAATTGTTGCCTTTCAGTGATTTTAGTTGTTTCGCAAGTCTTCCGTTCCAGATGGTATACCAATCAGATTCCTTTTAGAGTATGCAGACAATAGCACCTTTCTTAGCATTCATATACAACCGCTCACTTGACGTAAGGTGTGCTCCTAAAGACTGGAAAGCAGCACAGGTCACACCAATATCCAAGAAAGGAAAAATGAGTATCCCATTGAATTACAGACCCATATCACTGACATCAATTTGCAGTAGGATTTTGGATGTGTATTGTAACAATAGGAATCACCTTGAAGAAAATGACATTGATACGTAACTAACACGGATTTAGAAAATATCGTTCTTGTGCAACACAGCTAGTTCTTTATTCCCATGAAGTAATGAGTGCTGTCGACAAGGGATCTCAGATCGATTCCATATTCCTAGATTTTCAGAAGCCTTTTGATACCGTTCTTCAGAAGCGACTATGCATCAAATTGCGTGCATATGGAGTATCATCTCAGTTGTGTGGCTGATTCGTCATTTCCCCTCAGAGAGGTCGCAGTTCGTTGTGATAGACGGTAAATCAACGAGCAGAACCCAAGTGGAATCTGGCGATCCGCATGGTAGCATCATAGGCCCTCTGCTGTTCCTGATTTATATAAATGATCTACGGTGATAATCTGAGCAGCCCCCTTAGTAATCCACAGCTTCATCTGCAAACCGTCTAATACAATCATCAGACGATATTTCCGATTACAAAATGTTGTAGAGAGCATTTCTGTATGGTGCGAGAAGTGGCAATTGGCACGAAAGAAAGAAAAGTGTGAAGTCATCCACATGAGTATTAAAAGAAATCCGATAAATTTTGGTTATACGATAAACCGCAAAAATCTACAGGCTGTCAATTCGACTAAATACCTAGGAATAACAATTACGAGCAACGTAAATCGGAAAGACCACATTGATAATATTGTGGGGAAAGCAAAACAAAGGCTGCGTTTTTTGGCAGAACCATTAGAAGATGCGACAAACCCACTAAAGGGAGAGCCTACGTTACACTTGTCCGTCCTCTGCTGGAATGCTGCTGTGCGTTGTGGGATCCTTACCAAGCAGGATTGACGGAGAACATCGAAAGAGCGCAAAGAAGGTAGCTCATTTAGTGTTATCGCTTAATATGGCTGGGAGTGACACTTATATGATACGCGAGTTGGGGTGGCAGTCACTGAAACAAAGGCGGTTTTCTTTGCGACGGGATCTATTTACGAAATCTCAATCGCCAACTTTTTCTTCCGAATACGAAAATATTTTGTTGACACCCACTTCCCTAAAGAGAAATGGTGATCATAATAAAATAAGAGAAATCAGAGCTCGAAGGGAAGGATTTAGGTGTTTCTTTTTCTCACGCGCTATTCGGGAGTGGAATGGTAGAGAAGTAGTATGAAAATAGTTCTGTGAACCCTCTGCCAGGAACTTTAGTGTGAATTGCAGAGTAACCATGTAAGTTTACGTATGTGTATCAGCCCTCACTTTAGTAAGGTATTATAGATAATTTTATCCTGAAGTCTAGTACACTGTGGTTTATTATCCAGACTCATCATCGCAATTCGTTATCGAAGACTGATAGCCACAGTATTATTGTTGCTTACTGTTTCTGGAAAACAAGTTCATGCTTCGGTTCTTTTGTGGTGCAGGGCGAGAAATTACTTTTCAGGCATATGGATGGAAATGGAAATGCAGTGTGGCTGGAGGCTACCGTCGGGTAGACCATTCGGCTAGTGCAAGTCTTCGGAGTTGACGCCATTTCGGCGACCTGCGTGTCGATGGGGATGAAATGATGGTTAGGACAACACAACACCCAGTCCCTGAGCGGAGAAATTCTCCAACCCAGCAGGGAATCGACCCCAGGCCATTACGTAAGGCTTTCTGTCACGCTGACCACTCAGCTACCCGTGGCTGACAGGCTCATGTATAATTACATTTATATAAATGAGCCAAAGCTACATCATTTTCTGAAATTAGTTTGTTCGGAAAGCTACTACTTGCACATGAAAATTAAGGAAATATAGTTTATTGTCTTGTACCGTAATCGACCAACATCTCTAGGGATGCTGAAAGACAACATATATATTTGCGACTTCAGGTAACCCCAAAGCCAATAATCGCACAGACTGAGGCCTGGGGACCTGGGAGGCCAAGCTTGACGAAAGTGCCGGCTGAACACACGATCACAACCAAACGACGCGCGCAAGAGATCTTTCACGCGTCTAGCAATATGGGGTGGAGCAACATCCTGCATTGCCATCGCACGTTCCAGCAGGTGATTATTAGACAGGCTGGGGATGATGCGCTTCTGTAACGTATCGGCGTACATCTCACCCACCACGGTAGCAGTTACAAAACCAGAATCACGCATTTCCTGAAGAAAAAAGGCCCGATAACGGTAGATATGGTAAATCCAACCCATACCGTGACTTTCTGGTCGTGAAATGGAGTTTCCACGACAGTCCTAGTATTTTCCGTAGTCCAAATTCTGCAGTTGTAGGCGTTGACAGACCCTCGGAGCGTGAAATGAGCTTCGTCGATCCACAACACGTTACTCAACCAATCGTCATCTTCCACCATCTTTTGAAACGCCCACACCGCAAATGCCCTCCGCTTCACTAAATCGCCAGGTAATAGTTCATGATGCCGTTGGAAGTTGTACGGATAGCAGAGGGTACGCCTAAGTGCCGACCAAACAGTAGTGTATGGAATGCCGGTGCGACGTGCGACTGCTCGAGCGCTGACTTCCCCGTGCATAGACGAACCCGCTACAGTTTCCATTTCTTCCTGAACTGTCTCAGCAGCATTGCGCCTTGTGCTCGGTCGGCCACTAGGGGGCTATCGTCTTAACAACCCGTGGCTTCAAACTTCGAAATCATTCTCGCCACAGCTGCATTTGTCAACGAACACTCACCCGTTCGAATCCCCTTCCTATGGCGATAGGATAGTAACGCTGAACTAGCACATTACCCAGTCTGATAATACAGCTTCACTAAAAGCGCCTTTTCAGGAAACGTCAACATGCTGCGACTGCTGGCGCATCTGATTCTCTATCTCAGTACAGCTCCTTTTATACACGATTGTCATGCGCAGTCACTGACGTTTTGCTGTCCAGCGCCCTCTGTTGGACATTTTATGAACTGTTTTTTTGTTCTAACAAAGCCCCATGTCATTCCAAGCACGTGTGTAAATTTTTACCTCGCTATCTACATTCTTTCGTGGTTTAGTAAGTTTTCACATTTATACTGACTTTTTCATCACCCGGTATTATTGCCAGACATTCTTGACAGTTAAATGCCTACCTTTTCGTTATTAGTCAGTTTTTACGATGTTTGTAAATGAAATACCACAGGTCACTGAACGTAATTTGAAGAAGTTTCAGTGAACAGTAACCTCACTGTATTTCATGTTTTATGCACTTTAGGTCACTTATTGCAGCGTACCAATTGAAGCTAGCTTACGTAAGTAATTTTTTATCGTGGTAAGGAACTTTTACCTTTCCAGATTGTATGTGTTGATACGTCGCACCGAATTTTCTGCACGCCACGCATAGTACAGTGTGGCAAGTTACTAGAAGAACAGTTGAACGTACTGAAACAAGGATTCTGGCAAAACAGAGGTGAGTAGTTCCCTGTAAAATAAGTACTGATATGTGAGTTTTCATGCTTTCCGGGAGTTTATGTTGCAAATACACTAGTCAGGTTTGCCGTCGGTCGTGTTGTGAAACTCGCACAATATTTCATGGATGTAGCTACTCGGCATCATCAGATGGTGGTAGTGCTGCTGTCACTGCTGCAAGGCGTGACTGATGATGATCGCGCAGCGGTGTCGAAATTTATCATGCCTGGAGCAGGCGAGAAGCGCGCGCGGAAAGACGCTCGTAATTGGAGGACATAGTTCAGGACGCCTGATGACACTTATGCTCCAAGCATAGCTTTGACGTGTCTTTCTTCACGACAGTACCTCTGCAAGACTCGTTAGGGCGTATCAGCAGACAGTTTGAGAAAGACATTGTGGCATTATTTAAACGTGTACTTACATAACTTTCTTATTCCATGACCAGTATTTTGAACAAGTGAAGGGAAGTCCTCTGTCTTCCATGGTGGCCAACTATTTTATGGAAGACTGAGGAAAAAGCACTGCAATCAGAAGCCTCAAACCTTTCTGCTTCTAGTGGCATGTGGACGATACTTTTGTAGTGTGGGCCCACGGAATACATCACCGGTTTTGCACTGGCATCTGAACTCGGTCCATCCTAATAAATAGTTTAGAATGGAAGTGGGAAAGGATGGCATTTTACCATTCCTGGACGTCATAGACCGGAAAAAGGCTGATGGTGCACTGGGCCTCACCGTCTATCGCAACCCAACCCTTATGGAAGGGCCACAAAAGCTATCACCCAGCCACCCCGAGCAACGTGGTTGTGTCTCACGCTCTTTGGTGCACAAGCACATGTGGTCTCAGATGCAGATAGTCTACCTGGTGAGAGCTACAGCACCTAACAAAGGTATTCCAATAAAATGGCTACTCCGATACGCATATACGCCATGCATTCCGTTCTAACCACACTCGAAGCAGGGATGTAAATGAAGTTGAGGCACCCACTGCAACAGCGTTCTCGCCCTATTTTGGTGCTATTTCTTCAAGAATAGGAAGAATCCTCTGAAGGTAAGATTTCAAGTGTTTTTTCGGCCTCCAGCAAAATTGAGGAATTTATTGTGCTCGGTCAAAGACAATCTTGGCCTTAGGAAACGTGGCGTGTATAAAGTCCCATGGCAGTGTGGAAGATCATATTGGGCAGCCATGTCGAACCGTGCAAGAGCGTTGCGTAAGAACTACGCCGTCATACGCGCCTGGGTCAACCTGATGCATCTGCGGCGTTGCATAGACACGGGACATAATATGTTTTACGAGAAGAGTGAAATGTTGTCCCCAGTGTCGCCTTTCTGGGACTGTGTTCTTAAGGAGGCCATACATATCCGTACGGCGGACAATTTGAACAGGGATGCAAGTTTTCAATTAAGCGCTGCCTGGAATCCAGCATTGGCTGCCATTACATCAAAACAGGGAAAACAAAGATTCATCACGCGACGCAACGTAGTATTGGGATTTAATTCACCCTTTAACGACAGCAGCAAACATGCGAACCCGAGAAATGTATTTGTGAAATACTGATATGTTTTACGTATCGTAACGTGGAAGTATATTAATGCCATTCGTTAGCTTATGAAAGGAGTACAGAGCTATAATGCAGGTCAATGTTTACTATAAAACTTCTTAAGACGTTTCAATATACTTCGAGTGCGACTTCATTATTACCTGGTTTAAAGCCATGGAGAAGCATTCGTGCACACAAAACGAGATTATAGTTATTTGTATTTCATACCAGTTTCATTTCAAATGAATTTCATCAAATTGATTTAACAACTGACATATCGAACTCAAAAACACAGCGCTTTTCATCATTGAACAAATGGTTGTACACGTCTTTACAAGTGAAAATATTTTATTTACCGTGAGATTTTGCTTCTAATAAACCATCAGTCTCAACTTGCTTGGTATGAATTGTGCAAATTAGTTGTATGTTACGTTCGATATTATTTTACATTTACATTGCAGTATTGCTACAAGGTCTGATTTGCACACTCTTTTGTAATTAACTATATAGATGATCAATATGGTTCACAGTGATTCCCCTCACTTACGACATATACAATTAGTGAACAATGCAAGACCACAGGAACAGTTCCAGTTGCAGAAGCCTTCTTAAAAAAGAGGGACTAAGCTACGGAGTTCAAGATACACTCTCAATGACAGACTCTACTCGTGTGTCACAATTATTCATCAACGTGAAAATAGTATACCTGTGGTTGCACAAGACACGCAACGCCTGCTGACCGATCAGGAGAAAGCTAGAACCGCTTTACTAATAATTATCAGGTCACTCAGGCTCCTGGGTTGAGCAGCAAACGCACTGAGAGATCATAAAACGGTTTCTGGGAACCTCGTGACATTTCTCGATGGGAGGAAGAATGATGTGCCATAAGTGAAAACATGGCTGAAACGCCGTTGCACCTGGTTGGCACCTACGATTAAAAACGAATTACTAAGTACTGAAAATCGTGACTCGGATGATCCAACGAGAATTTGTGCAGCAAGTGTAGAAATTCCACACTTTACGCGATTATGGCAGACGCTACGCTGGACGTCGCTGGCCAGGGGCAGTTCACTCTGTGTTGATCCTGAGACTCTCGATATAGACCACCTCCTGTGTTTGTATATTCCGCCGGACTCAAAGGCGCGAACGCTGCAAATAAAGATATCCTTGTCAGTCTGTCGCTAGAAATTTAGTTTCTACGCGGTACAGGTAGTATGTGTGGACGTAACGAAGGTGAGAAGGAAATCATCCTTCAAAACCGGACATTTGTTCACTGCAATAATCTTAATTTGGATCTGGCACAACAGGAAACTTCAAAAAGCTGTGATCCATTGTGCGCTGTACTGCTAACTGTGAAAGACTTGTGGAATGTAATTCTACAATCAGCACAGAGGGTTGTGCTACCATCTGATGTCGATGAGACGAATCCAAACCCAAAAGCTTGACTGAATCCAATGTATGCCACCAAATGCGCTGAAAGATTAAAATCTTTGACACGTTTCAAGGGAATCTACCAGCGAGTCCAGAAAACAGTGACCGAAATAGTGAATGGCCGAGCCCAGAGTCGAAAGAATGTCAGTGCTGCGGTACTATGCGAAACGCCTAGAAACTTTGTTTTTATATAATAGCAACTCTTCAAGAAGAATATAATAATTCCAATCGCAAAAAAGCAGGTGCTAGACATGTAAAAATTACCGAACTATCAGTTTAATAAGTCACAGCTGCAGAACACTAACGCGAATTCTTTACAGACGAATGGAAAAACTGGTAGAAGCCCACCTCAGGGAAGATCAGTTTGGATACCGTAGAAATACTGGAACTCTTGAGGCAATGCTGACCTTACGACTTATCTTGGAAGAAAGACTAAGGAAAGGAAAACCTACGTTCCAGCATCTGTAGACAACGTTGATTGGAATACTCTCGTTTAAAGTCTAATGGTGGCAGGGGTAAAATACAGGAAGCGAAAGGCTATTTACAATGAAACCAGATGGCAGTTATAAGAGTCGAGGGGCCTGAAAGGGAAGCAGTGATTGGGTAGAGAGTGAGACAGGGTTGTTGCCTCTCCCCGATGTTATTCAGTCTGTATATTGAGCAAGCAGTAAAGGAAACAAAAGAAAAATTCGGAGTAGGTATTAAAATCCATGGAGAAGAAATAAAAACGTTGAGGTTCGTCAATGAATGACATTGTAATTCTGTCAGAGACAGCAAAGGACTTTGAAGAGCAGTTGAACGGAATGGACAGTGTCTTGAAAGGAGGATATAGGAGGATATAAGATTAACATCAACAAAAGCAAAACGAGGATAATGGATTGTAGTCGAATTAAGTCGGGTGATGCTGAGGGAATTAGATTAGGAAATGAGACACTTAAAGTAGTAAAGGAGTTTTACTATTTGGGGAGCAAAATAACTGATGACGGTCGAAGTAGAGAGGATATAAAATGTAGACTGGCAATGGCAAGGAAAGCGTTTCTGAATAGTAGAAATTTGCTAACATTGAGTATAGATTTAAATGTCAGGATCACGTTTCTGAAAGTATTTGTGTGGACTGTAGCCATGTATGGAAGTGAAACGTGGACGCTAAATAGTTTACACAAGAGAATAGAAGTTTTCGAAATTTGGTGCTACAGAAGAATGCTGTAGTGTAGATGGGTCGGTCACATAACTAATGAGGAGGTATTGAATAGGATTGGCGAGAGTAGTAGTGACACAGCTTGACCAGAAGAAGGGATGGGTTGGTAGGACATGTTCTGAGGAATCAAGGGATCACAAATTTAGAATTGGAGGGCAGTGTGGAGGTTAAAAATCGTAGAGGGAGAAGAAGAGATGGATACACTAAGTAGATTCAGAAGGACGTAGGTTGCGGTAGGTACTGGAAGATGATGCTTTCACACGATGGAGTAGCATGAAGAGCTGCATCAAACCAGTCTCAGGACTGAAGCCAACAACAACTACTACAACTACTGAAGTGGACTGTATGAGCAACTGTCCAGATGCCAAAATAATCCAAATTTTAACGCAGCCGGAGTGAAAAATTCTGTAGAGGTTCTGAAAGTAGCCCTTGCAAATCTCAGGACTATGGTAGCATTTGATATTCTGTTAGAGAAATACGAAGATTATTCTGAAAACTGAAATGAGAGAGACCCGAGTACCTCACAGCCAAGAAACGTACGAGCGAAATTGCGACACAGAAACACCATCTGTTCCCAAGGAATTGTCTGAAGAACGAAAATTTAGGAAATATTTGTTTGAAATTCGGTAGTGGCAGCCGCCGAGCCGAGAGGAGGCGCAGCAGTGCCGCCAGCAGCATCAGTTGTCTGATAAATATGATGAAATTGGTGTTTTTCACGTGTTGCTGCAAAGAAGTGAACGATACGTGGGTATTTTACTTGTACATTAGTGGTTAGAAAATTAATCGCAGTTTTTGTTCATGCTTAAGTCTTGTGAATATTTTTGTGTAGGGAGGCTTCGTAGCTTAATTTTCCCGCCGCCGAAACTTCGTCGCATGCTAGTTAGCCTGTTTATCGCACGAGATAAATTTCTCCACTGAAGTTGATCTATTTAAAGATACTTGTTACTAGAATGAATATTTATTTCTGTTTAATAGCTTGCAGTCTCAGTTCAGTGACAAATCTGCACAACAATTTTTAGTGTTAGGGGGGAGGGCTGTAGGGCCTGACATCACCCCTGTAGACCAGACCTGGGCCTCGTTGGGCAATGTATCACCCTCAAAGGCCAAGGTGAAGGCACCAGTGGCAATCCGATTATCCTTCGGAACCCAGTGGACACGACGGACAAAATGTACACCTCGCCACTCTAAATTGGCGCGAAATACATCGTCATACTACAAAAGAAGGTCCCTGTGGGATATGACACTTTGGACCATATTTAAGCTCTTGTGGGGGCATGATAAAAACAAACATCCCCAGCTTGTCACAAGCGAATAACCTCCGTGAGTGGGCATAGGATGCTGTTGTGATCAAGACTGACCCAGATCTCATTTTGGACGCTTATTAATTATTTAAAAAATTCGACTTTAGACTGGACTGTACAGCAGCGTATTTCAAAAGTCATTTGTAGACGTTTTCGTTTCTTAAAAGCACTGTGTTATCAGAATGTTTTTCACTATGTGTTATGTTTACACATGCCCTCCTCCTGTGGTGAGATTCCCATTCTAACATCAAGGAATAAAACCTACTACACAAGGCTTGTAATTGTTATAGAGAAGACACGTGATCCAGCTAAGCTTATTGTTCTGTTACTTGCGCATCGAATGTGGAATTATTCAGAGGTAGTGCAGACTGTTTCTATGAAATGATGTAATGTTATATCGGAGTATTGTAGAGGTACAAATAGAAGCGAAATCCTTGAGGATCGTGATGAGGCAATTAGTATTCCTTCATTATTTACTTCACTGATCTTAAAGACATCGCAGTGTATGAAGACGGAGGGTTAGGGGTTTCACACCACGGCCGAGCATGCAGAATACGGTCCCCCACAGCAGTGTAAGCATCCCTGAAGAGCTGCTACCTCCAGGGGCGCCCATAGCCGGCAGCAATAACAGGGGACGTGTGCCCTCCTATTCCTTAGGGAAAGGAAAAAAAATAGTGTGGTGATGTGTTTTTGTTTTAAGGAAATTATTTAAATGTAGCCGTGTATTTATCAGGGATGAAAATAACGTTTTTTATGGCTACTTACAAGTTGCCATTCATCTTACAAAACAAAAATACTTTATATTCCCAGGCCTATGTAAAGCTTTCCAAACACCGCTAAGAGAAGGAAAAACAAAACAGCACCGACTGCGGAAAGTTATCTTGATGGCTAAGAATAAACAGGTGTTACAGTTATCAACAGGTAACGTGCGTAAACGGAGCAAGTTTCGATTTACAGCCGCCACATGGCTGCAGAATTGTTATTCTTCTGCAACCGGTATGTTTTCCTCCTTCAGATTTTAAAGTTTTGAAATATGTGCACTATGGATACAAGTTGGGTAATAATAAGTATTTTAGCAGCTGTGTCATGGTGGGGCATAATATGTTGTGCTCCACAGATTTATGAAACACGAGATTTTGTCTAACAACCGTTTCCAAACAAGATACACAATAAGTAACATTGACATATGCATTATTTGTTCGCCTAAGTTTGGGTATAACAGACCTCTGGTAGTTCGTTACAGAGTAATGGATTTTCGTTAATTTCATACCCTATTACTCCAGATTCCCGGAACAACGTCCAAAATTTAGTGTGTGGATTGCAGGTCCACCCTACATACAAGATGATCCAAGCCCTTAGGATCCCAGCTATATATGCGCTAGAGGTTTCTAAATGAATTTTTAGATAAGGATTCGATGGTCGTGAATGCGTATTTCAGGCTGAACGAAATACTGAGTGCTCGGATTGTTTACGTAACGTGTTTGGAAATGCTTATTGTATGTTATCAAGACTATGCAAAACAAATCACTTGAGAAAGGCAGTATGAATTTGAAGCATGTTTTCTCTCTAGAGCTGTAGTAGCAGTGCTTAATCCTGCTGTGCCATGCCTCAAATCTGAAGGGTTCACACAAACTTTAGAAAATTTTCCTGGTATTTTTACACTTCATTAGAGCTACCTTCCCGCAGCTGATTAGTGCTGTAGAAAATCAAATTAAGCTTTAATATGTAATAAAATATTTCCGACTTGCCAACAGAAGTTTCATGCATATTCGTGACACCTCAGTTTAACTAATGTAATTTTTTTTGAATTGCTCATTAGATGTTAAGAATTGCAGCTGCATTGTACCACTTCTTAAACTGGGATATCCTTAAACAGTATTCTGTTTTTACTACAAAATTTCTTTCCGTTTATGCACTGAAAAAACCCGCTTTGACAGTTCACATTTTATTTGCAGTGTGCAGACACCACTTTCCATCCTGCAGAGCAGGCTGGAAGCCATACGTCCAGAATGTACTGCTGAGGGCTTGGTGGAAGTCATGTACGGTTTGTGTAATAGACTGGTTTATTAAGCTTATTTCTGATGCTTTTTTTCATGCTTGCCTGATTGCAGTGCTAATTATATTATGTGGCAATATCAAGTTATTTTCATTCACTTCTAATGAAACACTGGAATTGCGAAATAAGGAAAGGTTTCTTACTATGGGTAAGTTTATTGCTATGGCTACAGTGAGTGCTACGTATACTTCCATTAGTAGAAACAGGTTTCCTTATCTGAACAATACACAAATAATAAATTAGTCACTCGTGAAACTCAACTCTTAGCTGCGGAGTATACTGTCAGAACTTTTCAGTTCCAAAACAAGTGCTTCATTGTCCCACTGTTAATTTGCCAGTTATGACATCCAGGTATTCTGGTACTTCACAAAAGGGCTGTACTGTGAGGAAGGCATTGTTCACTGTATTCTACTTGCACTGGATTCTGGGAAGTTTGCATCTCCTAGTGGTCCACTGTATCTATGTAACAACAATATTACATTAAGAGAACTGTCATCAAACGCTGGTTAGGGCGTTTTGATAAAAGGCAGGAAACATTCAACACTAGCTTCTCTCGTCAAAGACATTTTAGCTCTGGGTCCTGATAATTTACTTTCATCAGTGGTATAAAAGAATGAAGATTGGTACAACGAATGTAACAGAATTATCTTTGTGATTAGTCTGTTGGGGTATATTGAGAAAATTGTAGCTTTGCGTAGTACCAGTGAGATGTGCTTAAGTGTTTACATTTTTATAATCTTGTGGTAGGTTTGATGTTGGATATTCCAGTAGATGGGACTGTCTTTCGGAAGAGGATTTGTAATTGGTGGACTTGCCATGTGTGACGGGCACTGAAAATTATTGAAGTTGGCTGCACTAAGCTACTTATCTTTTTTTTACATGCTCAGTTAATGTGAGTATACATTTGTTGTTTAGGTGTAATAATCCTTTCAGATGATTCTCAATTTGTTAGTTTTCAAAAATGTGCACACAGTTGGGCACCCAGATCTGATATTGATCATGTATGGTACGTCCATGTTTAAATGAAATTAAAATGGTTTTTTTCACTTTTCGTTGGCATTTGTTGAAATACTAGGTATAAGCTTGCGTGGCACCTGAGTGGTGTGGTGCAGGTCAGTTCTCTCACCCCCTCATCTTCCCTTAGGTTTCAAAAAGCAGAGGGAAGCTATTGCGGTAGCCTGACTGTCTGTGATACTAAGCTCACACCGTTTGCACAGTTTTATTTCTCCTACAAGTGCTGTTCGGTAACATTGGATGAAGTACTGGGATTCAAACCTACACCTGTCCTTCAGAGTATTCATGTGGCAATACTGTGCTTAATTTGTGCTGTTTCTGGCATGGTTTTGCAATTCTAGTGCTACACAGTAGCCAGCATTTGCTTGTGTCATTACTGGGTGGAAGTGTCTGCACAGTGAGCAGTGATCTGTGTTTGTTAGTGTTGCTATTTCGTTTGAGAGATAGTCATGTATGAGGGATATGAATTTTTTTCACAGGCTTAAAGATAATAACAGAAGGGGTGAAATAGTATTGGAACAACAGACGGCGTCACCCAAACCATGTGGTGTTCCACTACAAATCGTACTGAGAAGCTTTGCAGGAGTACAGGCAATGGAATGCTGTGGTCAATAAGTTGTTTCTTTCTTCAGAAAGATACTAAGTAAGAACTGTCACTTATTTGGACGATTTCCAGCAGTACATCGTCCATTGTGTTGGTTGGAATTTTATGAATATCGCTTGTTTTCTGAGGCAGAAGATGGCACATGTTTTAAGGCCAGAAATGAAGGTTTTGATGGAGAGATTCTGATGTTATAGTAGCTAGGGCTAGTTTTATAGGAAAGACAAATTTGAAGGAAGATCTTCACCTTGGATCAATCAAAAAGTTGATGCCAGAAAACACATTTGACAGGATTCAGAAGGCAATGGCAGGATGAAAGCACTGTCTGACGAAGGAAACTTCAGTGGGATAATCTGAACATCACTTTAGGCTAATACTTGCATCCTGGAAATGCAGTAATCATGAAGTCAAAGTGATGTATAGGAATATGGGTTTCGAAATTTATGTGGTTCATAGGAGAATTGTTACTACGTATTACACCAGTTATCATCCACAAAATAGGAAATTCCTAAACAATAAATAGTATTAAGCCATTAGCATTCAATTTATTATTAATCGATATGTATTCTTAATGTCTGGAAAACAGTATACTGGTAAGCCAATTTATGGAAACATGAGGAAATTTAATTTACTTAGGGCATGAAAGAAAAAATTTTGGGCCATTCTCATTTGAGAATGCTGAGCGCTTTGCAGTTTTCAGCCTACAGTGCTTCGTAGGAAAATGTATAGTATAAGGAAATTGATAATGAACTGATAACATTTCACTATTATTGTTTATTTTACAATAACTCACGTTTATAAACGATTTAACCTATCATCTTTCCACAACGATTAATTAAGGCCAAATAATATGTTTGGAAAGCATTTGGTAGGGAGCGTAACATTCCACTCACCACAATATATTCTAGCCTTCCCTTTACAATTCTCTGACTGACAATCTTCGCTGTTTCTCGGACACACATGTCCAAGCACGGTACGACCAGAAACGAACACAGGATTCATTAGCGTTCTATTAGTTGATATTTGATATGTTCTGGCAATTTGTTTTCTGAACCCTTACACTGGGAGAAGTTCCTTCATTGCACCTTTTAGAAGCCAGTTATGCATTTGTAACCATCATATCTACCATTGTTGTAAAAACAAAAAGGAACCAGTATCGCTGTTAACCATGTACTGCAATTTTATATTTCTCTTTTAGACATCCATGAAGATTGGCACATCCATGACATTCTTGTGTGTTCCGTGCATGTTGTTTTGGAATACTGAACTTTTGTTGCTGGGATGAATTCCTACGTTAGACTGACCGTGGGGGTACAGGGTCAAAATCAGTTGCTAGCACAACATACTTCTTACCATTCCATTTCGTGACAGTGATTTCCTTCTCTATCAAATCCGCACTCAAAGCCTCCCCTCCCCACCTTTCTTTTTCATTACCTTATCTGGTGATAAGGGTGACATCGTTGTTCTGCTTTCTCTTATGGTTGCACATGCACAGAAGCCTAGTCCCTACTGTTGTATGAGGTCATGACAAGTAATGGTCAAAAAATATTTCTTAACTGTTGGGCTTAGTGGAAATGGACAACGTATCCAAAATTACTTTGGAACAGCAAGCCGGAGTGGCCGAGCGGTTCTAGGCGCTACAGTCTGGAACAGCGCGACCGCTACGGTCGCAGATTCGAATCCTGCCTCGGGCATGGATGTGTGTGATGTCCTTAGGTTACTTAGGTTTAAGTAGTTCTAAGTTCTAGGGGACTGATGACCTCAGAAGTTGAGTCCCATAGTGCTCAGTCATTTGAACCATTTTTTTGGACTTTGGAACTTTGTGGTAGATCCTCATTATTCTGCTCCGTCCCAGTATATAGTAGGAAGATGTAAGGTCCATAGTTTACATCGAAAGTGTGTGGACTTTAGTCTGATAAACTGGTTTATAAGATGCTTCCCATATAGAAATGTAATTCAGGTTTCAGTTGAAAATACCTATTATGACTCAATGAATCTTTCACTGTTTGAACACCAAGGTCATCATCCTCAGACCAATCATTTCTTTCACTGAATAATTTGATAGCTAGTCAAGATAGATAACACAACAAATAGACGAATTTCATTACGTAAAACTGAAGAATGTATTCTATTTTTACATTTCTCAACATATCTTTCCTATCCAGTGCTTACTGTTGTTTGAACAGTTGTATGGTACTGCTCATTTACATCTAGATCTGCTTCTATTTCTTCATAAAATCTGATTATGTTGCCACTTCAACCATTCCCAAAATCTTGTGAGCCATGTGAAAGAAGAACAAAATACAGAACATTTACCAAGGAAGTGTTGGCAGATGAGGACAGCAGGCTTTTAATGCAATGGAATACAAATCACAAAGTATTTTGGCCTACACACACTACTACAGTATTGCTGACAATGAGTGCTTATGTTACATCTCTCATACAAAGGAAACCTCACCTTACCACAATGAACGCACTCTTTGTTGAAAGCAGTGTACACTGTAATTGAAGGCAATGGCCACAGAAGGGTTAAACATTGTTTATTTCGCTCCTGAAAGCAATTCCTGTTGTCTTTCCTTTCCTCTCTTCCCAAAAAATACGTAAATATCTGGCAGACGGACCATTGTACATACACAGCCTGTGTTGCTGTCACGTTTGTTGAAGACCCTGGTTTTGTATCGAGGTTAATACTGATGTGAAAATCTAAACAATGCTAAACTTTCACATAATCAAAGCTGATTTACTTTACAAACAATACATTTTATCACTACTTATCTGTTAAATTGTAGTGTGCCTCCCAAAACCATAAGGGAGAAAATCTAATGCTGCATGAAATACACCCGTTCATGATTTTTTCCACACTGTTCTTCACAGCGTACTTCCAAAATTTTTTTCAACCTTAGGTGCACCGTCACAGGAGACTGCCATAGTACAGTGTGGAGTAAATGTATGCAATGTAAACAAGCATTTCTGTTGACAGGTCGGCTTACTAAAATCCTGGTGTAGTGAGAAAACGATAAAGAACACACACAGTTCGTACTTACATTCTCACCTTTAATGTGGGGACTCTTTTGTGAAACTACAAAGCAGCTACGAGCACATTCAAACTGCAAAACAAATGCAGTTGGAATCATGTTTGGATGAAAACCTACTCTTCAGTAAAACTATGAAAAGGGTTTCTGGTATCCTCCTTTACCATGTACCCACATTACGGAGAATAAAAGTAGAAGGGAAGCGCAGTATATTCAACAAATGTGTCACCACCACTTTACCAGGCAAAGAAAAAAATCATACATCACTCACGTCAGATTTGCAGCATCGCTGCTTTCACGCCATTCGAAAATATCTAATTTTAAGAAATGTACAATGGGCACACTTCATGAAGTGTTATTTGCAGTATTAATGTAGGCATAAACTGGTTTCATTTGTACAACCTACTTACCTTTAGGCTTTCCAATGTCATATGCATAAGCTGCTTTTGGAGAAAATGGGGCCCAAATAGTACAATAGTGGTTTTTCGGAGTACAAAACAGCCCTAAACTGGTCTTCATTTGTTTTGAATTGCAGTATTAAGGTAAACTGTTTTCCCAGAACAAATAGCCAGTTTTGTGGCTGCCTGGGCCCTTAATCCTCGTGATTATATCGGCTAACTTCATGTTATTGAGTCATTCAGTGTCTTATGTTTATTATGTATATTGAAGGAGAGGGGAGAAAGGGAGGGAAAGGAATATTGACATGTGCTGCATCAAGACTCTGCGTGTCATCAGCAGCGATGTGTGAATGTAAGCGCTGGCCTGGGATTCGAAGTTGGGACCACAGCGCCACCCAGACACAATGTTTATTGCAGCTATCTTGGCACCCCTCTTCATACCTTGTGCCACCTGCCTGAAGTCCCCGTTCATTTCCTCCATGCCCACTACTTTATGATTCCCGAAGGAGATCCTACACTGATTTGCCTCAATGGGCAATAGATGCACCACATTCAGTTTCGAGTGTGTGGTGTGTGTTCTTTTTAACATGTCTGAAAGAATGGACACTGTGGATTTGTGTAGTTTCCTATTGGTCAGTGTGCCACGTACTGAGCCTAGAGTGATGCTGTCTGCCCACTCTTAATTTAGTTTCATTCCTATTGTGACATTTGCTAATATGATGATCGTTTCTGTTGGTATAGGATTCCATCCACACAAAGGCATACATTAGTGGCAATGCTTCAGCATAATCGAACTTTGTGGTCTGCACAATTGAGGGTGTTAACACGGAATGATCCCACGTATGTAATGGTTTGTTTGTATCCAGTTGTGTGTGGCCCTCAGCATAGATATTTTTCCAAATCCTGGAATTGCTTGTGTAGACAAATTATCAGCTGATTTTGGATAAAAGGAATTGTTA
This sequence comes from Schistocerca serialis cubense, assembly GCF_023864345.2. Lineage (NCBI taxonomy): Eukaryota > Metazoa > Arthropoda > Insecta > Orthoptera > Acrididae > Schistocerca > Schistocerca serialis. Next base: position 565,331,234 of record NC_064644.1, read on the forward strand.
GATGCACGTTAGCTTGAGTAACCGAATTTACACGTGATGAATACCACAAAATATGGGTATGGCAAAAAGTCATTTCATTGCAGCTGTTCCTCGAGGTCCCATATCAAAGGTAATAATTGAATTCATGCTTCTCTGTGGAAGTATTGCTTATCGATGACCAGGAACTAAAGACACAGCTGTATGGTCACAAACGATTACAGCTATCTCATCAGCATAATGAATGGTGCAGGGAATGTCTGCATACAATCTGAAGTTGTATTTGTCTATATCCATGCATCGATCATGTAACTATTTTTATAACTACCTGTATCTGTTCAACTATTGAAATCCTATGGCATGTGAGACAATGGTGTGAATTGCTATTATATTTGTTGACTTTGCTATCTGTCTCCCAATTACAGACGTAAGTAGTTCATTGTATGTTAATATCTGTTCATTGCACTTTCTAATGTAGCACAAATATTTCAATTTCACTGCAAGAGAGACAAAAAACATGCCCTGAATCCAGAGGCGCCTATTTTCGTGAGGTATGGTATGGTATGCTCATGTTTGATATAATTAAATCTCTTCTTGTCCACCTAGATCACATATTTGATGCTGTGCTATTCTTCAAAGGTAATTTTAGTGTGTGAACTGCCAAATAGAATTTTCTGTTAATAAATTGTTTCAAATTAATGTCAGCAACTTTTGAGTTTTTACAGTGCGCTCAGCGAGACAGATCCACATCCTGTGGACCTTTATCCCACGTCAAGCTTGAATCCATGGGCACTGGTGTTCCACAGGTAGAGTATAATTGTGTTCAATGCATCATTGATAGTTGCTCGTCAGACAGTACCCATATTCTTTCAGTAAAATAGCTGAACCAGAAAGTGGCATGACAAGTTAGGTACTGATCATTCAGATATTGAGAATCAGGATAAGGTGTAAATGTGAATGACCATTTTAACAAGCAACCCGTATCTCAGACGTGGGACACGAGACACAAAAGGAGACAGTTGTGACAGACCAGTCAGTGACTATACTGTCACTGTCTCCTTACTCAGCATAAAACAGTGGGAATACATTCACATGCCAAAAATTTTTGAGAGTCAGTTTTTTAAACAGGTGCGTAAAGGCCTATTTTGCACTCTGAGACGAACATTTACCCGCTGGTTCCTTTACTTTGCCTGCCACAGCGCGCATGTCACTCATGGAAAGAACTTTATGGGTCAGTGAAATTCCGATAGTTTACTTATGTAAAACCAACATTAAATTTTACACCTCAGACCCCAATTTAGGCGTACAAAAACATTTCATGTGCTTCATTACTACAAAGCGTGATTTCCAGAACCCTTCCGATGATAACAGAGAATTTACAACATATTTCTTCTTGCTAAGTCACTTTATGAACTACGTTTTCGACTACCACCATATTTTACGTGCCAAAGTTTGGTAGTTAATACCTCTGTATCTCGGGAACGGATAATGATATCCAGAAAACTTTATAGGCTTCTCTCACGCAAAATTTTAGGAGTATCGTAAAAATTGTAGACATTTACTGGGCACAGCCGTCTTCGAATCCACGGCTGTTCTTCCTCACCCGCCTCACAGCCCGAGTCTCGCACCTTCCCCCACTTCCATTTCCGGCGCAGTGAAGGATGCACTCCGCGGCAAGCAGTACGCGGATGATTGAATTGTTACTGATGCAGCAAGACGTTCGCTCAGATGCCTACCAATAGAATGATACCATGCAGACATACAGGTCTCCCAGTAAAGTGGCTTAACGCCGTCACATTGAACGGAGATTCCTCTGAAAAACAGGGTTTTGTAGGCAAGGGAGTGCGAAATAATATACTATATCAAAAACATTAATGAAATCCACCTGCTCTCAGGAAAAAAATAGGTTGAATTGTTGAACGGGACTAACGGGTACGAGCAGTTTAATTTTGAACCTGTGTACCTGGGAATTGGATGAAGACGTAAAGACAATTTTCACGGTTGATAGAGAACAGGATGTTTTGAATGTACCGTAAAAATTACACCGATTTCCTGGTCCTAGCCATCTTGGTTTTTGGGTACCAAAACAAGACAAGAATTCCATGTTTTTGGGGATTTTGTCGGAAACGTACAAAGTGAGCCAGGATTAGCTCGAATCTATCTTGTAATCTGGAAGATCAAATGCTTCGGACTGGATAGGCTATTTCTCGCTCACCGCGTGAGGGAAGCAAGGTGGTCGGGAGAAACTTAACCGCCTGCAGCGACTTCACCAGAGTATACGACCTTCCAGCGTTGTTCTCTTTAGTCAAATCACGAGTGGATCGACACGGCGATGCATACATGACGAGAGATCGCTCCGTGCGAGAAAATCCGTTGGCTCTTCAGTTCTGCGAAGGAAATTTTCTACTGAAGACGCTCACGAGGGTTCGAATCGATTCCTTTGCTTGTATATTTGCACTGTCCAACGAGAGGCTTTGAACAGCACCGGTGGCACTGCATCATTGCCATTACTTCTGGTGAGGATTTCTGTTTAAACTCATAGCGGTGTTGTTCGGTAATTCCCATTTAACACCTGCTCGTGCTCGCATTATCGTGCCATCACTACTCACGTTAGTATTGGCTCATCTGCTTCGTGCGTCTGAGCATTTCGGGTTATTGGTTTATTTCAAGAAAAGTTAATGTGTTTTTATCCACAAACTCATTTGTTTGGAAACGGGTTTCCATTTTATGAAACGTCTGCTGGCTCTATCCGTAGGAAATGGTAGGGTCTCGCCTAGTTCTAGTCTTTAGAGTTGACGCCACTTTGGCGACTTGCGTGTCGATGGGGATGAAATAATAATGATACGAACAACACCCAGTCCCTGACGGAAAAGAATCTCCGACCCATCCGGGAATCGAACCCGACCCGCTAGGTAGGACATTCCATCGCGCTGACCACTGAGCTACCAGGGACCGACGCTGAATCCGCTTTATGTGTGACTGGAATGATGGTGCGTTGTACCAAGAACCGTTAACGTCATCCCTTTTCATTGTCAAGCTGCTATTCTCTGTAACAGAGACACGGCGGTTGATGTGTTATTGGCAAGAAGCATCTTGCAATCAATTCCATAGACGCTAATTCTGCTTTCGATTATTTGGTTTCCGTTTAATAATTAGTGAAAAAAATTTGTTGCAGCGAAATATGTATGTAACCTCTTCAGGTTTTAATTCGATAGGGATTAAGTTCGTTCCTTTTTGTTCTGACTGAATTTAACGTCAATCATAAGGTGTGTTTTTAAAATTTTATGGCATGAGCGCTGCTTTGAAATTTGCTACCTAACAGTTGCTGTAACAAAATTTCACTTAAAATTAAATCCTCGCACTGTGCCAGGCCATCGTGAACTTTTAGTGAGTAATTTACTTGAACTGAATTTGCACACCTCAACCTGCAGTACTGAATTTGGGGGTACGCAGTACGAATTTGGGGTATGTTCCTATCGAGCTTTTTTTACTAGCTATGCTTTGAAATATACGTAACTCTTTTGAAGTTTAACATTACTAAAGTGCCAAATCTCTCTGTAATATGTCTCTGGGCTAAAATAAATGTTTTGTAAACATTAAGGATTTTATGCTGGATAAACAGACCTTCCACTTCCAAGCAAGCTTAAGCTTTTTTTGCTTTACTTGCCCTAAAGAATTTAAGTAAAGTGCTTATAAGGATTTCTGAGAACGAGAAGATGGCACTTCTATCTAAGTACTTAGATAATGTACTGGTAAATTTGTGTTATCTTCTATGGTTAGGTATTTAATTATCCGGTGCTGACTGCGAATAATATGGGAAAAAAGAATTTTTTCTTGTTTTATGAGGAACTGTCCTTTAACTTAATGATGCCTCAATACGCCTCTTAAGACGCGCCGTAGACCGCAACTAATGCAAAAAGGACCAACCTATTTGCTCCATTTCCCGAAGCTGGAGGAACGGTGTAATATTCAAATTTTGACCTTGTACTGTAGGATAGTGACAGTAAGACGATCGTTCGTTCTACTGGGTATTCAGTTGTCCCCAGCTCAAGGGCTATCCGTAACATTTTACCTTAAGTCTCTACCGCCACTGGAACCAGAGACATGAGCCCCGGAAAAATCTCACTTTCATTCGCAGCCATTTGGAACACAGTGGTTAGTGCGCGCTATCGCATGCGAAACGATTATTTGACACGTGTATCACATTAGGCGCCGTTGGGCTCCAAATGTCATACATCCAACTGTAGACAGAAATTTCCCAGCATGCGTCGTAGTGGTTAAGGTGCAAGAGCTAGTACTGGGACGTACTCTACATGTACGAGATCGCTCTTTAGCTACGTGCAGGCACTATGCACCTGAAATTGTGTTGTAGAGAATACAAAACGATATGGTTGTTTAAATCCAGTTACAGATTGTATCCTTTCAGCGTAATTACTACAGTCCCAGTGAAATGGTTGAGTGTTACATGGCTAATGGCTTGAAGTGGTAAGGAAAAAACAGTTACCGATTCAACTAAAAAAATTGAAAATGCGTCACAATCTACTCGTTAGGAAGTATAATCTTAAGTTAAAAGGTCAACATAGCAACAAGAAACAGGTATTATAGTTTTTGTTTATCAGGAGACAGCATTACTTACAGGACGCAAATATCCGTAACTTTATTCATTCAGTATTTGAGACACAGCCCTTGGACACTTTCAAACTTTGTAACTTTGAAAACTTTTTATCACTGACATCCTCCACAACATTATGCAGGGAAGAAAGTTTATCGCTCACTACGCTTTTGCTGTCCATTCAATCATACATCAACATTAATTAAAACATCTTGGGTTATGTTGATCATGTTCATTCCAACAGTTTACTTGTTGATTAACGAAAACTACCTCAGCTGTAGAATCACATTTATTGTGCAACGAGACGTTTCATTCTTTAAACATCTTTAATTGGCCTGCTGTTAAGTAAAACACGAAATTAGGCTGAAGCAACAGCGCCTTAATGAATAATATAAGCAACTTACACTGACAACCGACTCTTACTAAGTTCACACTTTGTACTGCGGAAGTACGGCGAGCAGGCGCAGCACCGTGCGTACAGTGAGCTGCCCTAACAGGGCTCCTCCGTGAGAGGGACACGAGAACGTACTGCGTGCTCTTTGGTCTTCGTCGAGTGAGACAGGCGATTGCGCCATCACAGTCGTTACAAGCAATGGCACAATCCTAAGTACGTAACTAATAGGACTATTAAAGTGTAAAAAGCCATTATACAATCAACTCGCTTTAAAATGGATACGAACAAAGAAGCCATTATACCCAGCAACACATTTACAGGTGACGGTTCTTGCAACGAAGTTCTTAATCATTCAACACACATTACACTAAGCGAATGATTACTCTTCCCCAGTTTTTACACAATTACTTTGCAACTGTATTCTGTAATTACGATGTCAAGAAACAACTTTAAGTCATGCAAACGTGTTACAAAATACGCATTGTCACTGGAACATGGTGTCACTGGGCTTACAAAAATATTTATCATTAACTAAACTGGGTAGTTCTAGTGTTTTGCTAACAAATTACCAGCGAGCTGTGTTGAATGTGCTACATATTTATGCAACTGAAGACCATACGCCAAAGCCTAAGATTGTAGCAACGTTAGCCAGATCGAATAGTAAGTAACCGATTACGCACTTTCATGCAAAAATAATAATAATTAAAAATCAGTAAATTTCCCTGCACAAAGTCACCATGACTAATGAGTAAAGGCAGTTTACAACATAGTCTTGTCTTATCGCTGAACATGTGGAAGGTTAAAATAACTGAACTAGGTAATGCAAGTGGCTTGTTGACAATTAAAACATAGCCCCATTACAGTTGCTGCTGTCGTTAACGACAGAAGAGAAAATGCCAGTGATTGCTGAAAGCTCTTCATTAGACATGTGACAGCGTGAATGATTCAACAGTTGATTATGACATAAAACATTAAGTGTTACATGTCTTATGTGGAATGGAAGAATTTAAAATTTATAAACAAACTTTCAGGAGACATGGCAGTATCCTACGTCTAAAAGAAAGTTGCTCAGTCAAATTTATGTGAATAAAAGGAATAAAAATTGGCTTTAAAGTTGACAGAGTAACTAAATTATGTACTGAAATGGACTAGATGCAGGCTTTCTGCGTTTCATTGAACGTCAATGCGCAGTTCGTATCACTACGACCTGCATCAGGCAGCTTGAGATGTTTATGACAGTACTGCACGACTAAAATGGTGATGGATGTATTTTCATATACGTAATTACCTCAATTCTATCAGAACTTAAAAATTGTTAATGAAAGTAATTTCTTGTTTTACATGCTTACATATTTAACATGAAATTTTACATGCTTGTTTACTTATAGACTTACGAACAGCTTAAGTAGACATCAGTGATATACGTAAGAGTGACGGTTGTGGTGGTGGTGGTGGGTCCTGGAGTAAGGCACCACCAGCCTTTAAACTGTTACTGACCTTAAAGCGTCAATTGTATCATGTCTTGCTGAATGGCTCCTTGAACTTCGGAAACTGATTTACACATTACTGGTGTCGGCCTACTGCTGGAATGTTGCTCAGTATTTGTTATACGCTGGCTTCTTTCAGTTCAGGCAAAAGCACAGTCCATTTTTACTCAACACTGCATTCAGCCGGAAACTCAAGGTATAGCTTGATGTTCCACAAGTAACTATGGACTCCATGTTCCACGGACTGTATTCTGATGCACTCTAACTCATTTTCGTATTTGGTACGAAGCGATGCTGAGGCATGTACACAACTGGAAGAATCATGTTGCTTGCCAGGTAGAGCTTCTGATGCACCACAGCTCTAATGCTTATTTATGGAAGGTTTTTTGGTAAGGGGCCATCAGCTGTCTCTAGGCCACATGAAGGACTGCAGGTGAAGTTCTGGCTGAACCTCTTCTCAGATTCTTAGTGTCAGAAGTACAGATCTATCTTCTACAATCACATAGTAATCATCCTCCCAGTAGCATTCGTCACCAAAATGCAAACGAAGATCAGTATATATGTCCCTAAGGTCTGGGACGATTGACAACTTGGAACAATGCACCAGTGGGACGCAGTGATCTTCACATACGCCTCCGCAATATTACTCTATTCATGTAAGATCTCCAGCCTGTTACACAATGTCCCTGGAATTCTGAAACAGCAGCCTGCTGTTCTCACTTGCATGCGTTCACTTGTCATCGACGTCACTTCTGCACGTATGCTGCTCTCTGGGATTGTCTCTGTAGTAATGGAAGCAACGTGGTACTACAGGTTTCCAATATTTCCCCTTACTTCTTTTTGCGATGACACCAAGTGCAGGAACAACTGGATGGTTTACAGCCTTTTAAAAAGGGTTTTTCCTTATGCAGAAAGGTTTTTCTGTCTCACCTGCTTCACTTTTGATGCAGACAAATAACTGCAACTATGGGTCACATTTTCCAAAGCCAGGTTTCTTGTGAGACTGTATGATCGTTCAAACACTTATCTACACCTCCGGTACAGCCTGTTCTGGTCTCACATCTGGCCTTATGTCTGATAATTTTAGGCCTGCGAGTGTAAAATCTTTTACATAGGTTACAAGTTCAATCAATGGCTTTGAGTAAAGGTTTTTGTCTGACGGATTGGCTCCTCTAGTAAGGCAGGTTTCACCACATCTGAAGAGACCCCCTCCCCAGGAAAGATGACATAATGGAAATGGAAGACACCCTCGGGCCTCGCAACCTAATACCGTCGGGGTCGAAATAAACAAGAGTTGGCCAAGAGCGGCCGACAGGAAAGATGACAGTATCGTGAAAAATAAGTGGGAGTAATTACAGACTTAGCTGAAGAGCTTCCTAGCAGTCAGACACATAATAGTCCTTTACCATCTTACCGAACACCACGTGACTTACATCAGCTGTATTGCTTGTAGTTAAGCTTCATATATTGCTTACATAGACTGTCAAAGTTGGGAAGTAATAATTTTGGCCCAACAACATTTCCATCAGTGAATAGAAAGAAATGAAGTTGTCATTTAACAAAAGAACATTATCCAACAAATGTAATATTACAACATATACACATTACAGATATTTCTTAGATGTTATAAACAAATTCCAATGTCACCAAGAATATTTTTACAGAATCAAAGCTACATGCAGGTTACAGCTCAGTGAAATACAGGATGTACGTTCATTATCTTTTCTTTTCTTCCTTCCTTCTTTCTAAACAACTAAAAAAAGAAGGAAATTATTTTAACCAGTCTTTCTTTTTGAATCAAGATGAATACCCCGTGCACAACACAAATTATGATTTTATTAACAACTTTGAAAAACAAAAACAGATGAATACCAATGCAAGTTATAAAAAAGTAAACATGAATAATTGTGCAGCAACTGTTCCATATGCATCATGACGAAAGTTCAGAGTAAGTACGAAAACACACAGAAATACGAAGACATTAAAGAGGTCATTGGAAAATTGAAGTGAGGTAACAGTAACTCCCTCAGGCAGGAGAGGGTGGTAACCTAGTATAGGTTAACAAAGAAGGGAAAGTCACTCATACCTCAAGATGAGGGGAACATCTTTAGTGACGAGGGTACATGAAAATCTAAGCCCAGATGTACTTCTGGGTGTTTACTGGCAATAGCAATTATTTGCTATTCCTACAAATGCAATAAATAGTAAGTCACAGTGCCATGTCTTACATTCTGAAATTACTGTCTATAAAGATAAATGATAATGCCGTTTTTAATACTTAATTATTACGACCCATTTCTATCACTGTTTCTCCTCACGGTACTGAATACGCAACAGAAAGAATCGCAATATAACATAAAAAAATACAAGTGCCAGTGGAAGTGGGTAGTCAAACACTTACGAATAGTTTACAGTTACGTCACGTCGCATTTCATATAAATTACTCTACCATACTCAAAATGTATAAAAGGGTGAACATAGCTTTTTAGTACTAAAGCAACTTTGCTTCATTAATGACAAGCAATACATTTAATATGAGGTAGAATGATATGATTTAAGAAATCGACAAGGTAACTGGCCTATCATCATACAAATAATTAATACTTGTTCACATTACCACAGAACTATTTGTAACTAATATATCTTAGGTTAGTACAGAAGTATGACAGTTTTTCAATAAGGATTTTTACTTGTTTATACCGAAGAGCCAAAGAAACTTTTACACCTTCCTAATATTGTGTAGGGGCCCCTTCGAGCCAGCAGAATTGTCACAACACGACGTGGCATAGAATAGACTAATGTCCGAAGTAATTTTTAAGGGAACTGACACCATGAATACTGCAGAGCTTTCCATAAATCCGTAGAAGTACGAAGGTGTGAAGATTGCTTCTGATCAGCACATTGCATGGCATCCCAATAGTGCTCAGTAATGTTCATGTCTGGGGAGTTCGGTTCCAGCGGAAGTGTATCTGAAAAATTGCCTTGGAGCCACGCTGTAGCAATTCTGGATGTCCGGAGTGTTGCGTTGTCCTGCTGGAGTTGTCCAGGTCCATCGGAATGCACAATGGACATGAATGAATGCAGGTGATCACACAGAAAGCTTACGTTCGTGTCACCTGTCAAGATTCGTGTGGAGACGTATCAGAGGTCCCACGTCATACTAACTGCGCAGTCCCACACTATTACAGAGCCCCCACCAGCTTGAACAGTCCCCTGCTGACATGCAGGGTCCATGGATTCATGAGGTTTCATCCATACCCTTACACGTCCGTCACCTCGATACAATTTGAAACGAGGCAACATGTTTCCAGCCATCAACAGTCCAATGTCTGTGTTGATGGGTGCCAGGCGAGGCGTAAAGCTGTGATGTGCAGTTATCAAGGGTACAAGACTTTACCAAGGCACCAAAAGCCCGTATCGATAATGTTTCCTTGAATGGTTCGCACGCAGACACTTGTTGGTGGCTAAGCACTGAAATCTGCAGCAATTTGCAGAAAGGTTATACTTTTGGCACGTTGAACGATTCTCTTCAGTCGTCGTTGCTCCCATTCTTGCAGGACTTTTTTCTGGTCGCAGCGATGTCTGAGATTTGATGTTTTACCGGATTGCTGATATTCATGGTACTCTCGTGAAATGGTCGCACTGGAAAATCCGCACTTCATCGCTACCCCGGAGATGCTGTGTCCCAACGCTGGGGCGCCGACTGTGACACCACTTTCAGACTCACTTAAACCTTGAGAACTTGCCATTGTAGCAGCAGTAACGGATCTAACCATTGCACCCGACACTTCTTGCCTTATATAGGCGTTGCCGGTCGCAGCACCGTATTCTGCCCGTATATATATTTGTTTTTCAATACGCATGCCCGTATCAGTTTCGTTGGCACTTCAGTATGTAAGTACTGTCTAAAGATAATATACAAAACTACGCACGAACCTAAAATTAAGTGAAAGGCACAAGCCTCCAATGTCATAAGCAGTTCAGTTTGCAAACCCAACTACGTCTAATACAATGAAATCATGTTGAGGAACAAAGACGTCTCAGTACAATATTTTTAGAGTAGATAGCATTATGACGAGATTACAACAGATTAGTCAATACTTATGTCAAATAACTAATCCAGAAGTTAATGAACCATCACACTTAATTTCATTAAAAGTAACAGGAGGTGCTTCCTAATGTAATTATACAACCATCTGATTACTGGTCTACTAAATGCAAGATGTTTGAAGTGGATATTAACAGGTAACCAGTACTGAATACTGAGAGTGCTTTTGATTCTTTTGCTATAGTGAAAACTATTCACAATTAAAGCTAAGTAGTGTGAACAAAACTAAATTTACAGCATATATTTGTTATGTAAGCATTCCGAGTGCAAAATGGGGAGGGGATTGAAATCAACACAAGTAATCATGTATTCTAGTGTACTTATACAAATTTCGTATTACCTCAGTTATTAATAGAAAACTTAATATGACGAAAGGAAAGGAGTCATAGCATAACATTTCAATCACGTAACAACCAAACAACAAAGCATATACAGTATACAATGAAAACTATGGATAATGAAAACGCTAAAATGCGCACATGATACAGCCCTGCATTTATGTTAGGTCCTGTTGTTAACTTCAGCTGCACATGACTAAATTAAAGGAACTATAGTAGCAGAGTGTGTGCTAAAATCTCACACTATGCATATGAGAGCTGCATCACCAACTTAATGGAGCCCAAGCGTATGTTTAAAATATTGGGAAACTAGGCCAAAAGTAAACCATGGAAAGGAACTTCAGTGAGCAGAAGCAATAACAGTAATTAGAAACTAACCATTAAATCTGATTCCTTCAAGAATCGAACTCACAAGTTTACAACTGCTCCAAATCTTTAATTGCTTTACAAATGAGTTAGTGCGGTATTGGACGTTAAGCGAATAAGCGAGAAACAAATTTAGAAATGGTTTGAAATTATGTTTAAAGTTCGTTGGAAGTCGCCAAGTACTCTCGTTATGAAACAATGCATGAATAGAGTCCGCGTAATTCATTGATCATGAGTTACGCTGCCTTATGAAATGTACCGTTTGTGACTATTTTATTGATCTGTGTTAAAACTTTGACTTAAGGCTATAGCTATAATAAATACATGACAGCAATTTAATTATTGACTGAACGTAGGATGTTGATGCAACAATGAAAATCAAGTTTGTTGCCCCTGGAAGCCGTCTGATAAGAAACCTGCCGCTGGTACAGTAATATCAATGCAATAGTGTTAGGGAAAAAAATACCTTCCGTCATGTGTCCATCTTATCTGATTTACCCTTATGTGCTGCCTATTGCTGCTAATAATTTACAGTGAAAATTTGCCATGGCTGCACGTGACACCAATATTTTAACATCATTGTTCAAAACATTTTCCGGAAAGTGTAACTTTTTTTTAGTTCCTCTTCTGCCGTCCTAAGGAAGATAAAATTCATGGTGTTTAGATGAAGTCATAAAAAGCCAGAGCAGTTGGCTGGTTGGTATAAAAGAGGGGGAAAGGGACCAAACTAAGAATCATCAGTCCCTTGTTCCTGATAAATCAATGCCACACGTGTGGGAATAAAACTGACGAGACGTAACACAAAACGGAAAGAAAGGGAAGACCACAAGAACGAAGGGAAGGCAACGAACAATAAAAGGAACAAAAGAGGTTAAGCAAACAACAGAGATGGCCAGAGTATACTCTGACACTCAGTAACTAACTGATGAAAGGATTGTAGTATTAAGTTCCTGGGCAACGGCGGATCAATAGGGAAAGGGGGAGGTCCGAGAATCTGTTTCTGCCGACGACCCCCCCCCCCCCCCTACCGTCCCACTAATTTCATTTTGAGTTCTATTTCATCTAAAGGAAGAGTTAGTGAACGAATTACGCTGGCATGAAGACATATGTAATCAGTACTTTTGTTGGCAGCAATTTTTGCTTTTGATTGAAGCAATTTTTCACACCTACTACATTCTATCCCCTCCCTTCGTCCCATTTTTTCCCCAAAGGGGGACAGCCTCTGTATGCATATGTAACAAAATCTGTATAGCACTTTGTAATAGTAGTTGACGGTGATCGGACCCGTAGGCGAATAGCAGGGTTGCCAGTGCACTGAATTTGGGGGAGGAGCGCCAGACTTAAGGCTGAAATCGCGACTGGAAGAACATTTTTTTAAAATTCTTTTTATATGATTGCGCAGGTGCAGAGGATACCTGTTAACAACGTACTGTTCGAAGGCCGACCTGGCTCACAGTTACGACAATGTCCGCTACGCTATACGAACAATCCAACATTTAAGAAAATAAACACAACGTGTGAACCTAGATGTGAGGAGAGGCAGTATTCTGACGCTCGCCCTCCTCCGTCCCTTCACGACCACCCTGCATTGAAGCCGTAGCTACACCGCTATGCATTGTTGCTCTGTATTGAGAACAGGAGAAAAATCGCAAGTTTCACCTTCGTTACCAGAGGTAAGGGCACACGCATTTAATTTGCAGTTTCGAGGTGATGTGAGTGAACGTTTGTGGTGAAAGGTATGCAATTCTTCTATATCATTTATTTGTCGTATCTCCTAGCTCAATATTCGTAGTTCTCGGCAGTTCATTGAAGAACGTTAATGTAATTACCTTCTCACACTTCTCAGTGAGACTTTTGTGGAAAAGGGGGGGGGGGGAGTTATGGCGTACCTTTGAAGTACATATTTCGAAAGAAGAAATGACAGTTATTTCAGGTACAATGGAAATGCTTTGAGTTGAGGGGGCAAGAAAACTCCATCCAAAAGCGATAAAACCATGCCTGGGTCTACACAGTGTAACATCATAGATTAAGGGTCGACCTCCGACACATCTCACTACTTGCGCACGGGCCGCTGGACGACCCCGCGAGCGCTGAAAGTGCATTGCGATCGCAGGCGAGGTGCCGCCACGAGCGCAACCGTATAAAAGTGGCGACGGAGTTCGGCCAGCTCATTCCTCCCTCCCCCTCACTCCCCGGCCCTTGGCACCTCTGCTCTCCGTCTCCCACCCCCCCCCCCCCACCTCTCTTCTCAGGTCCCAGGACTCGTACACGCTCAGTGGACATTCGCGCGCCGGAGATCATCGCCATCAGTGTCTCGAGTGTGTGCCTTCGTTTTGTGTTTAGTGTTCTTTCGCCGTCACGCCACCACTGTTCACCTGTGCCGTCGCAGTCGTCTGTTTTGTGCGCCGTGTCAACGAGTTTTAGTGTTTTTTCTCGTCCAGCGTGAACGGCTTCATGTTTATTGTTTTTCGTGTCTACAGTTTTTGCCCGCCATTTTTATTGTATTATCTGTACCACCTTTACGTCATATTCCTTGTACCACTAGCGGCTGAAGAGTAGCGAGATATGCTGCTGACAGCCCACCTTTACATAACGTGATTAAAATAATAAAGAAAAAAATTGGCCAGCTCTTTTTTTTGCATCTCATTTTTGCTTATTCTCTTACTTGCTTGGTTGCTTAGCTCTTATTCGTTTATGGCTCATGTTATTGTGCTCCCTATCAGCCATTCTGATTGTTTTGATTTACTCCCAATTGAGGAGTGCTCATTTTGGCATTTCACTTTTCATATTTCTCATTTAGCTAATAATATGCTACTTAGCTTTTTACAGTTAAATTGATTAACACAGTCTCATGTAGTATTTGTTCATTTCAGCCTGTTCATATTTTGATCTTTTTTAAATACTGTAATAATTATCTGAAGCATTTCTTCCCTTAAACATGTGTGAAGTATTCTCGATTTAGGATTTGTTCTGTGACACACGTGTAAGGTTTTGAATATAAATTAGATTCAAAACTGTGCTTGAAAAGGAATTTATTTTTTCAGTTTGTACTTCGGACAATTTTGTGATATGAGGGAGAAATTTGAGGGGGCGAACCCATGGAAATTGTCTTAAGTGATACCCTTGAAAAAAAAAAAAAAAAAATTGTGTGACACTGAAAGATGCGACACTGTAGGCACCGAAAATTTATATATATAAAATTATACGTCACAATACCAATTATCAGAACTCGTTTGACTATCTGTATCAGTGAGAAAGGCCCACTCAAAGGATTCAAGAAGGAAAAAGCGAATTAATTTTCCATAAATTAGAAACGATCGGTGGATAAGCATTCCCTACCACTACAACAAAGTAGAGATTCAATCAACGATGGCGCCGATAATCCCTAGGTCATAATTTAACTTAAACTCTCATAGAAAGCGCAAATTACGTACATACGTCATGTCCATAACAAAGGTGGAACAATTCTTTTAAGTTGCACGGGAACTAATATTTGGACCCATGCTTATGAGCTAGGTGTAGTATTGCAAGAAAATCCCTCCATAAACCATTTCAAATTGTCCCGAAATTAGGCATCATGACATTACTCATATCGTGTTTTTGAAGGTAAGAAAATTGAGATTTATGCTCCGAAACATTACTCTGTAGCAAGTTGTTGTGAAGTTCATGATGTGCACTACTTTCATGTTTCAGCATGAAAACTTGAATTAATTTGATTAGTTACAGATGTACATTGGTATCTCATAGGAATAAATATTACACTCATTATTTGACAGACGCTACTTTGCTTAACTACTGTCGCAGGACTGACTGAGGAACAATGCCCCTGCCGCCAGCCGCCGTTGGATAAGCAGCAACCAGCAGCAAGTTGCACTCTAGGTCCCTTATTTGTTTTATAGTTTAATTCTTATTATTTCGTTTTTTTGGGTACTTGCATAGTTTAATTCGTAAATTTCGGGCGTATTATAGTATTTGAGAGTTGTAGTGTCGCGTTTTAGTACCCATATAGTGTACATTCGCAGATTCGTCAGTCATCTGTTTGTTTTGAACGGATTCTGAGATAAAAGGAAAAAACTGTTAGGGATGGATAGGGACTGAGCCTTTTGTGTACCGATTCTGGGGGAATTTTCCACCATCCGTAAACAGCTGGAAGCTGTGTTGGCCGTGGTCGACAGGCTCCAGGCTGTTGCCCTGGGCCGCGGTGACACCAGACGCGAGCGCTCTGGCGCCTCTGGAACCTGTAGCATCGCCTGGGATCTCTGATGCCACTGCGGACGTCCCTGCTGGTCGACACTTGCCTGACGGTGATTGGCGAGCAGTGGTAGGGTCGCGAATCCCTGGGCGGAAGGCGAAAGTTAGTGCTGGCTTTAAGGCTGTACAGTTACGGGACCGTGACAGGTCTGATGTATTTTTTTTTTGTAGGGTTTAAGGGCGCTCAACTGCTGAGGTCATTAGCGCCCAGTCACTGGTGTTAGAGCACATGGAATCTGCTAAAACTCAAGGGGATTGGGGGACACCAGAAGGACCTGACAAAGATGCAGATAAAATAAGTAAAAAGGTTAAATGTCTGTGGACAAGCCAGTTAAAGTTATGAAACGCAGAATACGAGCAGCTGCTCGAGCGTCATCAGCTAAAACATCCGGTAAAGTAAATGGCAGGGACAGGACAATACGAAATTGACTAAAACAGGGACACGACAATAAAACATGGCGCACTGTTAATGCCTGACCACAAGGTCACTGCGGGGCTGGGTCACCGGAGAGCAGGTAGCGGTGGCTAAACCGGCAATGCCCAATCCGCAACCTGGTCAGAATGACCTCCTCGTGCCATGATGGTCAGGAGGATGTTGTCCAAGAAGTTGGGAGCAGTTTTACTGCCCGGAGCTTGTTTCCTTGGAGGGATGACCAAGCATCCCACCACAACGACACAAGCCTCTTACAAACATCCCCACGAACGTCAGATGATGGGACACAATGGGAGGCTGTCCGAGGCAGGAGGACTGCAGCCTTGGGTGCAGCATCCGCAGCCTCATACCCAGGCACTCCTACATGTCCGGGAACCCACAGAAAGCTGACAGGACCACCATTATCAGCGAAAGAATGGAGGGACTGTTGTATCCATTGAATCAAGGGATGGACTGGATAGGGAGCTCCAAGGCTCTGTAGAGCACCGAGTGAGTCAGAGCAGAGTACATACGATGAGTGGCAGTGGCGGCGGGCATACTGAACGGCCTGATGGAGAGCAAAAAGCTCGGCCGTAAAGCTCGAACATTGGTCGAGGAGCTGGTATTTAAAGGTGGCGGCCCTGACGACAAAGGCACAGCCGACACCATCGTCAGTTTTGTAGCCATCAGTGTAAATAAAGGTGTGACCAGCAATGAGCACGAAGTTCGACAAACCGTGAGCAATACACTGCAGCCGGAGTACCCTCCTTCGGGAGTGAGCTGAGGTCGAGATAAATATGAACCGGAGCCTGGAGCCAAGGTGGTGTCGGGCTCTCAGCCTCTCTGAAGGTGGTAGGGAGGGCAAAATCCAATTGTCGAAGCAGGCGACAGAAGCGGACTCCGGGGGGCAGCATGGCAGACACATACAACCCGTACTGACGGTCGAGAGAATCGGCGAAGAAGGACTTTTAAGAGGGGTGGTCGGGCATAGACAACAGCCGGCAGGCATACCGACACAGCAGTACGTCGCGCTGGTAGGTCAATGGTAACTCGGCAGATTCAGCATAAAGACTCTCGACAGGACTAGTGTAGAAGGCTCCGGTCGCAAGACGTATCCCCCGATGGTGGATGGAGTTGAGCCGGCGTAAGAGGGATGGCCGAGCGGACGAGTAGACGAAGCTCCCATAATCCAGCTTCGATCGGACTATGGACCGATACAAGCGAAGCAGGACAGTGCGATCCGCTCCCCAAAATGAACCGCTAAGAACTCTGAAGACATTAAGGGAACGTGTACAACGGGCCGCCAAATAAGAGACACAGTTTCCTGTCCAACGTGAGCCCTAGAAACTTAGTTGTGTCCCCGAATGGGAGAACAACGGGACCGAGATGTAAGGATGGCGGAAGGAACGCTTTATGTCGCCAAAAGTTGATACAAACCGTCTTCTCTTCAGAGAACCGGAAGCCATTTGCCACGCTCCATGAGTAGAGGCTGTCTAGACAACGCTGAAGGCAGCGCTCCAGGAGGCATGTTCTCTGGGCACTGCAGTAGATCGCGAAGTCATCGACAAAGAGAGAGCCTGAGACATTAGGTGGAATGCAATCCATAATTGGATTGATCGCGATGGCAAAAAGGGCTACGCTCAAGACGGAGCCGTGAGGCAGTCCGTTCTCCTGGAGGAAGACGTCAGACAATACGGAACCCACACGTACCCAAAACTTTCGATCCGTTAAAAAGGAATCAATAAAAGGGGGGCAGGCGACCGCGTAGGCCCCACTTGTGCATAGTGCGGAGGATACCTCCTCTCCAACAGGTATCATAAGCCTTCTCCAAGTCGAAGAACACTGCTACCGTTTTGCGCCTTCGCAAAAAGTTGTTCATGATGAATGTCGACAAGGTCAGAAGGTGGTCAACAGCAGAGCGGCGGCGACGAAAGCCGCATTGGACATTAGTAAGTAGTCGTCGAGATTCAAGAATCCAGACTAACCGAGCATTAACCATGCGCTCCATCACATTACAGACACAGCTTATAAGAGAAATGGGGCGGTAACTAGAAGGAAGGTGTCTATCCTTCCCGGATTTGGGTATAGGAACATCAACGGCGTCACGCCAACGCATGGGGACTTGACCTTCGGTCCAGACGCGATTGTAGGTACGAAGTAGGAAGCTTTTGCCCGCTGGAGAAAGGTGTGCCAGCGTCTGAACGTGAATGGCATCTGGCCATGGAGCAGAGGACCGTGACAGTGCAAGGGCACGTTCGAGTTCCCGCATAGTAAAGGGGGCATTATAAGTTTCCAGATTCAGCGAGTGGAAGGAAGGTCACCGAGCCTCTTCTGCCTCTTTCCTGGGAAAGAAGGCAGGGTGGTAATGGGCGGAGCTTGAAACCGCCGCGAAAAAGCGGCCAAAGGCGTTGGAGACAGCCACAGGATCAACGAGGACCTCATTACCTGAGGTCAGGCCAGGTACCGAGGAGTTGGCCTTAATGCCAGACAGCAGGCGCAGGCCACCCCAGACGACAGAAGAGGGAGTAAAACAGTTGAAGGAGCTGGTGAAAGAGGCCCAACAAGCTTTTTTGCTGTCTTTGATGACTCTACGGCATTGCGCTCGGAGTTGTTTGTATCCAATACAATTCGCCAACGTAGGATGGCGGCGAAAGATGCGTAAAGCATGTCGTCGAGCACTGATAGCGTCCCTACAAGCTTCGTTCCACCAGGGGACGGAAACGCGACCTGAAGAAGAGGTAGTATAAGGAATGGAACGTTCAGCAGCATTGATGATAACAGCCGTGAGGTGTTCGACCTGACTGTCACAACTGAGTAAATCGTGGTCCGGAAAGGTCACCAGGGAGGAGTAAAGTCCCCAGTCAGCTTTCGGTATGTTCCAGCTCGAAGGACGTGGGGATGGGGTGTGGTGCAGGAGACAAACGACACAGGGGAAGTGGTCGCTCGAATAGGTGTCAGAAAGGACATACCACTCGAACCAACGAGCAAGAGTGGTAGAACAGATCGAGAGGTCCAAGTGGGAGGAGGTATGAGTAGTGTCCGAGAGGAAAGTCGGGGCGCCGGTATTGAGGCAGATAAGATTGAGATGGTTGAAGACATCCACCGAGAGGGAGCCTCTTGGACAGGATGCAGGAGAGCCCCAAAGGGGATGATGGGCATTGAAGTCGCCAAACAATAAGAACGGCGGGGGAAGCTGAACGATCAGGTGCATCATGTCAGCCTGACTAACAGCAGATGACGGTGGAGTGTAGATGGTACAACTGAATCAGTAAAAGCAGAAAGAGTAATGCGGACAGCTATTGCTTGGAGTGGGGTGGTCGATGGGATGGTAATAGACATCGTCCCGAACGAGCAACATGACCCCACCATGAGCTGGGATACCGTCCACAGGGGTGAGGTCATACCGCTCCGGGGTGTAGTGGGTAAAGGCAATATGGTCAGTCGGGCGCAACTTGGTTTCCTGGAGACCAAGGACGAGCGGACAGTGCAGGCGGAGGAGCAGTTGTAATTCCTCCCAATTAGATCGAATACCTCTTATGTTCCAATGAAACAACGCCATCGCTAGTCAAAACGTTGGGGGAACGAGACGGGGGAAGAGCTGGTCACCTCGACGGCCGCGGAGAGCCAGGTTGCGAGGGAACAACGCTACAACCGACGGGAGGCGGATCCGGTTCCATCGACTCGTCGCCAGCTGCGGCCGCTGTCCCTGGTTGTGTAGGAGGGGCCACATCATTTGCCAACGAAAGGCTGGCGGAGCGCCTGGCAGCAGAGCGTCCCGGCGAAACTGAGGACGGCCGGGAGCAGCGACTCACGGATGGAGCGTCAGACGCAATGCGCTGGGGTGGAGAGGGGGATGGAGACTCCTCCTTGGATGCCTTCTTGGAAGGCCGAGGAGGCACAGGGATGGTGGGCTGGACCCGAAGAAGGTCCTCACGTGCGGGGTCCGTTTTGGAACGCCGGACCTCGGAAGCTGGGGTCCGGGAGGGATTTGGGAGGCGGAGGCAGAGCCCCCTGATGGGCGGAGGAGGCGGAGGGGGGACAGGATAGGGGTGAGGATACTGCGGAAGGAGTGGACACCACTGAGGCAAACGAAGTGGTCAATGGCACGGGATGGAGGCGGTCGTACTTCTTCCGGGCCTCAGAATAAGAGAGCCGATCCAAAGTTTTGATTTCTTGTATCGTCTTCTTCTGATATGCGGGGCAGTCTGAGGATCTAGGCGAGTGGACGCCAGGACAATTAATGCACCGAGGTGGTGGGATGCATGTATGTTCCTCACGAAGAGGACGTCCACAATCGCCACAAAGGGGCTCAGCCTCACACCGTGACGACATGTGCCCAAAGCGCAAACACCTAAAACAGCGCATAGGAGGCGGGACGTAAGGTCGCACGTCGCACCGGTAGCACATCACCTTGACCTTCTCCGGGAGAACATCCCCCTCGAAGGCGAGGATAAAGGCCCCGGTGTCGATGTGACGGTCTTTGGGGCCGCACTGGACTCGCCGGACGAAATGCACGCCTCGGCACTCCAGGTTGGCCCTGAGCTTCTCATCAGATTGTAGCAGGAGGTCACAATGAAAAATAATCCCCTGCATCCTATTTAGTGCCAGATGTGGGACAATGGATACTGGGATGTCCCCTAGGTGGTCGCACGCCTGGAGCGCCGCCGACTGTGTGGTGGAGGTGGTCTTGATAAGAACGGACCCTGAACGCATCTTGCTGAGAGCCTCGATTTCCCCGAAGATGTCCTCAATGTGCTGAACAAAGAACATGTGCTTGGAGGTGGCGAATGTGCCCCCATCGGCTCGAGAACAGACCAAATAGCGGGGGAAGTACTTCGCCCCAAGCCGGCGGGCCTGTCCCTCCTCCCATGGAGTGGCCAAGGGGTAAAGGGCAGGAGAACCAGGACTAGAAACGGTACCTTTTCTTTTGAAAGACTGCCGCAGAGCGACCTGATACGTGTTGACGTTTCATCTGCGAAACGTCCGCCCCGATACCACCCACTCCGACCAGGGGCTCTCCCCATGGGCGCCACCCAGCCGCAGCGAGGGCCACCTGGCAGGATGACCATTGCCGGGAGTCCTGATGCCCGAAGGAGACAGGCATCTACTCCTTGGCCGACGTGGGGAGGGTGCAGCTCAGGTATCGGCAGTACGATCCCTGTGTTGTCAGGGGGCTACAACCTAGAGGGTACATGACGACCCCACCACAACGGGCTGGCTACCGTGCTGGATTTCTGGTGCCATGGAAAGTCCATCATGATCGCTGGGGCAGATGGAGATGCACTATGGGCGTAACTTGGACAACCCATCAGGCATTTAGGCCCAATTTGAGGAATAGTGGGTATGGTTACAACGCCGGTGCAATGCTGAGTGCCAAGGTCTTAGTGCACTTAGGACCAGTGGTACACCACGTAAGGTGTCCTTCCCCAAAAGGCTCGTACTTCAGTAGAATTTTGAAAACTGGAGGTCAAACCCCAAAGGGGACCATCACATGGAAGGCCGAAATGGTTGAAACTCCTTTTAGTCGCCTCGTACGACAGGCAGGAATACCTCGGGCCTATTCTTACCCCGGACCCGCAGGGGGAGGGTCTGATGTACTGCCCACTCTGAAAGTGCTTCTGAGCCAGCAAGGGCGGCCTCGCTTGTTGCTGCAGTGGCCGGTCTTTCTGAGAGGTTTGGACAAGAGCAGGGGATGGGATTGCTTGTCATTGGGAGCTTAAATGTTAGGTGCGTTAGGCGGGTGATGGAGCCCCTTAGGGACATGGCAGGTAAGGACCGGAAGAAAGCCAATGTGCACTCCGTGTGCAAACCGAGGGTGGGGGGGGGGGCGGGAAGAGAGTCATCCAAGGTGTGGGAACTATTCTTCCGGATGCCATGAAGGGTGCAGGGTGCAGACAACTCATGTCGGCACTAATGACGTGTGTCCCTATGGATCAGAAGAGATTCTCTCTGGCTTCTGGCGACTATCTGAGCTGGTAAAGAATGGCAGTCCTGCAAGCAAGATGAAGGCAGAGCTCAAGCATCGTCGACAGGAGTGATTGCGGACCTTTGGTACAGAGGCAAGTGGACGGTCTGAATCAGAGGCTCAGGCGGTTCTGCGACCGTGCAGGCTGCAGATTCCTCGACTTGCGCCATAGGGTGGTGGGGTACCGCTACCTAAGTCAGGTGTCCACTGCACAAAGGAGGCGGCTACACGCGTAACAGCTGCTGTAGGCGTGGACTGGGCGGTGACTACGGGAATCGACCAAGCAACACTCTATATTGTTGTAAATTGTCATTGTAAAATGTCGTAACTGTTCTGGAAAAGTACCAGAGCTGAAGGGTTGAAAGAAAGCACTGAATCTGACATCGTTATGGAACAGAAAGCCGACTAGAGCCGGAGCTAAATTCTGCCGCAATTTTTACAGAGGTGCAAACCGTGCTCAGAAAGGATAGATTAAATAAAGTAGGTGTTGGTGGTGCGTGCGTGCGTAAAACACAGTTGACCTCTTAGCCACAAATATCCTGATCTAATAGAGAGCGTCATGACGGATACAGGGGTTAGTGGACACAACAAGGTCACTATAGCGAGGCTCAAAACCTTATCAACCAAAACCACTAAAAATAAACGCAAAATATATCTATTTAAAACAGCAGATAAAAATTCCGCTCGATGCCTTCCTGAGAGTGTTTCTATTCCTTCCAAGCTAATTGTGTATGTGTAGACCAGATACGGCGGAAATTCAAAGATACAGTGCCGATAGCAATGGATAGATTCATACCGCGTAAGTTAATAAGAGACGAGACGGATACACCGTGGTATACAAAACACGTCGAACACTGTTGCAGAAGGAACGAAAAAAGCATACCAAATTCAGAAGTACGCAAAATCCACAAAATCCAAGTTTTACGGAAGCTCGAAATTTAGTGCGAGCGTCAATGCGAGATGCTTTTTAATAGTTTCCACGATGAAATATTGTCTCAAAATATGGTAGAAAACCCAAAGAGATTCTGGTCATATGTAAAGTACACCAGTGGCAACAAACAGTCAATACCGTCACTGCACGATAGCGATGGAAATGGGAATGTTACCTATGATGGTGCCACTTATTCGGAATTACTAAATACAGTTTTTTGTAATTCCATGACGATAGACGACTAAGTAAATATTGCAGAATTCGAAACCAGAACAGCTGTTAGCGTGAGTGACAAAAGTAGGTATCTTAATTGTTGCCTTTCAGTGATTTTAGTTGTTTCGCAAGTCTTCCGTTCCAGATGGTATACCAATCAGATTCCTTTTAGAGTATGCAGACAATAGCACCTTTCTTAGCATTCATATACAACCGCTCACTTGACGTAAGGTCTGCTCCTAAAGACTGGAAAGCAGCTCAGGTCACACCAATATCCAAGAAAGGAAAAATGAGTATCCCATTGAATTACAGACCCATATCACTGACATCAATTTGCAGTATGATTTTGGATGTGTATTGTAACAGTAGGAATCACCTTGAAGAAAATGACATTGATACGTAACTAACACGGATTTAGAAAATATCGTTCTTGTGCAACACAGCTAGTTCTTTATTCCCATGAAGTAATGAGTGCTGTCGACAAGGGATCTCAGATCGATTCCATATTCCTAGATTTTCAGAAGCCTTTTGATACCGTTCCTCAGAAGCGACTATGCATCAAATTGCGTGCATATGGAGTATCATCTCAGTTGTGTGGCTGATTCGTCATTTCCCCTCAGAGAGGTCGCAGTTCGTTGTGATAGACGGTAAATCAACGAGCAGAACCCAAGTGGAATCTGGCGATCCGCATGGTAGCATCATAGGCCCTCTGCTGTTCCTGATTTATATAAATGATCTACGGTGATAATCTGAGCAGCCCCCTTAGTAATTCACAGCTTCATCTGCAAACCGTCTGTCTAATACAATCATCAGACGATATTTCCGATTACAAAATGTTGTAGAGAGAATTTCTGTATGGTGCGAGAAGTGGCAATTGGCACGAAAGAAAGAGAAGTGTGAAGTCATCCACATGAGTATTAAAAGAAATCCGATAAATTTTGGGTATACGATAAACCGCAAAAATCTACGGGCTGTCAATTCGACTAAATACCTAGGAATAACAATTACGAGCAACGTAAATCGGAAAGACCACATTGATAATATTGTGGGGAAAGCAAAACAAAGGCTGCGTTTTTTGGCAGAACCATTAGAAGATGCGACAAACCCACTAAAGGGAGAGCCTACGTTACACTTGTCCGTCCTCGCTGGAATGCTGCTGTGCGTTGTGGGATCCTTACCAAGCAGGATTGACGGAGAACATCGAAAGAGCGCAAAGAAGGTAGCTCATTTAGTGTTATCGCTTAATATGGCTGGGAGTGACACTTATATGATACGCGAGTTGGGGTGGCAGTCACTGAAACAAAGGCGGTTTTCTTTGCGACGGGATCTATTTACGAAATCTCAATCGCCAACTTTCTCTTCCGAATACGAAAATATTTTGTTGACACCCACTTCCCTAAGGAGAAATGTTCATCATAATAAAATAAGAGAAATCAGAGCTCGAAGGGAAGGATTTAGGTGTTTCTTTTTCTCACGCGCTATTCGGGAGTGGAATGGTAGAGAAGTAGTATGAAAATAGTTCTGTGAACCCTCTGCCAGGAACTTTAGTGTGAATTGCAGAGTAACCATGTAAGTTTACGTATGTGTATCAGCCCTCACTTTAGTAAGGTATTATAGATAATTTTATCCTGAAGTCTAGTACACTGTGGTTTATTATCCAGACTCATCATCGCAATTCGTTATCGAAGACTGATAGCCACAGTATTATTGTTGCTTACTGTTTCTGGAAAACAAGTTCATGCTTCGGTTCTTTTGTGGTGCAGGGCGAGAAATTACTTTTCAGGCATATGGATGGAAATGGAAATGCAGTGTGGCTGGAGGCTACCGTCGGGTAGACCATTCGGCTAGTGCAAGTCTTCGGAGTTGACGCCATTTCGGCGACCTGCGTGTCGATGGGGATGAAATGATGGTTAGGACAACACAACACCCAGTCCCTGAGCGGAGAAATTCTCCAACCCAGCAGGGAATCGACCCCAGGCCATTACGTAAGGCTTTCTGTCACGCTGACCACTCAGCTACCCGTGGCTGACAGGCTCATGTATAATTACATTTATATAAATGAGCCAAAGCTACATCATTTTCTGAAATTAGTTTGTTCGGAAAGCTACTACTTGCACATGAAAATTAAGGAAATATAGTTTATTGTCTTGTACCGTAATCGACCAACATCTCTAGGGATGCTGAAAGACAACATATATATTTGCGACTTCAGGTAACCCCAAAGCCAATAATCGCACAGACTGAGGCCTGGGGACCTGGGAGGCCAAGCTTGACGAAAGTGCCGGCTGAACACACGATCACAACCAAACGACGCGCGCAAGAGATCTTTCACGCGTCTAGCAATATGGGGTGGAGCAACATCCTGCATTGCCATCGCACGTTCCAGCAGGTGATTATTAGCCAGGCTGGGGATGATGCGCTTCTGTAACGTATCGGCGTACATCTCACCCACCACGGTAGCAGTTACAAAACCAGAATCACGCATTTCCTGAAGAAAAAAGGCCCGATAACGGTAGATATGGTAAATCCAACCCATACCGTGACTTTCTGGTCGTGAAATGGAGTTTCCACGACAGTCCTAGTATTTTCCGTAGTCCAAATTCTGCAGTTGTAGGCGTTGACAGACCCTCGGAGCGTGAAATGAGCTTCGTCGATCCACAACACGTTACTCAACCAATCGTCATCTTCCACCATCTTTTGAAACGCCCACACCGCAAATGCCCTCCGCTTCACTAAATCGCCAGGTAATAGTTCATGATGCCGTTGGAAGTTGTACGGATAGCAGAGGGTACGCCTAAGTGCCGACCAAACAGTAGTGTATGGAATGCCGGTGCGACGTGCGACTGCTCGAGCGCTGACTTCCCCGTGCATAGACGAACCCGCTACAGTTTCCATTTCTTCCTGAACTGTCTCAGCAGCATTGCGCCTTGTGCTCGGTCGGCCACTAGGGGGCTATCGTCTTAACAACCCGTGGCTTCAAACTTCGAAATCATTCTCGCCACAGCTGCATTTGTCAACGAACACTCACCCGTTCGAATCCCCTTCCTATGGCGATAGGATAGTAACGCTGAACTAGCACATTACCCAGTCTGATAATACAGCTTCACTAAAAGCGCCTTTTCAGGAAACGTCAACATGCTGCGACTGCTGGCGCATCTGATTCTCTATCTCAGTACAGCTCCTTTTATACACGATTGTCATGCGCAGTCACTGACGTTTTGCTGTCCAGCGCCCTCTGTTGGACATTTTATGAACTGTTTTTTTGTTCTAACAAAGCCCCATGTCATTCCAAGCACGTGTGTAAATTTTTACCTCGCTATCTACATTCTTTCGTGGTTTAGTAAGTTTTCACATTTATACTGACTTTTTCATCACCCGGTATTATTGCCAGACATTCTTGACAGTTAAATGCCTACCTTTTCGTTATTAGTCAGTTTTTACGATGTTTGTAAATGAAATACCACAGGTCACTGAACGTAATTTGAAGAAGTTTCAGTGAACAGTAACCTCACTGTCTATTTCATGTTTTATGCACTTTAGGTCACTTATTGCAGCGTACCAATTGAAGCTAGCTTACGTAAGTAATTTTTTATCGTGGTAAGGAACTTTTACCTTTCCAGATTGTATGTGTTGATACGTCGCACCGAATTTTCTGCACGCCACGCATAGTACAGTGTGGCAAGTTACTAGAAGAACAGTTGAACGTACTGAAACAAGGATTCTGGCAAAACAGAGGTGAGTAGTTCCCTGTAAAATAAGTACTGATATGTGAGTTTTCATGCTTTCCGGGAGTTTATGTTGCAAATACACTAGTCAGGTTTGCCGTCGGTCGTGTTGTGAAACTCGCACAATATTTCATGGATGCAGCTACTCGGCATCATCAGATGGTGGTAGTGCTGCTGTCACTGCTGCAAGGCGTGACTGATGATGATCGCGCAGCGGTGTCGAAATTTATCATGCCTGGAGCAGGCGAGAAGCGCGCGCGGAAAGACGCTCGTAATTGGAGGACATAGTTCAGGACGCCTGATGACACTTATGCTCCAAGCATAGCTTTGACGTGTCTTTCTTCACGACAGTACCTCTGCAAGACTCGTTAGGGCGTATCAGCAGACAGTTTGAGAAAGACATTGTGGCATTATTTAAACGTGTACTTACATAACTTTCTTATTCCATGACCAGTATTTTGAACAAGTGAAGGGAAGTCCTCTGTCTTCCATGGTGGCCAACTGTTTTATGGAAGACTGAGGAAAAAGCACTGCAATCAGAAGCCTCAAACCTTTCTGCTTCTAGTGGCATGTGGACGATACTTTTGTAGTGTGGGCCCACGGAATACATCACCGGTTTTGCACTGGCATCTGAACTCGGTCCATCCTAATAAATAGTTTAGAATGGAAGTGGGAAAGGATGGCATTTTACCATTCCTGGACGTCATAGACCGGAAAAAGGCTGATGGTGCACTGGGCCTCACCGTCTATCGCAACCCAACCCTTATGGAAGGGCCACAAAAGCTATCACCCAGCCACCCCGAGCAACGTGGTTGTGTCTCACGCTCTTTGGTGCACAAGCACATGTGGTCTCAGATGCAGATAGTCTACCTGGTGAGAGCTACAGCACCTAACAAAGGTATTCCAATAAAATGGCTACTCCTATACGCATATACGCCATGCATTCCGTTCTAACCACACTCGAAGCAGGGATGTAAATGAAGTTGAGGCACCCACTGCAACAGCGTTCTCGCCCTATTTTGGTGCTATTTCTTCAAGAATAGGAAGAATCCTCTGAAGGTAAGATTTCAAGTGTTTTTTCGGCCTCCAGCAAAATTGAGGAATTTATTGTGCTCGGTCAAAGACAATCTTGGCCTTAGGAAACGTGGCGTGTATAAAGTCCCATGGCAGTGTGGAAGATCATATTGGGCAGCCATGTCGAACTCCGCAAGAGCGTTGCGTCGGAACGCTGTCATACACGCCTGGGTCAACCTGATAAACCTGCGGCGTTGCATGGACACGGGACATCGTATGTTTTACAAGAAGACTGAAATGTTGTCCCCAGTGTCGTCGTTCTGGGACTGTGTTCTTAAGGAGGCCATACATATCCGTACGGCGGACAATTTGAACAGGGATGCAAGTTTTCAATTAAGCGCAGCCTGGAATCCAGCACTGGCTGCCATTACATCAAAACAGGGAAAACAAGAAAGATTCATCACGCGACGCAACGTACTATTGAGATTTAATTCACCCTTTAATCACAGCAGCAAACATGCGAACCCGAGAAATGTATTTGTGAAATACTGATGTGTTTTACGTATCGTAACTTGGAAGAATATTAATGCCATTCGTTAGCTTATGAAAGGAGTACAGAGCTATAATGCAGGTCAATGTTTACTATAAAACTTCTTAAGACGTTTCAATATACTTCGAGTGCGACTTCATTATTACCTGGTTTAAAGCCATGGAGAAGCATTCGTACACACAAAACGAGATTATAGTTATTTGTATTTCATACCAGTTTCATTTCAAATGAATTTCATCAAATTGATTTAACAACTGACATATCGAACTCAAAAACACAGCGCTTTTCATCATTGAACAAATGGTTGTACACGTCTTTACAAGTGAAAATATTTTATTTACCGTGAGATTTTGCTTCTAATAAACCATCAGTCTCAACTTGCTTGGTATGAATTGTGCAAATTAGTTGTATGTTACGTTCGATATTATTTTACATTTACATTGCAGTATTGCTACAAGGTCTGATTTGCACACTCTTTTGTAATTAACTATATAGATGATCAATATGGTTCACAGTGATTCCCCTCACTTACGACACATACAATTAGTGAACAATGCAAGACCACAGAAACAGTTCCAGTTGCAGAAGCCTTCTTAAAAGAAAGGGACTAAGCTACGGAGTTCAAGATACACTCTCAATGACAGACTCTACTCGTGTGTCACAATTATTCATCAACGTGAAAATAGTATACCTGTGGTTGCACAAGACACGCAACGCCTGCTGACCGATCAGGAGAAAGCTAGAACCGCTTTACTAATAATTATCAGGTCACTCAGGCTCCTGGGTTGAGCAGCAAACGCACTGAGAGATCATAAAACGGTATCTGGGAACCTCGTGACATTTCTCGATGGGAGGAAGAATGATGTGCCATAAGTGAAAACATGGCTGAAACGCCGTTGCACCTGGTTGGCACCTACGATTAAAAACGATTTACTAAGTACTGAAAATTATGACTCGGATGATCCAACGAGAATTTGTGCAGCAAGTGTAGAAATTCCACACTTTACAGGATTATGGCAGACGCTACGCTGGACGTCGCTGGCCAGGGGCAGTTCACTCTGTGTTGACCCTGAGACGCTCGATACAGACCACCTCCTGTGTTTGTATATTCCGCCGGACTCAAAGGCGCGAACGCTGCAACTACTTACTTAAAGATATCCTTGTCAGTCTGTCGCTAGAAATTTAGTTTCTACGCGGTACAGGTAGTATGTGTGGACGTAACGAAGGTGTGAAGGAAATCATCCTTCAAAACCGGACATTTGTTCACTGCAATAATCTTAATTTGGATCTGGCACAACAGGAAACTTCAAAAAGCTGTGATCCATTGTGCGCTGTACTGCTAACTGTGAAAGACTTGTGGAATGTAATTCTACAATCAGCACAGAGGGTTGTGCTACCATCTGATGTCGATGAGACGAATCCAAACCCAAAAGCTTGACTGAATCCAATGTATGCCACCAAATGCGCTGAAAGATTAAAATCTTTGACACGTTTCAAGGGAATCTACCAGCGAGTCCAGAAAACAGTGACCGAAATAGTGAATGGCCGAGCCCAGAGTCGAAAGAATGTCAGTGCTGCGGTACTATGCGAAACGCCTAGAAACTTTGTTTTTATATAATAGCAACTCTTCAAGAAGAATATAATAATTCCAATCGCAAAAAGCAGGTGCTAGACATGTAAAAATTACCGAACTATCAGTTTAATAAGTCACAGCTGCAGAACACTAACGCGAATTCTTTACAGACGAATGGAAAAACTGGTAGAAGCCCACCTCAGGGAAGATCAGTTTGGATACCGTAGAAATACTGGAACTCTTGAGGCAATGCTGACCTTACGACTTATCTTGGAAGAAAGACTAAGGAAAGGAAAACCTACGTTCCAGCATCTGTAGACAACGTTGATTGGAATACTCTCGTTTAAAGTCTAGTGGTGGCAGGGGTAAAATACAGGAAGTGAAAGGCTATTTACAATTTATACAGAAACCAGATGGCCGTTATAAGAGTCGAGGGGCATGAAAGGGAAGCAGTGATTGGGTAGAGAGTGAGACAGAGTTGTTGCCTCTCCCCGATGTTATTCAATCTGTATATTGAGCAAGCAGTAAAGGAAACAAAAGAAAAATTCGGAGTAGGTATTAAAATCCATGGAGAAGAAATAAATACGTTGAGGTTCGTCAATGAATGACATTGTAATTCTGTCAGAGACAGCAAAGGACTTTGAAGAGCAGTTGAACGGAATGGACAGTGTCTTGAAAGGAGGATATAGGAGGATATAAGATGAACATCAAAAGCAAAACGAGGATAATGGAATATAGTCGAATTAAGTCGGGTGATGCTGAGGGAATTAGATTAGGAAATGAGACACTTAAAGTAGTAAAGGAGTTTTACTATTTGGGGAGCAAAATAACTGATGACGGTCGAAGTAGAGAGGATATAAAATGTAGACTGGCAATGGCAAGGAAAGCGTTTCTGAAGAGTAGAAATTTGCTAACATCGAGTATAGATTTAAATGTCAGGATCACGTTTCTGAAAGTATTTGTGTGGACTGTAGCCATGTATGGAAGTGAAACGTGGACGCTAAATAGTTTACACGAGAGAATAGAAGTTTTCGAAATTTGGTGCTACAGAAGAATGCTGTAGTGTAGATGGGTCGGTCACATAACTAATGAGGAGGTATTGAATATAATTGGCGAGAGTAGTAGTGACACAGCTTGACCAGAAGAAGGGATGGGTTGGTAGGACATGTTCTGAGGAATCAAGGGATCACAAATTTAGAATTGAAGGGCAGTGTGGAGGTTAAAAAATCGTAGAGGGAGAGGAAGAGATGGATACACTAAGTATATTCAGAAGGACGTAGGTTGCGGTAGGTACTGGAAGATGATGCTTTCACACGATGGAGTAGCATGAAGAGCTGCATCAAACCAGTCTCAGGACTGAAGCCAACAACAACTACAACTACTGAAGTGGACTGTATGAGCAACTGTCCAGATGCCAAAATAATCCAAATTTTAACGCAGCCGGAGTGAAAAATTCTGTAGAGGTTCTGAAAGTAGCCCTTGCATATCTCAGGACTATGGTAGCATTTGATATTCTGTTAGAGAAATACGAAGATTATTCTGAAAACTGAAATGAGAGAGACCCGAGTACCTCACAGCCAAGAAACGTACGAGCGAAATTGCGACACAGAACCACCATCTGTTCCCAAGGAATTGTCTGAAGAACGAAAATTTAGGAAATATTTGTTTGAAATTCGGTAGTGGCAGCCGCCGAGCCGAGAGGAGGCGCAGCAGTGCCGCCAGCAGCATCAGTTGTCTGATAAATATGATGAAATTGGTGTTTTTCACGTGTTGCTGCAAAGAAGTGAACAATACGTGGGTATTTTACTTGTACATTAGTGGTTAGAAAATTAATCGCAGTTTTTGTTCATGCTTAAGTCTTGTGAATATTTTTGTGTAGGGAGGCTTCGTAGCTTAATTTTCCCGCCGCCGAAACTTCGTCGCATGCTAGTTAGCCTGTTTATCGCACGAGATAAATTTCTCCACTGAAGTTGATCTATTTAAAGATACTTGTTACTAGAATGAATATTTAATTCTGTTTAATAGCTTGCAGTCTCAGTTCAGTGAGAAATCTGCACAACAATTTTTAGTGTTAGGGGGGGAGGGCTGTAGAGCCTGACATCACCCCTGTAGACCAGACCTGGGCCTCTTTTTTTTGTGGTTTTAGGGCGCACAACTTCAATGGTCATTAGCGCCCTGACTAAGAATGCACCGCAAGGCACAAGTTGACCACAACAACTAAAAGGGAAAACACGATAAAAGAAAGACTGACAGGCATAGGATTAAAAAACAGCATCATCAAATGTCCTTAGCGAGGTCTGTCAAATTGATAAAACGAAGAACACGAGCAGCTGCTCGTGGGTCATCCGCTAAAATGGCATCGAAAGTATTTGGCAGGTTAAGATCGAGGCGCAGTGTGTTAAGATCTGGACAGGACAGTAAAATGTGTCTAACCGTCAGCAAGTGCCCACATGGGCAGAACGGCGCCGGCGCAGCCGTCAGCAGATGGCGATGGCTGAACCGGCAGTGTCCAATTCTTAACCGGGCTAAAACGACCTCCTCCCGCCGAGAAGAGCGTGAGGAGGACGTCCAAGCCACGGGAAGAGGTTTTAAGGCCCGAAGCTTGTTGTCGGTAAGTGCAGCCCAATCGGCATGCCACAGCGATAAGATGCGCCGACAAATGACCCTGCTAAAATCGGACGAAGGGACACAACAAGAAGCTGGCCGAGGCTGGAGGACCGCAGCCTTGGCCGCGGCATCTGCAGCTTTGTTCCCAGGGATACCGACATGGCCAGGAACCCACATAAAGCTAACTGGAGATCCAACGTCCACCAGCTGCTGAAGAGAGCGTTGGATCCGGTGTACGAAAGGGTGAACCGGGTACGGATCACTGAGGCTCTGGATGGCGCTCAGGGAATCTGAGCAAATGACATAAGCAGAATGTCGGTGGCGGCAGATGTAAAGAACAGCCTGGTAGAGGGCAAAGAGCTCAGCTGTGAAGACCGAACAATGGCCATGGAGCCGGTATTTGAAACTTTGTGCCTCGACAATAAAGGAACACCCGACCCCGTCATTGGTCTTAGAGCCATCTGTATAAATGGAAGTCATGTTGATGAACTTCGAACGAAGTTCCAAAAAACGGGAGTGGTAGACCGAACCGGGGGGGTGACCTCTTTTGGGAGCGAGCTGAGGTCAAGGTGAACGCGGACCTGAGCCTGGAGCCAAGGTGGCGTGCGGCTCTCGCCCACTCGAAAGGTTGCAGGGAGTGAAAAATTAAGGCGTTGAAGGAGGCGACGAAAGCGAACTCCAGGGGGTAGCAGGGCAGAGACATACAACCCGTATTGACAGTCAAGAGAGTCGTCAAAAAAGGAACGATACGACGGATGGTCGGGCATTGACAGTAGCCGACAGGCATACCGACAAAGCAGTATATCGCGCCGGTAGGTGAGTGGCAATTCGCCAGCGTCAGCATGAAGACTCTACGGGACTGGTATAAAATGCTCCGATCGCAAGTCGTAAACCCCGATGTTGTATGGAGTTGAGGCGGCGTAGGATGGATGGCCGTGCAGAGGAGTATACGAAGCTCCCATAATCCAGCTTGGAGCGGACGATCGACCGATATAGGCGAAGTAGGACGGTTCGATCCGCTCCCCACGACATACCACTGAGAACACGGAGGACATTTAAAGAACGGGTACAACGGGCGGCCAAATATGACATGTGGAGACCAGCTGAGTTTCCTGTCAAATGTAAGGCCTAAAAATTTGGTTGTCTCCACGATTGGGAGAGCAACGGGACCTAGTCGTAAGGACGGTGGCAGAAACTCTTTGTAGCGCCAGAAGTTAATACAGACCGTCTTCTCGGCAGAAAAACGGAAGCCATTGGCGACACTCCAGGAGTAAAGACGGTCAAGAGAACGCTGGAGACAGCGCTCCAGGACACGTGTACACTGCGCGCTGCAATAGATGGTAAAATCGTCCACGAAAAGGGAGCCTGATACATCAGCTGGGAGGCAATCCATTATTGGATTCATCGCGATGGCGAAGAGAGTAACGCTCAAAACTGAGCCCTGTGGCACCTGGGCCTCGTTGGGCAATGTATCACCCTCAAAGGCCAAGGTGAAGGCACCAGTGGCAATCCGATTATCCTTCGAAACCCAGTGGACACGACGGACAAAATGTACACCTCGCCACTCTTAATTGGCGCGAAGCACATCGTCATACTACAAAAGAAGGTCCCTGTGGGATATGACACCTTGGACCATATTTAAGCTCTTGTGGGGGCATGATGAAAACAAACATCCCCAGCTTGTCACAAGCGAATAACCTCCGTGAGTGGGCATAGGATGCTGTTGTGATCAAGACTGACCCAGATCTCATTTTGGACGCTTATTAATTATTTAAAAAATTCGACTTTAGACTGGACTGTACAGCAGCGTATTTCAAAAGTCATTTGTAGACGTTTTCGTTTCTTAAAAGCACTGTGTTATCAGAATGTTTTTCACTATGTGTTATGTTTACACATGCCCTCCTCCTGTGGTGAGATTCCCATTCTAACATCAAGGAATAAAACCTACTACACAAGGCTTGTAATTGTTATAGAGAAGACACGTGATCCAGCTAAGCTTATTGTTCTGTTACTTGCGCATCGAATGTGGAATTATTCAGAGGTAGTGCAGACTGTTTCTATGAAATGATGTAATGTTATATCGGAGTATTGTAGAGGTACAAATAGAAGCGAAATCCTTGAGGATCGTGATGAGGCAATTAGTATTCCTTCATTATTTACTTCACTGATCTTAAAGACATCGCAGTGTATGAAGACGGAGGGTTAGGGGTTTCACACCACGGCCGAGCATGCAGAATACGGTCCCCCACAGCAGTGTACGCATCCCTGAAGAGCTGCTACCTCCGGGGCGCCCATAGCCGGCAGCAATAACAGGGGACGTGTGCCCTCCTAATCCTTAGGGAAAGGAAAAAAAAAATAGTGTGGTGATGTGTTTTTGTTTTAAGGAAATTATTTAAATGTAGCCATATATTTATCAGGGATGAAAATAATGTTTTTTATGGCTACTTACAAGTTGCCATTCATCTTACAAAACAAAAATACTTTATATTCCCAGGCCTATGTAAAGCTTTCCAAACACTGCTAAGAGAAGGAAAAACAAAACAGCACCGACTGCGGAAAGTTATCTTGATGGCTCAGAATAAACAGGCGTTACCGTTATCAACAAGTAACGTGCGTAAACGGAGGAAGTTTCGATTTACAACCGCCACATGGCTGCAAAATTTTTATTCTTCTGCAACCGGTATGTTTTCCTCCTTCAGATTTTAAGGTTTTGAAATATGTGCACTATGGATACAAGTTGGGTAATAATAAGTATTTTAGCAGCTGTATCATGGTGGGGCATAATATGTTGTGCTCCACAGACTTATGAAACACGAGATTTTGTCTAACAACCGTTTCCAAACAAGATACACATATGCATTATTTGTTCGCCTAAGTTTGGGTATAACAGACCCTTGACCTCTGGTAGTTCGTTACAGAGTAATGGATTTTCGTTAATTTCATACCCTATTACTCCAGATTCCCGGAACAACGTCCAAAATTTAGTGTGTGGATTGCGGGTCCACCCTACATACAAGATGATCCAAGCCCTTAGGATCCCAGCTATATATGCGCTAGAGGTTTCTAAATGAATTTTTAGATAAGGATTCGATGGTCGTGAATGCGTATTTCAGGCTGAACGAAATACTGAGTGCTCGGATTGTTTACGTAACGTGTTTGGAAATGCTTATTGTATGTTATCAAGACTATGCAAAACAAATCACTTGAGAAAGGCAGTATGAATTTGAAGCATGTTTTCTCTCTAGAGCTGTAGTAGCAGTGCTTAATCCTGCTGTGCCATGCCTCAAATCTGAAGGGTTCACACAAACTTTAGAAAATTTTCCTGGTATTTTTACACTTCATTAGAGCTACCTTCCCGCAGCTGATTAGTGCTGTAGAAAATCAAATTAAGCTTTAATATGTAATAAAATATTTCCGACTTGCCAACAGAAGTTTCATGCATATTCGTGACACCTCAGTTTAACTAATGTAATTTTTTTTGAATTGCTCATTAGATGTTAAGAATTGCAGCTGCATTGTACCACTTCTTAAACTGGGATATCCTTAAACAGTATTCTGTTTTTACTACAAAATTTCTTTCCGTTTATGCACTGAAAAAACCCGCTTTGACAGTTCACATTTTATTTGCAGTGTGCAGACACCACTTTCCATCCTGCAGAGCAGGCTGGAAGCCATACGTCCAGAATGTACTGCTGAGGGCTTGGTGGAAGTCATGTACGGTTTGTGTAATAGACTGGTTTATTAAGCTTATTTCTGATGCTTTTTTTCATGCTTGCCTGATTGCAGTGCTAATTATATTATGTGGCAATATCAAGTTATTTTCATTCACTTCTAATGAAACACTGGAATTGCGAAATAAGGAAAGGTTTCTTACTATGGGTAAGTTTATTGCTATGGCTACAGTGAGTGCTACGTATACTTCCATTAGTAGAAACAGGTTTCCTTATCTGAACAATACACAAATAATAAATTAGTCACTCGTGAAACTCAACTCTTAGCTGCGGAGTATACTGTCAGAACTTTTCAGTTCCAAAACAAGTGCTTCATTGTCCCACTGTTAATTTGCCAGTTATGACATCCAGGTATTCTGGTACTTCACAAAAGGGCTGTACTGTGAGGAAGGCATTGTTCACTGTATTCTACTTGCACTGGATTCTGGGAAGTTTGCATCTCCTAGTGGTCCACTGTATCTATGTAACAACAATATTACATTAAGAGAACTGTCATCAAACGCTGGTTAGGGCGTTTTGATAAAAGGCAGGAAACATTCAACACTAGCTTCTCTCGTCAAAGACATTTTAGCTCTGGGTCCTGATAATTTACTTTCATCAGTGGTATAAAAGAATGAAGATTGGTACAACGAATGTAACAGAATTATCTTTGTGATTAGTCTGTTGGGGTATATTGAGAAAATTGTAGCTTTGCGTAGTACCAGTGAGATGTGCTTAAGTGTTTACATTTTTATAATCTTGTGGTAGGTTTGATGTTGGATATTCCAGTAGATGGGACTGTCTTTCGGAAGAGGATTTGTAATTGGTGGACTTGCCATGTGTGACGGGCACTGAAAATTATTGAAGTTGGCTGCACTAAGCTACTTATCTTTTTTTTACATGCTCAGTTAATGTGAGTATACATTTGTTGTTTAGGTGTAATAATCCTTTCAGATGATTCTCAATTTGTTAGTTTTCAAAAATGTGCACACAGTTGGGCACCCAGATCTGATATTGATCATGTATGGTACGTCCATGTTTAAATGAAATTAAAATGGTTTTTTTCACTTTTCGTTGGCATTTGTTGAAATACTAGGTATAAGCTTGCGTGGCACCTGAGTGGTGTGGTGCAGGTCAGTTCTCTCACCCCCTCATCTTCCCTTAGGTTTCAAAAAGCAGAGGGAAGCTATTGCGGTAGCCTGACTGTCTGTGATACTAAGCTCACACCGTTTGCACAGTTTTATTTCTCCTACAAGTGCTGTTCGGTAACATTGGATGAAGTACTGGGATTCAAACCTACACCTGTCCTTCAGAGTATTCATGTGGCAATACTGTGCTTAATTTGTGCTGTTTCTGGCATGGTTTTGCAATTCTAGTGCTACACAGTAGCCAGCATTTGCTTGTGTCATTACTGGGTGGAAGTGTCTGCACAGTGAGCAGTGATCTGTGTTTGTTAGTGTTGCTATTTCGTTTGAGAGATAGTCATGTATGAGGGATATGAATTTTTTTCACAGGCTTAAAGATAATAACAGAAGGGGTGAAATAGTATTGGAACAACAGACGGCGTCACCCAAACCATGTGGTGTTCCACTACAAATCGTACTGAGAAGCTTTGCAGGAGTACAGGCAATGGAATGCTGTGGTCAATAAGTTGTTTCTTTCTTCAGAAAGATACTAAGTAAGAACTGTCACTTATTTGGACGATTTCCAGCAGTACATCGTCCATTGTGTTGGTTGGAATTTTATGAATATCGCTTGTTTTCTGAGGCAGAAGATGGCACATGTTTTAAGGCCAGAAATGAAGGTTTTGATGGAGAGATTCTGATGTTATAGTAGCTAGGGCTAGTTTTATAGGAAAGACAAATTTGAAGGAAGATCTTCACCTTGGATCAATCAAAAAGTTGATGCCAGAAAACACATTTGACAGGATTCAGAAGGCAATGGCAGGATGAAAGCACTGTCTGACGAAGGAAACTTCAGTGGGATAATCTGAACATCACTTTAGGCTAATACTTGCATCCTGGAAATGCAGTAATCATGAAGTCAAAGTGATGTATAGGAATATGGGTTTCGAAATTTATGTGGTTCATAGGAGAATTGTTACTACGTATTACACCAGTTATCATCCACAAAATAGGAAATTCCTAAACAATAAATAGTATTAAGCCATTAGCATTCAATTTATTATTAATCGATATGTATTCTTAATGTCTGGAAAACAGTATACTGGTAAGCCAATTTATGGAAACATGAGGAAATTTAATTTACTTAGGGCATGAAAGAAAAAATTTTGGGCCATTCTCATTTGAGAATGCTGAGCGCTTTGCAGTTTTCAGCCTACAGTGCTTCGTAGGAAAATGTATAGTATAAGGAAATTGATAATGAACTGATAACATTTCACTATTATTGTTTATTTTACAATAACTCACGTTTATAAACGATTTAACCTATCATCTTTCCACAACGATTAATTAAGGCCAAATAATATGTTTGGAAAGCATTTGGTAGGGAGCGTAACATTCCACTCACCACAATATATTCTAGCCTTCCCTTTACAATTCTCTGACTGACAATCTTCGCTGTTTCTCGGACACACATGTCCAAGCACGGTACGACCAGAAACGAACACAGGATTCATTAGCGTTCTATTAGTTGATATTTGATATGTTCTGGCAATTTGTTTTCTGAACCCTTACACTGGGAGAAGTTCCTTCATTGCACCTTTTAGAAGCCAGTTATGCATTTGTAACCATCATATCTACCATTGTTGTAAAAACAAAAAGGAACCAGTATCGCTGTTAACCATGTACTGCAATTTTATATTTCTCTTTTAGACATCCATGAAGATTGGCACATCCATGACATTCTTGTGTGTTCCGTGCATGTTGTTTTGGAATACTGAACTTTTGTTGCTGGGATGAATTCCTACGTTAGACTGACCGTGGGGGTACAGGGTCAAAATCAGTTGCTAGCACAACATACTTCTTACCATTCCATTTCGTGACAGTGATTTCCTTCTCTATCAAATCCGCACTCAAAGCCTCCCCTCCCCACCTTTCTTTTTCATTACCTTATCTGGTGATAAGGGTGACATCGTTGTTCTGCTTTCTCTTATGGTTGCACATGCACAGAAGCCTAGTCCCTACTGTTGTATGAGGTCATGACAAGTAATGGTCAAAAAATATTTCTTAACTGTTGGGCTTAGTGGAAATGGACAACGTATCCAAAATTACTTTGGAACAGCAAGCCGGAGTGGCCGAGCGGTTCTAGGCGCTACAGTCTGGAACAGCGCGACCGCTACGGTCGCAGATTCGAATCCTGCCTCGGGCATGGATGTGTGTGATGTCCTTAGGTTACTTAGGTTTAAGTAGTTCTAAGTTCTAGGGGACTGATGACCTCAGAAGTTGAGTCCCATAGTGCTCAGTCATTTGAACCATTTTTTTGGACTTTGGAACTTTGTGGTAGATCCTCATTATTCTGCTCCGTCCCAGTATATAGTAGGAAGATGTAAGGTCCATAGTTTACATCGAAAGTGTGTGGACTTTAGTCTGATAAACTGGTTTATAAGATGCTTCCCATATAGAAATGTAATTCAGGTTTCAGTTGAAAATACCTATTATGACTCAATGAATCTTTCACTGTTTGAACACCAAGGTCATCATCCTCAGACCAATCATTTCTTTCACTGAATAATTTGATAGCTAGTCAAGATAGATAACACAACAAATAGACGAATTTCATTACGTAAAACTGAAGAATGTATTCTATTTTTACATTTCTCAACATATCTTTCCTATCCAGTGCTTACTGTTGTTTGAACAGTTGTATGGTACTGCTCATTTACATCTAGATCTGCTTCTATTTCTTCATAAAATCTGATTATGTTGCCACTTCAACCATTCCCAAAATCTTGTGAGCCATGTGAAAGAAGAACAAAATACAGAACATTTACCAAGGAAGTGTTGGCAGATGAGGACAGCAGGCTTTTAATGCAATGGAATACAAATCACAAAGTATTTTGGCCTACACACACTACTACAGTATTGCTGACAATGAGTGCTTATGTTACATCTCTCATACAAAGGAAACCTCACCTTACCACAATGAACGCACTCTTTGTTGAAAGCAGTGTACACTGTAATTGAAGGCAATGGCCACAGAAGGGTTAAACATTGTTTATTTCGCTCCTGAAAGCAATTCCTGTTGTCTTTCCTTTCCTCTCTTCCCAAAAAATACGTAAATATCTGGCAGACGGACCATTGTACATACACAGCCTGTGTTGCTGTCACGTTTGTTGAAGACCCTGGTTTTGTATCGAGGTTAATACTGATGTGAAAATCTAAACAATGCTAAACTTTCACATAATCAAAGCTGATTTACTTTACAAACAATACATTTTATCACTACTTATCTGTTAAATTGTAGTGTGCCTCCCAAAACCATAAGGGAGAAAATCTAATGCTGCATGAAATACACCCGTTCATGATTTTTTCCACACTGTTCTTCACAGCGTACTTCCAAAATTTTTTTCAACCTTAGGTGCACCGTCACAGGAGACTGCCATAGTACAGTGTGGAGTAAATGTATGCAATGTAAACAAGCATTTCTGTTGACAGGTCGGCTTACTAAAATCCTGGTGTAGTGAGAAAACGATAAAGAACACACACAGTTCGTACTTACATTCTCACCTTTAATGTGGGGACTCTTTTGTGAAACTACAAAGCAGCTACGAGCACATTCAAACTGCAAAACAAATGCAGTTGGAATCATGTTTGGATGAAAACCTACTCTTCAGTAAAACTATGAAAAGGGTTTCTGGTATCCTCCTTTACCATGTACCCACATTACGGAGAATAAAAGTAGAAGGGAAGCGCAGTATATTCAACAAATGTGTCACCACCACTTTAC
This sequence comes from Schistocerca serialis cubense, assembly GCF_023864345.2. Classification (NCBI taxonomy): domain Eukaryota; kingdom Metazoa; phylum Arthropoda; class Insecta; order Orthoptera; family Acrididae; genus Schistocerca; species Schistocerca serialis. The sequence goes on from NC_064644.1 coordinate 565,372,374, forward strand.
CAGGCAAAGAAAAAAATCATACATCACTCACGTCAGATTTGCAGCATCGCTGCTTTCACGCCATTCGAAAATATCTAATTTTAAGAAATGTACAATGGGCACACTTCATGAAGTGTTATTTGCAGTATTAATGTAGGCATAAACTGGTTTCATTTGTACAACCTACTTACCTTTAGGCTTTCCAATGTCATATGCATAAGCTGCTTTTGGAGAAAATGGGGCCCAAATAGTACAATAGTGGTTTTTCGGAGTACAAAACAGCCCTAAACTGGTCTTCATTTGTTTTGAATTGCAGTATTAAGGTAAACTGTTTTCCCAGAACAAATAGCCAGTTTTGTGGCTGCCTGGGCCCTTAATCCTCGTGATTATATCGGCTAACTTCATGTTATTGAGTCATTCAGTGTCTTATGTTTATTATGTATATTGAAGGAGAGGGGAGAAAGGGAGGGAAAGGAATATTGACATGTGCTGCATCAAGACTCTGCGTGTCATCAGCAGCGATGTGTGAATGTAAGCGCTGGCCTGGGATTCGAAGTTGGGACCACAGCGCCACCCAGACACAATGTTTATTGCAGCTATCTTGGCACCCCTCTTCATACCTTGTGCCACCTGCCTGAAGTCCCCGTTCATTTCCTCCATGCCCACTACTTTATGATTCCCGAAGGAGATCCTACACTGATTTGCCTCAATGGGCAATAGATGCACCACATTCAGTTTCGAGTGTGTGGTGTGTGTTCTTTTTAACATGTCTGAAAGAATGGACACTGTGGATTTGTGTAGTTTCCTATTGGTCAGTGTGCCACGTACTGAGCCTAGAGTGATGCTGTCTGCCCACTCTTAATTTAGTTTCATTCCTATTGTGACATTTGCTAATATGATGATCGTTTCTGTTGGTATAGGATTCCATCCACACAAAGGCATACATTAGTGGCAATGCTTCAGCATAATCGAACTTTGTGGTCTGCACAATTGAGGGTGTTAACACGGAATGATCCCACGTATGTAATGGTTTGTTTGTATCCAGTTGTGTGTGGCCCTCAGCATAGATATTTTTCCAAATCCTGGAATTGCTTGTGTAGACAAATTATCAGCTGATTTTGGATAAAAGGAATTGTTAGATGCACGTTAGCTTGAGTAACCGAATTTACACGTGATGAATACCACAAAATATGGGTATGGCAAAAAGTCATTTCATTGCAGCTGTTCCTCGAGGTCCCATATCAAAGGTAATAATTGAATTCATGCTTCTCTGTGGAAGTATTGCTTATCGATGACCAGGAACTAAAGACACAGCTGTATGGTCACAAACGATTACAGCTATCTCATCAGCATAATGAATGGTGCAGGGAATGTCTGCATACAATCTGAAGTTGTATTTGTCTATATCCATGCATCGATCATGTAACTATTTTTATAACTACCTGTATCTGTTCAACTATTGAAATCCTATGGCATGTGAGACAATGGTGTGAATTGCTATTATATTTGTTGACTTTGCTATCTGTCTCCCAATTACAGACGTAAGTAGTTCATTGTATGTTAATATCTGTTCATTGCACTTTCTAATGTAGCACAAATATTTCAATTTCACTGCAAGA